>NC_135377.1:18996587-19597420 GCF_049243985.1 Paroedura picta
TCTTGTCCTGCCATGTCCCCTGTGAAAGGGCCATTCGACCACCAAACGGGTCTCGACCCCCAGGCTGAGAACCACTGCACTAGTGTAAAGCTCAAAGCTATATCAATATCACTGGTTTTCTATTATTAATTAGCAGCAACCATCATGTCTACAACAAGCTATTTAATAGACAACATAAATTCAGCAGTTTACCAATGAAGCTTTACTGGAACCCATTTCCTCAAAAACTATTCTATAATATTTAATATTTAAAGTATAGACCTAGATGGACCAAGGGTCTGATTTACTATAAGACAGCTTCATGCATGTTCCCGTGGTTCTAAAAAAATAAATTACAAAAAAGGTATGGCTAAATATTTTGACTATTTCTTGCATGATGCTTTAATTCTACTCAATGCAATAAATGTTGTCCATACTTATTTCAAGCAAGTCATCCATCCCATACTGATAAGAGAAGTATAATCTCCCATTATCTTTATAATTATACCCAGTGTTATATACACTCCCCAATAACACCTTCTAGCTCAGAAAATTCTTTAAATTGCTTTCATTTTCAAATGTCGGCTTTTGGGGGGCTTTGATGATATTGTTGTTTATTAAGATGAACACTAACCAGGGTGTAAACTGCACGGAGCTTTTATTCCAACCCCAGATCGATTCAGTCCCTGCCCTCTACACAGAATGCGATTTCCATTTGGATTTTGGGCTATTTTAATTTTCCTTCTGCAGCAAGAAGGATTGATTCGGAGTGACCCTACCTTTATTGTGCGATATCTCAGACTGCTTTTAATCCTCAATATCTATTTGCTAAAGAAAGCTCGTGGTAGAGAACCTCTGATAGGCTACACCTGGTCATGTGACACGCTGGCCTTAAAGGAGAAGCCCCTAATTTCTCTCAACTTCTGTCGGTCCTGGATTTTTCCTCCCTCCTCTGCCTTTTTGAATCCTCTCCCCCTCCCCTCCAAGAAAAGAAAGAGGCTCCCTACCTGGCTCCTCTCCCCCCCCCTTCAAGAAAAGAAAGAAAGAGGCTTGCCTCCCTCCCCCCCCCCCCTTCTGAGCCTCCCTAACCACGTGCAGAAGACTTTCCTGTTTCAATGGGGAGGGGGAGGGAGAGGAAGAATCGAGTTCAAAGCGATCTGAATTCAACAGGATTGACAATGGAATAAAGAAAGTAAGTGCAGACTCTGCCCAGGTTTTCTATGCAAAAAAAGGCTTGCATTTGATAAACCTCTGGGGTTCTTTTCCCTTTTGAAATGCTGTTAATCCAGCATGCAACTTTCACCTGTAATGATTTGTAGTCAGTAGTTGTCTGTAACTGTATATAACTAATCCCTACTTAATGACTATTTGGCTACTTGGAAGCTTTGCAAACACTTCCTGTTAATTCTGTCTGTATAACAGCTGAAAGAAGGCAGTGCCTTGTTCAGCTAGAGTTGGTAAAATACTTGGGGTGCACAAATGGAAAGTTGTGCCATGGCTACACAGTCTTCCAAGTTCTCCATATCATGATGTAGTAAGAATCTCTTACTCAGGCTGAATACTAAAATGATAAGGAAGTTCCACTGATGGAACACATATTTCCTTGTGTAGCCCTCAATACTGCCTGAAAAGTCACTGTGGGGGGCAAGAGTGCACAATGCAGTGGAGGACACTATAGCTTCAGCAGACATTACAGGCTTTCCATTCATGGGGGGAAATCTTCCAAATCTTTCTTTTTGTTCTCAACCCCACTGCCAGGGATGATTATGCAAAAATCATAACACATCAAGTGATAAAGAGTCAGAGGAAGTTTGTGATACTATACAAAGATTCTTTCTTTGCTCTGTTTTGGTAACAGTTCTTAGAATTTGAGGGGGGTTTAGTTAGTAAGGGAAAATCAATACCACACAAAATTTAGATAAACTCATTTTTTTCCTTCATGACCCAGTGATCCAAAAATAAATAGCTATCATCATTTCTACGTGAAAACAACAATAGCACATTTCCTATGCCTAGAATGCCACTGGGCACCCTACAGTCATGTCCATCTGCTAAAATGGATCTTTGCCTGCTTCAGAATTAGCAACATCTTGATCAAGATATAAATGACAGGAAACAATAGATTGTCATGAACAACCCTTAACACTGAAAATACAATCCCTTTTACTTTGCCAGAATTGAACAATTGGCAGTGGCAATATATATTAAGAACAACATAAGAGGAAATGATGGCATACAATCTAGACTAATGATGGTTTCAATAGACCTAAGGCTCCTCCTGGGGGCAACAGGCAATGTGGGTATAGTACAAAGCCTCCAAGACATCGAGGAAGCCTACAAAAAACTGCAAACCCTATTCAAATGGGTGTTCTCTCTCCTTGGTGAGGAAGTGCCAATAGTCCTGTTATCGTGGGCGACCAAGGGCATCCAGAAAGTTGTGCAAACAGTGGCTTGCCAAGGACTGAGGGACTTCAAGGACCTCAGCCACAACCATTTGGAAAGATCTGGTAGCCAGAAACCTGAGGGAGAGCATGACCTTGTAAAGGACATAGATGGGGGGTACTTGGTCCTGGAGGCCTGGTCCTAGCTCCTTGCATAGGGCCTGGATGGTTCCCCTGTCCAGAAAGACAAAATACAGGCAGATGTTGTCTGACAGATGGAGGATACTGAAGCATGCCTGCTATGTTCTCCTCTATTACTGTGCCACCCAGGTGTAGAACACAGGAAGCAAATGGATATGCCAAACCTCTAGCAGAAATGGTGGAGGCAGAAGGGGGCACCCTGCTAGAATAGGCTGACCAGGGCCTGCAGAGAAAGGGGGCTGAGTTCAGTACATTGAAAGGTTAGTGGTCCTGTCATCCAACTACATGCTTACCCCCCCCCCAAGACTTATCCCCTGTCCCAACAGATAACTATTGTCCTTGCGGACAGTAATTGAGCGGGACAGGCTCAAGAGATGCCAAGACTGGCAAGAAGCCTTTTCCATGGGGCAGGAATGGATATAGGGGCTGGGAGAGCCTCTGTTGACACTTCAAGCTTCCCCTCCATGCCCCACCCCATCATCTACTTCCAGCATGGTGGTGCAAGGGCACCTTAGGCAGTGTAGATGACCTGCTGGATGCAGTCACCAGTGAGCAGAGAACACCCACGGGCAATCTTTAAGCAGCAGCTAGACAGATACTTATGATGGATCCTTTAGGCTGATGCTGCACTAAGGTTGATCTAGATGGCCTGGATGGCCCTTTCCAACTTTCTATCATTCTAATTCATGGATAGCCAATGGCAACCCCCCAGTTCCACTTCTAGGATTCAGGTGCTCTTTCTTCAGTTCCAGCTATGAGTATTCCAGCTATGATTGTTCATGGTTGGGGCAGTGCTCAGATCCCAGCCACACTGTCTGGTGACCAGGATCTGTGAAGGGTTTTGGTGCCTTTTAGGGTGGATGTGTAGTTGACTATGGGCCTCTACCAACCCTTAAGCTGTGACAGGGGCTTGGTACAATCCCATGCTTCTTCACCCTATGATTGGTTCTGTCTAGCCTGTCCATCACTGCGTCGCTGCCTATCACCACCAACTCTATGAAACACAGTGGTACAGTTGCTAGGGATGCTACTGCAGAAGTGTCCATGGAAAGCCAAAAACAAAAATACTTTCCTTTCCTGCCAGGATAATAAACATCAATATGTTACTGTCATATCATTGTGTATTGAAAGCAAGGAAAGAAAACACCCTTTAAATGCTTTTTAACTACCCAAATTGTGAATACAAATATGCTGTCAAAATATTTTAAATGGTAATTAATTTGCACTAATGATGTTGTGCAGATATAAATTATACATTTCAAATTGATATAAATTAGGCGACCCACCCACCTCTAGCTTCTGTTTTCTAACATTTAAAATATGCTGGGAGATCCAGTCACAGAGCTTCTTTGTAATCTATAATTCAGCACCTCTTTGTCTGAGTGAAAAGGCATTTTATTAATCACATAAAGCTTTCAGATCATTCAATATCAAACATGCATGTATGGTTCAAACATAACATCAAATTATTATTTGTCATTCCAGGGGAATTTCCCTGTGGATTACAGTCTGATGAAGAAATTAAGAAATTAAAGCCCTGGATGTGTCCTGAGGCTTGAATCAGCGCCCCATTCCTTCCCTGTTATAGGCTGAGAGCAGAGTTATGCTCACACTAAGAGACTAATGGATCCAAGTGGTTTCCGGATGATCCAATGCCCCCTGGCGACTTGTTTGGTGAGCTAGTGGAATATTGGCATAGCTGGCTTTCCAAAACCATCAACAAGATTGGTCTCTGATGCCCTCTCTATTCCTGTCCTAAGCCAGCTCCATGATATACATGGGAGGTGCAAGAGCGAAAACAGGAACTAAGATGGCTAGAGCAAGTATGGCAGAAACTCATGACATTGGTTTCAATAACATCTTTTAATACACTTATAAATGCTATCTAAATGACACCAAATTGGGAGATGACACCAAATTGGGGGCCATCTGGGTCATGAGAAGCATGCATAATGGGTGGGAGACACACTCCTGCATAGCAGTGTGTGTGTGAATGAGATCTCAGGACACTTGTGGACGGTAAGCTAAATATGAGCAGACAGTGTTATGGAGCGGTAAAGAAGGCAAATGCAGTCTTGAGCTGTATCAACAGAGACATTACATCAAAATTACAAGATGCAATACTCTCAATGTAAACCGCATTGGTCAGATTGCACCTGAGGAATGTGTGCAGTTCTGGAGGCCTCACTTAAAAAAAAAAAGTGGACAAAATTGAGAGGATGTAAAGAAGAGCAAGGAGGATGATCCGGGCCCTGGAGACCAAGCCCTATGAGGGAAGGCTGAGGGATTTGGGAATGCTCAGCCAATGAAGAGGAGGTTGAGAAGGGACATGACAGCTGTCTTTAAGTATTTGAAAGGTTGCCACTTAGAGAAGGGCAGGGAAAGGTTTCTGTTAGCAGCAGAGGATAGAACCTGCAGTAATGGCTTTAAACTACGTGGAGAATTGTACCAGTTAGATATCAAGAATAAATTTTCACCGTCAGAGTAGTTCAACTGTGGAATCAGCTGCTTAAGGTGGTCGTGAACTCCCCCTCACTGGCAGTCTTTAAACAGCAACTGTACAGATACTTGTCATGGATTGTTTAGGCTGATCCTACATTGTGCAGAGAGCTGGACTGGATGGATTGTCTGGCCCCTTCCAACTCCATGGTTCTATGACTCTACCATAGATCTCCCCTAGAATCTAACTCAAAACATTTATGATTTTGAATTTTTATTCCAAAATAATCTCTACTCATTTTTTCCATATGACAGACAAACTAGCTATTGTATCATCCTATGTAATATAAGGAAAATAAGTTATAAATTGTCTTGCTTGAAACTGTGTCTTTGAGGATCCATGTCCAGAAGACCCAGGAAGGTTTTAATCATGGTGCTAAGAGATGCTACCCAGTTGGTTCGTACAGCCTCAGTCTCCATACAACTGAGCCAAGCACTGAGAACTATACCCTTGACAGCTTCACTGTCCTTGAAACAAATAAGGGGCCCATGAGATTCTATTTCCTATATATAATTAAAGAAAAATGAGCAATGAATATTCTTGTACTATCACCGTTTAACAATGAGGTCAGCTGTCAGACACGGCATTGTAGTCAAAACAATAAATATAATTAAGGTGCACTTGGAGCCAATCAGTATTTGACCTGTCAACTGAAATTCGAGCAAAGGACAATAGGCAACACATATAAAAAGCTATTTGTTTTGGTGCTTTTATAAGAAAGCTTTGTTTGGTTACATATTTCGAAAAATACAAAAACATCAGAGATAAAAGTAAAATGTTCAGGATATTCAGGATCTAAAATTCATTCATTTAATATAATCAAAATGTTAACTATAGCCACTATTACATGTGGACTTCATATTTCTTCTGATTTATTTAGCCTACAGAACCCTATTAAACTTTGAAAATCCAAATTTTCATCTTTAAAGAATTTTAATCATTATATCAGCAGAAATATCTGAATGTGCTGGAGACATGTTCAAGTTCAGAAACTAGATGCAAAAAAACCTGGCAAGAGCAGGGACTTGAGACCTTCTTTGTCTTGGATAGATTTACACACCTCTTGAAAAGCCAGGTTCATAACTTGGGAGTGCTGCTTGACTTCACAGTCTCCTTAGAAAACTTGATAAGTTCTATGGCCCCAAGTGTATTTGCCCAGCTCTGGCTAGTGTTTCAACTGCATGCCCACTCCTGGGTTAGTCAGATCTAGCCACAATGATCCATGCCCTAGTACACAGACTGGACTAGTGCAATATGCTCTACTTTGGGGTTTGGGATATCCTTGAACAGTGTTTAAAAGCTGAAAAAACAGCGCAGAATGCTGCAGCTAGATTGCTGGTTGGGCCCAGCTATCAGGAGTGCCTCTTCCCAATTACATTGGCTACCAAATGCTCCCAAGCATAATTCCAGGTGTTAATTGTGCCTTTTAAAGCCCTATATGGCTTAGGATCAGGATATCTGATATCAGGATTGTCCTCTCCCATACATTCCTGCCCAGGAAATAAGATTGTGGAGAGATAGCCTTCTAACAGTCCCACCAATTAAAGTTGCTTGTTTGGTGGGTACACAACAGAGAACCTTTTCCATGGCAGCTCTACAATTATGGAACAACCTCTGTAGGAAAGTATGGCCAGACCCTTTATCGGCAATTTTCAGGAGGCAGTTGAAAACAGTTTTATTTAGGGCTGCATTTTGATTGATCTGTTTTTTATTACTGGCAGTCCTAATTCATGTTTTTAAACTTAAAATGTAGAATTTGGTCAAGTCATCTTTGCTGGAGTCCGCAAATATCTCTGCCATTGTCTAGCCTGGGAAAACTCTACTATTCGAACCCAGCAAAGCTCTGTCAATATTCCTGAAAAAGCAACTGTGAAGCTAGAATGGGGAAACAAGAGATATTTAGAAACAAAGAGGGGGGAAGAGGTGGGGGTGTACTTGGTCAGCTTCATCTATGTCTTGATACTCTTATCATGGCCTTGATTCTCACTTTATAGGCTTTCCTTAACATATCACATCTTCAATATTCTTCTGAATATACTGTATTTATATAGGTTTTTTAATTAAAAACTTCCTTCTTATCCCTTCTAAGAGGATATGAAATAATAGAAGACATACTATCTGAAGTTACTAACAAAGTAATAGAGTGCTTCACAACACAAGATCTTATACCAGTACTTGATTTCTTTCTTTCAGCTCCAAAATAGGAAGCAGTATTTTTTTTTGTCACTGACTTTGTGCTGGAAACTCCACCAATACATCAGTCTTACAGAAGATGATCAAAAACTTACATTATTTTTTCAAACGTCTTCACTCTTTTTTAGGCATGAGCAATTTGGTTCAAATAAGGCAAAAGGTAACTGAATTAATGCTGACTAGGGTACTTTTCAAACCTATCCGAGCTGAACCGCTCATCCCCTGCATTGAAACAGTCTGAATCAGCAGTGCCTGATAAGGCAGGATGAGAGAGCACCCACCAAACAGCTGATAATGACAGGTACACTGCCCCCTTTAAATCCCTCCTGAAGCATGGGTAGAGATTTAAAGGGAGCAAGTTGCATACCTGTCATTATCAGCTGATTGGTGCAGCACTCTCTCTTTAAATGCTCCCCCAACCTTCACAGGCAAAGCTGCCTGCAAAGATGCAAAACTTTGACTGTGAAAGTAGAGGAAAGCACTTAAAGAGAGCAGGTGGCATGTTGAACAGCTGATAATCCAAAAAATTGAAGGGGTATATTCATGCAATTTGAATTCAGCCCAATTCATTTCGGGCAGAATACAAAATGGTACAAATTTTTTTATGTGCACATGCCTACTCCTTTTCTGCCCTGCATATAATTAGGATAAGTCTTAATTAGGATACCCACATATAATTAGAATAAGTCTGTTCCTGGGTTTGCAGTTTTACCAGGAAACAGTTTCAGAGATGCCACACCCAAGACAATTCATTTCTCAATTAGCAGTCTTGTAACTTGTTCATTTTACAGCAATTTGATTCTGGCAACATAATGTCCTTGCAACAGAGTTTTTTTGTCAAAGCCCACATGCAGAATGGGGGCAAACTTTATCAAACTTCAGCCAGCTATAGCAAATTCATGATTTTCTTGTTTTACTCACAGCTGGGATAAAGGAACAAGCTGCCTCTCAGCTCAGAAATGTATTCTGAAGTACCTCTTTCTATCTTGCAGACCACCCTCCGCCAAAAAATAGCAAAAATGTTACCAGGACCTGAAAGGAGGCACTGAGTGAAAATGGTGCTGTCCCTAATACAAAGTGTTCTGACTTTAAGCAATATTTCACAAAACTTGACAATATTCCATTGCTGACAGTGTAGATTCTATGTTCAGCCTCTAACACACATTAAACAACATTCTCACATCCCATGAACAAAAAAATACCAGGGTTCTCGTTTCCCTTACACAATAAAATATAATATAATTACTGAATTGAGAGCCAAACATAATTTTAAAATTGTTGTTGTCCACCTATTTGTCCAGGTTTTTTCCTAACATTTGACCAGACTAATGCATCAATGGGCAGTTTGTGCTAAATTTCATTGTCAGGACAAACTGCCTGCATTTTATGAAGAACAAAGAATTATAATGCTGGATATTATTTGACTGATGTGGCTATATAATAAAGTAACTTTGTCAGTGTATGTCCCCTTTGCATCAGATCAGCACTTCTTTCTCTTTAGTTCTCTCTATATCACTTTTCTTTAAAAAGAATCAGAAAAACAATAGTGAATAGTGGAACTAGCCTTAGGTCAAGATACAATATGCTTCTACTAGTTAAAACATGCTAAAGGAACAGATTTAAAAACTATAAAAATGTGCAAAGCTAAAAAGAGACACACAAATTATCCAATTTAAAAGAGTTGGCCATGGTTTTCTAACCAGAGAAATAAGCTACCTACCTGTCTGCTGTGTCACCTGGCGCCTGATGCTTCCCTCCTGCACCGTTGACGGAATCTTGCCTTGTAAGCCCTTGAGATCTACCTCGGTCCAATGCCAATATAGATTGCTCTTGAAGCTTTGCTATTTTCTCCTTAGGTGCTTCTTCGTTCCGCAGCACTCTAAAACTTTCTTGATCAGGTTTCTGAGGTGTATTTGTTCCACTGCTATAAAACCAAGCTCCAGATTTTGTGAGGATTTCTTGTTGTTTTCGGCACAAGTTACATACCCACATTACCTATGTATGAAATGTAAAAGAAATACTTATTACAAGAGGCAACAAGAATAACTTACATGCCAAATATGTGATAAATATGTAGTTCCATTTTCAGAAAGAGGACTATGAAAACTGCTAATAGTTTTCAGCCTCTAGCAGTAACAATTCTTAAACAAACAGAAAATGGAAGCATGTGATACATTTATAACAAAGTGTACATGTAAGCCTAAACATGCATAATGTAAAAATAACATAATTTGAAAATATGATGTTGTTAACCTTAAAGTCCACAATTTATTGTCTTGTTGCATTTATAGTCTGCCTTTTTTGCAGATTACTGAAGCCAAGTTACAAAAATTAAAAATCAACAAATACAATAAATTATTTACAAAACTTTCAATGTTCAAAACTACAACAGTATTCCCTTCCCTAAAAGGTTATGGTTTTGCAAATGCTATGGAATGACACACAGGGCACTGAACCACGTGGGGGCCGCACCAGAGAATATTTTGACATAGACAACCACTGATCCCAGCTATTTACAGGACAACACTTTGACAGGGCCTTGCTCAGATAAGAAAAGTCACCACAGAACATATTAGAGAGACAGTCCTGCACCTATCTGATTCCCAGGTCATGATGAATGCATGAATGCTAACTAGCATTTTGAACTGAAATGGGAAACAAATCTTTAACCAAAGTAGTGACTGCAAGATAGGGGTGATGCTCACTCTGCCCAGCTCCTAATTATGATTGAGCTGTGGCATTCTGTACCAAATTAATTTTCTGAATTGTCTTCAGGGACAGTGTTGCGTTAACTATGTTAAAACAGACTAGCCTGGCAAAAACTATGGCATTCTGTTCCAAGTTAATTTTCTAAGTTTCTTTCAAGGGCAGCCTTATGTTGAGAATATTAAAAAAAACCTTGTGGATCTAGCACAATTCCAAAATACATCTGTTGACACCTAAGTCTATCTCCAAAAGTCTCAACAGAATGCCATGGTCCTATTTATCAAAGGCTGCTGAATAAATTCATCAATAACCAAGCATAGCCCTTTCTTAATTCAGACAAAGATCATTCACCAAAACTGTCTCTGCACTATAACTAGGCCTGAATCCAGACTGAAAAAGGTCAAGGGCATATGCATCATCCAAGAAGATATGGAGTTGCTCTGCCTCCACTCTCTCAATCATCTAGCCCAGAAAGAGCACGCTAGCGATTCTATTATAATTGCCCACATTGTTCTTCTCCAGAGATTTTAAAGTAATAAATGGATAACTGCTTCCTTTAGTAGCTGAAGAAAGGCTCCTTATATCTATAATTGATAATGGACATCAGGCATAATGGATGCCAGATTCTTCTCAGCGTAGTAGTAAAAGCAACACATATTTTCTAAATGCCTAAGGGATGTGTGTATTTATCCCTGTATAACTTTGGAATTAAAATATCAGAAATAAAAATGATAAATGCTCTTTAGCCAATATTTAAATCTTAGCTCATCAGATCTTGCCACATAACATATATATAACTACGTGTACTTTTCACAATTCCTTATGTGACTACTGGTAAAGATCTTTACATCTGCTATTATAGAAACAAAACACCAAAAATCTGTAGCTGCTCAAATGCAGTTTTAGAAGTGTTATTAGAAGACTAACTTAAGCTGGTAAAGCAGGAAAATGGCTGTCCGAATACAGAACTATATGAAAATAGGCAGACTGAGGACTTTCACATAATGGGTTACACAGTTTCACTACACTCTATATAAAAATAATAATGGGTGAAGGGAAGCTGCATACGGCTCCAGCAAAGTTCTCACTTCTGCAGTGCTTCTTACTTTTTTGATGAACATTATCCAGAATCCTAGCAATAACACTAAAGGTATAGTTGGATAATGATATGTTTTCACATATTATATTTTTAGGTGCACACCTAAGATATTTTAAGTGTACACATGTGAATGCATGACGAAGTGTTTCAAACCATGTTCAACACACACATACAAACACACACATACACACACACACACACAAAACAGGTACAGTCTGTGGCTCCCTGTTGAGCAACAGAATAATTATCTAGAGCAGACTCTGGTAACATGTGTAACATATGTGTAACAAAAGATCTGGCATCCTTGTTTCAGAGTTTATTAACATCAAGTGTCTTTTATTAATAACCTTTCCTAAAAGCTTTAGCTACTTTATTATTTTATTTATTTATTATACTTTTATACCTCCACTCCCAGCGTTTCACAATGTAACATGGCATAAAAACATCAGATCAACTTCCTTTTGCCAGATTGCATGTATTATCTCTGCATATCAAAAGTAATATTGCTGCTATTGAAGCAGCTTCTCAAACCCTAAGAGCAGGATCCAACCCAGTCAGTAATCAGAGCCCTCAACATGTTGCCAATGTTCTTGCTTCAGTCCCCAAGGCTGAATAATTTATGCAGCATTAAATGAGAGGATGTTCCCATAATAATACTGAAGCCTCTGTGCATGCTTTCATTTAGAGGTAAAGGGACAACAGTCCAATGGGCTAGAAGCTTACCCTACCCCTGACATCCCCATGATTCCATGTCACATACAGATCACAATGAGCAGACAACCCACAGCGTTCTTGGCATCCTCTCATTTCTTGCAAAGCACTTGCTAGGGTGGATGTGCTCAAAAATGCCAGATGGCATGGTGCTCCTGACCAAGCAAGCATCCTGTTCAAATTCAAATTCATGCAATTTGTTTGCTGAGTGAGAAATCTAGGACAAGAACAGGATGTGAAGTATGGGCCACCAAGTGGCCAACCTCCTGAAGAGATACAAGTCGTGTATCCACAGTTTCAGACACCTTTTGAATGACAAAGCAAATCGGAAACGGAATTAAAGAGATTATCTTATGATAAATGATAGTGTTAAAATTGTATTAGCTTGTATAAAATAGTATTAGCTTCTATTTATTTAAACTATTTCTATATTGCCCTCAGCTCCCAAGGCAGCTCACAAAAAAAATAAGATAAATATATCCCACCCTAATTTGAATTATTAACAGCAAACAAAAACCATTTACAGATGGATTAAAAGCAGCAATTAAAAAGTAAAAGTAAAAAAAATAGGTATCGAGAACTTTTTAAAATATAGTATAATGATATTAAAACAGCAGAACAATAATGAAACAGCAAATGCTCAGTACATTTTTATGACAGATGTGTGACTAAAAGACCCTTGAGGGTAAATACTGCACGTTATTAGACAAGTATATATGAGAATGTGTTTTTATTAACTTTATTTCTATCCCCCACGGTTCTCTCCAGTGGGGACTCAAAATGGTTTATATTGTTCTCCCCTGCTCCATTTTATCCTCACAACTGCCGTGTGAGGTAGGTTAGGCTGAGTGTCGGCCCAAAGTGACCTAGCCAGCTTTCATGGCAGAGTTGGGATTTGAACCTGTGCCTTCCAGATCACAGTCCTACATTCTATCCACTACTACTCTGTGCTGGCTCTCAATGTATGCCCTAATCAAAAATCAAAATGTATTATATCAAAAATGTGAAAGTACCACATACAGCTACATAATTCTACAGCTCTTCCAGATCATACACTGACGTATACTGGCACAGGGGCACCTTTTTATGTTCCTCTGTATAGCATCTGTATCTTTCTTGCATACTCTGACCTACACCTTACCCACATAAGCTTCTGATGTAAACCTCAACCACTTTTTCCTTTATCATAAATCTATCAACAATGACTACAGCACTTCGGTAGTCCTTGCCAAACACAGATGGAAGACAGAAAGCTAAAGAAGACAATTTTGTTCTTGGGGAGGCATGGTAGCCAAATCGCTATATGATCTTTCTAATTTAGGAGAATATAAGATGTCTACCAAAGATGGACAGTGGGATTATGTACTTATCTCTCACTGTGATAGGCACAGAAGAACACAGAGCAGGTGTTGTTCAAAACCAGGGAAGGTTATTGAAGACATCAAGAGACTTCCATTTGAATACAGAAGTTGGTTTACCACCCTGCTGATTGCAAAATTATATAAAAACATATTTTATGTATATCTATGTCTTTTTCTAAAACAATTGTGTGTACTTAATATAGACTCCTGAGGAAGACCTATATAGGTCGAAATGCATTAAGTCTTTGGATGTTAGGAGAGAACTAACTTGCTCTTTTTATTCTTATTTTTTATACTTTTATATATTTGAGCTCCATAAATAAAATTCAAATGTAATATGTTTTTATTATATAAAGAAGCAGTTATCTCAACCTTCTCAGGTTTCTCAGTGAAATTAACAAAACATTCTATGATAGCGTTCCTGTAGTTGATCAGTTTTTTAAATCTATATTGCTTGAAATATTCATGTGCTAGGGCTATGTAATGATGAAGCAAAGGAACTTCAAAAAAGTATAATAATAATAATAATAATAATAATAATAATAATAATAATAATTGTACTAACAACAGTAGTTAACCATTCAAACCATTTTCCTAAAATTACAGCTATTTGGTTATTTACTAGCTACATTTTTACTGCATACTTTTCATTCTTCTACACAGATTTAAATAAGTAAAAATGTTTGCTTGAAAAATCTAGAATACATATTTTGAAATCTTACATGTTTCTTAGCTTTAAGAAAGCTGCTAGTTCATAGCAAAGACTAACGCACCACCTAGTGCCTTATACTGGTATGGCTGAATTCTCAGAAAATGTCTAACAAAAACTGTAAGAAATGTAATACTATTCCCATCTATTCAGAAAGAAGTCCTGCTCATTCAGGGGAAATGTGAAACTTTACATGTGAATTAAGGATCCTACTCAAAAATAAAGTCATTAAAATAGACATAAACCTGTATTTTCTTCAGTGGACATAAAATCTTGCAATCCAGGTCAAACCTCTATCAAACTCCTGGAGCAGGACAGAGGAAAGCCTGATGCTGCACCCACAATGAAATTCATGCAAAGAGCATCATTCCTCAAGGTTGTAATTTGATTGTGCATACTGTATTCCAAGGTTATTCTGGCAATTATATACTAATAGGTTCTAAAATTGGCTGTATAGGGCTTGCAAAGAGGTCTTGCCGTCAATGGGAAATTCTGAAAATAGCAACTCAATATCTTATAGGAGTGAAAAGGATATTTCATGTTATTAACTACAAGAAAAGGGAGTAAAAGTATTAATGAAGCTAAATAAATGGATGGAACAGCCACATTCAGAATACTGCGTGAAGCTGTACTCGTCCAACTGCAAACCTGGTAAAAATACAGAAGACTAGAAGCAAAGTGGTTGTAACATATGCCTGGCAGCAAACGTTCCTTTTAAGTTTTCTTTAACTTAATGCAGACTCATCTGACAGCCCCTGTCACTGTCACATGAACCTACAAAGGAACGCTAGATGTAATATTAGGACTCAGGTGTGTAAAGAGCGGTTTAAATACTCAAGTTGACTCTCAGTTTTCAAGTGAGTGACACTACTGAAGCAAAGTTGCCAACTGAGCAGGAGAAAAAATTCCTGGCTTGCAGAGAGATGTAATGCCCAGAGCAGTTTGTGTTCTTTGTGACATGGTGCTAAACTACGGTGCCTGATTGCATATCAAACAGACATTAAGGGGATCACCTTAAAAGTTTCTTTGCTTAAGAATTCACAGATATACTCCATATTTATATGGAATGAGAGTCGTAAGGTATTGCACTTTATGCTACCTTAATGCACATTTCTTAGTTTTTGCAATCTGATAGGCTGAAAATATAAAACATGAACTTTCTAGTAAACAAAAGACAGTATTATTTGGACACAGAAACAGGACGACCAGTATATTTATTTATTGTTACATTTTACAACACAGAAAACAATAAAGTCTTTATCCATATAACAGCACCCTAAAGGTGGACAAACATGCAGACAATACATGTATCCGTATCCATATCAATTATCATTCCCTAATGCATTGATTGCCTTCCATACAATTCTTCATTTTGAGAGCAAAATCAATCATTCCAAAAGATAAAATATTTGAATTAAGGATTTCTCCTTTGCATAGGAAGATTAAAAAATCTGCACCCCCCTCCCCCATTTTTCCCAGGCTTTCACATCTCTCCTAACATTCTTTCACTAGACCACTAGTCTGTGCTACAGTCCTTTATTTCATGCAGCAGTGAGGACAATACCAAACTGGCCAACAGCCAAATCCTTCTACACATAATGCATTTTATTGCTTATTCCTGCATACCACACAAATGGCGGAAAGGCTGATTTTTTAAGTTCAGCTTAGACAAAAGATTCTTGAACTTGGCTATAACTGGATCTTTCAGTTGTACAATAGTCTGCTGGACCATGAGGAGGATCGAGCTAAAAGAATCCTACAAAAATAGGAGTACCGATGCCAGCTGGTGCAACAATTTAGGGTTGGGTCTGCAGTCACCACAATTGGATGGCTGTCACTCTATGTATTCATTCAGCTGAAGCTGCTGATTTCCAGGGTTCAAAACTCATACCAGTACTGAACAGGAGAATTGGAATGGATCTTGTTGCTCGCTTGTCCTTACCATATGTCTGTGTACATGCCACATTTTATATATCTGTTATTTAGAACAAAAACAAAAGTGGTTTGATACAGGAGCATGAAAACTTGAACTGTGGAAAAGAAAATCTTGACTAGGATGGATGCTGCTGACTTACTTATTTTACCTTGAGCTATTTACTCCGAAAATACATTAATTAGGCATTACTGGAGTGATTTACAATACTTTAGAGTTATAAACTTCCATTATTTGTGAAAATATTTTTAAAATATGTTTTTTTTTCCAGCAAGCTTGAAACATTTTCAGAATTTTATAACTACAAAAAATGCAAGTTATGTCATATATTTGATCTTGCTAAATTAGGCCAACTACTGGTATTTAAAAATTGTAGCACTGGATTAGTCCAAAATGTATCACCATCTTTCTAAAGTGTCATCCATTCTGGACTATAATCTGGGGGTACTCTTGGGCCCAGACTCACTGATGAATAAGCAAGAGGCAGCTGAGTCCAAGAGTGTCTTTTATTTGCTTTACTGGTGTTTGATGCCAGAGCTTCCTGTGGCCAGGCCCAGACTCCCTGGCATCAAGTCAGGCCACCCCAAACATCCCCCAAAGGTCCTCACAGAGGCTGAGCATGGCCAGGGCTGACCTGAGCAGGGTAGTATGTTGGGGACAAACAGAGGAGCCTGCAGCAGTGACTCCAGCTCTGGGACAGCTGCAGCTGCCTCCCAACAAGAAGAACCTGCTGACATCATCAGCCAGCACCAGACTGGCAGAAGCCTGGAAGAGACCCTCAGGAGGGCAGTTGAATACAGGGCTACCGGTTAGGTTGGAGCCCAACAGCAACCCTCCCCATGCAGCTACAATGCAGACAATTATCAGGGCAAGTGGAGGCAGGTATACAAAGCGCAAGGCTGTAGGCACGATGGCCAAGCGCCTTGGGGACCAATGGGGAAAAGGGCCAGAGTGATCAGCATGTGGATCAATAGGAAGATGAAAAAGCAAGTTGGTACAAAGGGAAAATAATCTTTCTTAATTGCTCAACTCTTACATATTTGACATGCAGCTTTGTCAGGGGGAATCTTTCTGTTTCTTTTTAGTTCCATACATACACTTAAACAGTGTATGTATGGGAAGTGTATGTATGTATGGGAACAGAACTAAAAAGATTCAGGAAGATGACCCCCTGATGAAGCTGCACGTGAAACACAAGTGTTGTAAAATTATTAAATGTTCTTTTTCCTCTGCACCAATTTGTTTCTTCATTTTGCCTTGGTGTGGCCACACTTTTCTTCACATGTGGGTCAGGAGACTAGGATGGTGAGGGGGAGACAAAAGGGCAAGAATTCTGGGGATGGGTGATGGCAGGTGGGGTTAAGAGTTTTAAAGAGAGACACCCAGAACAGACCAGGAAGGACATTGCTGGTCAGCCCAGAAGGCATGGAAGAGCTAAATCCAATAAAGGGCAAGAAAGAATTGTGGCATGACCCCCTTCCCTCCCACTCTGTGGCCTAAGGAAACCTATCCCAGCATATTTGCAAGTAAGATGATCACTTGGTGTCACCCTCAGAACAGGTGGGGCCTTACACAACTAGTTAGCCAGCTGTGCCCCAGTTATACCTAGATTAAATTATTACATTGTGCTGTATGTGGGGCTGCCCTTGAAAGTGTTCAGAAATGTGAATTGGAACATAATGATGTAGCCAGGATGTTGAGAGCCAGTTTGGTGCAGTGGTTAGGAGTGCGGACTTCTAATCTGGCACGCCGGGTTCGAGTCTGCACTCCCCTACATGCAGCCAGCTGGGTGACCTTGGGCTCGCCATGGCACTGATAAAACTGTTCTGACCAAGCAGGAATATCAGGGCTCTCTCAGCCTCACCTCCCTCACAGGGTGTCTGTTGTGGGGAGAGGAATGGGAAGGCGACTGTAAGCCACTTTGAGCTCCTTTGAAGCGTGTCACAGAATACATATCACTCCAGTTTTGGTCCATCTACACTGGCTTCTATTTTTGTTTCTGGGCGCAACTCATGGTCCTGGTCTTGAGCTCCGAAGCCCTATATGGTTTGGGATCATCATAAATGAAGGACTGCCTAATCCTTTATGGATCAGCCTGATGATTACTTTCATCTTTGGAAGTGGGTGGCAACCCAGGAGAGGGCCTTCTTGGTTATGGCACCAAAGCGCTGGCACTCTTTTCCCAGGGAAATTCATTATTCCTCTTCTTTTGAAGAAGAAGAAGAGTTGGTTCTTATATGCCACTTTTCCCTACCCGAAGGAGGCTCAAAGCGGCTTACAGTCGCCTTCCCATTCCTCTCCCCACATCTTTTCCCTTTGTACCAACTTGCTTCTTGCCATCTTCCAGTATCCACCAACAAGTGAAGACCATATTATATTATATAATATATTATATATAAGACCATATTATATTGTTTGTCAAATAAATGCCCATGAAATCTCTTGCAATGGTGCTGGAGCCCAAACTCTTAGAAACACTTTGGCCATTGTAGCTGTTGTGTTGTAGCTTCAGCAGATGACTGGCACGACATTGTAAATATGATACATCTTGAACTCTGTACCACTTGGAGAACTGCCTGCAAACAGCCAGGAAAGAAACAAAGACAGCACGTTCAGTAGTAGCAACGAACAGCAAGTAGACTCAAACAGGTTGCACATAGTGCTGTTCCATAGTTCCTCCCTTGCCCTTATCCACACAATGGGATTTACAAATTGGGCAAGATATATTAGTGCAAAACTTACCCATCTTTTGTCGGAAGTCATACGGAATCTTCTCCTGTAGTTTCTTCTCAGGCCGTTCCATCGGCCTCTGGACTTGCTAGGTGAAAGCTGTCATGAGTGCAATGGCGGGAGTAGCTAGTAATCACACAGAAGAGTTGCTGTGCTTACTGTTTTTCCTACAGGCATGTGGGTGGCAATGACATGACCCTGTGCTAATCCTCTACCAGCATATCTCAACAGCCCTTTGTGCTTTTTGTTTCCTGTGTGGGGAAGATGGCAAGCAACTTTGGGGGTGAGGAAAGACCCTGCATAGTGAGTATGTGTTGCACTGTGGAAAAGAGTGAGATATTAAACAGAGTAATGTCACCAATATGCTATAACAGCATTTATTCTCTGGCTTTCTGTTTGTGTCATGTGCCCTTTCCCTCTTATTACCCAGCTCCTGCATGTGTCTGAATTTCTGTCTCCACGACATGAGGTCAAACATGTTTATCACCATGCCATGTACCCAAGGTAGGAGTATTCTGGCTAGAGTTTATAGAATTCAGAACATGAGTCTGTGGGCATTTCTGGGATTTTGACAATACTGAGCAAAGGCAGCCATTTCCAAATAAGTGCCTGCTGCTGACACATGGGTGATGCTTCCTGGGCTCCTCTGAAGTGCCTCCTAGCACAATGAGATAGAGGAAAGTTAAGTCTAGCTGTTCTGAAAATGACATGCTTTGGGGAAGTTGTAACATATTAACAGGTACTATCAAGTCCAAGGGTACCATATCATGGATCTCAGATGTAGTGCTTGGGAGAGCTCTAATCAAGTGCTGATTTAGTTAGTATTCCAAGTTGTGCCATGGCTGTACAAGCATGATGGGCGGCACTGTGAGATCGGTTGGTTTTTCACCTCAGTGAACACAACAGGAGTGTTTACTAGTATAATATTATACTCTTGCAAGAGATATGTGAGCTGAGAGGGCTCACAATACTGACTAAACCTCATTCTTGCCAGCTGGACTGCCCGTTTCTGGCATCCACAATGTTACACCAGTGTGGGGACTAGCTGTTAACCTAAGAAGCTTAAACACTGTCCTTGGGATGGCATTTTAACAGTATCCTTTTATTCAAATTAAGAAAAATAAGAAATATTGATTTAAAGAGTTTCTGCATAAAAACATTCTTTTAAAAAACAAAATTTAAATTCCATTTGTATGGGAAAAGAGCCAAAACTGTTCTGCAAAGTGTTGACAATGGCTGAATAAACTTAATTGTCCAACTGCTTATATAAGGTTCTAACTAGATGCTTTTTTGAAATATTCATTACTGATTGTCTCAGGGCTTTTAAAAAAGTAAATAGTAGTGGCAGAGAAGCCCAATTGGTATCAAGGCAATCACATGGGGGGAGAGGCTAATTCTTCCACCAGTGCTGTGCTTCTGATGCAAATCAAACACTCATGATTTGCATCCAGCTTTCCACAGGGATCTTCTTTAAAAGTAGGATTTGCAGTACAGCTGCAGTCCTAAACAGAGTTACATCCTTTTAAGGCCACTGAAGTCAATGTGGTAGGAAGATAATAATTCTGTTTAAGACTGCATGGCTAATCTAGCATTTACATGCCAAGTCGTGCTGCTACTAACCAATAAGCACTTTGGTTGATCCAGATAATCTATAAGGTGTTTCATTGCTTTTAAAAAGTGCAGGCATAATGTTATATCATGCACATTTATTGGTTAGTTTTACAGAACAGGAAACACAACTTAGTTGCACTTAGTTGTACAGAGGTTTGTGTTGCATCTAAAATGACATTCTCAGCATAACAGGCAAAATGGAGCCACAAACAAGTCTCTCTTAAATATTTGGGGGTTGTTCTTAATATATGCAGCATGGGCATAATATAGAAAAGTGGTCAAATGAATGAAATTCTAAAGAAGAACAGAGATTATGCCAAGGAGCCCCCAGACTATTTTTCTGCACTAACAAGCAACAAATTTGCTACAATTTATGGTTTGTTGCTCAAGGGACGAAAAAGAATTAAAATGAGTTGAACAAGTTATACCTATCATTCTAGGAAAATTGAACACATGCCAATGAGCAGGGCTATCATTTTAGCAGGTCTGTAAATATCTTGTGTGCTCTGTCCACAGCAATATAGAAAAATAAGTGTAACCAATGATCACAGAGTAGATATCTGAGTAGTCAAACATGCATGCAGAAACAGTTCATAAAGTGGCGGATTCTCTCTCTCAAAGGAGAGTTCTGAAAAGGAGGGGGTGCCATTCCACCTGGATCCTTCAGAGTGCGGCGTGCAACACTCCTATCTTAATAGTGCATTCACTGGTTGGCCAGCACCAGGGAAGAAGGGCAAATGACTACAAAGGACACCAGTTGTAGGAAAGCAACATGTTCTTTGTGGTCTCACTGCAGCAAACTGACACACAAGCAGTGTTGACATCATCTCACAAGAACACCATGTGGAATACAGCCTGGCCAGATATTATGTTTTGTTTTGACTGGATGTTAAGGAAACACTGGGAGATTGAAGTGGAGGAAGAAAGACTGCTCTGCATATTTCCTGGAGAGGCACACCTTTCAAGGCCATAACTGCTGTCATCAAGAGTGTGTGTGTGTGTGTGTGTGTGTGTGTGTGTGTGTGTGTGTGTGTGAGGGAGAGGGAGAGGGAGAGGGAGAGGGAGAGGGAGAGGGAGAGGGAGAGGGAGAGGGAGAGGGAGAGGGAGAGGGAGAGGGAGAGGGAGAGGGAGAGCTATGCTTCCCAACCATATTCTGCACAATCAAACCACTCCTGGGGTTTTTCAAAGCCTGAAGAATATTTTAGGGGTTTTGCAACGGTAAAACGGTTCCTTCAGGGAACCTTGGAAGTCTTGCAGATATGACAACTCCTATTATAAATGCCATGAGACCCAAGTAGATCCTGAAAGCAGATGACACCTGAGAAGTGCAGTAGATACATGTGGCTATAAGGGTAGAAAAAGTATGTGGTCTGCCCTATGGCAGAAAAGGGTCACAACAGAGTTTAATACTACACAAAGGAACTGGAGTTTGTGAGCGGGAACTGCAAGCTTCTCCTATGATACACAGACCTAGAGAATGAAGTAAATAAGAATGGTACATGTACTGCAATGAAGCTCTGAAGAAATCACAAACCACTTGTCAATATAAGGAAATATTATAAAATTTTGCAATCTGGGGTAAGCTGCAGACATTGCTGTACAGTTAGTGAATACTCAGAGAACTTTCATTATACAGATGGACTGACACTATACTGAAAGGAGATGTTAAACATGTTAAAAACCAGCAGTGAAGGAAAAAGTGATGCAAAAATATGCATCCTGTTCTTGGAGAAGAATGGTTGACAGGTGGAGCAGAAGAAATGCCTTGTGTGGGATGCAGCCATTGACCTCTCTGAGATTTAAAAATATGGTGAAGTTCTCGACCCTTTTTGTTATAATGAAACAAAAATAAAATCATGCGTCCTGTTGGGGCAGCACAATAAGTTCTTGGCAGCCTACTTGAGGAAAGAAGCACTCCTTCTGTAGGGGCAGTGTAAATGGAATAGTTCAAAAATTGCTTAGCAGAAGAAAAGCATTTAACTCATTGGTATTATGCATCCAAATGATAATTAAGACCCGACAGTCTGTAATAATAAACTCCAAAGCCAGCAGAAAAGTTAGTCTGGCTCTAACAGATGGACTGAAAGGTAGAAGACTGCAAAGAATACTGAACAGTAGATTGGTTAGATCGAAAACTACATTGAGTTTTGATCTTGTTATTCTGTAGAGTTTAAAAAATTTTTAGTTATGTGTGGTTGCTGTTTTCTCCATGTATTGGTTTCAGCAGCTAAGTACAGCAGTGGATAAATTGGAGCCAAGGCTGGAAAAGTGATTTGAGAGCCAAGAGACTCTTAGGTTATGATTAATTTTATTGGCTTTGTCAACCTTTTCCATATCCTCATCTGTAACTTCATTAAATACCCCACCCTCCATCAGATGGTAGTTTTTCAATGCAGATATTTGTGACAGGAAGTATTGTGACAGGAAGCACTGAAGCGTATTGAAGCATGGTGTCAGAGGGTAATTAACATAACTATGCTCTTGGAATCACAGAAAACACCATGATGGATTTGTTGCTATGCCAGCTTGCACTCTTCCCTATCAACAGATTCCCACAAGGAGATGGTACCGCTTTACTCTGCTCTGGTTAGACCTCATTTAGAATACTGCCTTCAGTTTTGGGCACCACAACTGAAGAAGGCTGTAGACAAACTGGAGCACATCCAGAGGAGGGCAATGAAGATGGTGAGGGGTTTGGAGACCAAGACGTATGGGCAAACGTTGAGAGAGCTTGGTCTATTTAGCCTGGAGAGAAGACAACTAAGAGGTGATATGATAGCCATCTTCAAGTAGCTGAAGGGCTGTCACATAGAGGTTGGAGCAGAGTTGCTTTCTGTTGCCCCAGAGGGTAGAACCAGAATCAATGGGATGAAATTAATTCAAAAGAATTTTTTGGAACAGACTTCTTCAGGAGGTGGTGGGTTCTCCTTCCATGGAAGTTTTTAAGCAGAGGAAAGATAGCTACCTCACAGAAATGCTGATTCTGTGAATTTAGGCAAATTGTAAGTGGCTGGGCAGAAGGGACTGTGTCCATGCTTGGCTCTTGTGGCCCTTTCTTGCATGCCCAGTAAAATGCTGAACAGCACTTTGGAGTCTGCAGGTGAATTTCCTCTGGGCCTGACTGGCCATGGATTCTGGGTTTTTTTGGATCATCTGAGCATGGAATTGGGGTAACTGCGGTGAGCAGGTAGTTGTGAGTTTCCTGCATTCTGCAGGGGGCTGGACTAGATGACCCTGGGGACCCTTCCAACTCTATGATTCTATGGTGGACTCCTCTAAGGATGATGAGGCTGTATTGGTTCAGCAGAAGAATCCCTGGTAGGGAATACAGGCCAGGCCATGAAACACTTTATTCAGGAGCTGAATATTCGCACAGAGATAAGAGGGATTTTGGCAGGAAAGCCTGCTACCCTGAAGAGGAATTTACTGATCACTCTTCAGCCACAACAACTGCTCAAGAATTGTCCTTGATGTTGCTAGCAGGTTCTGTAGACATAGAGATGGAGACCTACAAAATTTCCAGGCACCCCAGATGTACATACAATCCCCCCAGTGCTGTTTGATTAAGGAGAACGGGGACAGAGGCATTCATAGGATAGCTTTTTGCATTCTGCCCCCTTTTCCATTTTCTTTGGTCTTTTTGCTCTTCTTTTTCAGCTGGCTATGGCACAATGGCATTTCATTTAAAGAAGCCAAAGATGTGAATGTAAACTCTCTGCGGACAGGCATGAACTCTGCTGGCTCTGTTTGGGCAAGGCCCTTGCTCCCACTGTTCTTCACTTCACTGTTAATGAGTTGTACACTTCATTTATGCACTGTCCTTTGGGATAAAGGTGAGCTGGCATGTAATAGTGATTATAGTGCTGGACTGGGATCTGAAATACTCAGGTTTGAATTCTCACTCTGCCCTGGAAGCTCACTTCTTGGACTTTCTCTCAGTCTAACCCACCTCACTGAACCAAGGAGGAGAGAACAATGTTGTAAGATGCTTTCGGTCCCAACTGGGGATCAAAGTGCAGTATAAATGTCTAAATTAAATAAAGTTGTTAGAAGCAATGTCCCAATCAATCCCATCCATACTGGGATTTTGTTCTTAGTAACAATGACCACCTTAGCTTTCAGTAAACTGGATTACTGAAAAGCTACATCTAATTATCTAAAATTATCACCTGGTCAAAGCCATGGTCACAAATCTTTTTTGTGAAGACAAAAACATTTTTTTTACTTGGTTGGAGGTTCTAGCAGGACAGTTCACCTATTGTATGCCCTTGACTGAAGAACAGTACACTCCTTCTATCTGCGATGGTCATCTCCTTACACTGAGCAAGCAGCTTTGGGAGGGGCACACATGAAGCAGTGAAGGAGGTAAGGGACACTCGCTTAGCCAGCCAGATCAGCTGAATCAACCTTGGCAATCCATGAGGTGACAGATGTTGCAGTCAGATCACCCTCAGATCTTTATTTTTTTTGTGAGTGTGTAAGTTTATTTTTAGTTCCTCCACTTTGTAATGTACACTGAGAGAGCCTGAAGGGCTCTTCCAAGACCTACTTCAGAGGATAAAATTACCGTGTCATTGAAATGGACCCTGAGGGTCTATGGATGGACTTTGGTGTGTCCGTGAACTGGACACACACAAAATATTTTTCCCATTTTGTTTCTTTTTAGTTTGAAAACTGTTCTTGTGAGGGGGGTATTGTTTCATGCCAAACAAGTGTAGGATGCTACTAAACACAGGTACATAATGTACATTCATCATTTTCATCATGTTATGACATCTAGAATAGCTTCCCACTGGTAGAAATTAAAATAAATGTACCCATTATGATTATGGGTATACCTCTTTGTTTACATTGGGTTATGGTGATTTTTAAATTAAAAATTAGTCTTTTTAAACAGTCATGGTAATTTACTTCTTCCAGAAGTAGTTATAATATTAATACTTGTGGATGTTTGATAGGTAGGCAAAGTAATAGCATGTATCTACAGTGTAATATAAAGAAATTAAAGTTGGTTTGTGACAAGTACCTGATCTGGCTGGCTGGCTGGCTGATTTGATGAAAACCATACTTCAGTTATGTTTCATGCACAAGACTGGTTTAGATTTATTACTTTCATTTTTGTACATTGGTAACTGCTTTGTGTATTTATGTGCATTTTTCTGGAGAGGTAGTCTATAGCTTTTATTAGATTATCATAGGTCTCAGTGACCCAAAATGGTTAAGAATCTGTGACCTAGAGGCTTTTCACCATAATAGTGTAGAGGGAGGTCATACAATTATTTCAAATTCTACAGAGATTTTATGATTGCAGGAATTAGCTTCATCTCTGCAGTACCAAAGTGTGGCAATGCAGAGCACACCATAATGCCCTGTAGTCTTTGGAGAGACAATATAAACAAGTACTGTAGGCTCAAGATTCCCTAAAGCCCCACTTCAGATATGCAGATGATACCACTCTAATGGCAGAAAGTGAAGAGGAACTAAAGAGACTCTTGATGCGGGTGAAGGAGGACAGTGCAAAGGTTGGCTTGAAACTCAACATCAAGATCATGGCATCCGGCCCTCTCAATTCCTGGCAAATAGATGGGGAAGAAATGGAGGTAGTGACAGATTTTATTTTCCTGGGCTCCAAGATCACTGCAGATGGGGACTGCAGCAAATAAATTAAAAGACGCTTGCTCCTGGGGAGGAAAGCTATGGCAAATCTAGACAGCATCCTAAAAAGCAGAGATATCACCCTGCCAACTAAAGTGCATCTAGTCAAGCTATGGTCTTCCCAGTTGCAATGTATGGCTGTGAAAGTTGGACCATAAGGAAGGCCGAGCGTCAAAGAATTGAGGCTTTTAAACTCTGGTGCTGGAGAAGACTCTTGCAAGTCCCTAGGACTGCAAAGCTAACAAACTGGTCAGTCCTAGAGGAGATCAGACCTGACTGCTCCTTAGAAGGCCAGATCCTGAAGATGAAACTCAAATACTTTGGCCACCTGATGAGAAGGAAGGACTCCCTGGAGAAGAGCCTAATGCTGGGGGAGATTGAGGGCAAAAGAAGAAGGGAACAACAGAGAATGAGGTGGCTGGATGGAGTCATTGAAACAGTCAGTGAGAACTTTAATGGACTCCAGGGAATAGTAGAGGACAGGAAGGCCTGGAGGATCATTGTCCATGGGGTTGCAAGGGGTCGGACATGACTTCGCACCTAAGAACAACAACTGTAAAAATACATAATGGATGCATAGGTACGACCTTATACTAGAAACCTACTGACTGACAAATATACCTTCATACTTTCCTAATCATAACAAACAATTATATACAACTAGGCTCTATACTACAGCTACATCTGCTCCAGTTCTACAGACAAAGATTTTCACCTAAGGGATCTACAAAAAACCTCCTTAAAAATAAAGTACCTGCATGACGAAGTCAAGAAACAGATTAAGCCAGAATGACACACAGAAAAAAACCTGATGCAAGACAGGCCCAAAAGAGACAATAACAGAACACCACTAGTGGTCACCTACAGCAGTGGTCCCCAACCTTTATTAGGCTGGGGACCGGCAGGGCATCGGGCCGCGCCCGCGGGGACCGCGCCCACGTGGGCCACGCCCACACTTCTGGCTGCGCCCGCGGGCCGCGCCCGCGCATCGAGCCGCGCCCGCGAGCCGCGCCCGCGGATCGGGCCGCGCCCGGAAGCCACGCCCGTGGATCGGGCCGCGCCCGCCAGCCACGCCTGCGGATCGGGCCGCGCGGGCGCGGCTTGCACGGGCGCAGCCCGGCCCTGATTCCCTCTTCCCGCCCTCCCGCAGTAAGTAGCTTCCCGGGCCGCAAGCTTGCGGCCTGGGAAGTTTTTTACTGCGGGGGGGCGGGGAGAGGGAGCTGCGGCCCGGCGCCATGGCCTTCACGGCCCGGCGCCGGGCCGCAGCCCGCAGGTTGGGGACCACTGACCTACAGCTCTCAACTCAAAACAGTTCAATGCATCATTGATGGCTTACAACCTCTAAAACTTGGGGACCACTGACAGCACCCAAAGTGTCTTGAAAAGTGTCTCTGGAAGGTTGGAAAGTAAGTTTTTTAAACACCAGATTCCCCTTACTGAGAGCTAAGCCAAGCTTATGAGACTCTCAACATCTTATCTTGTTTCCTAATTATCTTATACTAATGAATAAAGAACTAGGACAACTGACAACTGATATTTTTTAAATCTGCATCTATGCATAGAAGTCATATAAAGCTATTATTTCTAGGTCTATATTATCCACGCACAAAAATTCTTAAAGCACCGAAGAAAATTTATATCATAATAATTATTAAATATTATCTATAGCATTCTACGCATGACAAGTTAAAGTGAGCCATTGCTAACTTGGCTGTGACTCTCTTTTGGGCTGCCATTAAGCCTCCTGAATGTACAAGGGCTTCAATAGTCATAGACACAGCAGCAGGGTAACATGGGTAACTTTACAGCAGAAGTTGTAATGGTATTAGCATTCCACATACTCCCCAGTTTATTTATTAAGAGGTAAACTTTTATTAAGAGGTAGACAGACATATTCTCTTAAAACTTCATGAGATGCACCACAATGTAAAGATTTAATCAGTCCTCATGCATGTACCTTAACTTGGATAATTCATGGCTCACTCTAACCCTCTTCAAATGTTACTACGAATAATGGGGGCCTACCAACAGTAACACATACTACCAATGACGTTCCCAATATGTGCGGATACCATTTCATCAGAATATGGTATGTATTTTCAGCTTCAATCTAATGAAATTCGTACTGAAGATGAAAATCAAGATAAAATGCCAGCTGTACATATCAGGAGCACTGCAGGTAGGAAGCACTCCCAATATGTTCAGTTCGATCTCCCCAAAATAATGTCTGAAATAGTACCAGAGATTGCTGTTGGGATGACTATGTCAACCAGATAATCTACTGCTAAAGCAGCCCAGGATTATCAGTTTCCTAGGAAATTTTTTGGATAGGGCAGTAAAGAGATGGAAGTACAAAAGCAAATTAAATACACTTTCTTAGAAATAGTGGTACAATTACAGTGCACTAGTATTCTGCCAGCATAGTTTTTATAAAATGATGTCAAAACTGATAAATGTGATTTTTTTTTCTCCAGATCAAATGAATACTCTATCACAGAAAAGTGCTTGAGCTTTCTGGCCCAGACTGTTATCCTGGATCTCCTCCAGCCTTACTTGATGTTTCCCTACAACCATGCAAGTTTGTCATTTGCTAATACAAGCTACTGTTTAAATATTTTAAGTAATATTTATAACATCCTCAAAAAGGTAAAGCAACAAAACAATCATGTTTGTGATTATCATGTTTGTGATTATCTAGTAATATGTACATATTTGTTACACATATTATCCAGAGAGTTTACCTTGTTATGTGACAGAAAACACATATTGTAATCTTTTACCTTAAATAATCATGCAAATATACAATAGTGCGTAATACTTTTTTTTCTTATCCTACAATTTGTGGTAAGAAGGGTGATTATTTAGAAGACAATACCTGATATTATTTTGCCATTTTGTGTTAAACATAAACTTTATATCATAAAATGGTTATTTATATCACTTGGCTACAACATTCTAGCAGATAGCATAGTCCTTGTGACATTATAGGAATACTGCACCCCTCTGCAGATTCTTTCACCTGACTAAAGATCTAATTAATGTCTCCACAATCCATTTACAACTGGAAAATCCTTAAATAGATCTGTTTTTATGTATCAAGATACAAAATTGTAAGAAAGAAAACAACATCAGTATGTGTTTTAACCATAAAGGCTAAACGTGCCCATATGTTTATGCCTTTCATTAACCTATACAAGCTCTAAAGCATGGCAGACATAAATCTCTCTGAATTCAATGCTAATTGCTTCCTAGTACTTAGGTTTGCATCTATAATGTCATCAATACTTTTTCTAACCTTATCAAAATTCTTTAACAATAGGTAAATGAGAAAACAGTGCTAAAGCTATATTCACAAAATATCTATAAGCATCGACAAACATTAAAAACTGAATTGAGCTACCTGAAAACCATGTTTCTCCACTGATCCCATGGATCATGACTGTAGACATTTCTTCATTTTTAAAAACAAGGTCTCGGTAGTGATCCATTTTTATGTTATGAAACTCAACTGTTAAATTGTCATAGATATTTAAATAATACTGTGTTGTAATCTTATTGCATCCAAGATCCACTAATTACGAAGCTGCTTCTCCTAGACTCAAAATTATTTCTGTAGCATCACCATTTTCAGTTGTTTGGAAAACTGTCACAAATGTCCATTCATCTGAGAAGAATATACCAGTTTAGTACTAAAGCTGGAATGTTAATCCTGGTATGAAGAAAAGTTTCCATGTAATTCCTGAATTCTTCAGTGAACCTTTTATTTGTAGATGCTCAGAGCAACCAGTTGGTGCAATGAAAGTCTGGTTATTTTTTCTACTTCACTCTATTACTAGCAATGTCTTCATTATTTATATATATCGGCACTGGTTTCCAGCAGCTGAAGCCAACTCTGATTAAATATTCATTGTACCCTGCTGTGCCATAATGTCCAACTGTACTCAAAAGCATCCTAGGTGTGCTGTTACACACCTGTGGCCGAAACAACGGATTTGCTGAGCTAACTTTGATAAAGGCTTATGCCTGGCACTTAACAGCACTTGATATGGTTTCTAAATGCCTCAGCAGGTGGCAAAAATAGCTTAACACTCAAACACAATTTAGCATTCTGGCTGTGCAACTGAGCAGCTTTTAAATTATACCTTTATAATTAATATGAGCAAGGGGGCTTACTACAACTGTAGAGCACATGTGTTCAATGTTCAAGGCCCAATATTTAATTTTTAGGTATCTCCACATAAGGAGGCTGTGAGAAACTACTCCTGTGGCAGATAGTTTGCAATCTTGGACTAGATGGATCATGAGTCTGACTTGGTATAACACAGCTACTTACATATTTATACTATAAGGGTAAAGGTAAAGGTATCCCCTGTGCAAGCACCGAGTCATGTCTGACCCTTAGGGTGATGCCCTCCAGTGTTTTCATGGCAGACTCAATACAGGGTGGCCTTGCCAGTGCCTTTACTGCTGCTTAAATAAAGAATGTCTATAAAAAGAGCTTGGTGTAATATAAAGCAGTGGTGCCCAACACTTTTATCACCGGGGACCGGTCAAGGTTTGACAATTTTACTGAGGCCCGGGGGGAGGTAGTCTTTTGCCAAGGGACATCGCCGCCACCACCTCATCCCCTGCTCCACTTGCTTTCCTGCCAGCGCCCCTGACTTCCCGCCGCCTGCTGGGGGACGCTGCCAGCAGCAGCTGTGCAGTGCCACACTGAGGGGAACCCTCAGCCATGGCAGCCACTGGAGAACACCAAAGGTGAGCCAGCGGCAGAGTGGCAGGGCAGCCCCCGAGGCAACAGCCAGGGAGGAGGACAAGGAGGAGCCGCGGCCCAGTACCGACTGATCCACGGACCGGTCCCGGTCCACAGCCCAGGGGTTGGGGACCACTGATATAAAGGATGGCAACAGTTGCATTTTTAGACTGATAAATAATAAAAATCATTATAGCTTAATTTCATAAGTTCATCTCTAAATCTGAGTCAGTGAGCAAACAGCTCTATTCAGTATTATTCAGTAGAATTTCAACACCAGCACATAACCAACCTAAACCTCATCTACATGTGTAATTCCTTCCACCCTCAGGATACATTCAGCAATTTTCTTCACTAATTAAAAGATCTGAGGCGTGAGTGAACTTGACAAGCATCTTTAACATGCAGCTCCCCTTCCATACTACCATGCCCCAACAGGTAAGCATCTGGATGAAGAATGTAAGCATGTGTAATATTTTCTCACTGTGATCTGAGTAATTTGGAATGATAACAATAGAGCATCACTCAAATTAGAGACACTCTTGTACCTTCTACTAATTTTCAGTGTTCACAGATTACTATTCAATTTGTAATAGATACGCAGATCTTAACTAGATCTTCTATCTCAAAATGGAGAACCATTTATGTAAGAGGAATAGTCTGGTATTTTTGTCACTTCTCTGCTGTTTTCGAGTAAGTTCAGAGCACCACTTCCGCACACAAGCTAAATATACACATAAGGAAGAACAAACTTATTATTACTATATTGTATACCACTTTGTCCATATAAGGAGTAATGTATATCAGTGGTCCCCAACCTTTATTAGGCTGGGGACCGGCAGGGCATCGGGTCGCGCCCACAGGGACCGCGCCCGCGCGGGCCACGCCCATGCTTCGAGCCGCGCCCGCGAGCCGCGCCCGCGGATCGGGCCGCGCCCGGCCGCGCCCGCGGGCCGCACCCGCGAGCCGCGCCCGGCCGCGCCCGCGGGCCGCACCCACGAGCCGCGCCCGGCCGCGCCCGCGGGCCGCACCCACGGATCGGGCCGCGCCCGCGGGCCGCGCCCGCGGATCGGGCCGAGCGGGCGCGGCCTGCACGGGCGCGGCCCGGCCCTGATTCCATCTCCCCGCCCTCCCGCAGTAAGTAGCATCCCGGGCCGCAAGCTTGCGGCCTGGGAAGTTTTTTACTGCGGGGGGGGGGCGGGGAGAGGGAGCCGCGGCCCGGCGCCGGGCCGCGGCCCGCAGGTTGGGGACCACTGATGTATATGGCACACAGGAGTTATATGGATGGTTCTTTTGGTTGATGGAATTTGCAAACGTGGCCCTCCGCAATCCACAGAGTGAGTACAACTAGTTTATCTAGTTGTGTGTACTTCAAGTATATCTTTGCCCATGTGTTGGGGAGGGGGGAGGCTAAAATTTCCTCCAAAGTTGTGCCATGATAGTAGATTCCAGAAGTAAACACTGTATAGAACTGAGACTTCTTTGAGCAGATGTAGCCCTTGGACCTTGTGTGATCGGTCAAGATGTTTATATTTGTTTTAGAAGTCCACTCTCTTCACAAATGGGTATAAATATGTGGTGCATCATTTCAAAAGCCTGTTTAAAGTCACATTATTATGGACTTCATCCATTTCATATTATGGATACTGGCTTACCTATATCAAGATGATACTTTACCACACCTTGTAGCCTGATTCCTGTCCATTCCAATATAATAAACACTACATAAACACTACATAAAAGATATACAGTATAATCCGGTATGTTCAGGACTTACAAAATCAGGACAGGATCCAAAGGAATGTGTTTCTGTGCATGTAACATAAATTTCCACCCACCCATCCACCCACCGTTGTGTTCTACCAAACACTCCTAAATTGGGAAGACTATTAAGAATAGTAAGCAACACACCAGGTTACAGTAGGAACTGGAAATCAGGAAAGTCCTCATAAACATTTTAGAAAGCTGGCAGTCCTCAAATCCTTCTAAAAAAGTTCCACTGACTTCTAAATGAACAGTCCAGTGTTCTGTTTGACTAGCTACTTCAGGCACAATGCACTAGAGACATTTATTGAATTGCTGATCTTCTGTGGATAAATTTTTCATTTCAAATATTACTTGCACATCAGATGGTGGACTTAAGGCAAAAGGGTTTGTTATAGCCATATTCTGTCCTGATAAATGTCACTGAAATGCTGTAGTGTCACATTTTTAGAATATTACACATATTGCAATCCTTTTGTGTATTTTTGTATTTTCATCAGTTTATAACTAAAGGGGGGAAAACTTTAAGATGCTATTTAATTACATATTTGATATATCAATGCACTCATCCTTTCTCCTATTCAAATACCTAAAATGAAATCGACATTTAAATATTCTTTGGATTTCATACATAATATTCTTACAATAATAGTCAATATGATATGTGCAGCAGGGAATAATGATATAATCTGTAAACTTCATCAGTAAAATGTATAACAATACATTATCTAAAAGAGATTCCAGAACTATTTTGTATAATGTAATAAAAATTCTAAAATGAGCTATTTGGGGACAGTGACAATATGTTTAGTAACTGTTCAGATCCAAAAATCAGACCAGGCCATATGTAGTAGTAGTAGTAGTAGTAGTAGTAATAGTAGTAGTAGTAGTAGTAGTAGTGCTATTGTAACAGCCAAAGTATATCAGATTCCTCCTATAAATATGATCACCCATTGCATACTTAAACCCCCGCTTATGAGAAAAACACATAATGCTCAGTTAATGATTCACTGTACAAATTCACCCACTACAACTGTGCACATACCACATGCAAACTTCAAAATAAAACTACACTGAATGCCATGTTTTCATGCATCATATAGGTTTCCAATAGCTGTATCTTTTTCAAATTAATTTATTTTTGAAAGAACAATGTCCATTTTGCTGTCATTTTAGAAAGACATACTACTATTAATTCCAGTCAGAGCTGATTACACAGTGCCACGGGTACATTGTGTTCACTGCAGAAAAGTGTGAAGGGTTGTTTCAGATCTCCAAACAGTATTGACTGTAGCTGGTCAATACTATTCTGCCATATGACCCCAATAATCTGATGATGTAAATCTCCCCTTCACATTTATTTACTGCAAACACCTATACCACATACTCACTGTAAATCAGCCCTATAAAGTGAGGACAAAACCTAATCAAACAGTACCATAAAAGACCAACAAAAAGAATAATCTCAGGAAAAAAAAGGATTCTAACCACTTTATCCTCCTGGAGAGCATATCCATGAAAGCAAGTAAAAAAGAACAGGAAAAGACAAAGAGAAAAAAGTTACTTCTATTCTGAAAGGAAACAATAATAGCTATTAGTAAACAGACTGCAAAGAAGTAATAATTGTAAAAACTATTTAAGAATATATTGTCAAACACCACTTTATGACTTCACAGAAATGAACAGTGCAGCTCCAATAATGCCTAATACTTTAATCAGCTAACCAATCAAAAACATCAGTACAGCTAACAACCTGATATACAGAATATGCAGAAGAAAATGGCACAACTGTTCAGGAACAATTCTCAAGACTGAAAGTGCAGTGAAATTGAAAACACATTTAAGGCATTAAATAATAGTAGCTCAATTTGTTATACATGAAAGTCTTCAAACTAACAAATTATATTTAAAATTTCATATATTTCAGCACCTAAGGACAAAACTTTACATTATGTTCAAATTAAGGAAGGGCATGAACCAGAAAAATGTGATTCCTGTCAGTTTGTGGTTCATAACATGTTTTTTTTTCCCCACCTGGTTTTAAAGCAACCTGGGGTACATTTTTATTTGGGGAAATGGCACAGAGGAAACCGTTTTTTTAAAAACCTTTTCCCAGCGCCACATTTATGCTCCAGTTTGGGTACTTAAACAGCTGATTTTCAGAGCCACTCAAATCACTCAGCAAAGTTGAGTATTTTATTTACACCAAATTTTACTGCTTTTATATTTTGTCCCACTTATCCACAAAGATAACTCAAGACTATTTTTATGAAAAGTGTAGTCTCAGAGATGCTTTTAAGTCAGCTCTGAACTCACATTTTATGGGCATGTACAATTCTAAGCCATATAGCAATGAAGAGATGGGAGGTATTTTAAAAAATAACTTGAAAATTATTATAGCTATTTTATCTGCTTATATAATGCTTTTACTAGTAATTAGCAGCCGGAATACCCCAACCTAGCCTGAGCATTCCTTAAATAATGCTAATAGCCAAATCTCTCCAGGATACCTGTCATAAAAGCATAAGAATGCCTTTAATGAATCTAGTATATTTTCCAAATTGAGGTCCACAATACATCAGTCAACTTGATACAAAATATGGTGTCACTGCACATTTCACAAGCTGGTGGTTTAGCCACTTTAGATCATTTCAAATCATTTAGGATTGGGAGAGTAGTTTTAGATATAATTGTACTTAAAGTAGGGTATAAAAAGTACAGTAGAAGGAAGAGCGTGGAGAAAAATAAAGAAAGAAAAGGACGTAAAGCATTTATCCTACATATGACCAAGGAATGCTTCTAACACTATAAACCAACTTTCTCAACTTTTTACAGTCGAGAAACCCCTGAAACATTATTCAGGCTTTGAGAAATCTCAGAAGTGGCACAATAGTGCAAAATATGGGTGGGAAACATAGCTGGGTACAAACCCACCTGGGGCCCTCCCCTTCGAGGACCCTCATTGGCCGTTGGAGCTGGTCAACATGACCATATGTGGTCAAATCACCTGATAAATGTTTAACAAATTTTTAAAATATATAGAAAATGAATTAAGTCCTATCCATTCAGGAAACCCTTCCAGGGCCATCAAGACACCCTGGTTGAGAAAGCCTGCTATAAACAATGGAAGTTACATATGTATATGTCACAATTCATTGACAGCAAAGGAAATGACAATAATTAGGTATAGAATTCAGATTTCAGAGAATCCTAGCTTTCTTTCTTGCTTAAAAGAAGATTCTAGCCTTTAAGGCAAGAAGTATATGCTTTAATGTTTGTGAACAATGTCTAGCAATAATTATTCAAGATGAATTAATAATTTTTCTAATAGTTGGGAAGAAGGATTCAGTGCTCTACAAAGTTTCTCATCTCTCCCTAGAATATAATATGCACAAAACCAATAATAAAATTGAGGAATTAAGTAAAATAAGATATGTAAATCTGCTTAGCGAATTTATACATAGGGCAGAATTCAGCTTTTTTTAAAGTGTGTACTGAGGACACATAGCCCTAATAGAGCTTCAAATAGATGTTGCCTCCTTACATATACCTGTATTTTTATTATTACTATTTATTATATTTATTAACCAACGCTCTCATAAAACATCTCATGGCAGGTTACCGAATAAAAACATCAAATAAAAACATTAATATAGAAAAGATAACTCATGGATATCTTATCAGCATCTACTAGCACAACCAGAGTAATTGGTGGGCCACTGTATGAGACAGCACGCTAGACTACATGAACTACTGATCTGATCCAGCATAGCTCTTCTAATATTCTTATGTATAGTGGTATTTTTCTTTCAAATGGAATTTTAATCTTTGGGATCAAGTGGAATCAACCTGTATTCACAAATTATCATATAATTCACAATTATTTCAGCTTTAAACTACCTAAAAAGATATGAATTATCACACTATCACTGACTGTGCCCATAAGTGCCATGATTTCTAAAGTCTGGCTTTTATAAAAGTCCAAAACTGTCAAGTCAAATTTCAGCAAGTGTTTGCCATTACTTTGTTTGAAAGAATTACATAGTCATCAGGGCCACATGCTCTGACTCTTGGAACATTATGACATCACAAATTATTCTTGCCTGTTAGAATATATTTCTGAAACAAATATCAATCTATGACAAACTTAAGCCTCAAACAAACTGAATCTCTGACCAGATGCATTTCAATACTATGTCTGATTCATCCCTCAAAAACATTTGATAGTTAACATGGATGAAGGGAGCACTGCCTTTAAAAATGATTTTAAAACCCTTTAATCACATAGACCGTTTATGCACTGGAGGTTTCATGCCGGGCTGCAGGCTGGAGTTTTAGTCATGGCAGGTTGCCCCACCTCTTCCTGCACCCACACAGGGGAGCATTTGGCCTAGTGCGCCTCATTTGACCCCGATTTTTGCTCCTGCACAGGAGCTGGGGCAGTGAAGTTCCTAGTGCATAAACGGTCATATTCTGATATCATAACTTGGCATTTGGATTTCCTGTCCTGTGGGATTTACATCTTTTCTTTTTGACTGTAACTCCCACAAAATCAAACAAGAGGAGTCATAAACATGTCGTGAATTTTCTATTCAGACTGTGTGGTAGTTACAACGCATTGGCATTTTGGACAATCCACAACAGACTTTTGTTTCACTATAGAAAGAGTAAGAAAGTATAGATCCATGTCCATACCTGAAACAAGGCAAGCCAGAGAATCAGAGGGAACACGCATATTGAAATCCAAATATGCATGTGAAAATCTTGTATATGAGCTATAGAATTCATAAAAACAATCTCTGTGGGCTTCTTTTTCTATAAAACTGCAGCCTTGAAGTTACCAGGGACCATTTTGCAGGGGCAGGATCAGAGGTCAGGTTTAGTGCCTTCGCAGCATGATGCTGCATGGGCATGGCTATCTAGGAGGGCCCAGCAAGCAGCCAATCACTTCCTACCTTGACAGAAAGGGACAGTCTGGGGGCCAGATTTGGTCACCCAGGCTCACCCCCGTTTAGGACCAGGTGGCTGCTGGGCCTTCCTAGTTTCTACTTCAGCCATTACTCCCTCACTCGGTTATCTAGTTTTGTAGCATTACACTTCTTATTTCTTCCGTGCGACAACTTTTGGTAGTTTTAGCATGATGCCCTATGCCATGCCAATGCTCAGGTAGGTGTAAATCAATAAAGCCATGGCCTGTTTCATCCCAACGTGGATGTAGCATGTGTATTTCTCCATTCTGCCTCCTATCCACCCATACACACAGCAGCCCTTAGGATCGCAATGAACTATTTCTAACACTCCAAATCATGGAAGTAATGGGTCACAGACTGCCCAGGAACAGCAGTGAATAAATCAAACAAACAAAAAATAAATAAATAAAAAGCTTCAAATAATTTTCCGACACTTTAATTTCATATCCTTAAAAGTTATGCATGAAATAGGTGGTTTGCATGACTGAGATTGCACCTTGATCTGCCTAGCCTTAGTCTGATGCTACATCACACAGGCTCTCAAAAAGCAATATACTGCTTCTGAACTGCCAGAACCGCAGTCCTCATATATACAAAATAAACTTGAGAATGAGACATCCAACACAAAACTGTATTATTTAAAAAGAACTTTTAAAATTTTGCTTCCAGTGGACAAAATGCCAGAAAATTGGGGAAAGATCAGCTAAAATCCCTGCTTAGCCATGAAGCTCACCAGATGCCCTTGAGCCAGTGACTCTCTCACCCTCACATTTCTCAGCTGATTGTGATGATAAAAGTATTGCAATAGAACCTATGGCTGCCACAGAGCTGCTTGGAGAAAGGATGGGATAAAAAAAATACTTTACAAGAGAATCTGTAAGTTTCATTTAACACGAATCCACAGTGATTCTCAGAATTTATATTGCCTCACTGAAATATCAATTTCTTCACTAAAGAAAAGAAAAAAAGTGCAAGCAAAATTAGGGAGTTAACAATGAGAAAGAGGGGGGGAATGAAAGATAAAGTCACAGAGTCCTCGGAGCAAAAGAAGAAGAGTGGGGGGATCAGTTGTAATAGGGAGGGGGTGCTGACAATGAGAAAAGAATGACTCAAAATCAGAAAAGGGAAAAATAAACATTAAACAGAAAATGAATTAATCTGAGGAAGACAGAAAAAGCAAGAGGTTAAATGTAAGAGTGCTGTGAATAGCAAGGAGGGAAGGAGAATAAATCAGACCAAAAGAGGACAGCAGTTAAGAACAAAGGCAATAAAACAACAGCGGAGCAGAAATGAGACTGGAAGACAAACTGAAGTCCTACTGGGCAGCCTCCAATACTACCGAAAAGCACCTAGGGGACTAAGCAATAGTAGTCCACAGTTTCCTTGGTTGGCAATGGGCTGTTGAACAGCTCTCCTGTCTGCCCATTAGTATCTAGCTTTTCCCTGCCTTCCTTGAGCTAGAATGGAGGAAAGTGCCATGGATGCTGACTTGTTTGCTAAAAAAAAAATTAAAGGAGCAGCACATGATCAGAGCACTCAGTTCAGCAGGCTATGAAAAGCCTTGAATTGACATGCATAAGAATACGTCAGAAGCCGCAACTAGTAGAGCTAGGGAGCACTACTAAATACATGTAGCAATATAATAGCAGGGATGAAAAGGAGCTAAATGTTGATAATATGAGATTCCATTCACGAATGCAAAGTAATGCCATATTATCATCAGTGGTGATTATCTACAGTGTCCCAACAGACTACCAACTTCACTATGAGCAGATACTAGGGATGCTCTGAATTAGCTCTTGGGCAGTTTGGGAAAATTTATTCTTAGCCGAAGTGAGTGCTTATTTGTAACCCTGTTTGAAATATTTGTGTGTGTGTGCAGATGTTAACAGAATTAGTCAGGAAACTGAGTTTGCCAAAGGTTTTTCCAAACAGGCTTGTAATTAGCACTGGCTGATCATTTTCTTCCACTGAATTAGACTTGCAGTCAATGAATTCCCCAATGCACTCATCTATTTTTTCGAAACAAGCAGCTTGCCAGACCCACTACACCAGTCATGTCATAACATATGTTGTGAGCAAGTTGATAAAATATTTGTGGGATGATACAGGATTCTTCCCCCCCCCCTTTTTTTTTTGCAGCTGCAAATTTGTCTTGACTTTAAGAGAATTTTAAGAAGTTTGAACCAGCATTACAATAATCTATTAGCAAGTATTTTTCTAAGTACTAAGATCTTAACTTAATGAAACACAAGACGTAATTGTAAAATGCTTCCTCACCTTGCTTGAGCGTAAAGACACTCTTCCGCCACAACGTGCACAGAATTTAGTTTGGCAATATGAACAATTATGGCCACAGCCGTCGGCAAATTTTGTTTTGTGGCAAATGCCACAGGTTGGTGCATCACTCTTCTGCTCGAGCTGCTGCTGTGATTCTTCACCCATCTTTTTCACCTGTTCTTTGTACATTTCAAACTGTTGGTGTAATTTCCTGTAGATGAAAATAACAAAAGAGTTATAATATTTGAGTAAGAATAAGAGAAACGTCTGTCAGATTATCGTTTTATACTGATTTGTTTTGTTTTGTTTTAACCAGCCAAATAACTAGTCTTAAAGCACATATCCTATACATCTGTATACAGGGAATAGATGGAAGATATTTGAATTATAACAGATCAATTGAATTGAATAAGGAATCGCATGACTAACCATACCAATGAAACTGTTTAAGATTAAGAGATTAAGATTCAACATCGTAGCTTTTTGCCTCCTGATGAGGCTGCAAGGGAAAACAAGCCAAACTTCTCCCCCCACTCCTTGGTTTGTCAATCACTGGAAGCCACCAATCACAGCACAGCAGTTCTCTCGTGGACTGAAATTTTCTTCCCCCCTGAACCCCCAGATTATTTTTAAATAAAAAAGGCACTTCTGCATTGCTATGTGGTAATGCCACAATACAAATGCATTTTAATAAAAATCAACACTGCCGCGTTGCTATGGAGAAACACCAGAATGATATAGCATTCCCCCCCTCTTTTTGGGATTCGTGTTCTTATGGACTTTTAAACGTCTGGGTGGATTTCTGGAATTCTGAACCTGGTTCCTGGAGCCTAAAAAGTCATTTTGTGTAAATGGTTGGCTTAAAAACAAAGTGCTCAGACCTCTTTATGATTGGGAGAAGGATGCTTGATCATCTGCCCCCGCCCCTTTCCCACAATTTCCCACCTCCAGAAAACAGAGACAGGGCTGTGTTTTGCCTGCCTGATCCCAAAAAGACTGTCGATACTTTGCAGAAGATTTTATTTTACTTTTGACAATGTAGCTTCGCGGTCATGCTGCTACATGGACCATGCCATTTAAAAAAAAACTCAGAGCAGAAAATGGAGAGGGAAGGGTGAGTGCGAGAGTGAGACAATGCTGCAGAGGCTATAGCACCTTTTCCCCTCTATATGGGCTTGCTCCTGGTTGCTCACTGGTTGCTTACTGGTGGGATGTGAGATAAAAAGTGGCAAATCCACTTTTTGCGATTTCACTCATCCCAAGGCAGATCTGGGCAAAATGCAAGCCAGCCCCTGGACAGCCTCAGGATGCAGGGGATGTCATGTGGAGGAGTCTCTAAAATCCAACAACCAGAGGCTGTCCAAGAGCAGATTCCTCATGCAGAAACCGTCTAGTTTTCCTACTGTGGACCAACATAACTAGCTTCTAAAACTGATTTCAAGAATCTAGTTGGTATAGGGATGTATATCCAAGGTGACCTGGACAGTTGAGATAGTGACTCCTAGAGGCCTTCTCCGTTCTAGAAGAGCTTCCCTTCTAGAAGAGTAAATCTGTTGGTTTACACGGGGCAAATGGCTTGTCCATAAATGGAAGAACAGTATAGAAAATAAACCAGTATAGAAAATATTAAAACAAAAGTCAGAATAATTCTCCCCTGGTTCTAGGACTCCATCCTTGATGGGTGGTTCTCACCGCTGGTGCTAGGGAGGCAGGCCTTAAATTTACTTCCTCTTCCTGTCTCCCTGGTAGAACCGCCCTCATCTTCAGTTTTTCTCCTGCCTGCAGGGAGTGCGGTTGTGTGAGCATTAGCTCTTCACCTTTTTTTATAGAAGCTAGATTAAGACTGTTAGTTGGAATTTCTATACTAAAATCCTTCTACTTCTTTTCCTCTGTATCTTTCCCTCCCAGTTCATAGTTAATGTTGCCAGGTTAGAGTTTAAAGTTTAAAAGTTAGATTAATAGGAAATTTACTTACTGTTCAGAATGGCAACAAGTGTTTTTCAAGATGATTATTTGTTGGAGTCTCATCTCCCAGGCACGCATGGAGCTGCCGGTGGAGCTACGGGCCCGGCAGATTGCGTTCCATCGGGAACCTTACTGACCGTGGCAGCCCAGCAGCAGCCCGATAAGCCTAGGAAGGCTACTTGCAAACCAGCCAAAAGGCTGCGTGGAGAGAAGTGTGAACGGGCTAGCAGAGGCGTTCTGCCTAAACAAACAAGCTCCGTGGAGAGAAGTGTGAACGGGCTAGCAGAGGCGTTCTGCCTAAACAAACAAGCTCCGGAGGCAATTCTGACTGCGTCATGATTAGCTCTGCAGGGAGCTTTGGCCTTGAGGGCAGCCATGTGCCGAGCTCTGAGTTGCACGTGGGGGAAGGAGTCCCCCTAGTGGCTGAATGCCAAAATGACTGCACGAGCTCTATAATACAAGGTGAATCCCAAACCTCTGTTGGCTCTCTGGGACACCCATAGCCTGGCACTTCTTCTGGAGACAGACCTGCAAATGTGAGTGAAGGGCTGCCTGCTGGCATGTCCTCTGAAATGTTCAATTTTATGAAGTGTATGTTAAGAAACGAAATGAATTCGTTTTATCAGCAGAGGTCTGCTTTAAATGTGCCTTCTTTACCGCCTAGGATGCTGCATCCTCCTGTTCAATATTATTCCCCATCGCATTCTGTTCACTATGAGCAGGTTCCTCAGTCCGTTCCCACCAAGGCGGCTAGAAAGATATGCTATAATTTACCTATGTCCTCAGGATCGTCTGTGAGCGATCCAGAAGGTGAGTTTTTGATGGATGAAGAACAGGGGACACAGGCGATGGAGGAAGATATTCAGGTCCCTGAGTCAACTCAGAGATTTTGTAAAGAGGAGGATTTTCAAGATTTATTACAGAAATGTATTGTGGCTTTAGCCCTTATTACAGAAATGTATTGTGGCTTTAGCCCTTATTCAGCCAGAGGCAGCTGAGGCACCGCCAGAAAAAGATATGAAGCCTAGAGTGAAAGGTAAGGAAGAATTTTTTCCTCCTGTGGAGGTCGTACAAAAGGTGTTTCCTATGCTTGAGTTTTTTGGAGAAAAAAAAAAAAAAAAAAAAAAGATTAAGGCAGAATGGCAAAAACCTATGGCTAACAAGCAATTTCTGGCATTTATATATATATATATATATATATATATATAAAAAAAAAAAAAAATTTACAAACTCTCAGACTATGTGGAAGAGTTTTACAGACATTTCTGGTCGATGCACCAGTCACGGCCTTGCAGTCACAGGGTCTGGTTTCTCAGAATGGTGAGGGTCACCTTAGAGACCAGATGGATAAAAAGGAGATTTTTCTCTCAAAAAGGCACATGAGGCTGTAGCTATGGCCATTAGAGCCTCGTCCACAGCTTCCATAACGACTAGGGCTTCAATAGTCTGGACTGGAAAGCTGGTAAGATTAATTCCTGAAGCAGACAAGAAGTCTACTGAAGGTGTATCACGACTGTTAAAGGCAGTTTGTTATTTAGCAGATACTACTTTGGATGCAGTTATTTTTGCAGCCAGGGGACTTGCGTCCTTGGCAGCTGCTAGGCGTGGTCTTTGGCTGAGGGCCTGGCCTGCAGACAATCATTCCAAATCCATTGTTATTGCCTACCCCTTTCAGGGAGATAAATTGTTCGGGGATGCATTGAATAGAATTTTGATCGAAACCCGAGATAAAAAGCAAATGATGCCAAAGTTTGTTAGACGTGGTAATGATAGAAAGTTTCAAGGCTTTTCTTTCAGATCACAGAACACCCTACCAAGATTTCGGGAGAACAGGAGAGGATCCTGGGGGAATAGTCGATATTCCCTTCGTAGGGGACGTTACTCCCGATATAGCAGACAAGGCTTCAACAGACAGGAGAAGCCGGACAGGGACTCCTCCCAGAATAAAGCATGACTCCCTAGAAGACAGGGAGATTCCGGTAGGGGGTCGTTTATCATTGTTCCCTTACAGATGGTTGAAGCGCAGTCCATCTAATGGGCTGCAGAGATAGTTCAGGTTGGTTACAAAATAGAATTTTTTGCAATTCACCCCAACAGGTGTCTGGTGTCCCCATTAAGCGCAAATCGGCTCAAGAGAGATGCTCTGCTAAAAGCAGTCCAACATCTACTAAACATAAGAGCAATAGAAATAGTTCCTGCAGAGGAACAGAGAAAATTCTGTTTACAGTGCCAAAATCAAACGGGGATTGGCGTCCAATTCCATTTGTGGCATTACGCCAGTCAGGCGTGTTAATACATCATTTTCGGACGACCTCTTGATCCGAGCGTCATCAGCTCAGGAATCAACATCACACACAGAGAGAGTGATTACCACTCTGAAGGAATTCGGATTTCTAGTCAATCTGGAAGCGAGTTCCATGGTTCCTACCCAGTGCTTGGAGCATCTGGGAGTTTTGTTGAACACGGAAAAAAAAAAAAAAAAAAAAAAAAGGAAAATTGGTTTTGCCAAACAAAAAGATCAAAAAGACCAGAGATCTGGTGGGGGCTGTGATACGAGAAAAATCAACTTCACTTATGACACTGGCAAAACTCATGGGAGTTCTGGTAGAAACACGGAAGCATTACAATGGGGGCATTTCCACCTGCGTCCTTTACAGTCCCTTCTAAGGCCATTTCAGGAGAAAATAACAGCCAAGTCAAACATCAGAATCAGGTTGATTCCTGCCGTAAGGAACAGCCTCTTGTGGTGGCTGAAGCCGGTGAATCTTGGTCAGGGACGCTTTTTCGTGAACAAGAATTAGTCCTATTCACAGATGCCAGTCTGTCGGGGTGGGGAGCCACTCTGGAGACTAGGCATGTTCTAGGGAAATGGTCAGCACAAGAGAGGGAGTTTCCAATAAACCTATTGGAAATCAGAGCAATTCGACTGGCCTTGGTACACTTCCAAATCAAATTACAGCAAAAGCATGTCCTGGTAAGAATGGACAATGTTGCAGCCAAGGCTTATTTAAACAAGCAAGGGGGGACGAAATCTCCCTCAATTCACAAGGAAGCGTCACTGATTTTACAATGGGCAGAGAAGACTCTTCTGTCCCTGAGAGCAGAACATATCAAAGGGATCCTGAATGTACAGGCCGACTGGCTCAGTAGACAGGAGATTTCTGAAGCAGAATGGTCCTTGAATTGGGGTGTATTCAAAATGATTGTGGATCACTTTGGCAATCCAGTGGTAGATCTATTTGCCAGTCAGGAGAATGCGCTCTTACCTCGGTTTTTCACCAGGTTTGCTCAACTCAGAGCAGAACAGATAGATGCCCTGACGGCTCAATGGCCGCAGGGTCTGTTATATGCATTTCCTCCAGTCCCAATCATTCCCAAGGTACTCAGAAAGGTCAGACAGCAAGGGGCACAGGTAATCCTGGTGGCTCCTTATTGGCCACGCAGACCATGGTTCGCAACAATCCTGCGTCTAGCGGTGGGGAAACACCTGTCATTACCGGTAATACCAGATCTCTTGACACAGGGGCCAGTTTGGCATTACGAGCCAGGCTGGCTACAGCTGACCGCGCGGAGACTGAACGGTCAGCTCTGCTAAAATGCAGCCTTAGTGAAAAGGTGACTAGCACCATACTGGCGGCCAGAAAACCTTCTACTGTTAGGATATATAATTATTCTTGGAAGGTATTTGTCAGGTGGTGCAGACAAAAAAAAAAAAAAGGACCCTTTAAAGACTGGGTTATGGGTCATCTTGGAATTTTTACAAGGATTGGATAAGGGTTTGAAACCATCCACATTACGTAGACAGGTGGCAGCCTTGGCGACAGTTATTCCAAAGGTTCAAGGGTTTCCCTTAGCCAAGCATCCTCACGTTACTAGGTTTCTGAGGGGAGCCACGGTAGTTTCTCCCCCAGCCGTGCATCGTTTCCCAACTTGGAGCCTGAGTGTGGTACTATCAGCGTTGCTGAGACAACCTTTTGAACCTTTACAGGATATTTCATTGAGACATTTGCGACTCAAGGTTATTTTCTTAGTTGCAGTAACGTTTGCTAGACGAATTTCAGAATTAGGAGCTTTATCCATTAGGAAAGATCTTTGGGTGTTCTACAAAGATAAGGTGGTTTTGTGGACAGATCCTATATTTAGGCCCAAGGTGGAATCTAGATTCCACAGGATGCGGGAAATCAATTTGCCTACATTCTTTCCTGACCCTAAACATCCTAAAGAAGTTTTGTGGCATAGATTAGGTGTACGAAGGGCCCTCAAGGCATTCCTTATACGTACGGAGCCATTTAGGAGATCAGAGTTAATGTTCATAAGCATTTCTCCGCCTAATAAAGGGGAAAGGATGTCTACTGTGGCTATTGGAACGTGTCTCAGGGATTGTATTGCTGAAACATACAGTTCATTGGGTAGGCCTGTGCCCTCTGGCATTACAGCGCATTCAGTTAGGGGGGCTGCAACAAATGCTGCCATGATAAATTCTGCCTCTGTAGAACAGATCTGCAAGGCGGCTACCTGGTCTTCAATTTCCACCTTTATTAGGCACTATAAGCTTAGTATTCAATACAATACAATACGTTTATTGGCATAAAGCAGATTAGGAGGCTATACAAAGATAGTCAAGATGCATCGGACAGTTTAAGTTTAAAAAACTGAGGACAGAAATTTAGCCATATAAGCTTAGTGATTACAGTGCAGCGGAGGCTGCCTTTGGCAGAAGTGTTCCTTTACAAGGCTTAGATGCAGACGACACAATCCCGCCCGGGACAAAGTAAGCTCTTGCATATCCCATCAAGGATGGAGTCCTAGAACCAGGGGAGAATGCCCATTGGCACTTACCGTGAAGGGTACTTCTCCCTGGGTTCTAGGACTCCATCCAGCCCTCCCTGGGCGTCGTCTGAAATTTAGTCCTGTTATAGTCATTATGGGACAGGAAAAGGGGGAATATTGGAATTTAGTTGTTCGGAACTGTTTTTTTCTGCTTCCTCTTCCACTATTTCATGTTCTTATTATAAAAAAAAAAAAAGAAAGAAAGAAAGAAAAGAAAAATTATTACAGAGAGTTATGGTTACGGTAGTTTGGAGTATTGTTTCTCTGAGCTTTGGAAGGATCACAACTGAAGATGAGGGCGGTTCTACCAGGGAGACAGGAAGAGGAAGTAAATTTAAGGCCTGCCTCCCTAGCACCAGCGGTGAGAACCACCCATCAAGGATGGAGTCCTAGAACCCAGGGAGAAGTACCCTTCACGGTAAGTGCCAATGGGCATTTTGTATACCATTATTACTGAGAAGGATTTTGCTGCTGCTCTTATATCCACACAAAGCTACCTAACCAGGTTCTTCTAAGAATATAGTGTAGAACAAAGCAATTAATATTCTTATAAACCATAAAGAGCATAATATATGGAGCTTCTAGCCTCTATAGGTTTCTATATGCACTTTATATACTATTAAGAATCTACCACTCGGCCGGACCACATTTCTCAAGCTGTGCTATATATACCTTAGACATCACTATGATAATTAGTTACAAAAAGAAGTTGACAGGAGTGTAGAACTCTGTGAGGAGCACCTCTTTGAGAACCAGAGCCCTAGCGTAAGCTGTTGGCAAGTATAATAGCTGAATATGCTTATGAAACAACAGGCAGGTAGATTAAATTAAAAACACACCATTTACATTTTTACAAACTTAACAAAAAATGCTAAACCATTTTTAAAAAGAAACACTTAAAAGCAGGCAGAGGTATGCAACTATAAAACCAGCAAGTGGCTGGGAGACAGCCAATATTTTTTATAGAATGACACGTGCTTGCTGGAGCTTGTGATTGGTGACTTCCTGATACAAAGAACTTCCATTTCATTAAAAGTTTAGTTAACCTGGAGAAGCAACAGAAAACTATCAGATCAGACTTTCAGGCTCTCTATGACAGAGGTCTCATGCCAATCTGTATAGATGGGAGAAAGGGATGGTCAGCTATTCCATCACAACACTGTGCCATGAGAAACTATGTTTGGTGAATTTCTTTCTGCCTGTTCTCTCACTGTTGATAGTAACAGGAGTTATCTGTGAGTTAGGAAGTAGCAACCTGATCATTACGAAGTACATGAGAAAGCAGTTTGCATTTCAGTCACAAACTATACATGTTGTTTTACTAAGCCAGAAGATGAAGCAACTTTGAGACCATGAGAACGTTTTAAAACAATTTTAGGTAAACAATATGTCCACACAACAAGTGAAAGTGTGTATTTATATGTGCATCTGTCTATATCTATATACTGATTATCGATATTAGATATTGAGTGGAAAGTACTGTTAAGTCACAGCTGACTGGCCTTGGACTGGGGAAAGTAGGTGCCGGACAAGCCGAGGGCCCTGCAGGAGCTTGCAAAGTTCCGCAGGCCTGTAAGATGGAGCTTTTCCGCCAGGCCTTCTCCTCCAGTATGCCACTGACCCTCCCCCTGGAGCCAGGAAAACGGTTGGGGGGGTAGAGTGTTGTCAGGACTGACAGGGCTTGGGAGGGTGGAATGGGGATTTTATTGTTTTATTTTGTAAATTTTATTTGATGTGAGCCACCTTGAGCCAGCTATGTTGGAACTGGCAGCATATAAATATAGCTTACTAACTAATAATATAAATAAATAATAAAAAAAACAATTGAATTATTTGTACAGCAGCAGTCTCAAAGAGTTGTAACAGGGCAAGAAAACTATTTAACTATTAAGTTAAACATTATAAAAGTGAAATCATTAACTTCTTCTTGCATTACTATCATACACATTATAGTATATTAACTGTGGCAAAATTAATTTCATTTGAATTATAAATATATCCTTAAAATACGTATGTTACAAATATCCATTGAGTACACAAGAATGACCATTCTGGACCTGGGTCCCAATCAGATCCAAAAACAAAGAGAATGGGGCTAGGTATAATAGCGGGTAGTTTTCTACTGCCCTGGGAAGATCCCCAGGTTTCCAGAAAAATACAAAAGGGGAAGGAGGAATTAAACGTAACATTTGGAAGAATGAAGAGCTGATATAAAAACTGGTTTTTCTATCCCACTTTTAACTACACAAAGGAGTCCTTACAAACAACTTTCCCTTCCTCTTCCCACAACACTGAGGAAGTGATCACCCCCTTCTCATTGTCTATTGGTCTAAACCATACTGCATTAAAATATCACACGTGAATGAGTAAAACCTTGCCTTCAAAACACATACTCCAAAAGAGAAAATATCTCATGGGAACCTTCTATTGGGAAATTTGAAAGAGTCCTGGGGAAAGCGAATTTATCCAGGCCTTCTCACCTCCAGCTAAGCACATTCCAAAAGCTATGCGGTTGCAGGGAGAATATTGCTGTAATAGTGAATGCAGAATTAACTTTTTGTTAAACCTCATCTCACGGGACAAAAGTAAACAAGTGCCAAATAACAGATCAGTCTACCTTGGCTCAGAAATATAACACCCCTGGACATTAGAGTATCAGGATTAGAATGAGTTCATTCCACATCATTTACAACATTCATGAGAGCATTCAATTATTAACTAACTTGTATCTTTTTACTGCTGCAACTGGATTGTTCTTACTTGGTGACTTTCCTTTTTAATGAATAGGAAATAAGCATGGACAATGCTGGGTGTGCTAGAGTATGCAGGGATCAGGAGTGTTTACCACTCCATCATCTAATCTTACACTGTTCAGAGCTGTGTATGTGTGACAGTAGAAAAAAAAAAGAAGCAACCTATGAGTTAACTATACTTGATGCTTTCTCTGCTGATGCCACATACTGCCACATCTGGTGATGCAATTATGTCAGTGAAGCAAATAAAAACGTTTCTACTTAAAACTCGAAAAAAGATACTATACGCGAAGCTTTCCCTGCTGATGCCATAAACTACCCTATGGTTGGTGATATCATGATTTTAGTGATGCAAATTATAATTATTTCTGTATTTAGAACACAAACTAAAAACTGTTGCAGAAGCACTGGCAGGAAATAAAAAATGCATGAAAGAGGGTATACTGCTAAATGGGAGGGGGCAGATATTACATAGCCAGGCTGTTAGACTGTATAGTGAAGGTTTATGTATTTCTTTACTTAATCTATAGCCTGCCCTTCTCAGTGATATTCCAGGTAAAGCTCCTATGATGATATCATAGCCACTAACTACAGGTACATTTGCCAACTTCAAATATTTGCTAAGCTGGTGAAATTCACCAGACAGAAAACAGGGGAAGATGACAGAGTAAGAATAGGTCTAATTCTCACCACCCACTACCCCACGCTGACCATTCTGGACATGCCCTGAGCCACTTGACTGGCCATGTGGATCACAGCTCACTTGTCCAGCAATGCGGTAGGAGAAAGTGGGAGAAAACAGCACCTGAACCCAGAAGTGATACCTATCAAGGAAACTTCAAAATCTCTGTGGTAAAAACAGTAGGATCAAAAGCCATCCAGTATCCATCACAAATGTACGTGGCTCAAAATTATATAGGAAAATGCCTGGTTGAGATTAAAAACTTTAATGACTTCATTAAAAATTTATATAGTATTTATTTTTGTCTCCACATAATTTTCTATAGCCAGTACTTAAAATTCTTTAGACCCTTATAAGCTTCCTCTAGCTTTCTACCTATGAAATTCTCAATAACTGTTGTAAGCAATTAAATTACAAGGCTGGGGTTACAGACGGGGAGAAGTTGGGCCTAGGAGCCAGAGAGTTGGGGGGGGGGGCAGCCTTTTTCCAATTTTTTCAACGTCTTCTTATTCCCTTGCTCACTTTCATGCAGTTTTGCTCATAAAAGCTCTTCTTCTTTCTTAAACGTTCCCTCTTGCAGTTGACCTTGCTGCAGTGCCTCCTGTATCATATCTAAGAACTGCTTCCATAAGGCAAATTGTAGAAAACTGCTCCTCAGGGCTTCTTACCTGTTTTCCATCAGAACGGCCCATCTGCATTTACTGCAGTTGTGGTTAATGATGAGCTTAGGCAATAAATGAAACAAAGCACAAACAGTGCAAGGCACCAACCACACAGACTGCTTGCTGTTCATTTTCTTATCTCCTGCTCATGTCCAAATCTCTGCACTGCTGGTGGTCCTTTACTTCTTCAACATCCTCTCTGCTCAAAGACAGCATTAAAGGTAAAGGTAAAGGTATCCCCTGTGCAAGCACCGGGTCATGTCTGACCCTTGGGGTGACGCCCTCTAGTGTTTTCATGGCAGACTCAATACGGGGTGGTTTGCCAGTGCCTTCCCCAGTAATTACCGTTTACCCCCCAGCAAGCTGGGTACTCATTTTACCGACCTCGGAAGGATGGAAGGCTGAGTCAACCTTGAGCCGGCTGCTGGGATTGAATTCCCAGCCTCATGGGCAGAGCTTCAGACTGCATGTCTGCTGCCTTACCATCCTATGCCACAAGAGGCTCTTTTTAGCATTAGAAGTCTTTAAATGCCTTTTAATTTGAAGTGAGAACAATCATTTGGAGCTAGGAAACTAATCAATATTGCTGAACTCTCACCATTGTTTTACCCATGTACCTCATGGCAGCCAGTGTGATGTAGTGTTAAGAATGTTGGAATAGTATGTGGGAGACCCAGGTTTGAATCCTGACTCATGTCATGAAAGACAGCCTACCTCACAGGATTGTTGTAAGGATAAAATGGAAGAGGGGTAATTATGTAAACCACTTTGGGTCCCAATTGGGGAGAAAGATATACATTAATTAAATAAAATAATTATCCTGTTCAGATATTCTATTGTTCACAAAGCAAACTTCAATAAAATCAGAGTCCAGTAGCACCTTTAAGACCAACAAAGATTTATTCAAGGCATGAGCTTTCGAGCAAGCACCCTTCCTCAGACAAAGAACTCCCTAGACCCAGAAGCTGGACCAAGTGCTCACCTGCGCATGAGAGGCTAGTCTCTGCCCCAACAGGCATGCAGCCACCGAGCCTGCCATGAAGGGGGTGTAGCTCCTAACTGATTTCATTGTGCTACTTCAGACCAACATGGCTACCCATTTGAATCTAAAGCAAACTTCAGACATTCTGTTTCTGCACTGGGAATTTCACTGCCCCAACTCCTGTGCGGGAGCACAAATCCCGGGCAGACAAGGTGTACCAGGCTAAATGCTCCACCGTGCAGAAGCAGGAAGAAGTGGGGCAACCTGCCACAGCTCAAAGTCCAACCTGTAGCCCGGCATGAAGTGTGGAAATGGTAGCAATTTACCTTCCTATTTGAGAAAAGACCCCCTAAATCTTTATGGACAGTATTACTATATCCCTATTAGTTTAACCCCACTGAATATTCAAACAATTGCACTTCCATCCTATACTGATAACGTTTGTTTACCCTCGCATAACCTAGTGATAGAAGCACTCATTTTGCAAATATGCAATCTTGCAAATTTTGCAATCTTGACATCAAATTAAAATAAGGGGTCGATACTCATGATACCATGACTCCAGAACATACTAACAATCTTCCCCAGGGGCTTCATGTAGATGCTAAAAACCAAAAGAGTAGCAAACTCTTAGCACCACTAACCAGATTCTGCCCTCTACCAAGGATCAGATACAGCCCAACACAGGTCCTCTTAAACATATCCTGGCTAGGCAGTCCAGTAAGATGCCATGTTCAATCACATGCATTGAGACGTATGAGAGAGTTAACAGATATACACTTCTGCCCATCTTCCTACAAAGTTTATCAGATAAGGTTATGAAGGTGTTACCAGTGCCAAAAGCTTGTGGGAAACCATACTGAAAATGATCCAAATAGCCCATTACATTCAGGAATCCCTGGAGCTGAGAAGGCACCATACACTTTATCACCTTGCCAAAAATAAAATATTCTTCCCTAATGGTGTTTTGCTCAGTAGGGCTTCCTGACTGTGGACTGTGGACCAATTCACCAAAAGGGTTCAACAAGAGCTGATCTAGATTATTTTTCTTTAGGGGATGCCTTCCAGTTAACGTGACCAGGCCCTATCATATGCCTTCCCTCCTATCCCTCTGATAGCAAGGGTGGAAGCCAAGTTGGTTAGGGACAACTCTGATTGTATACTGATCACTTCTTTCTGGCTGTGACAGGTTTGGTTTCAGGTTCTTTTACACAGATCCAGGGGCATATTTACCCACCTACTTCATGTTCCATACCTGTTGAGTGTAAAGAGTATATAGTGACTCCAGAACATACATGTTGCTCAGTAGTAAAAAATCTATTTAAACACACCAACAAACAAGCAAATTGAAAGGTTCATGTAAAACTAGATGCAGTTACAGGAAATATAATGCTAGGACAGATGTTACTTTCTATTCAGAAAAGGCAAGGAGAAGCCAATCAAGGGAACAAGCTAAGATTTACTGTTTCTCAGTACAGATTCAGGTCAACTCTGACCAAGTAAGAGGTACATGTGATTGTTGTTTGAATTCGTATTTCATATTTTTCAAATGTATATATTTGCCTTTTCAATCCCCATACTCCATAAATTGTGCAAACAACAAAATAAGAAACAAGCAGCATAAGAACAGGCAAACACAGTAAACTAGCAATAAATAAATGGAATTCTTCACAAGTTTGCCTGTCACCCTTGTGCAGAAGTTAATGTCATCACCTGAGTGAATATTTGACTAGATATGTACTGTAAAATCTGATTTAAAATAATTTAACTGTACTTATGAACCTTCCAGAATACACTTAAATGGGTTGCTCTGTGGCATTATTTAAGCACCAAAATTAGTATTTTAAAATAGCATAAATACTAATTTAAAACATTATTTATCAATTGTCCATCTCATAAGAGTTGCAGTAGTCACACAAAACAAGTATATAGAACACACAGAAATAATTTCCATCACAATATAGTAACCCACTGGAGAATTAGTTTAGAATTCAAGATGACTAACCTAGAGTTTTAATTTCTAGAACTGAATGTTTACTCTTTAAAATGTTTGCCTAAACTGAAACTTTGCTGAGCAGAGTGGCAGGATACAGGCCAGTATTGTTATGTATATACAGAACTAATTTCTAAAGCACTTTAAAACCTCTTGATGCCAGCTATATCTGATTCTACTTTATCTAGTAAAAATATACATATTGCTTACTGATATTTTGTATCTTGAATTAATTGAACATGAACACAGCTTTGATACAACATTATTTGCATACTAGATTCATTCACTTCCCACATTGTACCAGTTGCCCAGGATGCCACTTAAACCTGAAGATGCACAGGAAGACCTGTTGCATCATAACACCTGAGGGGATAAACCTTTTAGCCATGTAGGGATTCTTCTAAATATGATTATATTATCACAATTAGCGCATAATATTAAAACCCATTCGTTTTTCTGGAATTTCCAAGTTGTTTAGAATAATGATTTCAAAATAACGGGCATTTGGGGGGGGGGGGGTTCCATCATCAATTCACTTAATTCAGAATGAACTTTTCACTGGAAATAATTTATTCTTACACGGTTTTTTTACACCGGAAACTGTAGGTGTGCAAGAATATATTGATTCACAATTCTATTTAATATTTCTGAAATATTGTCCGATCATCATGTTTTATATCACATTTCTGGAGGAAGTTGTTAATATATCCCATTTTAAGCACATAAGGTTGTGTTGTAAAGGTATTTTTCAATAATAATGAGGATCTAATAAAACTAAGGCAAGAATCACCATCCCATTTCTTGATTGTCCATAAAACAATAGATTGAGCTAACAGAAATCATATTGATCAATCCTACATGTATTTGACAGATAAGGTATAAAAACAATTAAAATGCATTGGGTTTATGATGTATTTATACAATGTCCTTTTAAGTCACACTGACCAACAGACATTGGGAGTTGGATCCAACCAGCTATTCTGTGCATAAGCAGAGAGCCCCTTTCAACCACCCAAAAGACTATGCTGAGGAATATGGGACCTGGGGCTGTAATAAGTATCAGATATAGGTGAGATTAAGTGAAAAGACTGACTGGATTCAGCCCAGAGTCATGAGAGTAAAAAGTAGCCACTTTTAACTTATTTAAAAATATTTTGAAATCATCATCATATACTTAAAAAAATAACATCATTTGAAATATTAGAGATGATGATGACAATCCCCTAATACTAGAGATGACCCTCAAGAGATGACAGTAATCTAAAACCATAGTGTTTAATGATAAAATTATAGTTAAATATAGTTAAATATCTGAAATACAAATGGTGCCTAAGTAAATGAAAAATTTCTAATTTTACTGACAGACAGAAGATTCAAGATGAGCTTTAAAAAACAGTTTACATTAATTCAGTAACAGAGAAGAAAAAGAAGAAGCAGAAGAAGCAGAAGAAGCAGAAGAAGCAGAAGAAGCAGAAGAAGAAGAAGAAGAAGAAGAAGAAGAAGAAGAAGAAGAAGAAGAGTTGGTTCTTATATGCCGCCTTTCTCTACTAGAAGGAGCCTCAAAGCGGCTAACAATTGCCTTCCCTTTCCTCTCCCCACAACAGACATCCTGTGAGGAAGTTGAGGCTGAGAGAGCCCTCATATTACTGAAGAAGAAGAAGAGTTGGTTCTTATATGCCGCTTTTCCCTACCCGAAGGAGGGTCAAAGCGGCTTACAGTCACCTTCCCATTCCTCTCCCCACAACAGACACCCTGTGGGGTGGGTGAGGCTGAGAGAGCCCTGATATCACTGCTCGGACAGAACAGCTTTATCAGTGCCGTGGCGAGCCCATGGTCACCCAAGCTGGCTGCATGAGTGCAGAATCCGGCTTGCCAGATTAGAAGTCTGCACTCCTAACCACTACCCCAAACTGGCTCTCTATTAATATTAAGCTGAGTAATATTCCTTTACTTAGGGATAGATGTACAAAACTACAATCAAAGCTGACATCATTCCATGCATCTGGATCACATTCACAACCAGAATCTTGGATTCAGAATATTTCTGCTGATGGAAGGATTTCTATTCATGGATTGTGACTTTCTTGCCTACCCTCTCCTGCAGCAAAATGCCCTACAAAACCATTAAAGTGAACATTTGAGGAGGTACAAAAGTCAAACTCCATGAACATAAATCCTCCCATTTGTAGCAATGCTTTGACAGCAAAGCCAATATTTTTACCTTCACAAATGTATTTATCTTATTGGTGTATCAATTTATATCCTACCACTCCCACACAGGCAGCAATAACAACACCCACATAAAATCCCCTAAAAACAGTATAAACCCCTATAACCCTCCCTTGCAGGTTTTCTCTCAAGTGCATAATCAAGCCCAATTATTATGTTCCCAAGGCTTATATTCCAAGGAAATATAAAAGATACTTAACAAAACTGTATTGTATTTATACATGTTTAAATATAGAATGCGTGTTTGCAAAGTCTACATTAAAAAAAAATCCTGTCCCAAAGTCCATCGTAACTAACATGCCCATATGTACTGCAAGATCTTTCTATAATACCACAGATTTCCAAAGAACAGCATAGTTACACTTGAAATACACAGAGAAAAAATTTCAGAAGTACTACAGTTAAAATATCATTTCCAAACACAATATGCAAGGTACAGGATGAAGTAAACTCACAGATATATATTATATATAATACAGAAGAATTTGACAAGACTACATTTTTTTGGTAATTTCTTTTAGTTATTATATTGCTATCACCAAAGCGATTGATATGTTTTAGAAGAATTAAAAGCTTGAAATACTCAATACATAGCCTTAAAATTATGTCAAAAATAAATTTTAATCTTACAAGTATAAGAGATTTTTATTTGCCTTAAAGTAACCCTAAAATATCCTAACACGAAAAATGTCTGCAACTTCTAACTTTGCCATTTCTGTCCCATCATAACAATTTTAAAAAATTTAGGAGGAGCTATTATCAAAGGAAAGCCAACTAGGTATGACACCATGAATCAAATGCGTTATCTGTCAGAGTCTTTCAACCTGGCAAATATTTTAAGACATGAAACAATAATAAGGTAGATAAAAGTAATGTGTACACAAAACACCTTGGGTAACTAGGAATACAATGGGCTCTAGATTGGGAGGGGGGGTGAAAGAACTCTGTGGGCAGCCTCTCCCTCCCCCCAGGACCTGGAAAGGCTGCAGGCAGTTGTTAGGGAACTCACACTCTGGGGCAGCTCTCACGCAGCAGGGATCTGCAGCCTCGGAGGGAAGTGGGAGGAGGGGGTGGTCAGGGATGGGAGATGGAAGGCGATTGGCTGGCTGCTGGACAGACAGGCAAGCTGGTTGGAGAAGGAGGCACTCAGGGGCAAGACAGCCGCCCTAAGTGGGTGCTAAGCACTGAGTGGCACTTAAGCCATGAGACATGCTCCTCCTCCAAGGCCTTATCAGAAATATATTATGTGGAACAGATACTCTCCGATATGTTTTAGTGCTACAGCAATACTTTGTCTACAGAGAGCAGCTTACTTACGTCTGGGGCTCCTTTTCATTTTGCTGTTTTTGCTGTGGCTGAAGAACGTTATTTACCAGCTCAGTGATTCCACTAAAGGGAAACCACCTGTTTAAATAAGCAAATAATGTGACTGAATAACCAAATAAAATCATACTAGTATAAATGCTTTCTTACCCAATAAAAATAGTCATGTAAAGGAAGAAAAGCTACAGCCAGTAATGGGGATGTTCACTGCTATTATGTCAGCCACTATAAGGATGTAAGGGAAATAAAACTTTGCACTTAAGTAGTCCATAAGCAGGTAGCAAGAAACTACATCCAGCTGAAATGTGGATGAAGTAAGAAGCTGCAAACAGCTCTTACAAGCCAATCAGGAAGCAGATGACTAACTGCAGCCTAGCAGATATTAGTTAAATCTAATACCATCAAAGGTGCAGAAAGCAGAATATGGCAAAGGTAGAGAAGTCAAGCCCACTGCACTTTCAAGATATTTTACTTACTGTGTCACTTGTGGTTTTTGTTCTTCTTTAACCCTAAAAAGATAAGTTTGTGCAACTGAGTGCAGTGTAGTGGAACACAATTTCTACTTGCAGTCCTCTCTCTCTCTTTCCACTAGCTACCGAAAAACACTTGCTGTCATTTGTTGGTTACTGCAACTTCCAAAGTAGATCATTCTCCCATTAAGCTAAAAATATTATACACTAGCACACACATCTTTAATTCTTTATTTTCTGATTAGTACCAATTCTTTCAACAGAATCACATTTAGCTCTGTGAGGCTGTTGTAGTCATAACTGTCAGAAGTGCACAATTACATGTAATTGGAAACAAGAAGTAAGATACCAAATACTTTATACGCCACAAGATAACTATGGTATGCTCAGTTTTTAATTAACACATTCCCTAGTTGAATTGAAAATGCTACCTATTACTAAACAGCCTGCACATAAATTTGTGACACTTTTTTCATCATCATCATCATCATCATGTATTATAAAAGGCTTGTAAAGGTTATTTATGTTTTGTGGTTTCACACAGGTACATATACATATCACTCAATGCCAGCTTGGTGTAGTGGTTAGGAACACCAATTTCTAATCTGGCGAGCTGAGTTCTATTCCCCACTCCACCTCCACATGCAGCCAGCTGGGTGACCTTGGGCTCGCCACAGCACTGATAAAGCTGTTCTGATAGAGCAGTAATATCAGAGCTCTCTCAGCCTCACCCACCTCACAGGGAATATGCTTGTAAGCTGCTTTAAGGCTCCTTCTGGTAGAGAAAAGCAGCATATAAGAACCAACTCTTCTTCATATGCCTGGCATTCTAAGATGATCCAGCAGAGTGCAACTTACTGCTTCCTACTAGATTCCAGAATGTTATGGGAGTATGGAGTGTTAGGAAATCCAAACATGTGTTCTGTTGAGTCCATGGTGGAAATGTGGAATGTGAAGTTCCTCGAAGTGATCAACAAGGTGGACCCTTGTTCACCTCTCCCAACCTTGGGACCTAACCCAATTCCCTGGTTTACCATGGAGTTGGGTAAAGGGCTGTCTATAAAAAATGGCCAATTATCACCCAGTCACTAATCTACCTTTTTTGGGCAAAGTGATTGCAAGAGTACCAGCAGCAGAACTCCAAGTTTTCTTGGATAACTCATCTGTTGTCATCCTTTTTTAGGGTAGAGACAAAGGCCAAGCCTCTCTGTTGCTCTTATTGGATATATCTGCAGCCTACGATACAAAAGACCATGCCATCTTTTTGAGTGACTGAAGGCAGAAGCAAGTATCAGCTATTGTGTGTTGAACTGGTTCACATCATTCTTCATAGATCAGACTCAGACAGTTTCTGTCGGAAAGCAGTTGCCATTAGTGTGGGATACCACTGGGTGTAGTTTTTCCATCATGCTTTTTAATCACTATTCTTATTATTTATTATTTATTTATTACATTTTCACAGATCAAAGCAGCAGTTTAATAAGCGCTATCCTGGGTTGATGGGCGGGACTTTGGTTTGGAGGGGCTGGATATCAAAACCATGTGCAATGCTTTTGCCATTTATTATTTTAGCTTGTTTTCTGTCCTGTATAATTGATTACCTTTGGTGTGAATAGTAGCTGAGTTATGATGGTATAACTAGCTCAGGAATTCCGGTTCTGCTGGTTTGATCTGTGAGGAGTGTCACCCCTCTCCTCAGCCTTGGGACAGGAGGCTCAAACAGGAATCACCAAGACTATGTTGTGCAGTAATATCAACTAGTATGTTTAATATTAGCACACATTCAAGAGTCAACCAGAACGGGGTCCTAAGGTTAAGTTACCCGCTTTCTGCCTGTCTTCGTCAGTAGTTGCTCTTCAATATTGTAATAATATTGCATATCACATCGGCTGATGCTCATCACAATATGGAGTTTGTTTTCAAAATTGCCCTGGGGCAGGAGGTGCCAGTTATTTCTTCTTAGTCTGGATGAGGGGGTAGCTGGAGGGCTTGATATCCAAATGGGCAGGTGGAGGGAGCTCAGGGATTGGAGGTTAAAACAGAGTAACAGACACTGGCCAGTTTTAGCAAAGGTTCTGAGATGTAAGCATTGTTATTTTCTTCAATAAAGAGATTTATTTCAATGCCATGCATGAGTTCCACGACACTTACTTTCAAGAAAAGGTGCATGGAATTGCAGTTTAAGTATATAATACTTAATACATGTAGATTAAAAATTGTTCTTGTTGGATAGGATAGATAGGCATTAGTTTTTCATGTATCTGAAGTGAACTGTTGGAATATTTAGCTTCTGTATATCTAAATACAGACGTGAAGAAAATAATACAGATGATGAGATGCCCATCATCCATACTAGCTACAGTGCAAACACATTCATTTATTTATTATATATTTATTATATACCGCCCTTCCCTGAGGCTCAGGGTGGTTAACATAAAACTGGGAACAATACAGATAACATGCCATTAAACCATGGAATATATAGCACACAAAAGTACAGTATTCAAACATCTACAGCAAACTATACAGCAATCACAGCAAAAGATCTTTACAGACTTTTTCCGTTCCACCTACCCAGGCATTATATCTCCTTTCAAACGAAACACAACAGTTTGCTTGTTTGAGCAGATTATTCGTAAAGTAAAAACTGAATTTATGAGAATAGGTTCATTTAGATAAAATAAATTATCCTATGAAAATCAATATAAACATGATGCATTTGTGACAGGCAAATAACTGGTTAACTACTGAGCTCATCTGTTCTCTTCTTCATGCAGAATACCAAGACTCTAACTAGTGATGGCATGTAAATACAAGTCCCTTATCTAATGGAAATTAATTTTTATCCACGGGATTCTACCTACCAACATTGGACCAAGGAATATATTTGCTAGACTGGCTTATTACAGTGAAAAATACTTGGTAATTAATTACAATAAATCAAAAATAGTCTCCTTTTATAATTATAGATCCAAATTTTGCTAGTTTAATAACTCCAGCAAAATTGAGCAATGCTCTTCATTTAATATCTTGGCATTATATATCATGGCAGGCACACTTATATGCCAACATCTCCCAGGTATACCACTCAATGGGAGTTATTATAAAATTATATAAATATAATATATATATATATATAAAATTCTTCTATGCCAATGATGCTCAGTTGGTTGCAGATTTGAGCCTGATAGGGAAAGGCTGAAGCTGTCCAAAATACCTTTATTAGGAAAAATATGGGTCTTCCTCAAGGCATAACAGCTGCCTTCCTCAGAACTGAGGTTGTTCTTCAGTCTATCCCCTCCATGGTGCACCTGAAACTCCTGAAATTCTATTTAAGACTTGTCAATTAACCTGAGACCCACTTATTCAAACTCAGCCTTCAATTTTATTTAGATACTACTGGACTACTAGGCTTTCCCCTCTCTTGCATTTATATGGATTGCCCTCCCTTGGTTTGATCAAAGCTTGGTATTTTTGTAAAATCCAACAATGAGTCCGTGGGAAAGATGCCTTAAGGCAGTGATCCTCAACCTTTTTCAGGCCAGGGACCGGGAGGGGGGAAAGGGAGGTCCGGAGACCGGGGGAGAAGAGGGAGAGCGGCGCTCGCACCGGCAGCACTCACCGGTGAGCACCGCGCAGCAAGCCCCACTCTCCCTCTCCCCCCCAGTCCTCCCTCTCCCCTAGGCTTCAGCGATTGGGCAGCAGAAGTATCCAATCGCTTCCGGCGCAGCAAGCGCCACACCGCAGGGGGAGGGAGGCGCATCCGGTGGTTTGCCGGCGCCTGTGCCTCCCCCCCCCCACCATGGCCCAGTACCGAGCCATGCCCCAGGGGTTGGGGAACACTGCCCTAGAGGGACAGGAATCTGGTCTAAATTTTCCAGGTGGTATCTGAATCTTAACTATGCCAGATCTTTTTCTGGCTAATTAAATGGCCTAACAAATGCCTATCTAAGAAAAGTCTTTACTAGTGTAAGGTTTCAGACCTGTCCTTCTGTTTATTTGCATGGCAGATTTAATCGGGTCTCACCAGATTGCCGGTTGTGCCCTTGTGGGCTTAACCAGGTAGAAGATCTTATCCATTGCGTCCTGTATTATTCTCAAATTAAGTTAAATACAATACTGTCTAAGGTATCTGGCTCTGTTGATGATAAAGTATTTCTTTTGGCAGATGTTTCTCCTCCTATCAATTTAATGGTTGCTAATTTCATTTCCTCATCCATCATTATTAGGAAAAGGTTTGTTTCAAGTATGGATAAGGAATCCTCATTCTAGTATTACTCTTTCTATTCTGCTTCATTTATTTTACTCTGAGCTTGTAATTAAACCTGGCAATAAACCAGGTTATGAGTTGTAACCATCACAAGCTGACTCATTGTTCATGACGTCTAAACTTAACCATCTTTTTCATCATGGGAGATTCCCAGCTTCCCTATAGACCCTGTTCTGATCATGCAGAATATCTAGGCACATGACATATCTTTCAGTTTGTTCTATTAATACTAGCTAAGAGAGTATTTATTTAGAAAAACACAGTAGACTGGACTATAGCACTGCTAGCAGCATGAAGCTAGTGGAGTGGGATTTCCTTGTCTCCGACTTCCCGCTGCATCCCACTAAGTGCACCTGATTCTGCTTGATGGGAGGCACTAGTCAAGGGTCCCTCAGGTACAGCATGGATAATAAAATGAGCAACAGAAGGGGGAACTTGCAGTGACCACTCTCCCTTCCTCCATAAACATAAATGCTATTCTGGTTACAGAATATCAGATTCAACCCAATGGCCTGCCCTAGACTTCAGGCCTAAAGTTTCTTAAGGTGATGTCTGCCAATTCCTCACCATACTTTGCCTCCAATTCCAGGAAGTTTTAGGGGCTACAGCAGAAGGGAAATCATCAGGAATTTCAAAACCCTCTTTTAAAAATATAAGTGACTGCATGGCTGGAAACAGGTCAAACAGAATGCATCAAATGAACAACGGAGAAAGAAACAAAAATGAATATTTATTTTATATGCCCTGAAGCAAAAGAACTGCCATCACTTGGGAGATTTGTCATCAGCACTCCCTGCTTCTTTTAAAGTTCAAAACAATGTGCCTAAACTGCCTTGAACTTTTCGGAGAAAACATACAGCAACTATACAGTTTACTAGTATTTAAAAGACCAAATAGCAGCTTTTGAAATGATCTAAGTCATGGAAACAGTGCAGTGATAAATGGCTAAACTTTCCCAGAACTGCTTCTCCAACCAGATTTGACACTTCTTTCCCTTTGCTTTAAACATCAAAGAAATCCTAATCCCAAAGTGTTAAATTATGTGAGCACACAGCACTGATTAAGTGGATATTTCTCCATCATCCCTTTCCATTGCAGCCCAGAAAACCTTATTATGGGGGCTGAAGGAGCCTTGCAGACAGTATGTCACATGGCACAGAAGACTGTAGTGATAATTGTACCCACTTTCCACTGGTGGAAGTAACATGGCAGAACAAGTTCATTAAAAGGGGTGGATGCAATTTAATCCAGTTCTTCCTTTGTATAGCAGCATTCTGCGTCTTATGGCATTTTTCTTCATATGAGGCTTCTTTGACCACCACTACATTAGCTTTTCAGGGCTTCTGGAAGAATGGAAAAATAAGGAAAGATCCACCCCTGCAAGTGTCTCCTGCTCAGAATTTGGATCTATCCTTCATCTATCACATCACTGGCTGTAAGTCTGTCTGCCATTTGGAAAAAAAATGTATAAGGGTATCCTGAAAACAACAGATGTACAGCTACCCCAATCTCAGGGCACCTTGAAGTCAGAGATAGATAAAATTATAGCAAAAATGAATTTTCCCCTCCCTTATCACAATGTTTATCTTACTTCAAGAACAAGTCCTTCTCAACTTTTCTAGGCAGCTTCATTATTTGTTCCATAGTCTAGTTAGGAAACATTTTCGGATATTCAATTTAATTCTATATTGCTACAGATTTAACCCATGCCTTCCTTTTCTCTTTCCAGTGATCATGATAACCTCAACTCATCACAGCTCTGTATTTGGTCGCTTCTGCTTCCAAATGCTGGGAAGAAACTGAACACAAAGAACAGGCTTTTCAGTCAGTATTATCTCAGTTTCTCTGTTCCAGAGTGACTCCAGGTGGATAGCAAAAGCAACTGCAGCAAATATGCTACAGATTGCAAGACTATACAAAGGGAGCCTGTGCATCCTTGGTTGTGTCAAGGAAGCTATAATTCCTTAATAGCCACGTTCCAGTGTTGGTAGCTTGATAACTTTACAAATATAACATGGAAAGGCCTTGCTGCAGGAAAAAATACTTTTTTATAGAAGGCATGGATAATAAGTTAAGGAAGTAGTCTAATTGTAGTGTTACATATGATACATCTTTAGAGATCTAACATTGACATTAATTATCACTATCATTTCACTATACAGGAATGAAATGGATGACACTAGGAGTTCAACAGGTTCTTTCAAACTGAGTGGTTTGTTTCATTCATAACTACTTTCATGTTACTAGATTTTACTGAACTTGTACGTACAAATAATTACGTTGCTATCCTCCACAACACACCTGCTACAATAGAACACAGAATTAAAAGCCAAACCCCACACAGTAAATAAGCTTTCTCTGGCTGTACAATAGGCTGAGAAGAGTGTGGAGAGAACAACAAATAGCAGGTAAGTAGCAGATTCATATCTTGCATCTCTGTTTATTAATTCAAGGGTAGTCAAACTGTGGCCCTCCAGATGTCCATGGACTGGCAGAGGCTCATGGGAATTGTAGACCATGGACATCTGGAGGGCCGCAGTTTGACTACCAAATACCTCTTATCCGAAACAAAAATCAGTTATCACAAGATTCAGTCATAAATGTATGAGCTGCAGCATGCTTTGGGAATGTAACACAGTATGAGCCAGTTGTTGCAGTCCTTTGTCACTTGCAGATGTCTGAATGCCTTAAGTTTCTGATACCCTGCAATTAAAGTAACATATGATGTGGGATTCAAGAGATAACCCATGACCAGATCCATGAGCCGCAGGTCTTACTAAGAGGGTCAAGGGCCTTTTAGTGGTGTGAACACTATACCGCTCAGAGCAATTACTATGCCTCATCAGCCACATTAGATGCAGTGATGCAATCCTCAACTTGCATAGATTGTGCCTGTCTCTTGTTCCTGGTAATGTTAATGCGATAGAAGTACAAAAATGAAGCAAGAGGGAACCAGTCAAAAATACCTTTAATGGCATCATAAGAGAGAGCCCGTCTTCTTGACTGCTTGATCTAAAATGGTTCAGTCTCACTCAACAAAATCACACTGGAACAAAATCACAGCTGACTGGTTTTGGCAATCTGGATCCCCCCCGCCCTGTGATCTAGATTCTCCTACTGTCCTGGTTGTGCTGGGTGTTTTGCGGGGGTTTTGATGGTATTGCTGTTTGGTCTTCTACTACAAATTTCATCTCAGTAAGCTCTGTCAGCACCTTAAACAGGGTATCCGGAAGACTCAGCCATGAGCACAACCACAAGACACCTGCAATGCTCTCCAAGAAGGGGAAACAAGGCACATCTCTTTCAGCTGTGCTTAATATCAGCTGGCAGTATATGTCAGCTCAGTTCAAAGGTTACTGCCAAAACCATGAGGTTATTGCTGAAACCACTTGCAGTCTAATAATACAAACTGGTAGATAACCAAAGGAGCACAAATAAGTCAAATCTGTGAGTTAGGTGCTCACCTGTAGGAATTGCGAATCACCCAGACCAGCAGCAAAATGTAAACATTAGGGGGTTTTTGTTGTTTTTGTTGTTAAGTCACAGTTAACCGATGGGGCTTTCAAGGCAAGAAATGTTCAAAGGTGGCTTACCATTGCCTTTCTCTAACAACTCTGACTTCCCTGCTGGTCTCCCATCCAAATTATTGGACCAAATACTAACTAAGGCCAACCCAACTTAGCTTTTGAGATCTGATGAGATTGGGTTAGGCTGGGCTGTCCAGGTCAGGGCTGTAGATAAGTTAGCACATTAAACAACTCATGCTATGGAGTCTTGAAATGGCATGCAACTTATTTTATTAAATAATGTCATTGCTACTTTGTCATAAGGAAAAAGACACATGACAAATTGCTTGTAAGTAATAAACCATGGATTCTTAACCTATGGTCTATGAACCTCTGGTACACAGATTGACTTCAGGGGATACTTGAACCAGGTGCAAACAAATTATTTTTTCTCTGATCTGATTTCCTTCCTGTTATTTCTGGAAATTGTTTTAAAATGTCCAATTACGTTAAGATATTGTTTCATTCCAAACAAATGTTGAATGGAATGGGATGCAGTCCTTAACACTCCCTTTTTATGACACCTTGAATAGATTTCTATTTATAAAAATTAAGGGAGACATGCCCAGTCATTATGATTATAAGAATCGATCACTTTACATTAGATTATGATGAATGATAAGGGGAATATATAGGTTCTTTTTCAAGTGTTGACTGTAATTTTTTCATTACTTGTGAATACTTTATTTTAGGCAGGCAAGAAATAGCATGTATTTATAGGGCAATATAAAAACAAACCAAAACAAAGTTATGGTAGATCTCCAGATTTTTCTGGGGAAGATGTCCATAGTTTTCATCAGATTCTTCAAGAGATCTGTGACCCAAAAAAAGGGTTAAGAAACGCTGTAATAGACGAAGATGCTGAAAGAGCTCTCCTGGGCCTTATTAACTTTTGCTCCTTGAAGAAGTTGCAAATATGCTATTGCTACCCTGAGTAAGAGTTCTGAAGGTTACTAAATATCATTTTACATCTAATATTTTCTGAAATCTACAAAATATCTGTATTAAGTTGCACATTTTGAAACAATGTGATCCTATGAATAATTACATGAGTCTATGTGTGTGCAAAGTGCTGTTGCTGCAAATGATTTATGGCAACTCCAGAAAGGGGTGTTCAAGGCAAGGGAGAAATGGTTTGCTATTGGCCTTCCTTTTCAGACTCTTCCTTGGTGGTCTCCCTTCCAAGTACTGACCCTGCTTAGTTTCCAAAATCTGAGAAGATCGGACTATACTATGCCACTTTCCTTCTCTATTCCAGTCTAAACCTGCTGAATCAGGTATTTTTGAAGTGCACTACAATTTACACACTACTTAAAAGTTCACTAAAAGTCTGAATCAGTCTACAAAATCAATTCACTTGGTTTCTATAATCCTGTATTTAAGACAAAAAGGCACCACATAAAAGCCAGCTTAATTAAATAATAATAATAATAATAATAATAATAATAATAATAATAATCTTTATCTTTAAACCGCCCGTGGCGCCGCGGGCGCCACGGACTAAATAAATGGTTAAGGGGCCTTGAGGAGGGCTCTGTCCGTGATGAGGAAGGGTCCGAATTGGACCCTTCCTCACGACAGACAATCGGAGGGACCAATTGGCAGGCGCGAAGCGCCTGCCGATTGGTCCCTCCGATTCCCAGCCCCAGCAATTCCCAGTCCCAGTTGCTCCGATTCCCAGCCCCAGTTGCTCCTGGCCTGACGCGGCGAGAGGCGCGAAGCGCCTCTCGCCGCGTCAGGCCGCCCCCCGAGGGAGCCCCCGGCAGTCGCACGAAGCGGCAGTCGCATTCCCAGCCCCAGCAACTGCGAGCCGCGCGCAGCGCGGCTCGCAGTTGCTCCCGGCCTGACGAGACTCCAGCCGGCGAGAAGCTGAAGAGAAAAAAAAAACACCCCTGTAGGAGCCTTTCGCAGCTCCAAGCCGGCACGCCCACGAGAGCCAGCAGAAAAACATTAACCCTGTAGGAGCCTTTCGCAGCCCCAAGCCGAGAGCCAGCAGAAAAACATTAACCCTGTAGGAGCCTTTCGCAGCCCCAAGCCGAGAGCCAGCAGAAAAAAAAACCCTGTAGGAGCCTTTCGCAGCCCCAAGCCGAGAGCCAGCAGAAAAAAAAACCCTGTAGGAGCCTTTCGCAGCCCCAAGCCGAGAGCCAGCAGAAAAAAAAACCCTGTAGGAGCCTTTCGCAGCCCCAAGCCGAGAGCCAGCAGGAAAAAAAATCCTGTAGGAGCCTTTCGCAGCCCCAAGCCGAGAGCCAGCAGAAAAAAAAACCCTGTAGGAGCCTTTCGCAGCCCCAAGCCGAGAGCCAGCAGAAAAAAAAACCCTGTAGGAGCCTTTCGCAGCCCCAAGCCGAGAGCCAGCAGAAAAAAAAATCCTGTAGGAGCCTTTCGCAGCCCCAAGCCGAGAGCCAGCAGAAAAAAAAACCCTGTAGGAGCCTTTCGCAGCCCCAAGCCGAGAGCCAGCAGAAAAAAAAACCCTGTAGGAGCCTTTCGCAGCTCCAAGCCGAGAGCCAGCAGAAAAAAAACCCTGTAGGAGCCTTTCGCCGCTTCAAGCCGGCGCCCTGGGAGCCCCGGCAGCCGCCCACAGCACAGCTGCTGGGTGCTCCCTGCCCTCATGGCCCCAGAACACAATGGAGCCGCCGGGAAAGCCGCAGAAGAACAAAAAAATGCAGAGGAGCCGCCACAGCCCAGCGCACCACACCTGGGACTCCCGCCTCCTCTTTCAGGTAGCCTGTCCCTCGCTCTGTCCCTCGCCTGCCGCTCGCTCTGGTCCCCACCTGCTAGCGCCCATTGTCTTCTTCATACAATGGGCTTTTTTACTAGTAATAATAATAATAATAATAATTCCTTCTGTAGGAGCTTTGCCTGGCACCATCTGTATTTTCTAGGTGCTGGGTGAAGTCTGTTATATTTGTTTGAGTTTTCGGTAGACAACATTTTTCTCCTTCCTGATACTTAAATCTTCTGGCATTCACATTTCCCCCCCAAGCCTGCTGTTTTAAATGCTGTTGAAAAAGGTGTTGCTTTATTCATTAATTCTGGGTTTTATTTTGAGCCACCTTGGATGCCCAGTGAAGCAGAAAGGCTGTATGCAGACTTTTAAACAAACAAGTGGTGCAATGGTCTAGGACCAAATGTGAGATGCTGTTGCTCGGCTCAGCTAACTATATAAGTGGAGCTCCTTTTGTAGGGAGCCATGGGATCATAAACAAAACATCATGATTTTGAACATTCAGTAAGTCTGCACATGACTTCAATGCCTGCCGTCAGCCACACCCAAGTATATCATGCCCTCGTGAGCAAGGTTGGTTTGATTTCACCAAGCTCCCAAGTGACCTCAGCTCCCATCTTCCAGTGAGCTAAACCAGACTCAGCCCCCCAGCCAACCAAGTGCTTATTTGCCTTCCAGTCAGACAGATGGTATTCCAACGTCTGTACCTTACACATTTAGAAATATGGGCCAGGATTTAGGGGAGGGTTTTGCACATATTTTCTGGATTCCACAAAGGGAGTACAAGAGTCTTTTCACAGATATGAAGAAGCTGTGAAGAAGATTAAGAAGATATTACGAAGTTGCAAAATAGGCTTTCAGTAACACTCCACGGTTTCTTCCTGCTTTGACATCAAACCAAGAAAACTGTTCGCAAAATAGTTTTGGCCTCTTCTCATCCTAGCCCTGCTTCCTATTTTTCCTCCTCTTTCAGCTCCCAAGTTAAAGCACAAACATCATTCTTATGAAAACTATTTATTTTATTTATATTTATATGGAGTCTTCCCTTTCAGCTCAGGATGGTTTACATTGTAACTCTTGTACACAATACAGTATATGAACATTCAAATATGCACAACTTATTTAACAGTGAAAAACTTGTATTGACCAATGTAAAATAGCAACAGTACTCAATGACAATAAATAACAGTTTGATCTTTCTGTGCTGTGGTTCTGTATTCTTTTAGTACAGTTTATGAGGGCCTCTGGTTAATGGCTGGTGGCTTGTTCACTTGTCTTGACTAAATAGCTGGTGGAAGAGCTCCTTTTTCCAGGTCCTGCAAAACTGTTTTAACTCCAGCAGGACCCTGATATCTTCTGGGAGCTCATTCCACCAGGTAGGAGCCAAGACTGAGAAAGCCATGCCTCTAGTCATTGACAGACGAGCTTCCCTGGGGCCAGGAATCAGCAGTTTGTTGGTGTTGAAGGAATGTACAGCTCTTTGGGGGGCATAGGAGGAGAAGCAGTTTCTCAGATACTCAGGGCCCAGACTATACCAGAATCTTATGCCTGATGGCATAGTCAACTAGTAGCCAGTGCTGCTGTTGGGAGTTTAGGATGAATACAGGCTGCTGCAATCTATACCAGTTGGATTAAGGGGAAATGCATTTAACTGTTAGTGAGAGATGAGTGTATTTCAGTGCAAATCAAAACAAGTTACATCCTACTAAATCCACTGAAATTTTGTCTTAGAGGATATAATTGTTTAGGATTACATTGTAAATCTTTCTAACCATACAATCAGGTATGAATTTCAACTGGAACACAACTACATCATAAATCAGAGAAAAATTCACAAAATACAAAAAATGTAAATTGCTTATAGATTAACTCATTTCACAATCTGGCTGCATAATCTGATAACCTGTTGATTGCAAGCATACTTTTTAATGACTAATATTTTCCTTGGAACAATAAAATGTAAGTAGAAATGAAATATTACCTGCATATTTCATGTGGCATATGTTCACTACTGAGTAAAGATTATTCAAACGTTTAAAAGAAGAGTGAATCCCAAGTCATAGGTGCAAGCCTGTTTACTTAACTAATTGTTGTTCTAAAGCAGGGATTCGGTTCTCTTTTTACCAGCTAATTAGGAACATTCATTCATGTTTGTTTGCAGTTGGTGTATTGATTTAAAACGAATAGACCTACCATTCATAAAGAGAAAATATTCAGACATGATTCATATAAAATGGCATTTAGTAACCAATTCAGAGAACAACAATGCAGTCATAATTGAGTTTCAGAAGAAATTTATTTATACTTTAATGTTTCTTTTTTCCCCGCGAGAATATTTCTTTGAAAGAATATATTTTAAAGAACATTTAGTTTAAATGAGCTATGATCTAGAATAACAAACCAAATCATGGGGATAATGTAGGAGAGCCAGTCTGGTGTAGTGGTTAGGAGTGCGGATTTCTAATCTGGCATGCCAGGTTCAATTCTGTACTCCCTCACATGCAGCCAGCTGGGTGACCTTGGGCTCGCCATGGCACGGAGAAAACTGTTCTGACCGGGCAATGATATCAGGGCTCTCTCAGCTTCACCCACCTCACAGGGTCTCTTGTGGGGAGAGGAAAGGGAAGGCGACCGTAAGCCGCTTTGAGACTTCTTTGGGTAGAGAAACCGGCCTATAAGAACCAACTCTTCTTCTACTACTACTATGAATTATAAAGTCTTGAATACAAAACTCATGTGATGCTGGCCATGCTGTTAGAAAATTAAGTGTAACTTCATCAACTCTACTTTTTTCTTAGTTAAGAAAAAAATATTTCAGCAGTTAGAAATAAAAAATATCTCACTGATAAAGACATCTGGAATGCTGAGCCTCCAGGGAAGGGACGGGTATAAATGAATAAATATTGAATAAATGGATGAAAGCTAGCATGCACGTATCAGAAAGTGTAACCTGGAAGTGGAGTACAATAATTGGTTACTCACCAAAAAGGGTCCTCCTCCTCCTCTGAGACCAGGAGGACATCTTGGTAGTGGGTGTTTCCCATCCCTTGCAAAGGAAGGCAGGATGAAATTCTTCACTTCCTGCCTCCCATGATAGGAGGCACCTGCCTTCAATCTTGGAACTCCAACAGCAAACACAGAACTATTAATGAAATGAATACAAACCAGCAAGGCAAAGTGCCCCACAATATATAGACAGAATGTCAGAAGACAGGAAGGAATATTGTTCAAAAAAGGCTACGTAAGAAACCTTAGCACCTATGACCCAGAACTAAAACGTCATAAGAGAACCAACATATCAATATATGTATGTGAAACGGCCCTTAACACAGGAATTAGATTAACCATGGTTACTGGCAAATGGGAGGGACAAGATGTTCTCCTGCTCTCAGAGAAGGACAGTGAGTAACCTACAGTTGTTCTCCCTCTGATCCAGGAGGACATCTTGTTGGGACATACAAGAGCAGCCCTCAGATTAGGGCAGGCAAAGTCCACCACATGATGCAGAATTTGCAACCAAAGGTCATGTCCACTAAGGACAGAGAGTTGGATTTGCAGTGCCTTAAGAAGGTTGAAAAAGACAACCATGATGAGGCTTAGCATACCTCCTCAACAGAAGTCCTGTTGACTAAAATCACGTTACAGGCTAATAACCTAATGGAATGGGCTGTGACACCTGATGACATAGGTATTCCCTGCTCCTTGTAAGCCTTCACAATACAAGGATGGAGACATATATTTATAGCTGCCCTAAACATGTGCAAACCAATGTTAGGTGAAGAAACCAAGATAAAGACGGTGTTTATCTTTCTGAGTGATTCAGTTGTGAATATATACTTTTACTGTCCTTTTTATGTCCAATTTCTGCCATATCGTTTCCTGTGACATAAGTTCAGATCTTGAGAAAGATGAAACCTAGAGTCCACCCTTGGTCTAAAGGTCAGGTCTGTACAGAGAACAACCTTATCTTTATGGAATGGGCAAGTTGGGATCTAAAGATAGGGTCCACAGCTATGAAACCCCGGAGAGTGATGTAATGGCCACTAAAAAAAGTATCTTCATTCTAAGAAAGGTAAGAGAACTCTTGCTAATATGTTCAAATACAGCCCTCAACAAGGCCAATAACACCATGGGGAACCAATGTGACATTGGAGGCTCATATGAGGCTGCCCATTTTGAAAACCACAGAATGTGTGGATGTCAGGATACTCTTCTCAAAAAGAATAATGTGGACAGCATAGCAACTTGTCTATGTAACATCATCAATCTTAAATCTCTATGGATTCCCTTTTGGAAAAACTGTTAAATGGTTCCTATTTGGATAGTTCATGTAGTTCACTGCTTTATGTCTGCACCAATGTACAACAGTTTTCCATGAACAATAGTAAATTCTCGCTGACGACTTTTGACAAGAGGCCATGATGGTGTTTGTAACCTCCAAACTATATCCCCTTTTTGTTAGAGCCAACCTTTCAGCTTCCACCTGGTCAGATTCCACAAGTCTGGTTGTGGATGCTAAATGGGCCTGTGCTGCAGTAGACAGCTGAGATTGGCAATGGTAGATGCAGCTCATCCAACAGCTGGAGAATTCACAAGAACCAAGGACATATTGGCCACCAGGGGGGTATGAGAATGACTCTGTCCTCAGTAGTTTTATCCAACAGAGTATCTTTGGGATGACTGGCATGGAGGGGAAGGCATATAGAAGGTTGTTGGGCCAACGTACTGTCAATGCATCCATCAGGATGGCCTGAAGACAGTAAAAGCAGGAACAGAAGGCTGAGACATGATGATTGAGGCCCATTGCAAACAAACCTAGAACAGGGGTTCTGAAATAGGGTGTAATTAGAACACGGCCCATTCTCCCTCTCAGATCACTTGTCAGCTCACAGTCCACTTGTGTGTCCAATAGATCAGCTCAGAGACGAGATACTTCTCCACCCAGGTCAGCATCTTGTTGGCTCGTCTGTGTAGACCTGTGGATTGAGATCCTTCCTGCTGGTTAATATAGGCTTTGAATGTAACATTGTTGGTGCGAACCAGGACATGAGTTCCATGTAGTAATATTACAAAATGCCATAGTACCAGAAAGATTGCCTTAAGCTCCAAAAATTGATGCCACCAACCTTTATGGGCAAACTGTCCATGATGGCTCCCCAAGGCTATAAGAGTAGCATCAGTAAAAGGTTGGTGTTCTGACTGTATGAGAAAGAGTTTTTCCATTGAAAAAATGGATTTTCTTGTCCACCACTTCAGGCTGCATTTGACCTGCAAGGGATCCCTCACTGGAACATCCACCTTCTTGGAGAGTATCAGCTGGAAAGGCCTGAGCAGTTGTTGCAAGGACCAAGAGTAGAACCGAGCCAACTGAACAACTTCTGAGTCACTAAGTTTGCCTAGTCATTGAGGCCCTGTATTTCTGTAGAAGCCTGGGGCTGAGTTCTTCTGTTATGAGAGGGGAATGGGGGTCTAGGTGCAGAAAGGAGAGAATGAAACTTCTAATCTTGTAATCTATTGGGGTGACCTCCCTGGTAAGAATGGAAGGGCTACTGCCAATACCATTGTCTATGGTGAGTGGCAACTGAGGAAGAAGTTATGCCAGGGTCTTGGTTGCAAGTGCTCCAATTCTTCATCAGTGGCCTGACCAAAGAGGTCAATACCATCGTTAGGTAATTTCTCTAACTTTGCTTTCATGTCAGGTGTAAGGGAAAAGGATCTCAACCAGGAATATCTCCTAGGAGTAATTTCCATTTTGCCAACAATACAAGGAACTTCTCAAGCAAACTGAGAGGAGAAAGCCCCTTCACACTATTCTTCGGCTGTAGTTATTCCCTCAGACAAAGCCATTGATCCTAAAATGGCCATTCAAGACGCATGGGCCAAGAATCCCAACAGGCTTCCCCCGCTGCTTCGATTGGATTGCAGAGAGAAAGGAGGGGAGGAGTAGTAGTAGAAAAGGGAGGGAAGAAATAGATAAAATTAGGAAGAAAAAGATAAGAAGAAATTAGTAAAAGGTAGGAATGAAAGCAATAGATAGCATAGCTTATATGCTCTCCCTCTCAAGGCAGGAAGTGTGAAGATGGGTACCTCCCACCACGAGAGACAGGAAGTGAAGAATTTTTCCTGCCTCCCTTTGCAAGAGGCGGAAAGCACACATCACCAAGATAATCTCCTGGATCAGAGGGAAACAACAGGTGCATACTTTCAAAAATAATCTGATTGTATAGTTTTCGTGGTTTTATGAATTGGTGCTTCATGGTCACAATGAACTTGAGAATTCAGAAAATTGTTACATATCCAGAGACCTGAATTGCTTTCTTTGATAAATTCTGCCACACAACTTCATCTGCAGAGTGCCAGTCTTCAGAAGCCTTTGACAGCAAATCAGAATAAAATTCTTAACTCTATGAGCAGAAGTGACCATGGATTAAGTAGGAGTTGAGTAGGAGGTGAAAAGCATTCAGTTTGTAGTCACTGATGCAAATAGTACCACAATGTGTCCGTCCACTGTTAAACTGTTATTTATTTTCTACAGTATAAATGATAGTTCAAGGATGGAACATTACTATGGAGTCATATAGTTATGGTTTGTCATACTGACTCCATTACTATGATTTCACATCTACAACTGGATGAAGTTTACTTTGAGGAGACAAGAACAAATTCATTGTTCAGAGTTACAACGGAACAAGTTTGATGCATGGACATCATGGAAGAGTCCAGAAGAGATCTGGAGCATATATCATAGTTACACCCACCAACTGAATTTAATAATGCAACAAGAAGCATCCCAAACCTAAAATGTGAAGATGTTTTCATCAGTGATTGCAGCAAGAAAACAACTCTTTTCTACTACCATTGCATCTTCACAGTTTAAGCCAGCAGAGGTATTTTAGGTGGTCAGAGGCTTGTTGAGATCTGGCCTGCAGGAGGAGATGGTCTGCTCAGTGGCCCACTGTGACCATTTTGCTCAGCACTTTGCAAATAAAATAGCTCACATCGGTTCCAACTTGGATTCTACATTACTAGTGGCAGGATCAGATGGTGCCAGGGTGCCAATCTGTCCAATTGTTTGGGGTACTTTTAATTCTGTTCAAACTGGGGCTGTGAACAGGTTCCTTAAAAGTTTGAGTCCTACCACTAGTTTGTATAACCTTTGCCCTTCCTAAGCACTTAAACCTTGCGGAGCTGCCTGACTGGGTTTGAGAAGTAGTTAATGCCTCTTTAAGAGAGAGGGTGGTTGCTCCAGTTCTAAAGAAGCCCACCCTCAACCCCTGGATATCTCAACAAAATATCAGTCATTCAAAAATTCCACTCTTGAACAAGGTGACTGAATGGGTGGTGGCTGGCCAACTCCAAGCTTTCCTGAATGAGGCAAATCGTTTAGATTCCTTCCACACTGGGTTTAGGCCTAGTTTTGGGACTAAACCAGACTTTGTTATCCCAGTGGATTATTTTAGCTGGAAGATGGACAGAGAGAGCATAACTCTGTTAAGTCTCCTGGACTTCTCAACAGCTTTTGATACTTTCCTTAACCCTATTTTGCTCCCTTATATATTTGGGAAACAGCCTCTTGGAAGGAGACTCTCCAGGGCCCTGTCTGTCCACGTCCACCCTGATTGGCCCTCCCCCTCAAGCTCCCACCCTGCCTCCTTGCCTGCTAGAAGCCTTGTGGCTGTGGCCTCCATTGTCACCCATGAGAAGAGAGGCAGTGATAGGGCTTTGCGGCCCCCAGATACGCTCCTGCTGGGAGGGAGCCGGGGGGGGGGGGGAGTTTGCAGCCTCCCTGCGAGCCGCAAAGTCCTATCAAAGTCCTGTTGCCACCGGCGGGGAGGGGGAGCTTCCCACTCCCTTTAGACTGCTTTGCGGGCCAAAGGGAGCCGCAGCCACCCTCTCACACCCTCCTGCCTGACGCCCCTTTCAAAGCCCATTTTAAAAATGGGCTTTCATACTAGTCGATCATAATATCTTTCTGGACTGCTTAGCTGGGCTGCGATAAAGAAGCACCATCCTACAGTGGCTCTGGTCTTACCTGGAGGGTAAGTTTCAGGAAAAGGTGCTGATGGGCTGCTGCTCTTTTGGCCTATGGGTCCCACAAAGTTCCATCTTGTCCCATATGTTGTTTGACAAGCAAATGAGGTCATCTACAGATCTGGTCTGTGTTGTCACTGATAGGCAGATGACACTCAGCTATCTCACACACTGAGCTGACCCAAGGGAGGCTCTATCTTCACATATTTCTCACTGGCTGCTACAGTCCCAGTTCCTTCAGGCAGGAGGGATTTTGAAGCCTTAACAGTCTGCCAAAATACCTGGCATTGGCACAAGCAACACTGCCTCAATTTCAGCTTTGCTTTGTAAACATGCTGTAGAGCAGCTGAAAGGCTACAAGTGGCACAGCTCCAATCTTTGAGAAATGAAACTAGAAGAGAACAGAATTCTACAAATTTAACTGGGCTACTTATATGGAGGCTCCTGACAGCTTTATGCTAGATTGGCAGATAAGATTTCAAGTGTGCATGAATACCGCTGTAACTAACTACATCATGATCTGGGATGCTGTGCTATCACCTAAAGCATACACAAGCTATTAGACTAGTATGGCAGTCTAATGTTTTACAGTGTTCTGCTGTCAAATATACAATAGGCACTGGACAGTTTAAAGTACTAAACAGGTTGGAGCAGACTATCCAAGGCCTGTCTGCTGCTGCTTATAAGCCTGCTCATTGGCTAAAATAATCTTTGGAAACCCTGCACCATGTTTTTCCATTTTTAAAGCAAGGTGGATAAGCTGCAAGAAAGAACAAATCTTAGTTGCACTAAGTTGCTTCTTAATTTCAGCCGCCCCACATCCATTCATCTGCCATAAAGTATTTTGTAATCTGTCAGGCTGTTTCTCCCAAGCATTTTGTTCACTTGCTGGTAGAAAAATTTTGTATAGGATTGAAACTGACAGGCACCAAAGCAAGATTAATCCTTCCTTTTCATCAAGTGTACCGTTCTGCAGCACCTCAGCTATACCTGTAGTCCTGTAATACTTAAATGTTTCTCTTTCTTTAAATATCGTCCCTACTACTGTGTTTACTTTTTCCAGCTTGTAGGAGAAGATTTCAGCTCACCCTCCTAAAAGTGATGGGAAGGAAGAAGCCAGAAAGGGAAGAGAAATTTGATGCTACCAAGCACATAGCTTTGTAACTTGTCCACATTTGCCTGATTTTGCCACTCTCCACCTACAACAAAAAATCACTACAAATCACTCTGCCACCTAACAAAGGGATCTGAGGCAGTCAGCACAAATTCTAGATGTACTTTGCTAAATGCAGTACTGTTGCATATCAAAGTAATGAAATATTTTCTGAGCAAATCTTAAAATCTCATGACCACAGTTTCCTGGAGAGAGGAGATTCTAGAAATCTTGATTATGTAGCATATATGCCACACAGTCCTGAAGCAATCCAGATAGTCATTTGTAGCAGAGATTTGAGGAGAAGGCTTCCACAGACCTGAAGGAATGTTGCTGCAGCAACATCAATTACAGCAGGGGGCAATGGAGCCTGTTCTCACCATTGGAACAAAGGATTGTTAGGCCAGATGCTACCATGATGCATTGCATCGGACTAGGCATGACACACTTTACCAAAAAACAAATGGTATTGTACAAATTGCATAAGACTTCGTTGTTTGTATGTTAATACTGAGGTGTTTTTGTGGGAGATCTGTTTTATGTTTTATATTATTTGTGAACCGTCGTGAGCCAGCTTGCTGAAAGCGGCGGTCTATCAAATAAATAAAATAAAATAAAATAAATATTGCAAGAGATAGAATGGTTATACAGATCTGCTACTGGGACAAATTCTATTGAAGAAAATGGAGTTTGTGCCAGAAGAACATTTTAAGGTGAATTCTACAAATGAAATGAAAGCAAAGTTTACTTTCACAATGATTTTTTTTCTAATCCTTCTGACTGAAGCTGACTCACCATCCTAGCACTCAAATGAGCCATTCAGCTCAGTTTATTTTTAAATCAAACCTTCAGCAAAAAGTTGCTATTTTTATACTTTGCTGTCAATATAAATAAAGCTGCCTAATCAGTAGTTCAAAACTAACACTTTCGAACACACAAAAGGATTTCTCACTGCTTCTTTGAACTCAGAAACCAACAGTACTCCAGATTCCTGATTTAAACATTATACAAAACTGCTTAAATGAAACCTTTCACGTGATATTCCAGATTATGAACACCTTCACCTTAAGCTAAAATGACAGCATTCGCTTGGAACTCATTTACTGTGTTGAACTAAAATCAAATATCATTTGTAGGGCAGTTGTAACTCATGGCACTCTATAGAAAGCTAATGTGCTGTAGTAGTTAGAAAGTTGAACTAGGATCTGAAAGACCAGGTTTAAGACTCCACTTTGCCACAGGAGCTTACTTTTTACCTTGGCAAATTATACACTCTCACTGTAAACTACCTCACAGGGGTATTCTGAGGATACAACTGAGGAGAGGAGTATAATATAAAGCACTTTGAATCCCCACTGGGGAGAGAGGGGTAGTAAATAAATTCAGCAAAAACTCAAGTCATTTCAATGTACTCACATTCTAATCACATGAAAGTATATCTCTTCTCTTCCAGTCACAATGACAGATGGGTATACTGGCTAATATTTTATGAACAAGAAGAAACATTGGTTCTTATATGCTGCTTTTCTCTACCAGAATGAGTCTCGAAGCAGCTTCCAATTGCCTTCCCTTTCCTCTCCCCACAACAGACACCCTGTGAGATAGGTAGGGCTGAGAGAGCTCTAAGAGAACTGCTCTGTGAGAACAACTCTAACAGGACTGTGACTAGCCAGAGCATACCCAGCTGGCTGCATATGGAGAAGCGAAGAATCAAACCCACCTCTCTATATTAGAGGCCACCACTCTTAATCACAACACAAAGCCTATCCAGACTAAAGTTCTGGCAACTAGCAATTAGATCTCCACAAATCCTGCAATCATAAAATTAGATGAAAACATAGAGGAAATCAATTCCACCCAATATCCATAACCGGATGAACACCCACAAGAGACCTGCAGAATTTGACTTGGCACACAAAATATAGAAGATGGGTAACAGAATACGAACAGGCTTTGTTGGTCCAGTCAGACTAGAAACAGTTACTTCTGCTGGAAATTTTATCCAGCTCCTGGATTAAAGAAGAGTGAAAGGGAGATAAATGGGAGGCAAAATTGACTGCTTTGCCATCAAGCATGTCCTAGGAAGAACTACTAGTCCTTCCTACAAAGAGGGGGGCATGTTTCCCCTGAGGAGAAAAAAATATTAGGGCTTTTTTTTCTCCTCTCAACAGAATTGGCTTACCTAGAACTGGAGGGGCATCTCTGTAGCTAAAACACATTTGGTAATCCTGAGTTCTTACACTGACAGATGTATTCGGTATTCATTCGTACAGATTCTTGTGGTAATAATGAGAAGCCTGTCAATATCTAGCTGATGAATATGCCATCAAGGGAACACGAGTTAGAGCAGGGCTGTATTCTCTGAAGCATTAAAATCTACAGCCACTAAGGCAATAGGCCAGGGGTAGTCATACTGCAGCCCTCCAGATGTCCATGGACTACAATTCCCATGAGCTCATGGGAATTGTAGTCCATGGACATCTGGAGGGCCGCAGTTTGACTGCCCCTGCAATAGACTCACGGCTTTCTCCAATGTCACTACAATTTCCTGTTGATTTACATTCTTCCTTAGATTGTAGAAAACTAGATTGTATTAGTATTTCTTATAATTTAAAATGATACACAGTTTAAAGTTATGAAAATGAATTATTGCTTTACAGAACTTCACAGCCTGGGAGTGCTGCTCAACACAACAGTCATTTTAGAAAATTAGGTGGCTGCTGCAATTAGCATTGCCTTTGCCCAACTTCTGATAGTGCATCAGTTTCATCTGTTCCTAGGTCAGTGTGGTCTAGCCACAATGATCTATGCCTTACTTACATCTAGACTGGACTACAACAATGCATTCTATTTAGGGCTACCCTTGAAGAGTGTTCAGAAGCTGCAGCTAGTATAGAATGCTGCTGCTAGACTGCTGGTCTGGGCCAGTTATCAGGATCATGTGACCACCAACATTACAACAATTGGTATTTTAATTGTATTTTATTGTTATTTGTATTGTAGCTGCCATTAATTCCTGTAAAGTAGAAAGGTAGCTAATGTTTTAAATAAATGTACTTTATGACCATGGTCCCCAACCTTTTTATCACCGGGGACCGGTCAATGCTTGACAATTTTACTGAGGCCCGGGGGGTAGTCTTTTGCCGAGGGATGTTGCTACTTGCTCCACTTGCTTTCTCGCCGGTGCCCCTGACTTCCTGCCGCCCGCTGGGGGGCACTGCCAGCAGTAGTTGCGCAGTGCCACGCTGAGGGGGAGCCCCAGCCATGGTGGCCGCTGGAGAGCACCAAAGGTGAGCCAGCGGCAGAGTGGTAGGGCAGCCCCCGAGGCAGCAGCCGGAGAGGAAGACAAGGAGGAGCCGCAGCCCAGTACCGACTGATCTACGGACCGGTACCAGTCCCCGGACTGGAGGTTTAGGACCACTGCTTTATGACACATTCAGTATTATTCATCTATACCTTAACGTGTCATGTGAACTATTTAAATGCAGATTAATTATGATAAGCAGATTTATTTGTATTCAGCCTATTTTAAACAATAGTTTAACTAAGCAAAACTGAAACACTAGCCCATGAGACCTGTCGCATAATTATGGTATCATTAACAATGTTTGATTGATTTTAATGGTTTTAACTGATTTATTGTATTTGCCACCCTGAGATGACCAATAGGGGTGGGTCTATAAACGTAATAAATAAATAAATACATACATACATACATAAATACATAAATAAATGATAGGCAGGCAAATAATATCATAGCTGTTTAATTGAATTCATTTATAAGCAGGTCTACTTAGTGGTAAGTCTTATTTTATTCAATGGGTCCCAGGAAAGTATTCGTAGGTTTGCAGTCAATAGCTACTATATATGTACTATAGCTCCTGTAACATTGCCCATACATGTTCTTACTACCAGCAAAACAAATCTACGCAACATATTACACCAAGCAACCTGACAGGTGGTTTGTGACAGGTGCCATTGATCTTTCTTTGTTTAACATAGAACAAGCTGTTATTTAGTAACACAGTGAACAAACATTTCTAACACTGTACACAAAATGTATGAAAATGGTAGGAAATGGTCCAGCTGTCTTTATTGTAATCATTTTCTATGGTTTCAGTTATCTAAATTAAATGAAATAACTTTTTCTTCACTTTTGAATTAAATTTAAAACCCTATTGAAATTTGCAATCTTTGTATTTAAGGGTGGGGTATCAGCACATATGGCTTCACGCACTTGATGCCAAGCTGGCACCAAAGATCTTGTACAATAACATTACAGAGAGATGTCTATACTTAACAGTTTAGGGTCATGCATCAGGTTTTTAGTCTCAATGTGGTCTTTGGTAAAAGCTCTGTTTTGATATATATGTTGAACTAATCCTTTGTACAATCAAAGCTCAATTAATAAGAGACATCCTTTTCTACTTTTTTGTGGAAAATGAACAAAGCTGCCCTTAGAAGACACTAGATTGCAGTATTCAGCTTATAGGTCTGAGCTGAGAGTTGACTATACTAATTAATGTAACAGCCTCCTAAGGGAGTCACTCCAGGCCTACTTGTGCAGGTAGGGCTGAGGGAGCTCTGAAAGAACCATGAATGGCCTCAGGTCACCCAGCTAGTTGCATGCGCAGGAGTAGGAAATCAAGCCCAGACTGCCAGATTAGAGGCCACCATTCTTAACCATTACACCAAGTTGTTTTTCATGTGGTAGCTGCTATCTAATAGTAAGTCTCCAGGTGGCTACTGCTGAGCCTGAGTGACTCATGCAAGTTGTGTGGTAGTGAGTCACTTGGTGATTGCTGCCAGACCTGGCCTGATAAGGACAGAAGGGAAAGGAGCATGGTGGCCTGAAAGGCCAAAACAACCCTGGCAAGAGCGCTACTCCCTTCCCTACCTTTCCCTGACTGATACCAAGGCTTGAATGTTGCCAATGTTGTTGTGGTTGTCTATTAACTCCCATAATATCTCAGAGGGCATCCAGCTGAAGGACTGCTATCATTTGGAAGGGTTTAACCCCGCAATATTTGTTTGCATATTTCAGATTTTTCTGCAAACCTGTGGCTTTTTTTCACAGTTGAAGAAAGATCTGGATTCTGTTCATGGCTCCAAATATTGCATACTTCCCAAGAGCTTATTCTGCCTTCATAAAGCCACTTTTCTTTTGGTTAATTTACAACATTGAATTTTCCATCATAGTTGGAGGAGTGCTGTGGGTTTGTAAAAGACCCAGTATCAGTGGGTGGCCCCCATTTTGCCGTGATCATAATAAGGGCAAGCACCTTACTATTAGGAATTATTACTGTTTTAAGTATCACATACCCTTTAACGTCTATTTAATTACATCTTTGAAAGCAGCCATTAATTCCCACTACATTTTCTTCTCTCATTGATCCGTAAAAGATTCTTATGCTTATAGTATGCTTGCTCTTAATTTTTAAAGAGCTTTTTCAAACTCACACATAGGGAGCACAGGATCTTCCAGGGACTGTGCCATTTCCCTTGGCTGAGAGATTATATTCATCCAATGTAGGATAATTATGTTTTTCTTAACTATGTCTTGTTTAGATCTGCATCTGTAACATATCTAAAACGTGGTTGGAGGTTGTGGGAAGAGTTTTTGACTGGCTCACTGCCTAGCTGATTGGCCATCGTTCCAACGAACAGCCAATCACGGAGATTGTCCTGTCCCTGACCGAAGAACCCTAACAGAACACTGAAGGTTTCAAAGCCTCCTTTTGGTGTAATATCCCCCACTGAGGACTGACTGATATTCTTGCTCAGGATTCTGCATACATACCCCCTTCTCTTCAGGCCTGCTGTGAAGGAAGCCTCTAACAGCCCCTGGCTGAGGTGGGGGATGTGTTTCCGAGAGTAACGGAGGGGAGTCTGACCATGTGTGTGTTTTCCTTTTGAGGGGGCAAAGCTCTCCCCATCTGCCTAACCCAGGGGTAGTCAAACTGCGGCCCTCCAGATGTCCATGGACTACAATTCCCAGGAGCCCCCTGCCAGCATTCGCTGGCAGGGGCTCCTGGGAATTATAGTCCATGGACATCTGGAGGGCCGCAGTTTGACTACCCCTGGCCTAACCGCTGGCTGACAGGGAGGCCATAGAAAAGCCCCTTCTCACTTAAAATACTGCTGTGGCCAGCCTCGCTGCTGAAGGGAAGACACAGCCAAGCCATGTGTGTCTCTTCTCCACCGTTCTCTGAACATTTGAGGCCTACCACACAAGGCTGTTGTGCAGATCAAACTGTTGTGAGGGTTTCTTTTGCCTCCTGTTTCATCTGCACAACAACCCTGTGCAGTAGGCCTCAAGTGTTTCATCTTTACAACATCCTGTGTGGGAGAACACACATTTCCCCTGGCAATTCCAATGAGCTCCTTGGTACCAGTGTAGACAGATGGAGAATGAGGCAGCTGTAGGTCCAATCTTGGAACCAATATAGCAGATCTGGTTGTCGCCAAGGATGGCAGTTTCAGAGAGTGCTCAGTCATGGCTGTTGATTTAGCCAGAGTTGATAGAGGAGAGGGCTTTCTCTCAAAGTATGGCCTTGAGCACGGGGGCCCTATCACTTGACTCTTTCAGCGTGAATTGCTGGCATGCCTTGCCACATTATGCCCTTCACCCGAACAATACAATTATAGCTCATGATTATTGCGGGCACATTTATAAGCCCTTTTTGATCCATTTTTAAACTGACAAAACCTGGTCAGATGATATTAATATAATAATTATATATGTATACATATGAAACAGTTTCTAACAAGTGGCTTTCATTGAGCCCACAGAAGTCCATACATTCTAAATTCTAAATTATATATTGGTGTAGTATCTCTAATGCAAAAATACACAACTGCTGAAAATATTTCACTCACTGTTTGTTTAAATCAGATGACCATTCAGCCTGTGGAATTATTTAGTTAGCCCTGAGAATCTTTGTAGAAAGGCAATCATTCACTTCCCCATCGAGAAGCCAAACAAGAATTGTACACATTCCCTAAATTTCCCTCTTTGCAAACCAAGTCTGCTTTCTTTTATAATTCAACTGAACTTGCAGCTACCCACACTTCCCTCAAACAAGCTGACTTAGCAAAAAAAAAAAAAGAGGCTTTAATCAAATAAAATGCTATTCAGTGGAAGAAGATAAGAGAATGCTGTTGAACGCTGTATGTACTGACAACTGTTATTTCAGCTGCTGGCAATGACATGACAAAGTCTGCATTTTGCAGTTAAAGGAACTGCCACAAGAGACTAAGCGAGTGCTACAGGAAAATTATCACAGAATACTACATAGCTGAATACTTTACCTAAAATAAACCTGAGCAGCAAACCCTGATTTTACACTAGTGAGGTTCTTTCTCATGCACATACTTTTGGGTCCTGATTTCTGTCCTCATTCCCCCCATCACCTTGAAAAAAATAACCAAATAATTTTCTACTCCTGCAGCAAACAACGTATGATAACCAGATTGTCCCACTTTTGGAGGGACATCTGGGGGTACCTGGCAAATTGTACTTACGTTGAAATTTTTAAAATATATATATATATTGCAGTGCTATTTTTGCGTTCTATGAAACTTTTTGTAGATCTATATAGACCAAATTTTTAATCAAGAACCCCCCTGGTCAATGGTGTCCCACTTTACTAATGTTAAAATCTGGTCACCTTAACTTATGACCATGTCCAGGTGACTGACTTTCACCTGTATTGAGTCTCATTTAAGAAGTGCATGAATGAACTAGCTCCTGAGTATAAAAGTATAAGGTCCCTAAGAGTTAAGAAGGTGTCCATTCTTAGTTTAAGCAGTCAGCAGTAATGGTACATATAAATTTAAACTGTTCAACTTTTTTTAAAAAAGCTATTAAAAAGAAACAGTTGTGAACACAAAAATTACTTTAATTTAGCTCTGCAGCAATCTTTCAAAAGCTGAAAATTTCAGCCAATAGCATTAAGCATTCTAGTGCTGATTCTATTTTCCAGACTTTAAACACAGGGATTAAAGAGATAAAAAAAGTTAGGTAATATATGGTTTGGCTGTCACTTTACTATGCAGCAGTTGGTTACACACACTGAAGTGAATAATAATTGCAATGACTAGCCATATTAATAGAAGCAAGCTGAATGAAAAGCCTTGTTGCAAATCATCTTGGGGTTTGATTCAGCAAAAGATGCAGTTTTCTTCCAACCAAACAAGCCCACAGTGATAGTGTGTCTGAATTTGTGTCTGAAAAATAGTGAACATGTTTCACTATGAAACATGAAACACAATAGTTTAATTTTAAATTTAACAGTACTTCCTCATTCTACAGAATAATGTACTCCCAGTTGCCTGAACCAAATTAGCATTTATGGACAGCATACATAAAGCCCTTTTTTAAACACCACTAATAAGCTCACTGACAGGGGAGTGGAAAGGACTAGAGACTGAATCCATCACCTGTATTTTCTGTTCTGCTCTCCACAGACAGGTTCCCTTATATAAGGATACTGTGCCCTTGGGTTGCCCTACCCACAAGGTTTGCACCTCTGGACCAGTTGATCTAGCAACAGAGTTTTCTGAGGCCTCAACTTAAGTAGGCTGGGAGCTAATTGAACCTAGCTGCACCGCAGACTGGTGTTGTTGCACTCTAGCTAGGATCCTGAAAGGAAATATTATTTTCCAGGCACTGCTCTAGATCCATGGTGGGATTGTGTAAAAACATTCTGGCACTTCAGCTCCTTTGCACCTGGCTCAGACCTCCCACTGCACTGGCATTCCTGTGCAGTGGGAGCAGGTCCTAGGAGACTACGGACCTGTCAGGATTGTAGAATCTCTGTCATAAATTAGCCTGAGTTCCTCCATGTCAGTTATACTGCTTGATTGGGCCTGGCGCCTGCTTGCCCTGGCCTTGTAGTTTGTAAGCTATAAAATAGAGTAGTGATGTTATGTTAACCTTTATCTTGTTGTGGGCTCACAGGGTGGTTGTCACCTCTCTCAAGGCTGGGAGAATGGAATCCTGTTTTTGTAACACACATGTCTTTTCTCTCCTACCCCCCCTCCTTGGGAACTGTCAAGTTTTGGGCAGGAGAAATGTATTGATAAGCTGGGGCAAATCTGGCCTCTGGTCAGATTTGACTTTCAGTCCAATGCGTATAGTGCTAATCAATAAAACTCTTTTCTTTTGAATAAGTTTTGTTGTGAGTTTCCTGTGCGTCTGACATCAAGTCAAATCTCACAACTCCTTTCACCTGCAATAATGCAGGGCGAGGGACATACTTTTTCTGAGCAGGGAGAGGGCCTGGATTGGGACCTCTCCCAGGGCGACGGCGCTAGTGCAGGGCCGTACAGCTCGGGCATGCTGCGGGCAGTCTCGGGGACAACCCCGGGGCCCGAGGAATTTTTGGAACGACACGTCACCCAGCGTAGGCGATTGTCAAAGTACGACCGCCCTACTGGGGACGAATTGTGGCCGGAGCACCTGGCGCTGCCTAGCTACGGACTGGAGCCTGTGGGTGAGACACAGGACTTGCAGTACAAGCTGGACAGGGTGACCAACTGGCTGCAGGACCTTTCGGGTCGGCTGGATCCGGAGGAGAAACGCCGGACACAACGCCTGTTGAAGGAAGTGCTCGGTGGTGGTGCGCACGATACCAGCGGGCAAAGAGCGAGCGGTGGGCTTGCCCTGCGGGAACACGGCATGGCTGACACGCAAGCAGCGGCGGATGCCGAAGCGGTGGCCAGGGCCAGAGCGCAGCTGGAGATCGAGGCGGAGGCGGCGGCTCGAGCGAGAGCGCAGAGGGAGAGGGAAAACGAAGACGAGGAGCGAGAGGACGCAGGCGGCGCTGGCGGCGACGGAGCCGGAGGAGACGGCGCGGGGGGAGACGATGAAGCAGCGGCGGCGGCGGCAGCGGCGGCGGCGGACGTTGCGGGAGCCGAGGCGGCAGCAGCAGCAGCGGCACGAGAAGCAGCGGCGGCGGCCGCACGGGCAGCAGAGGCGGCGAGGGTGGCAGAGCGAGCGAGAGTGGCGGCGGGAAGAGGACGAGGCATCGGCCGTGGTGCGAGACCCCTGGTCCCAGCCCCGGCGCCAGCGGATTGGGGCCCAGGACGCCTACCCCCCCACCTCCGTGGAGTGGAGATGCGGAGCACCTATAAATTCAAGGCTGAGTTTTCTGGGAACCCCGACGATTTTCCTACGTTCCTGGTGCATCTCCAGGCCTACATGATGGACATGGGTTTCACTTTCCATGACGACGCCGAGCGGGTGCGCTTCGTGGGGGAAGCCCTAGAAGGCAAGGCTGCCAAATGGTTCGTGGACTTGTACCGTTACCATCCCCAAGCCATCCGTAACTACAACCATTTTCTGCGGGCCATGCGCCAGATGTACGTGGAGCCGTTCGAACGGGAGACTGCAGAGAAGAAACTCAGAGCTCACCGGCAAGGAAAATTGTCAGTGGTTGAGTATGCCAGGGAATTTAAGGAGCTGGCGTCTTCGGTGCCGGACTGGACCGAACCCCAACGCGTACTGGCGTTTGTGGGGGGCCTCAATCCTACTCTGGCTGACAAATGCCTCCTTTTGGAAGACCCGCTTACAGTCGACGGGTGGGTCCAATTGGCTGGAGAGATGGAAAATCGATTGGAGCGGGCCTCGATGGTCCAGGTCCTGGCTGGTAAAACCGTGGCGAAGACTTCCACCCCGGCGAAAGTCAAGCCCCGAGCGAAACTGGAGCCGACTGAGCGCACCCGGCGCATGGCAAAAGGGCTGTGCTTGGGCTGCGGCCAAGCGGGACATTTTCTCGCACAATGCCCGTCAAAAGCAGTATCGACCCCGAGGGCCGCGAGCAGCCCCCCACCGAAAGCCCAGCCCGCCAAGAAAACCGCTCCGAAGACAAGTGCCAAGTCTCTTCTGGTGCCAGTGGCTGCCGTACCGGCAGTGGACGACTCGGAGGAAAGTAGCGGGCTGGAGGACGAGGATCAAGCTGAGGCGCAGTCGGGAAACGAGGATGGTCTGCTGTAAAGGCGCCCCGCCAGCAGGCCGCCAACAGGGGCAAACGCGCGGTGAGTGATTCCCCCTTGCTGCTCTTACCCGCCAATCTCTCCAACCCCAAGTCGGGGAAAACGGTGGGGGTCCGATGTATCGTGGACTCGGGGTGCACCCAATCCTTAGTGAGCCCGGCACTGGCCGAGACTTTGGGGGTGGGAAAGGTGCCGCTGAGAGAACCCTTGCCAATCACCCAATTAGATGGGAAATGTGCTCCCGGAGGGGAAGCCACGGCAAAAACGCGCCCAATGGACTTGGACATATAAAAACATTGGGAGCAAATCCAACCTTTGGTAGCCCCTCACTCCGCCTTTCCTTGCGTGTTGGGGTTGGACTGGCTGAAGGAACATGACCCCCTAGTGAAATGGAAAGAAGGGACTGTGGAATTCACCTCTCCCGCTTGCGAGCAGCACGCTCGACCGCGAAGCCCCCCGAGCTCGGGGGTTGTGGCCGCCTTGGGATCCGGGGGGGCAGCGCTCCCTCCCGAGTATCGGGACTTTGCTGATGTGTTCGCGGAGGTGGAGTGCAACCAACTTCCCCCTCATCGTAAAACTGACTGTGCCATTGAATTGAAGAAAGGGGAACCCCTCCCCAAAGCCAAACTTTATTCCATGAGCCCGCGGGAAATGGCGGAGCTCAGGGAATTTTTGGATAAAAACCTGGCGAGGGGCTTTATTAGACCGGCCACATCGTCCTTGGCGGCCCCGGTCCTCTTTGTGAAAAAGAAAGACGGTTCACTGCGCTTGTGCACCGACTACCGTGGTTTGAACGCAGTCTCCACATGCAACGCCTACCCGCTCCCCCTGATAAAGGACTTATTGGGCCACCTGGGGAAGGCGCGAATCTTCACGAAACTGGATTTAAGGGAGGCCTATTACCGGGTCCGAATAAAGAAGGGACACGAATATTTGACAGCTTTTAACACTCCCCTGGGGCAGTTTGAGTACACTGTAATGCCGTTCGGCCTCGCCGGCGCTCCGGGCGTGTTCATGAATATGATTAATGAAATTATGCATGATTTATTGTACCAGGGGGTGTTGGTTTATATTGATGATATTCTTGTGTATTCAGAAAATGTTGAGAGTCATGCTAACCTGGTCCGCGAAGTGCTCCGCCATTTGCGGGAGCACCAGTTGTTTGCCAAACTGTCAAAATGTGAGTTCCACCAAGATGCGGTGGAGTTTTTGGGCTTCCGGGTCTCCCAGGCTGGGATTGAAATGGACCCGGGCAAAGTGCGGGACCTGTTGGCTTGGGAACCCCCCCCCCCCGTACTAGGAGGCAATTACAAAGTTTCTTGGGGTTCGCTAATTTTTATAGAACCTTTATCCCCAATTTTGCCAAAGTGGCGTTGCCTCTTACTGATTTGTTGAAAACCAAACAAGGGGGAAAGACAGCGAACCGTCCGGGGGCGCCCCTCCATTGGACTCCCCCATGCCAGGACGCGTTTGACAGACTAAAATTGTTGTTTACGTCCGAACCGGTGCTGGCCCATGCTGACCCAACTAGGCAATTCACCGTGCAAGTAGATTCCTCGGACGTGGCAATGGGGGCCGTAATCCTCCAAGAGGGGGAGGATGGGAAATTGCACCCGCTGGCCTATCTTTCAAAGAAATTTTCTGGGGCTGAACGAAACTGGGCAATTTGGGAAAAGGAGGCGGCTGCAGTAAAATTGGCCCTTTCCACTTGGAGGCATTGGTTAGAGGGGTCCACAGTTCCTTTTGTGGTCTGGACGGATCATAAAAACCTCCAGGCGCTCAAGCAGCCCCGCTCGCTTTCGGCAAAGCAGATGAGATGGGCGGAGTTTTTCGCTCGTTTTAACTTCTCCCTTAAACATCTACCTGGCAAAATGAACTTTCTGGCAGACGCCTTGTCGCGCCTGCCCCAGTACAACAGCAAACGAGACCCATTGGTGGATACAGTTTTTACCCCCGCCCAACTGGGGATGGCCGCGGTGACGCGCAGCCACACGAAGTCTGAAACGCCCATTCCAGGGGGTTGGGTCCAGAAGGAGTTGTCACAGGACTCGGAATTTTACTCCCTCCGCCCCGATCTGACTGAGAAGGGGGGGCTCTTTTTCAAAGGCGAGAGGCTTTTTGTCCCGGCAGCGGCCAGGGGAGATGTTTTAAAACTTTGCCACGATGCGAAAACAGCTGGACATTTTGGGTTTGTGAAAACTCTGCACCTAGTCAGGAGACAGTATTGGTGGCCATCTCTGCGCAAGGATGTGGAGAAGTATGTGCAGGGGTGCCCCATTTGTGTCGCCTCAAAACCTGCTGGAGGAAAGAAAAAAGGGCTGTTGCAGCCCCAGCCCACCCCCTCTCGGCCTTGGACGGATGTCACTATGGATTTTATTACAGACTTACCTCCCAGTCAAGGGAAAACCGTCATTTGGGTAGTAGTGGACGCTTTTTCAAAGCAGGCTCATTTTATCCCGTGCACAGCCTTGCCTACTGCAGCCAAATTGGCTTCAATGTTTATAAACCACGTGGTACGTCTGCACGGGATCCCGACACGTGTTCTGACGGATCGGGGCCCCCAGTTCGTTGCCAAGTTCTGGCGGGAGCTCCTGAGGTTGTTAGGCGTAGAACAAGCCCTCACCTCGGGCTATCACCCCGAGTCAAATGGCCAGACCGAGAGAGTAAACCAGATCTTGGAGCAATATTTACGCTGTTTTATCAATCATCAGCAAGATGACTGGGTTTCTTTATTGCCACTCGCTGAATTTGCCTATAACAATGGGGCCCACGCCTCAACGGGGGTATCCCCCTTCAAGGTGGTGTATGGGACTGATTTAGTGGCAGCACCCACCTGGGAACTTAGCTCCACCGAAGCCCCTGACATTAATAAGTGGGCAGCAACCATCAGTGCGGGGTGGCCGGAAATAATTGCCAGCCTCAAAGGAGCGAAACAAGCCTATAAAGCCCAGGCAGATAAAAAACGGGTACCTGCACCAGAATGGAAAGTGGGAGATCTGGCCTATTTGTCCACAAAGAATTTGCGGTGTCAACAAAAGTCCAAGAAGCTTGGCCCAAAATATGTGGGCCCATTTAAAGTGGTTAAACTAATAAATGCTGTAACTGTGGAACTAGCTTTACCAAAGACTTATAGGAATGTGCATCCGGTTTTTCATTCCAGCCTGCTGCGGAGAGCTCCCGTCCCGGATGAATGGCACCCTCCTCCAGCTACGCCTGTGCCGATTTACATCGACAAAGACACCCACTATGAAGTCAACCAAATTTTAGACTCTCGTATGCATAAGGGTCGCCTCCAGTATTTGGTCGATTGGAAAGATTTTCCCTCTGGGGACAAAGAGTGGGTGGAGGCTGGGAATGTGAAGGCACCCCGCCTTCTCTGGGCTTTCCATCGAGCATTCCCTGATTGTCCTCGCCCGGTGGATGCCGGCTAGGTGGGGGAGTGAGATAGTTTTAATGCGGAGGGATGTCAGGATTGTAGAATCTCTGTCATAAATTAGCCTGAGTTCCTCCATGTCAGTTATACTGCTTGATTGGGCCTGGCGCCTGCTTGCCCTGGCCTTGTAGTTTGTAAGCTATAAAATAGAGTAGTGATGTTATGTTAACCTTTATCTTGTTGTTGGCTCACAGGGTTGTTGTCACCTCTCTCAAGGCTGGGAGAATGGAATCCTGTTTTTGTAACACACATGTCTTTTCTCTCCTACCCCCCCTCCTTGGGAACTGTCAAGTTTTGGGCGGGAGAAATGTATTGATAAGCTGGGGCAAATCTGGCCTCTGGTCAGATTTGACTTTCAGTCCAATGCGTATAGTGCTAATCAATAAAACTCTTTTCTTTTGAATAAGTTTTGTTGTGAGTTTCCTGTGCGTCTGACAGGACCAAGGTTTATATCCTTCTCAGTAGAAGCTTGGGTGGTTAATCTCAAGGGCCTTGGCATGGTCTACCTTGCTAGGTCTGGCAGGGTGGCCTCTGGTCAGCAGCCACTTCTGCAATGCCAGGCCCTCAATGATCCCACTGGTCTTCCTCAGGGTCTTCCCTGAGGATCGAGAGTCACTGGACTGGTCAAAGGGAGTCATAACATTTCCTTATCTAGGGCTGCTAAATGGCCTGGAGAAAAATTTCCTGACCCTTTAATAGAGACCTGTATGTTATTTACCTGGTGATATTAGTCATCTCCATACCATTAAAAACTTCATTGCTCATTTCTACACATTAAAACTCTATTAAAGGCACAGGGCATTTTCCTCAGGCCAGTTGGCAATTTTATCTCCTCCTGAACAGCTGATGAAATGTTTATCTCATAAAAATTGTTCCTTATATTCAGCCTCAGCTATTGGATCAGTTACAGAAATTACTCACAATTGTCTTATATGAGCATGAAGTTTCCCAGCTGACTGAGGATCTGAACACCAAAGACTTACTTTACATACAACTTGCCTCTAGGTGGATCAGGATATCTGTGTTCTACAAATGCTGGTCTGACACAATTTACAAAATCCTGAACTAATCTTGGACATGTTTACACTTTCACTTTGTATTGGCAAGTGAGTAGCTTGCTTCAGCAAGGTAATTTCCAGGACTGAAACATGCATTTCAGCAAACTTGGCCTAAGACCCAAAATTAAGCCAGTCTTGGAAGAAACCCAAGACATCATAAAGAGATTTATCAGTATAATCTCTTTCTTCAAATCACCTAATGGGTTCAATTTATTAGTTTAATTTCAGCAAAGCCAGTGTCAATATCCCTGGTTTTGGGAGTTTTGGTGTTCAAGAGGTAATTCCTGTGCACCAGAAGAATTATCGAGCTAAGGGTACAGGTAAATATACATAGACAGTTGTAAGCGTTTGGGGCAAATGCTGGCAGGGGCTCATGGGAATTATAGTGCATGGACATCTGGAGGACCACAGGTTGACTACCCCTGCTCTAGATAAAATCACAAAACAAATGTAATAATGGCTGCAGCTGTAACAGCAGCAGTAGCCATACTGGGAGAAGAACAAGTATATTATAATGTTTTGTTTCAAAGTCTCATTTGCAAGCTAAATCTCCATTGTGGAATGTACTCCAAAAGCTTAACTAACCATATGCAAGAGGGGGATTAGCATAATAGTGAGAATAATGTCAATATTATTTCAACTTCTACCTTTTGGCCTATTCCTTTTTCCAAAGCCATATAACTAAGCTGCAACGTTTCAACTGTACTCCCAAGCGTTGCAACTTCCCCATTATGTCCTCCCCTTATATCTCCACCTGTTTCCAAACATAAAACAATGTATTTTTTATTGTTGCTTAGTAGCTTGAAAAGAAACAAGGAAAGTTCTAATATGTGTATGTAAAATGTCAGTATTAATATGTGAAATTTCAGTTTTACAGTACTAATTTCCCCCACAGGTCACAATGGCTTTATTTCATTATAAACAAATTAAGATTAAATACATTTGAAAACTAGTAAATAAAGCAAAACCACTGGAATCTCAATTAAATAGCATTCACAAAAACAGTTAAGAGTGAACACTTTCCTACCCTTCTCAATTACAAGATTTATTGTGCCTGAAATGGCCTTTCCTTTGCTATATAATATTCATTTTTCTCTTCCATACTCTTCATGACACTTCTGACAATTTTTTGCTGGTTCATAATAGTCTGATCTCAACGTCACTGCCCCACTAGCCCATCTGTACTGTTCATTTTCAGTTCCAGACCAACACAAATTCTCACAACTAACACAAATTATAGTAGTAAAGATGTATATCTCATGTCTTACAATCACGTTCATCATTACTTTAAGACATAAGTTCACAAATCAACTAATGTCAAACATTTTCAAACCAGTTTCTGAAACTTTGCCAATGAGCATTTGTATAGTAAAACACACAACATTTGCAGACAACTGAAGACAAGATATAGGTGTATCCCTATCCTAAAAATACAACTTTTGAAGCAGCTGCTATTTTTTTCCTACTAAAGCTTTTAAACAACTTTTGTAGTACCACCCCGTTATTGGCACATGCTTACTTTGCCACGTGCTCTAATGGACAGATCCCTCTTACCGTTATTACTATTAGAATCAGCTTTTTAAAAAATGTTCATGAATAGTATAAAACTCACACAAAATATTATGTTAATTTCTTAAATGTTTACTCTGCATTTTTCAAAATACATAGCCTTCTGGATCCCACCTATCAACAAATTGAAACAAAACTACCAGAAGATGAGAATTCACAATAACTTGATTTATCAAACGAGCACCTAAGAAAACATGAAGTCTTCAAACTTTCTAAAAAGCCTACCAGAATAAAAGTATCTTGCAGTACTTCTTGAAGTTCTCCGAAAAGGTATTTCCCCAAGAAGACCCACAATCAAGTCCCACAACCAAGAAGGCCCAATGTTATCTTGCTGCCGTTTTTAAATCTCAAAGGCAGGAACAAGTGGGGGGCAGCAATATTCATACAGGTTCTCCCTAGGTCTTAAAGATGCCATGCCATAGTAGACTTTTTAGGTTAAAACCCATACAATAAATCTGATCAGGAAACAAAATGGAAGTCACTATAGTTCCCTGTTCTGTCAGCAGCTAAGTGGCAGCTTTCTATACCAACTGGAATGTCCAATCCATTTTTTAAGAAACATATGACAACCATAGATTCTTGAGATAATAAAGGGAGAGGCGACCGGTATAAAATGTTTATTTTCCAAGAGGCTGCCCTTGCTGTACAAAATCCATTAAAGTTAAGCTTGACAGAAAGACAAGTAATTAGTCACAATTACTGACATGGCACATAAAGTCAATAGTAATATCAGCTACTCAGATGGTACTACACAGGATATGTTAAAGACAGCATGCCACTAAGGGCAGCAGAATTATCTTTAAAAAATATTTCAAAACTATGGAGGTCATTCCTCAGGAACACTGCATGGGTTCACCCAGGGCCTTCACAAGACATAACCTATCAAAAGCAGGTATCTGTGCAAAATAACCATTTCATATGTCATCATCTTCTAGCAAATCCCAGCAGGAGTGGTTGCTGACCTTATCAGTATAAACTCCTGCTGAGTGCAACTCTGCATCATTTCTCTTTGTGTCTTCCAAATCAGAGCAGAAGGAAAGGACAGAGTAGGATATATACACATACATATACAAATGCATACATAATATGCCCTGGGAAGAGGAACAAAGAGGAAAAAATTCATGTGACAGCGGCTACTGACGCTGCTGAATGCTTTTAGTAACCACCCCAATAACATAGTGACAGACTAATTATTAGACAATATATAAATTAGACAATATAAATAGGAATGGCGGGGGGGACTGTCAGAGAAAACTATACAGCTACTTTCTATTTATGTGTATTTTAGACACATTCTGTAATAATGTACCACTTAAGATAGCTAGCAGTTAAGTTTTGTCAAGAACTCTACAGGTGTCAACTCAGTTTCTAGATCAAATCATCCTATGCCCCAAAATAGCTTTAATTTCAAAAAATGTTTTGTCAATAAAATAGAAATTAAAAAAACAAGCTAATTGACCAGCACTTCCAATATTTCTTTCAACCACAGGTGTTACCTCTTCCTTTGAAAGGGTAAGTAACTTATTAGACTGGAAAGAACAATATTAAGATCACTTTGTCTTAGAGTGGAAATAACAACACCAAGATTACTTTTTAAAAATTAATATTAAGAAAAAAGAAGAAAATTAACTAGATCACCATTAAGCTACAACAGCCTTTCTCAGGCACCAACATACTTATTTAATATTTCAACCCTAGAAACATGAAGGATATGCATACTCAGCCATTCTCAATAAGCAAAAGATTCACCTAAAGCAGAAACACCTGAGAAATTATTGAGAGATACAAAGAGGAAGGATCTTTCTTTATAAGAACATACCTTGGATACAAAAATAACATTTTGCCAACAAAGAAGCCTTACTCCAATATAAGGGATCACCTGCCAATAATTGTTCTAGTACAATGAACCTGCTGGAGCAAAATTTCTTCTGCTGAAAGACTCAGTTATCAGCAGAAATTGAACCACTGGATCCAGCCATACCATCCATAATTATGTATCATAACAGAAAATATAGGGTCTCTGCAGCCAGTATTATCCCTTTATGTGAATAAAGTCACAATGAGCAATACAGCATAAGATTCACTTGCATATCCAGCATATTGCACCAGCACAGCAACATGTGTTAGCATTACTCTGCCACCAGAAGGAGCATACTGGCATTGACCAAGACTATTGTCATGCACAGAAACAGGAGAGGTGAGGAAGAGTAAAATGAGGGTGAGACTAAGAGTACCACAGTTAATACATCCCTTTATTCCTTGGGACCATCACGGAATCACCTATATCAGCAAAATACAACTATGTTTTATAGTAAGGTACCAGCTAGAATGACATTGCACAGCAAGAACATGGATACAGCATGACTGACATCTTAACTTGTCTGGGACTTGCAATTCCAACTACATCAGCACATGCCATTCTGCATAGTGTCTCATCTACACATGTCTGTATCCAGATGGCAGTCCAAAATCTCTTGTTAATATTACACATTGACAAGCTGTCTGCCTGATCCCATACCTGCTATAAAATGCTTATAAGAAGCCATTAATTCATGTATAGTATATTAAGAATCAAATTTTAGGAGAGACAGTCTTCCCTGTTCTCAAGTTTAGCTGTTTTAGGGAGGTGTATATCAGTTTAAAAGGCATGTGAATAGCATATGATTTTCATCTGAATAGTGCTAGTGAAATATCATAGTTTACAATTAGACGCACTTCTCTTGCAAATGTGTTTATGTTCTAAATGTTAATACTCAATAAATTAAAAAACCATGAATCCTATCTACTGTATTTTTATTCTGCCCTTCCTCTAAAGAACTCAGGGTGGTTTCCTACCTCCATTTTTATGCTCAGAACAACTCTATAAGGTAGGTTAGGTTGAACCAGTGGGACCCAAGAAGTCTCATGGCATAGTGGGGATTTGGACACAGGTCCCCCACATATAAATCCACTAAACCCTTAAATAACCTTATTTTTAAAATATAGGGGAATACATTTGTTCCTATACCCCATACTAGAGTCAAAAACAAAGAACATAATCAAAACTTTATTCTCAGAATAATCAGAGATATCGCATAACTACTAGTATTTTAAGTGTTAATATTATCAATGATTGGCAATGTCACTGCGAGCTTAAAATTAATCTAATAGATTTAGTGATACATTTTTCAAAATGTACACACCAAGATGTAAAGGATAAATGGAACACAGATCTCTGCAACTGGTGCAAATTACATTAAATTATTAGTTGGAATTAGAGTTGCAAATGGTAACCCAATTTTTCTTAATGTAATTACACTGGCTTCCTTCAATGCAGTGACATATATGATAATTTTTGTTCAGCCTAAGAACAGTGAAGAAGCTTATTCCTCTTGATGGGGAGATTAAAAAAATACCTGAAAACAGTAATTTATTTGTTCACTTTCATGTTGCTAATGATACACTGATTTCAACACAAATTCACAGCTGAGCCCAGAAACCAAAAGGAAGCTTTTAGCTGCAAATTTTGAATCAGCAGTTCAAAAACACAATGGGTTAACATCACTATGATTGCCTAGTAATTTGCCTGGGTATTTTTAGCAGCATTTAAACTTACAAGCATTCATTTTGACATGGACAAATTGTCACAACGTGTCCAGTGACTGTTTGTCCAAATTAACAGAGAGCAGTATCTATTATCATAGAGCAACAAAGCATCATTTAGAGGTCAGTGTGGCCATTACATAAGAAAAAGCCACGTTTTCATGTATGATTCCATGACGGTTGAAAACCAGAGACAAGTCATACCGTATCATATCATACATTGTACATAGAAACAGGCCCTCGGCTGCTAATGAGCAAGTGGTGGTTCAGGATTAGGGGGGAGGGGAATTACTAAAACCTATTGTGCAGATCATAGAAGTTTAGACGCCCTGGAAACCTCTCCATCCGGAACACATATGCAAGAAACAAAACAATGACAACCACAGGCACGGTGGCACCTCCGAACAACCAGGGCCAAAGGGATAAGAAACGAGCCCATTTGCAAGAGAGCCGGAGGCCACGGAGCCCGGGGCGAGAGAGGACCGGGGAGGACGAGCCCATCGTTCCTCTCGCTCTGCCTGGACAGCTCCCCGGTGCTGAAGTTCCTGAGCGGCCGGGCCGAGGCGTTTCTGCGGCGCCTCTCGCTTGAGGCCCGCGCCCTGCCCTGCTCGCCGGCGAGCGTCTAGCCTGGCGGCTCCCACAGGTGCAGGGACAGGAGCGCTCTGCCAGCCCGCCGAACGGGCCGTGGGGAGGGGACACGTTGTGGGCAGGAAGATGGCGGCTCTCGCCACCCCGACAGTGGGGCGCTCTCCCCGGGAGGGGCCGGGGGCACGGCGGGAGGCAGCCAAGAGAGGAGGCCGAGGCGGCGGAGGAAGGGCGCAGGAGCCGGCCGCCGGCGAGACCCCCTCCCGTGGCCCACCCGCTCCGCCACACACCGGGTGCCGACCGCACCTGTGCGGCCATATTGCGCCGAATAAGGCGCTCGGCCCCTGGGGAGGGAGGGAGGGAGGGAGGGGAGGGGGCCGCCGGCTTCTGGTCGCCCTTCCCTGCCCCATCTCCGGCGAGCGGGGGCAGCCACGATGCACGGACCACGGGCCTCCCCGCAGCACGAGGCCGCCGCCGCCGCCGCCGCCCACCCCGAGGCCCCTCGCGGTCCCCTCAGCCCCACCTCAGGCAGGCAACGCGGCCGGGGCCGGGGGGGGGGGAGGCGGGCGGGCGGGTCGGAAGTGGCCCTTACTTGAGGACGGATTGCTCCTTCTCTTCCTCCTTCTTCTGGCGATCCATGACGGCCTGGATGATTTTCCTCTCTTCCTCCGTGAGGTGGCTGAGGTCGGGCAGCTCGGCCGCGGGCGGAGGCGGCGGCGGCGGCGGAGGAGGAGCAGGGCCGCCCCGGGGCCCAGCAGGCGCCGACATGTTGGGAGCCGGAGCTTCAGCAACCCTCGGAGACGGGGGGCCTCTGGGCCAACTCAGGCGGCGGCAGCGGCGGCAGCAGCAGGAGCAGCCGCCGCCGCCGGGGGCCAGACATCCGAGTCAGCGCACTTCGGGGGCTTCCTAATCCGTCGGCATCCTCGCCAGTGCCTGCTGTGGGGCGGGGAGCGTCCTTGGGTCGGGGAAGCGACGAGGGGTGCCCCCCCCCGGTCGCCTCGCAGGAACCCCGTCACCTGCTGGCCGGGGCGGGAGGGAGGGACGGAGGGAGGGAGGGACGGAGGGAGTCAGGCGGCAATCAGGGCTGGAGGGGCGACTCGGGAAGAGGGACGCGCCGAGGCGGGAAGACGCGCACTAGAAGGGGGACGGGGAGGGGAGGGGAGATGGGGAGGGACGGAGCCGCCTGGCCTGGCCTGGCCGGCGTGGGGGGCTGCCCCAGCCGAAGGCGCCCCCTGGTCGGGGGAAGAGGGGCCGGCAGGGGGGTCGGGGCGCGGGCTGCGGGGGCGAAGCGCCGGAGGAGGGCGACGAGGAGGCAGAACGACGGGCAGGAGAGCAGAGCCCCGCTGGCCGCCCGAGGCGCAGGGCGGGAGACGACCCCTGAGGGCGAGGGCGAGTCCCGGGCGCCAGCCGCTCCCGCCGGCTCATAATTCCAGGCCGCCGTCCATGGAGCGGGGCGTGCGGAGGAGCGGCTCCCTCCGGCGGCGGCGTCCTCCTCCTCCTCCTCCTCCTCCTCGTCGTCTGCCGCTGCCGCCGCTAGCGGCCGCCGCTTCTGCCAGCCGCGCTCCGCCAAGGCCTCGCCGCCGCCGCCACCGCCGCCTCTCGTGGCCGCCTCGCTCGGCTGCTCTTCTCCCCGCCTCGCTGCTCTCGGCGAGCCGCCTAGCCCATCGCATCGCGGAATGAAAAACAAACGCAATGCACGGAAGTGAAACGGGAGCGAGCTGCGGCTGCGAAGCGGGCGGGCGTCCGTCCCGGGAAGGGGCGCCTCGTTCTCTTCCCCCCCCCCAGCCCACCCGCCCGGCCGCCCGCCCTCCGGCACAACCACGGCGCTCCTGCCTGAAGCTGGGCAACGGGCAGGGCTGGGCGGGGGCACGGGACGAGGGGAGGCGGCGAGGGGGAAGCCGCTTTCCCACAGCCTCTCGGGGAGGAGAGCGACACGACGCGCGTCGGCAACCAGGGAGGCGAGGCCGGCGGGGGGGGGGAGAGAAGAGCAGGCAAGAGGGCTGGGCTCGTTTATTTATTTATTTCATAATAAGCGCGTCGGGAAGAAAGCGGGAGGGGGAGAGAAAATGGACGCGACGCAAATCACGCCAGGCAGGAGGGGCCTCGTGCTGGAGACGCGCGCGCGACGGAGGGAAAGGGGGCGGGGAGAGGGCGAGAGAGACGGTGACGGGCAACCGCCGCCACGCCGCCGTTATTTCTGGCGAGGTGTGGGGGCGGGAGGGGGGAGGCGGGGAAGAGGCGGGGCCGTGGAGAATCTGGGAGGCGAAGGGAGCAGAGCCTGGAGTAGGTCGTTCCCAGCGCCAGCCTAAGAGCGTTTTCCTGGGATGAAGAGGCCCGAGAAGGAGCCCCAGTGGGCCTGTTCAGCGTTGTTGGGGGTCCTGGAAGTGCTGAAGGTGCAGTCAGGACACACATCCAACTTAAGCTGCCCAGGATTGGTCAGAGTCAGGTCCGGTGGCACCTTACACGCCTGATCCCTTGTTGGTCTCCAAGGTGCTTCTGGACTCCAGTCTCAGAGTGCTACTGCAGGCCAGCATAGCTACCCTCTGAAACTAAAGAGAGAGGTCGATGAAGATGAGTAGTCTGCCTGTAGCCGTGGAGCAAGAGTCCAGTAGCAACCTCTAGACGAGCAGAATATAAGCTAGTGGTTCTCAACCTGGGGGTTGGGTGGGACCCCTATGGGGGCCGGGCGACCCTTTCACAGGGGTCACAGCAGGGCGAGCAGCTTGGCAGGGGGGTGGGCACTCCGCCAATTTATGTACAATTATGAACAATGGCTCTTCACGCCATTGGACAGTTTCGGTTCAATTTCTGTAAAAGAACACTTGCATAATTTAAGGGTGGGGGGTCACCACAACATGAGGAACTGTATTAAAGGCTCATGGCATTAAGAAGGTTGAGAACCACTGGTATAAGCTTTTGTGAGTCATTGTTTACTCCTTCAGGTTTCTAAAGATGCCTCCAACCATAGCTCTGGAAGATCTGGCAACATCCCAACCCGGGACTGCTGACGTCGGTGCTGCTGTTAATACTCACTAAAATTGTTGCTTCAATTTAATTTGAAATGTTGAATTTTTAGAAATTTTAATGAACATGGTGCTTATTATGGTGCTTTTTACATCATATACACCACAGGGAGCCAGCTTATTGGGAGGGCAGTATAGAAATCAAATAAATGCCCTGCTATTTGGGTCATAAGTTATATTTGTTTTCATATGGGTTATTTCTACTGTTTTGCGTTTTTTCTAGCGTTACCTGCATTGTATCTGTCCCATGTTGCCTAGGAGAAAGGGGGTATATAAATAGTTTAAATAAAATAAATAAAAAGATTCCCAAATTAAAGATGGCATGTTAAAATGAATGGGAATTGGCCAAGAAGCTCAAAGGGTGCTTGTAGAGAACAGGTTCCATGGTGGGGGTTGGGATGGGGGTTAGGGATGAGAGTCTCTGGATGCATCCGACAGGGAAAACTGACAAATAAAATTAAGGTTCTATTTGGGATTATAAAACCAGAAGTCCTCTGACAAATTACAGTTTACATTGTCAGATATTAAAGAAAAGCCAGAAAAAAAATAACCATCTAGAAATTTGTGGCACTACTACTGCATAACAAATGGAATTAAGACATAGACTGTCAAAGGTTTAAATGATTTCAGTTCAAATCCACTATCATATCAGCTCATAACCTTATTCAATCCAATGAGGTTTTAAAAAATCATTGTGTTGCATTACCACTGGTGCAAAATAATCTTCTGTAATCAGCTCATGCAGTAAACATAATTTCAGTGTTTACAAACAGCTGCAAAAATAAACGTTAGTTCCAGTGTTGAAAACCTATGGTGTGAAATTAGCAACTGAAGGCAGCTCTACAGGTTTAGATGCTTTATTACTGCAGAAAGTTTGATCTGTTGCCTTTTATTTCCAAAGCATTGCTCAAATAGAAGTATTGAGAATAGTGTTTGGATCCACAAGATTCCATTACTTTATTGACCACAGATCACTGACGGCAATTCCAGAAAACCCTTGTAGTTGTGAGCTTCCTGTATTCTGCAAGAGGTTGGATTAGATGACCCTGGAGGTCGCATACCTAAGGGTCCTTGGTCCCACTGACATTTTTTCTTCTGTCTTCCATAAGTCCATACTAGATTTGGATGCTGCTATATATACATAACAACTGAATGGCATTTCAATGTCCAGGGGCACTGAGCTTCTGAACAGTAGTGTTGAAAGGCACCTTCAGCCCTCAAGGGCTGCTGGTTGGCTACTGTGAAACAGGACTCTCGAATAGATGAACCACTGATCTGATCCAGCAGGTCACATCATATTTCCTTAGGCTGGTGTTCTCAGACTTAGAGATTGCTGTATTCATAATAGAACTAATGCATACATGGGGAAGTCTTCCTTTCTAAAAGTCATTCTCTGCCCCTTGTGACTAAAAAATGTTAAGTCTCAGAATTTCAGTGACTCTGTTTACTTCTAAAACCATGATATGGTTTATTCTTACAACACCTGCCTAACCAATGTCATCAATATATCTGCTTCTCAACATGACACAATCTGTGGATATTTGAAACTGAAAACTCAAGCCATGAACACAAAGGCCATGTCTTTCTACAAACCTGAGAACTCCAGGTTTGCAGAAAAATCTGTAATTGAAATGTCATTTTTCCTTGCTAATGATGTGTCACCAAACTATTTAGTCTATGTCTGAGTGGAGGAGAAAGATTCCACTAGATCAACTAGAGTCCATGACAACCACTTGTAATAACTAAATGGAATTAATCCACGACTAAATAACACCAGTCAGTATTTTATCGTACCTATGATTTCTGTAATGCACCAAAATGGTTGCTGTCTCATTTAGATGCCTCACTCGGTATCTGAACAAAAAACATCTGGCTCTGAAGAACTCATGGTAGAGATCATTCCATTTCTGGGAGGATAGAGTACTTGGCTCTAATCCAACCTGTATGCATATTAAAAACAAACAAGCTAGTACTACTATTATTCATTTTGCTTTCAAATCAAGTAGAATAGTTGAGGAAGATAGCTCTACGGGTCTCAAACTTGTACATGCTGCTTCCAGAACACCAGTTGCCATATTTCAAAACACATGAAAGAAAGTAACTTTCATGTGCCACATTAGTTGTTAAACTGCCACTGGATACTACCCAAGGTTCTCCTTTTCCAATTCCTAGGATCTGGGGAGGACTGCCCTTAGTTTCCATCCCAATGGTTGTACTCACTGCTGCAGCAGGGATGATCCTCCCCTGTCAATCAAGAGAGATCACCACATTGCCCTGCCATTTCCCAACAGCAGCAAATATTTTTGACAAATCAGGGTTTGGCACTCTTAAATCACAAACATCATTTGGACAGAATTAAATTGAAGACCAGTCCCAGCTGATTCATAGACATTAATTCCAGTAAAATTATCTGAGGTTTGACACTTGTAGGAATAGCACTCCAGTCATTACTGTAAGTTTGCTAATTCTAAGTTTATTGAGGGGAAATAGCTTTAATTGTTTTCTCTGAAAAGCACAACTATGTCACCTAGACACACATACAAACACTGAACTGCCTAATACTTTTTTCCAGAAATCACATTCCTACAGAATCCATGCTACCACAGATGAAATACTAACCCTCAGACATGGTAGGATTACTAACCATATTGAATGGAAATCATTTCTTATGATTGCACCCTTCATGGTGATCTCACATGCAGCTGCATTTAGATTATTTGTTTAAAAGAGTGATCTACATTTTACCGTAGAAGATGCACAGTAGCAAAACTCACAAATATCTGGTACAGTAATCCATGCTTTCAAAGGCACTCATTTTGCAAGTATTCCTGATTGCAGAAGAGGCTGAAATCTATGCACTCTTGGCTCACATATCACATTGCTCAAATGAACCGACCACTTTATTAAATTAAGGAACCATTCTTAAGTAATGTATGAACTGGCTCTTGTAATTCTAATTGATGGCTTTAGAAAATCATAAGACTCAGCCATCCCTCAAGTCTTTTTAGAATACCTTTTTACTTTGTATTGCTACACGCGGGTGTGTGAGAAAGCATACTTAGCACACTGAAGACTATTGGGGCTACATAAATACTAAATAGAAGTAAAGCACAAAACCAAAACCAATGTCACAATATGTTATTTATTATTACTATTTATTAGACTTGTTTCCCGCCACTCCTGGCAAGCTGGCTCATGGCGGCTTACACAATAAAACCCCAATTAAAAACCCATTAAAATTAACATTGTAAATGCGATATTCAGCAACTATAGATATTAAAGGGAACGCTTTGTGTTATATACATATTCAATATATAAGAAATGATATCAGTGACAAACTGATACGGTTAGGTTAGTCTAGACTGGTGAAGCATCTCTTAAAATCCTGTGCACTTGACTACACTCAGGAGTTTTAATTAAATGCAATGTGATTGTGCCTATACAAACTAAACAAAGGAATATATATTGCAGTTATGGCATTTTAAAAAGTACAAAAGCAAACAATTGGGAACCGAGTTCTAGTGCAAAAATGGAGCTACCCTCTGAAAGTTTAGAGCAGTGGTTCTCTGACTGTACCCAAGGACTCTCATTTTAATTGTGAATTTTTCATACACACACCCCAATCTCTCTCCTCCTGGCACAAGCCCTATTCAAAAAGGAGGGGGAAAGTTCTCATCTGGAGTTAAATGTTTATGTGTTTTTATTTAAATATTTTATAACTTTAAATGCTATTTTTAATTGTTCACACAATTTCATGCTCACCAGCTGGGAGATCCTGATCTGGTGGAAAGGCATAAAGATGTATCAAATAGATGCATAACATCACTACTCAGTTGAACCAGAGATATCAAGAAGCTTCATTAGTAATTAATAACTATGAGACAGAAACCAGCTGAACAGGGTGGGGAAGAGGTCTGTAAAGAAAAAATCAGAGCTGTTCATTGAAATAGAAAAAGACCAGCATCATAGAAAATCAGATTTCCCAATATTTAATTTAAAAATGCCATTGTCTTTTGTTGCCTTTGTCTATGGATGAATAGCATCTTTCTACCTGTACTAAGATGAGCCTCTTGTGGCGCAGAGTGGTAAGGCAGCCGTCTGACAGCTTTGCCCATAAGGCTGGGAGTTCAATCCCAGCAGCCGGCTCAAGGTTGACTCAGCCTTCCATCCTTCCGAGGTCGGTAAAATGAGTACCCAGCTTGCTGGGGGGTAAACGGTAATGACTGGGGAAGGCACTGGCAAACCACCCCGTATTGAGTCTGCCAAGAAAACGCTAGAGGGCGTCACCCCAAGGGTCAGACATGACTCGGTGCTTGCACAGGGGATACCTTTACCTTTTTACCTGTACTAAAATCTTTTGTACTTTTTATATGGGAAATAATTATGAGGTTGGTATTAGGGCTCTTTGTTGCTTTTCAACCAAGTAGAGTTACTAGGGTTAAGCAATTGATTTTTGACTGGTGCTCTGAGGTAATCTAGTTAGTAAATCGGTAAGTGTTGGTTGCCATCAATTCTATGAGTTCCTGCACAGCAAAAGGGGAGGTGGTGGTAAGTGTATTCCAGGAAAATTAATCAAAACATACCAAATAGACACTATATATGTACTGGGAAATACATACATAATGTAACTTAAAGCCTACTTGTTCTATGGGTAAAGATATTTTCACTAGCTTAGTTACAAGTCTTATACGTACCTCCAAGCAATTGCATTTAATGGCATGCCACATTCTGGCATCAATTTTCTAATCCAATTACCTAATTCAAGCTTCTTTAATGTTTGATAATTAACATTTATAATCATGATATATTACTCTGACGTTTTTTGGATTTGTACAGACAACCATAATGGATAAAGATTATTTTTGAAATGGGTTTTTATTACAAATGTCCCAGTATTTTCCAGTTTTGAATACTCTTTGTTGCAAAACTATGCAGCTGCAAATATTGCTGGTGGATTTGATTGGTATTCTATTTTGCCTTCACTGTTTCAAAAGGAACTGGGGCTCTGTCCTTGAAATAGCTAATCTATAAATATACCTTTATTTATCCAGCTGTACCAATTAAATGTTTCTCCTTCCATCTTAAATGCTGGCTTACACACACTGGAAGGAAAATCATTGATTTATTTTGTCTTAAATTATTATCATATGAGAAATAATATCTCCGATACTAATCCCACCGATACTAACTCATGGGAGAGGGTAGTATTCTGCTTCTTTTCCTTCCCATTTATGAACCAGCACTTCCATTTTACAATTCTCGGCCAGCCTTCCTGCTCCAATTGCATTGTTCCTATCATGGACAGGCATACCCCACACCAGAATCTCCACCTGTCAGGCGTTCATTTGATACTCTAGTACTCAGGATCATTTTAATCCTCCCCACGTCACTAAAGATGCAAATAACCCTTTGTAAACAGAGCAAGGCAGCACAACCCCACAATTAGAAGTAGTTATCCTGGGAAAACTGATTATAGCTCACTATTACTTTGACACAGGAAACAAGTAGCAGCTAATGCATCTGAAAGTAGGTAGGTGAATGGCAAGCACAATGGAAAGTTTAAGAAAGGATCCGTGGAGGAATGCATGAGGATAATTTATAGAGGACATTAGGCAGACACATTTCTTTATCATATACACATGGAAATACTGGTGAAGTTTTGGCCGGCTTTATCTTAATGGATGCTGACAGACTTTCCTAGCATTTACAAATCATTGTCTTCTGCGGAACTCAGGCAAATTGGAATCCTTTGATCCAATAACAATTTGGGAGCAGCTCTGATACAGAATCTTTCCTCTCAAGACTTCTTATTGAATGATTCCAGTGAAAAGCAATATATCATTATTAACGGCCTATATATAGTTTTCAAGAAAGATCCATTAGTAGAAGACTAACTTTTGCTGGGGCCTATTCATGGATTTTTACTGAAATATCCACATTGATTACCAATTCCACTTGTATTTCTCCACAATATAAAACCCTCTACTAACCACTTCTTACTCATCTGACATTTTGATGGGTTACAATTTCCTCACCAATGCAAACCCAAAGCAGTTTACACAACATCATTTACTGATCCTTTTTTAAATCTCCACCAGAACCACCCCTGTGAGGCTGAGTACGACTGAGCCATGGTCACCCAGTGAACGTCCATGGCAAAGTGTGCATCTGAATCTAGGGCTCTTTCCGCATGTGTAGGATAATGCACTTTCAGTGTACTTTTGCAGCTGGATTGTTTTTCTTGTGCAGAACAGGAAAATCTACTTCTAAAGTGCATTGAAAGTGCATTAACTCATGTGTGCAGAATGGGCCTAGGTCTCTCAGATCCTAATCCAGTACTCTAGCCAAGCCGCTACACTGTCTCTCCTACCACTTAACAGGGAATGCTAACTCTCTGTTCTTGAGCTGACCAGGTGAATTAATTGTAGTGCAACCAAATTACAGAAATGTCTGTGCTGTACTGTTGAAATTTTAGAATAAAGGACCGTCCCAATATCCCAAGGGGGGGGGGGGTCAAATGAATTTATTTTATAAAATCAAGCAATTTACTCATAAGAATAAAAGAAGAATCCTGCTGGGTCATATAAAAGCCCATATATTCTACCATTCATGAATCACATTGACCAGAAGATGCCTCTAGGAAGGATAGAAGCAGCATTGCACATTATAGATTTTCCATTTACCCAGCCTGCCTAATAGCCATTGACAAACCCATTCTTTACGAAACTGCTCATTCCCTTTTAAAGCCACCTAAGTTATAACTGCAGCTATCTAAAGAACAAGTCCATGTCAGGCACCCGGTTTGAGAGATGTCCCCTTTTCTTTTTGGTAGCGCTTGCTAGCAGGGGCTCATGGGAATTGTAGTCCATGGACATCTGGTGGACCACAGGTTGACTACTACTGATCTAGTCCAACCCCCCTGCACAATACAGGAACTCACAACTACCTGCCTACCCACAGTGGCATCAATTTCATGCCCAAGTGATCCTCCCCACCAAATAACTCCAGAATCCAGCCTGGCCTGGAGGAAATTCACCTACCACTACAGTGGCAATCAGCAATTCCCTGGGTATGCAGGGAAGGGCCACAAGAGACAAACACTGGCACATCCTGCCCATCCACTCACATTCTGCCTAAGTTCATAAAATCAACATTTCGGTCAAAATACCTTGATGCTCTTCTCAGCATGTATGCCAGGTGAGGCATGATGGCCTAGATTTCACCAGCACTACAGCCTTCTAAAAAAGCAGCCCAGCAAAAACAATACTGATACTATACAAGGTCACAACCCAGCAGGTAGAGCACTATTCCTCACATGAGGGTCCCAATCCATAGCTGGAAGCCTCTTCCCTAAGGCAACTTGAGATGCTGCTGCTTCTGCTGGCTTTATTTCTAAAGTGTCTTCCTGCTGCATTTTACTGTGGGCCACGCACACCGAGCCTGCACCTGTTGGTTAAAGACTCAGGTCAGGATTTTAAAAGCTGATGAATCCAGTGAGTGGAAAGGAGGGCTACTACCTGGGATTCTTCCAAGATAATTACCACACAGCACTATACAGCAGGGGTCCCTAATCTTTTTGAGCCTAAGGGTACATTTGTAAGTCCAGCACAGCATGGTTGGCACAGCCAACAAAATGATTGCCACATCTTGACTTCAACCACACAGTGAAGATCCTTGCGCTGTGGTGGCAGCTACTGCCAAAACATTTTAAAAGTTTGCAATTGAATTTCCCGTGGCTAATCAGAAGCCTGCTGGGCAAAATCAGCTGCTGATTCCCTTTAGATGCTTTTTAAAAAACTAACAGTTAGATCTGGGATTTGAAACAGAGCTGTCCCCACTTTCCCCTTCCATCAGAACGTCACGATCCATGGAAAGCAGATACTGGGGTATGTGTGTGTAGAAATCCATAGCAGGTTAGGTTGTAATAAAGAGGGGACCTGGGAAAGGTCACACCTCCCATATCAACAGACATCTGCTGAATATAATCCTAAATTTGAATCCTATGGTAAAGCAGCATTTTTGTTAAGGAACCAGACGTTTTGTTTTTGTCCCCCTGGGCGTATGACACTTTGACCTAATAATTAGTTAATTCCTAAACTGTTAGATATTTCTATATTCATCACTACTCTGACTTGGTCCTTCATACCGTCCCAAATAGAAGCAGCCCTGGCGTAGATAGATATGTGTCCTAACAGTTGTTCCCCTAAAGTTTATGCTTTCTTTTGTTCTCTTAAGTAGAGCAAGGCTGTCATACTTTAAAGAAAACTTTAATGCTTTTACAGCTTTTTTCTGCTTAACCACATGGCTCTTTAAAAAAGCGGACAGTATTAAATATAGCTGAGCTTCTGTTATTTTGGTTTAAAATAACTCCCAAGCATCCTGGTCAGAGCTGACTGCTTTTAGTCTAAATGCCCTGCATAAATTCTCCCTTTCAACTTTTGACAAATCCCAAATTTGTCACAAGTTCCTTCTTTTGAAATCAAATGAGACTGGTCTTTCCACATAGATCCTGATTGAAAAAGCACTATTGGTTGCTGTTCCCAATCAGTTCAAAAGCAGTTTGCATCCCATCCTATCCAGGGTTCCTCCTCTAATCATATTTCAGACTGTCACAACAATCCAAAGCAATGTAGGGTTAGCTTAGGTATGTGCCTATGGAATGTATAGTAGGGTTTACCTTTGCACAGTAGGGTTTATAGGTAAGGATTGGGAGTCTTATTGGACCCAGTACCTGTGGTAGAAAAATATAACTACTCAACCCACACCCTACCCCTTCACTTGCCTTGTAAATTATATATTCACTAATCTCGCCATACTGATCGACATCACAGTAACTTCAAGGTTCAGCTAATCTAAGTATCTGAAAGGTTATCACTTAAAGGAGGGCAGGGAGTGGTTCCTATTGGCAGCAGATAGGATCCACTGTAGTGTGTTTAAATTATGTGTAGTTCAGCAATGGACTCAACTGCCTAAGGAGGCCATCTTTAAGCAGCAACACGGAAGCTTTAGCTGATCCTGCATTGGGCAGGGGGTTGGATTGGATGACCTTTATGGACCCTTCCAACATTATGGTTCTAACGTGCTACACATGGTATTTTCCTTGAAGACAACTTGGAAACCTCAGCCAGATTGGAATGCAGCAGCTGTTATTTGGAACTGATATTAATTTTTAGATCATCACATTAGGTACTCCTTGGATCCCAAGTTTATTGCAAGATGCCTTTATGACTTGGGACCCACATATTTGAAAGAACACATCCCCTGTATGTATATGTGAAACAGCTCTTTATCCTCAATTAATAGTAGTGTCAAAGTTTTAAACAAGAGTGTTTTAACAATTATATCCATAATAACTTGTATAATAGCTGACACACCATACGCTTTCACAAACAAGATTAATGTATAAATGCGTAGGCAGCCATACCAATATTGGCCACCTACTTAAAAGCATGTTTAATTCCCACTAATATCAGTCTGAAAGTTAAAAGCCCACTCATCTCTTTTGAATTTTTTTTTATCAGGATCATAATTCAAGCTTTGCCAGTAACCACATTCAGAAATCTAATGCACATTGTTCTGCCTGAATTATAACCATTTGCTGACAGATGTCTGCTCAACATTTCAATAACAGAAAGTACCCTTATTATTTCGGCAGTTGGAAAGGATGGAAAAGAAAAATATGTCCCTTAATGTTGAGTTTGGGTTATGTTGCAACATTCTCTAAGTGGTACACTGGCATGTAGGATATTGGTTAGCCAAAATATCTAATGAGAACACTGCTCATGTTTTAAGAAATTACTATCCCGTGGTTGTACATTCCATGCTATGGAACACAGAGGCAGATCACCTTCTTTAGTAAGCTAGAAGCAGCACCCACAACACCTCTGTCTTTTTCAAGCGTGGCAAAAATTGATTACCAGTGGAGCAAGAGAGTAGCAGATCACTGGAGTTCTTAAAAACGGTCAAGACACAAGTTCTTCTAGGAATTTTTTTTAATAATGTCCAAAAAGGGATAGTTTCTGGGTAGCAATGGATCAGGGATTATATTAGATGACAAACAGTAAAATGGGTAACCATGTAAATCATTCCACTACAGCCACAATATGTTTCTTCTTCTCTGATATGACTGGTATGGATCCAGGCTTGCTGTGCTTCCGCCGGTTCAGTTCCCTAGAAGAAGAAAGATCAAAATGAGATTTTTACTCATAGCCCTAAGTGGCAAGAAGAGAGTAGCTGCCTAGTTGCTTAGTTTATGAGCATAGGTATTCTATTGTTGCTAAATACACACACACTATATTTTATATTAGGATCTTTACCAATTTATCACAGGCTAATGACAACCTTAAGACAACTAATTTAAAATAATTGCACACAAATTACTTTTTTCACAAAGCACTAAGGATGTTCAGTATTTTCTGACTATTTTTAAGGACTGGCATGTATTAAGATGCCTGCAGAAAGAAAAGAATAATCACCAATCTGGTCTGTCATTTTTACTCTGCTGGTTTAGCCAATTCAAATGCATAATTCAGCAAATAAATAATAACACAAAATCGGGGGGTGGAAAGTAGCCAATGAGCTATCTAGACCGACCTCTTACCCTAAAACTTATCCATTAAATAAAGCCTTCCCCATGGAAGCCTTCCAGGTATGTTTTTTAACAACTTCCATGGATCATATTCCAAAGTTTGCCTAGGTCTTTTATTACAGTACTGAGCTGGTTTTAAGAAATATTATGCACTCTCTACATCTATTCAATAGTGTAGCTGCTTGTTTTAAAGAAATAAAGACACACAAAAGAAACAAAATAAAATGAAAGAAATGTACTTTCGCCGACGAGCTTCTCGCATGATGCGTAGCTCCTTGGCTTGGCTGTAGATGACCTTTGGCAAGTGACGATGGCGAGCAATGCGCTTGATCTGGGGGTGGTGCTGGAATTTTTCCTTCAGTTTTTGGTTATAGAGCATAGCTGCTTTCTCTCGGGGACTAAGCTAGAAAAAGAGAGTCCAGGGTTAACACCTTGCAAATGGCAACTGTTCATGAAGCATCATTTCCATGTGCCTGCTGCTGGGCACTGAGGCGTAGGTGAAAGTTCTAGCAGAATGAGGCAAGTCAGAACTGGGAAACTATCAGAGTTAAAATGGGCAATCCCACACAGTGCAAAGATGGTGGAGGAAGCCACCCTAGAAACGTGTCACTCATGTTTGGACACAAGTTTTCCCTAGGAGTTGATTCTCTGTTGAACAAAAGAAGGAAACTGGTGCGTCTGCTGACACTCCTGCAACCCTTAGATAATGATAATTATTTTGTCCTTTGGAATCAACAGTCTAGAAATAGTCCCTTGAATGACCAACTTCCTATTTACCAACAATAGAACAAAGATCAGCAAGCACTATGGGAATGTAAAGACTGAGAAGAAGGAAACACATCCACGTTTTTAGGTCCACTCTGATTTGGTATGGATTTAACTCTGAAGCCAGGATTTAGGGGCCAAAATTGTGAATGTCCTTCCTCATTCCCCACTTTTTTTTTTTTTTTTTTTTTTTTGAGACTCAAAACAATTCTCAAAATGAATTCAGGAGTGTATCCACATTAATTTTAAACCAATATGACAAGAATCAGAAGTAATGCAAAAAAGTCTTTATTTTATCCAAATTGGGGGCAACTGCAGAAGATTTTTATTCTTCCCTTTTATTCTTCAGATTTTTATTCTTCCTTTTGTTCAGGAAGCTTAGGGCAGTGTTAATGGTTCTTCTTGACCTATTTTATCCTCACAACTCTGTAACATAGATTTGGGTAACAAAGAGATTGCCCCCAGAATGATCCCAGGTCTCCCAGATTCTTGTTTGACTCCGTACACCACACCAGTGAAGTGGACAGAAGGAGAATGCTCATTAGCCAGCAGCTTTTTTTCCAGTTCCTAAAACAGGTCTTTGACATTGCCTGAACTGGCAAATAAGATGCTGACAAAAATACAAGGATAGAAAAGATCAAACATTGCAGATATATACAAAGGTATATATGGATTATATGTAACAATACGGTGGAGAGAAGGAAGAACAAACGATAAGCTAGATCTGAACAGCAAACTGCCATTCGCAAACTAAATTCTCACCACTATTTTTGATAGAATCTCAAGATGAGTGGTCCACCACATGGGCTTTTATTATAATGCTCCTATGGTGTGGCTTCATTTGGAAAGCTGTGTACTGTTCTGGTCACTACGTCTCAAAAAAAGACATTGGCAGAAGTGGAAAAAGTGCAGAGGAGGGGAATCAAGATAATGATGGTAATGGAGCACCTTCCCTATGAGGAAAGGCCGAAGTGTCTAGGACTTTTCAATTTAGAAAAGAGAAGACTAAAGGCAGACATAATAAAGTTTTATTATGAGCCTTCGGGGAGGGCGGTATATAAATGTGAATAAGTAAGTAAGTAAGTAAGTAAATAATGCATAGGATGGAAAGAGTTGACAAAGATAAATTATTCTTCCACTCCCCGAATACTAGAATTCAAGGGCATTCAATGAAGTTGATAAGCAGTTGATTCATGACAAAAGAAAATACTTCTTTACATGGAGAGTTATTAAAATGTGGGATTTACTGACAAAGGATGTACTGATGGCCACAGGAATAAGGGGATAAAAGGGAAGGAGATAGACTCATGGGCGGATAGGTCTATCAGTGGCTACTAGCCATGGTGACCAAGGGGAACCTCCACATTCAGAGGCAGCTAATCTCTGAATCCCAATGTCAGGGGTCAACAACAGGGGAAATTCTCGGCTTCTCTGCCCTGTTGTCAACCCTCCAGAGCCACTGGTTAGTCACTGTCAAAAACAGGATGATGGACCATTGGTCTGATCAACAAATCCAACATAAATCAACAAATCCAACATAAATCTTTACATTTAAAACGTACAACACTCTGTGAAATGGCTTTTTGGCACATTTTCTTATCCTGTTTTCGGTTTTCAGCTGCTCAGCTCAGTGAGGATTACCTTTCGTCCCATTAACTTAGTTTCCTGGGGTGGGTAGGGAAGATTCTGAATTAGTACTGCAAGGGAATAACTGGAAACACCTACTCTTACACCTAGCTTCTTTTCACGGTTAACTAAAGAACATAAACACAGCTAGTTTCCCTTGAACGGTGTATTAAAAGTATTACTTCAATCAATTAAGAACAAGAATTTTGCCTACTAAGTCAGAATGTAGGTGGCTGGAAAACCTGACTGCCAGGCCCTTAATGATAATACAATAATTAAAGGGAGTCTCCCTTCGAGGTTATACATACATATATTCAGTGTCCTGTCCTACATACATATATACAGTGTCCTCACAGTAAAATAAATGAATCCTAGTTCATCACTGCTGGACATTTTAAGGAAAGAAATGCAATAATCCTGATAAGTTACATGAAATATTTTGCCCTGCTCATTTAACTGAGACATTCTATAACAGCCTCTTTAGTCAGCAGTGCATTACAGGTGCTCTTATTGCACAAGTGTTAATGCACTCCAAACTGAAAGGCTTTTATGTTAATTACTTTTAAAAGGGTAGCAGCTTTAACAGAACCTTGCCCTTTCCGGAAACACAGTCTTGTTCATTTATAAAGCACGGCACTCATAACTTGCTCCATAAGGCACTGTCTGCCATTCTTCCTCTATCACAAGGTGTCCTCCCTGATTTTGCACATAGTAGCTATGAGAGACATTCTAAGATTTTCACCCCAACAAACCACAAGGAGTTTAAGACCTCTATAAAAATACTTAAACCATTTTCACGTGATATTTAGAAGTAAAGCAATTACAAGGTCTAGGAATTAGGCATGGATTGCACCTGACATCCATAATACTCTTAAAAGAGTCCTATTATACCATAGACACCTGCTATAGACACTCCAGTCTACATGTTAATGCCACATTGACATTTGAGCCAGCTGATGCCAAAGTTTTTAAAACATTAACATTAGCTATATAGATGCACAGTTAAAAAATCTACCAGGTAGACAAAATTCGGAATATACAAAATCCCTCCTTTGAGAACCGCTGTTCTGCAGTGTGTGCCTAACAAAGGAGAAGTCTATAGTGATTAAAAAATAGTTATGAAAAGTTCTTATTTCTTAATGCTTATTTAATATGCAAGGCATTTTTTTGTTATAAAGATTCTTGCTTTTTCCCCTTTTAGAATTTTAATGAAGATATTGCAGAAGCATAAGGAGAAACTGTTATAAGAAAGAAAGAAAAAAGGACATCTATAGCTGTGCCATGGGATCGCCAGGAGTCAGACATGACGGAATGGCTGACAACAACAAACCTCATAACTTTAGCTGAGACATGATTCTCCATTCTTAAAAAGCAGGATTCCTCTCACCTATCAGATCTTGTGAAATCTTGTAAACCTATTGACCAACTCAATTATTTAATAATCATAGGAAAACTATATATAGTTTGTATAAGATGTAGAGCTTTGTATAAGATGAAGCACCCTGCAAAGATGTAGAATTTTCAGCTATCCCTATTTTTCAAAATGTCTTGTCTCTTTCCAAATTGCAGTCCAAGTACAATTAAGATACCATGATCCTCCCCACAGTTTTGGTCATTTCTGCTCTTCATTTTACATTGCCACATGATAGCTTAACACAGCATTGTAACTTGACAGCTATAGCTTAAAGATTCCTCGATCTTGCCTACAGAAGCAATGGACAGTTTGAGTTCTATCACTGGAAGTGTGATTCCCCTCCACCACCACAAACGAACCCAAAACACTGCTCCTGGGGGATGGGGAGCCCACAAGGAATGGATTGGAGGTCCCCTCCTCCACACCAAGAATAGTGCCCAACAACATAAATAGCCACTTTTATGCTACTGTCATCTATCTCCATATGGAATTCCATTTGGTACCACATTATACAATCAAGATAACAAGGGAGGCAGTTATTTAGAACAGGGGTAATCAACCTGTGGTCCTCCAGATTGCTGGCAGGGGCTCATGGGAATTGTAGTCCATGAACATCTGGAGGACCACAGGTTGACTACTTTTGATTTAGAATATTTGTATCCTGCTTCTCCAGATACCTGCTTAAAGAAACTTCAGTGAAATACCTAAAGTTAGAGTCATCACAGCACATAAGTTAATAATCAAATGGATACATTTGAACATGAATGTCTGTGAACCCTGCAAGATAAACTTGTTTGAGAATATTTACTATATAAATGTATTAACAGTTTCAGAATCCTTTCTTCTGCAAAGGAATAAGTCTATCCAATTACATCTCATCAATCAATAAAGTCACTTAGCCCAAATTAGTCTCTCTTATTAATTTAATTGATTCAATCACATCCATATTTGGAAATTTCACTAGAGTAACTTACATTTGTTACATTGCTAGAAGTCCCTGAATATCGGCCTGTTTTATTTATTTATCATACTTTTATACCGCCCTCCCCGGAGGCTTATGTGGTAGTAATGAGCTTACAGTGTTATTTTATAGTAATTACTATTTTATCAATTAATTCTATCAAGCAGCGTTCCCACATCCAAAATATCATGGATAGTTTTGATGTTACGCCCTCCCTATCGAAAGGGTATCAGAGCTGTAAGATGGTACCCCTCAAAAAAAGACTAACCAAGAAATCAAAGGTGAAGCATAACCTCCAAGGATAAGGTGGGTGGGAGGAGATAACCAAGCAGGGGTGGCTATTAGAACATGAGATTATCCAGTAAACAGGAACACCAAGCAATCTCTACTAGCTTTAGCAGCCTTTGAAAAAACCTGTAGATGAATTCATGGAGATTAGCAGCAGAATTCTAAATAGAGTTAGTTACATGGTATTGCACCATTGGCCCAATATTAGCTTTGATTGTCTGAGCCTACCACATGCTTTTCTAATTTGCAAAACAGTAAAAGAAGAAATAATCTACGGCTACTTACCACACCAAGCTTTTCAGAAGCATTAGCTTTCCACAGTCGAATGTTCATTTCATCAGAACCACACAAGATATATTTATTATCAGATGTCCATTTGACACTAATGACATGCTGCATTCGCTTCGTATGATAGACTTCCCTAAAACAAGCAGAAACATTACAGTGAAGTTTTCTTCCAACCCCAGTTCCAACTCATCATGTAATTCCTTTTCATCCATAGCTCAGTGATAATTCTAATCTACTTCTGACCCCAGAATGCAGAACAAAAATCCCACGGACTGAGAAATTTCAGTTTGCAGGGGGGAAAAAATCCAAATCCAAATAAATAAAGATAACATACAGGAGGGAGCCAAATCTCTTACGGCTAAGAACCCCCCTCCCTGCAAATCCTCAGCAGTTCCAACTTGCATATTCCTAATACAATGAAAATGTTTTTAGAAACAACCACCCATGGGTAATACTGGTTTGGATCCAAAGATGTACTTCCCCATGCACAAAAGGAAATATTTGATTTTCATCAATTTTCCACTGAAGCTGCAGCCACCTCAGTTCTCAAGGACCCCCTGGCTTTCAGGAAGAGATTTTTAGCTGGTAAGGAAGACTGAAGACAAATGATGGGAAGTAAGACCCATTATACCAACAGAGCTACACTAACATTTCTGGGTCCACCCCCACCATTTTTAAGCTAAGGAACAATCACTAGAACTCATATTCTTGAGCCTGTTGTGCTCAAATAAGCTCTAACTTGTCCACACAATGAACCTGCTCTCAAAAACTGCTTCCACAGGTGGCCACCCCTGGTTTAGACACTGATCTTTATCCTGATAGCCATTTCAGGTGTCTCTGAGCCCTGGTCCATTCTCATTTCTGCACTCTAAGCAGACCCAAATACACTACCACAACAGAGTAGGTCTAATGCTGTGTACTGAACTACTACTACAGAAACCAGCTGATGGGGGGGAAAGGATTTCCATGGACTCAAAGAGTTGTGCAAACAGATGCTCAAAAATGTATTCTTCAGAAAAAATTTTTAATCATTACTTGGGTATGCTTTTTATTGGGCCTTCATTAATTGGCTCATATCAAAACAGAACAGGTCTCTGTGTCCACAGATTCAAGAAAGTTCATTACATTAAAAAGCTGTCCACAAAGCAAATCTTTCAACTATACCAGCATTTTGTTCCGATTTTAAGCACGCAGCTCCAAGTAAACGCATTTACAAATGAAACCCTTCTAAGCCAATTGACTTCAGTGGATTTAATAGGGTTTAACTCTGTTTAGGATTGTACTATATGAGTACAAGTATTATTAAGTTATTGTCTAATGATTTAACAATATTATACCATTTACAAAGATTTTCATTTGGGTTATACCCTTAAAGAAATTGCACCCTTAAAGAAAATGGGCACTAGCCAGTGACCTGGTATGCGTTTTGCCAGGGAAATTTCACGTACATAATGCATATCATCCAAAAATGCTCATTCCCAGACTATAAAGATCAGCTCTCCAGGGGAAATTGGCTGCTTTGGATGGCAGACTCTGAGGCATTGCACAGCTTTGAGACCCCACTCCAAACCACAAAGATCATCCCCAATATAGGAATAGCCAATCTCCTGGTGGAGCCTGGAGATCTCCTGAAATCAGAGCTCAGCTCCCCAGAGAAAAATGGCTGCTTTTGAGGGGAGACTTTGAGGCATTAGAGCCCACTGAGGTTTAGGGAACAGCTAAGGGGAACAGCCAGTTAGGCATTAAGAAAAAATTAGTATAAAATGTTTTTCAGAAGGTATATTACTTAAAAGGATATTGAAAAAGTAGACAAAAATTAAAAAGGAAAACATTGTAAATGTCATGATATAAACGGAACCTTTTATCATATATGGTGGACTTGTAAAAAATCAAAATACTGGGAGAAAATTCATGGAAAACGCAGAATATATTAAAGTTTAAATTCCTCATGAAAGCTAAGAACGTTATTATTATTTATTAGAAAATATATATACTGCCCTTCCAGGATTGGCTCAGGGTGGTGTTATTAGGAATATTGGCAAATAAATTACCAAAGGTTTTGAAAGAGTTATATGAATATATGGAGAGAGCTGCTAGAATCATTTACACAGCAAAATGGAAATGGGATGTCTGCCTAAGTTTATAGGGAAATAAACTTTCTGACTATGCAATAATAGTAAACGTAACAAATTTCTTGAGAAACAGATCAATTTTGAAATCTGGTGAGGGATGGGTTGTTTCTCATGTAAGTACAACATAAATCAAGAATGAGAAACACTTTAAAAATACATTAAAATATATTGTAATGCATATAAATGTATGATATTGCAGAAATAGAATGGGAATTCTCAAAGAGTTCCCTGCAACACAGAGCTCTTCCACCAGACCTAATAACCAGCTAGCCCTCTGCTGCCTGGTAGCAGGTGTACCGTTATGGGGAAGGACTGTTTTTACTGCCATCTTGGTTTTTGTATTGTTCTGTATTGTTTTAATGGGGTTTTATTGTTGCGGGGGTTTTATGTTGTAACCTGCCACGAGGTGGTGTGCCGAGAGTGGCAGGTAAGAAATATAATAAATAAATTAAATAAATAGCTAGAAGACCTATAGCAAATCCTGGGCCTCTCTTCTGCCCCCTCTGTCCTCCCTCCCTCCCTCCCTGTCCTCCATTTAATAACTAACATCTTAGTGGCTATAATCTTGATCTAAGGCAGGGGCTCATGGGAATTGAAGTCCATGGACATCTGGAGGACCACAGGTTGACTACCCCTGATCTAAGGAACTAGGGCTGATGCAACAGTAATAAATTGTGGCTTTACATCGTTCTTGTAAACTGCCCCGAGAAGGGCAACCAAGAGGGATGGTACATAAATCCCAAAATAAATAAACAAACAAGTTTTGAATATAAAAGCATAAGAAAAATATTTTGAACAAAAATATCTTTATTTTCAATGTGAGCTAAATATATTTTTAAAAACTGTGTATAATGTGGCAAATATGTAAAAAGAAGAAATTACACAGGATATATGTAATAATAATGATATAATATAGCTGCAAAATTAGAAATTTAAAATGCCTGAAGTAAGATATTATATTTTGTAGGGAATGTTTTGGGGATTATGGTGAAGGGATGTTGGGGGAAAAACTTTCTTCCTGTTCTGTCTTTAATAGTTTATGATTTGATATATATTATTTGTTGTGCAGCTGCTCTTTCTTTCATTGATACTTATATACCACTATCTGTTTTTCTAAATAAAAAATATTTATCCAGATCAGTTTATGCAACTTCATAGAACATTTTCTTTTACGAATCATTCAGATCCATTACAGGTTTTGAAATTCACTCTTCAAGGACAAGAGCAACACAATAGCATATGGGTGAATAACTTCTTTCATTTAATCATACAAACACCTGGCTTGGTTGCCAAGGGCTTACAATGAACTTAATAAAAGCGTTTGTTTCCTTTATCTTCTCATGTTTCAAACTCAAGGTTTAATTAGGAACATGAAATTAACCATGGCATCCCAGTCCTTGAAACTACGAAGGAAACCTGCTAGATCAAAAACAACCTCTGCAGCGCCACTCGGCACTAATGCTAAACATTTAGGCTTTGGCCGAGAGGCCTATACCAGCAGAAGCAGAGGACATGGCCAAGGGCTACCAGGATTTTAAACTCAGTCTTCAACTCTCAGCACAGCCAGGCTCCTCGGACTTTTTGGTATCCAGCACTGCCATGCGAAGATGTCCATTACCACAAATGAATTACATTATTTCAGTGGTTCTCAACCTTCCTAATACAGTTCCTCATGTTGTGGTGACCCCCAACCATAAAATTATGCAAGTGTTCTTTAACAGAAATTAAACCAAAACTGACCAATGGCGTGAAGATGCATTGTTCATTATTGTATATAAATTGTTTTTCTTCAGGGTTTCTCAGTTCAGTTCTGCCTCTTGTCCCACCATGCTGATCTCGCTCTTTTCTGGTGCTCCAGACAGACAAATGCTCTATCTCGCTCTACCCCACAAGGCTGTTGTGTGGATGGCGCCCCCGGCAAAGCTTCTTGCCCTGCCACAACCCCTGGGAAAGGGTCATTCGACCACCGAAGGGGTCCTAACCCCCAGTTGCTGCATTATTTGTATCACTCAACACAAGGAGGAAATAAGCCCCATTGATATTAAGCCGTATTAATTTCAGTACCCCAACTAATGGGGTAAACTTGGACTGCTTTCTTGTACAGAAACCCACTAACATTGCGTACAAAAAGACCTTTGAAAGTGAAAGGATTTGGGGGAGGGGAAGAACTGGAATCCCACCAGGTGAGCGCAAGTCCTCAACCTATACTCAAGTTGCTCTTCGGATTCCAGCCAAAATAACTGCTTCAGGATCAGAGGTACCACCAAATGAATAGCTAGTCAGGAAAAATCAAAGGCTTAAAAACAGAGAAATCTAGCCTGCTTGCTACAAAATTCTATTGTTTTGCTAAAGTGGAATTTCAGTAACCATCAATGTAAAAAAATTCAAGCAACTATCTGTTTCTTCTGCTCCCCTCTCAGAATACTGTAGGAGGAAATCTAGTATAATTCACACTGAATGAGTTCATGGGAGTGTTGGGACTGCTGGTGGAGGAGGAGGGGTCCCAAGAGAAGCTTATTTGTAAAATCACTGACCTGCTGTGACCTTTGTCTACAGGGAAAATGCGGATAGATTTATCAAAGCTGGCAGACACAAATTCTTTCCCAGTAGGAGCATAATCCACATCAAGGACCGCAGACACATGATCCATATGAACCATTAGAGGCTTGTCAAGAAATCGCATATCAAAAGTATACAAGCTACAAAAGAAAAGCAGTAAAGGCATTACTCTCAATTATTACATATTTTTCAACAGTCAAATCTTGACACAGGTTTTCAAATAATCTAGACAAGGGTACCCCACATTTCATGCCTGTTCATTCATTTAATAATATCTGCCAGTAAAATCCTTTTTTACTCAGAAGTCAGGTCCATTTTATTCAGTAAGTATTGTTAGCACTGTAGCTTAACTCAAGCAGTCAAAAGACAACAGCTCAGATGCACATCAGCTGGTAGACCATAACCATACTATCTTGGAATAAAGAATTTACATCCAGGATTCAGAGCTGGCATTGAAGGAAAACATACAGAAGTTATTTCACCAAACCAAGTGCCACTAAGACTTCAATGAACTTGGCAGCCTTGTTCAAAACTCATCCTGTGGAAGCTAAGCCTCACCACTTTCAAAAGAACTTAATTCTAAGTGGGTGGATTAAGAATCACAGGGTAAATCACTTAAATCCAAGTATTCTGGTTTAAACGGATTCTGGATTAACCTGAGAGGCCGTGACAAGATTACCACGGAAAGAGAAGCCATCTAGATCTCAGCAGGACTTGGTAGGATAATTACATGTGTTTATATAAGAAATACTTGGGATCCTTATTTTCATTGATTTGCAGCAAGGATTAAGTTCCAGAAATAATGAACATGCTTTGATAAATCTAACCTTGTCATCACTACATTGTTATTTTTTAAAGCTACTGAGTTATCTGTACTGTATGTAAACTGCCCTGAGCCTCAGGGGGGGGTGATATAGAAATACAATAAATAAATAAATAAAATCTCTTAGACCATGCTGGGTAACAAGAGCTGGATCTACATAATACAGAGGACTTGTGCTTCTGGTTGTTTGGGACAGTAAGCCCCATGTTGGGAAGCACACTTTGGAACAAGGTGAGTTTTCGATAATGGCATGGGAGTATACAGTTCAAAGTAGGAAAAAATCCCATTGGACATGCCCAAGCACTTGGGTACACCTAAGGAGTCCAGATAAGAGTTACAGGATTCATAAATCAAAATATAATTTTCAGACAGACGAAAAGGCAGAAGCCTACGTAGTGAGCAAGCAAAATCTGAAATCATTCTTACTTGTAGTCCTCATTCGCTGCAGTGAAAACGGAAGCTTCCATAGGATTCCAGCACAAAGTATTTGTTCTCATATCTAAGATAACCTTGGAAAAAATTAAATATGGGAAGAATAAAAGGATTTTTCAACTATTTGTAACAGAAGTTATACAAGGACTGAAAATAGTAAAAAAAAAAAAACATTTAAAATTATATAATAGTTAAAATACTGGCCTAGGATCCAGATTCAAAATCACACTGTACTATTACAATTGCTGGGTGACCTTGAATCAGTCACCCTCTCTCAACCCAGCCTACCTCATAGGATTGTTGTGAAGGTTAAATGGAGGGAAGGAAACCAATATACACTATCACGACCCCTTGTAGGAAGGCTGGGATGAAAATATAGTAAGTATACAAAGCAGCTTTCACAACTGGTCACTGCAACATGCATAACATGCTGACTTAAATATCTCCAATCCCAAAATACAGGCACTGAGGCAATCAGATGGAAAGACATACCCAACACATAGAACAAAACATGGGGGCTCATTAAGACTCCATGACAGTACTGCAACCTAGAACAAATACTGAAGACAACTATAGTTTATGACCCGATATGCATCACCTACGCAAGCTACCTACTGAAAAACAACTTCCTAAGATTGTTGTTAAAAATGCTTGTGATCGCTGTACATATCTAATTCTGTAAAATTGCATATCTAATTTGTTATATCTGATTCTGAATTTGGCAGTAGAGTGTCAATCAGAAATCCACGCAATTGGGACTGGGGCAAATAGGATGGGATTCTCTACAAACCTGAGGGAAGCCACAGATTATTAGAAAAACCTGAAATCTTAACAAAAATTATACTGGCAGGTCAAACAATGTCACATAATAGAAGCAGAAACCCACAGCTTATTGCCTACTGAAATCTTATGAGACTAGACATGGTGGCCATTTGGGATTGGTAGACAACCATGATATTTTATTTTATTGTATTGAATTTATATATACAGCTCAGCCCTCCAAGGCAGGAGGAGGAGACTGAAAAGGAGCAGGAAAGGGGGAAATTGAGTGTCGAGTGGGATACAGCCAGCAAATGAAATGCTTTCCACAAGTCCTTATAGGGCACCCACTTATATACTATCACCTACACACTGGCAGCGATTTGCTTTGCTGCTCAGAAATTCTATGGCCAAATTCGTAAAAAGCCAGATGGCTCTGCAAGAGACTAACCTGATCCTCATGCTGAAGGGATAAAAGTGACAACTTGCTCTAGTCTGACTCTTCCTTGGTGGGAGGCTGATTAGTTGCAAAGTATTAAGCAGTGCATATGTTATATGCTCCCACTTGAAAGGAGACCTTTGCAACAGTAAACAGCAGCGACAGCTGGGAGATGGTAATCCAAGGAAGAAAGTCTGTTACTCTCAAGTTCTTTTTCTTTACGAAACCTTGAAGGCGTTTCTAATCTCCCATTATACAAAGGAACTATTTGCATACCATTGTCTTGTATTTAGCTAATAATTGTCACTAACTTTCAGTGCATAGTATTTAAATACATTATAATCTAATGTTAATGTTAAAAGAATGTTAAACTATTCCTATATTGAAAACAAATTCATTTCAGCGGAGAAAATACTAAATGCTTTTCATACTCTTGAAGAAAACAGACCTTGGCCCACAGAGACAAAAGACAGGGGGACTGTAGAACAGGAGGGAGGAGCCTTTTAATCCGTACCTATAATATTTTAATTAACAGCTTTCAGAATGTATTTTGATGGCATGTAGAAGTATTTCAAAGGTATTAGCTGTACTATCTTTGCCATAAAACACAGGATCCCTATGGAAGTTTCATTTAGAAGAATCTGCTGAGACACAGAAGGGTCTTCTTTAAAATAAGGCAACGAGATTGCGCGCACAAACAGTTTTAGAACATACATTACCTTCTTCAGCGCTGTTGATTGTCTCATGTCATATAATACAATATTCCTGTCTGAAGCACAACTGCCCAAAAGATACATCTGAAAAACATTGTGAACTACTTAGGCAGAAAACATTGATCCTTTAAGCAAATTTCCAGTGCTGAGAGGCAACAGATATATTACAAATAGGAAAAGTTTCAACTAATGGATCTTTTAATTTAAAGAGTGTAAATTTCAGTTACCTTCCCCTCCTTCCCCTAGAAAGATATCTTTGGATTCAAGCCAAAATCTATTCCTCTTCCCCTCAGATTACATTCCCATTACTTGTGAGTTTTTGGGTCAAGTTTTGGCCCAAAGCCAGAATCTGCCAGCATTCATCTTCACAGAAGCAGCTTCAAACAGAGACTGATGGAGACAGAGACCACCCCTCCTACCTATTCCTTCTACGATGGGAACCAGAGATAGTACACCTTCCTTTTTCAGTAAAGGACCTTGCCATGTGCAGTATGTAAGCCCTATGGGGCATGACCAAGTTCATAAGGGAGTCAGCTTGGTATAGTTGTTAAGAGTGGCAGCTTCTAATCTGGCAAGCCAGGTTTAATTCCCCACTCTGCCACATGCAGCCAGCTGCGTGAGCTTGTGCTAGGCACAGTCCTGATTGTGCTGTTCTCACAGGTGTATCTTTGCTTTTCCCCTTCAAGTTCCACTTTCCATCATATTGTTGCTCTTCACCCCCTTCCTTTCCAACCACCTCTCCTTTCAAAATCCACCCCGACCCATTTGTGCAACCTTGTCTGATCTGCCACAGCCTTTTATTCTATTCATTCCTTCTGTTTATCTTTATCCTCCCTTTATCCTCTGTTCTCTCCTCATTTGGGTCATAATTTCCCAGTGTGGACTCCAGTTCTTCTTGCATTAATGTTTACCATGCTGCTTGCACTAAAACATTTTACCACAATAGTTGTAATGAAATGTACAGAAGCACATTATTACCTCAATTGGATTGAATTTAACACTACTTATGCTATCAACTCCCCAAGTCAAAGAACATAATGGACTGGTTCTTTGTTCATTCCAGATATCAACTTGATGACCACAAGTGGCAAAAATAGGCTCTCTCCAATGATGATCAATTCCTGTGTACACAGTCTTTAAAATAAAGAGGGACAGTCATTAACAATTGATTTTATATGCATGGACAGCCTGGGCTTAAATGCTATAATATAAAATTATAGGTATTGATTTAGAAAACTGATATGATGCCCCTCCAGAAACCTGCTTAAAATGGCTCACCAAATAAACAAATATAGCAATAAAACCATTAAAACAATAAAATCAGCAATATTCCTGTTTATAGCAATATTAGTAACTAGGGATGGGTGTGAATCAGAAAATTCTGCTTTGGTTCAGGGTGTTTCCAAACCCCCAAACCAAGTCAACCCAATCCTCCCCAAAAAACAAACCACAAAATGGCGGGCTGAAACTACTTTCAGCTCCCTCAATTACATACCTCTCAGCTATCAGCCTGAAATGACTGGAAGGGGAGGGGAAGCAAAATCGATTGCTTTAAGACCAAACTTTGTTGGTCTTAAAGGAAAACAAGATAGTAAATGAATACCTTTCCCAGAATTGTATGTATTGGTTCTTCTGGTTCGCCATTAGCTGGCCCTTCCATCTTCCAATGCTTCACTGTTTTATCATCACCAACCTAATAATTTTGGAGTGGAAGAAAGATTTAAAATTATCTTTATAATACAACCAAATCCTACACATTTACTAGGAAGAAAGACCCCACTAGATTTTCACTAAACTGTTTCAAGTGGTTAGTCTGCAGTAGTAAAAACACAACACGAGTCCTATAGCACTTTACTGGCTAACCAGTAAATCTTTTTGTGAATCAAAGCTGATGCGAGCTTCATCTGATGAAATGTTCCCTTAAACAATTGTTTTATCTTTAAGGTGCCACTGGACTCCAATTTTGATCATTACTTACATTCTGATCACACAAACTTATTTTAGTGATTTAATCATTTTAAATGCATCATTTATACCTTAGTTAGCACACAGAATTATAGTATTTAGCCAATGGAGTGGAAAAGTATAAAATATTTTGGGTTTCTATAAGAACAATTGCAACTTAATTTGCACATTGCTGCACCCTATGCTACCTTACTCCATTCAAGAGGCAGAAAACAAATTCTCAGCTAAATGAAGGAAAGTATTATTTGTACAGAAGCGCTCTCACACTGTTATGATATGCTGAGCTATAGGCATATTTGGGTATTAACTCTATAATGCTGCTGCTGATTTGGAATCTGAAGAGAAAGGACTGCACTTCCTTCTCCTAGTTGCTAGGAGAGGCAATGACAGCAGAAAAATACTGAGGGCTGTCTTGACTGCACAAAGCTTCCGGAAAGTGGACTTCATGTGGTACAATAAGAGCTCAAGATTTTTCCAGGACAAAAAAATAAACTTCAAGTGAGGGGTTTTTGGAATGATAAAATAAGCAGAACAATATTATCTAGGCAACAAACTCCAGAATGGAAAACCATAGAAGAAAAAGAATACAGAAAGATAATTAAGAGGTGATAATGTAAGGCAGCGTTCAGGCACCCTTCCTCCATGCTCTCTAGTATACTTACCGTGAAGAAAGAGGTACCACAAAAGCGGGCACACATTCCTCGCACAAAGCCCTCATGCGCTTGTAACGTACGGATGCATTCGCGCTTCATCAAGTTCCAAATTTTAACCTGTTAAAACAGCCAAAATTTTCCCAACTAGAATCAATATCAATTCAGTAATAATATTGCTTTTGCAGCAAAACAGTATGCTTCAGTTAAACGATTGATCCCATCTTCACCGTCTAACCTGGAACTTGCAACACATAAGAGGGATCAGAAGCTTACATTATGATCTCTATCAATTTCGTTGGTACTAATGAAAGATGTTAGAGAGAAGGTAGCATGGCATAGTCCAGTCTTATCACATCTCCAAGGAACATGGTAGAGGAAGGCAATTGTCTCTGCTTCTCCACTGCCTTGAAGGCCCCTTGCTGGGGTCATCGTAAGGCAGCTGTAACTTGACAGCACTTTACATTCACACAATGAAAGGTACTTTGATATTGCATGGGCCGACATAGCTGTATATTCTTTTCCCAAGGAAACCAGCCTTAAGTGAATTTTGGCAATCTGGGACCCAAAGGAGGGGCTTTTCTTCTCCATCCCCCTAACTTATGGGATACTCTTCCCCAAGAATTAATAGTGATGGCATCCCTATGGGCTTGCCAAACTGGTTTAAAGACATACCATTCCAGGGAACCTTTGATGTAGATAACTGGATTACTATGTTGGGGCTGCTTGAAAATTGGGGGGGGGGGGTGTTTCCTATTGTTTATTCCTTTAGGATTTTATGCAATTAAAAAAAAAAGACTGGAAACGGTTGACGGGAAATTTTAAAACACACAAAATAAACAAATATTATGGGGAAAACCTACATAGTATTTTCTGTTGCATCCCCTACCCTGTGCAATGATCTGCCTGGTGAGGTCAAAAAGAATTCCATCCTCCTAGCTTTCTGCAAATTGTGCAAAGTTGAATTCTTCAAGCAGACATTTTGCACTTGTAATAGAATTGAACTGCAACAATGTGGCTCAGAGAAAGGCCTGTATATGGAACATACTGTCTGTTGCTTTAAATAAGATCCTGCTCAGTAATTTTTGCCTTTGTTTAACATGTCATGTTAATAACGTATATATTGCTTCACCTCTGGCTGGTTTTCTGGATGTGTAGAAGCCAAATGCCTATTACATTGACTTTTGGATGTCCCACTCTGCTGATTATACTGACTTATTCTATGTAATAAACCACCTGGAGTCCCAGTGAGAAAGGTAGACTACAAATAACATAACATAAATAAATACAACAATATTACTTTAACATTGCCACTACATATAGCAAATCTCACCTCCAATACAGTAAGCTATTATGTTGAAGAACTAGAAAATTAGATGAGTTAAGTAACTTGGTAAATCAGACAACTAAAACTGAACATTTACAGGAAGAGTATTTAGTGGCAGGAGTTCAAATGGAAAAGTTTTATTTGGCCACTTAATTTTTAAAAGTAAATAAAAAGGGTTTTGTTCTTTTGTACATATCTGGTGCTCTAACACTTTAGATCAACACTCCAGCACGCAGTTATAGGAATACATTTTAATGAAATACAAGGAATTTTTGCTTCTTTAACTGAAATAGTACAGTATCCATAGAATAAGACAGACTCTTTTCCAGAGAGTTTAAACAGTCTGAAAATTATTCTTACCTCTCCATCACATGCACCAGAAAGAACTGTAGACAAGCTCTGCGGGTGCTTAGCCATGCAGTTAACTCCATCCCTGTGACCATCTAATGATGCAATAAAAGGCTTTGCAAACACACGATCCAACTTTGTAGCATTCAGGGCCCTTGTGTATTCCCTTGGAACTTCAAATGGATGTAATGCAGGATCATAATTTCGTGGAACTAAGATATTAACATGAATATGTTTAAGGAAGAAACTCTCGCTTTAAAGATGTTTCTGTTTTTTATGCTGTTACATCACCACTATCAGAGAGGAAAAAACATTTTTCTTACATAAATTCAGCTTTAATAACTTTCAATAGAAAAGTTGAAAATAACCATATTTTGTTTATATATTGTTTATACGAGTCATCATCATAGGACCTTGGCTGCTAATCATTCATTGGCCTGCAAGGACAACAGTCTAGAACAGTGGTCTTCAACCCCTGGTCCGGGGACCGGTACCGGGCCGTAGATCAGTCAGTACCAGGCTGCTGCTCCTCCTCGCTCTCATCCCTGGCTGCTGCCCTGCTACTCTGCCGCTGCCTCATCTTTGGTACTCTCAGCAGCGGCCATGGCTAGGGCTCCCCCTCAACATGGCACTGCACAGCTGCTGCTGGCAGCACCCCCCAGCGGGCAGCAGGAAGTTGGGGCGCCAACAGGAAAGCAAGTGGAGCAGGGACTCAGGCGGCAGTGATGTCCCTCGGCAAAAGACTAACCCCCCGGGACCTCAGTAAAATTGTCAAGCGTTGACCAGCCCCCGGTGATAGAAAGGTTGGGGATCACTGGTCTAGACCATTGTGTGATACAGCACACCAGATTAGGACAATGGGTCTGATGCTGCAGGGTTCTTCTTATGCCTCCTTCCCTCCCTCTTTAACTGGCATTCAAAAACTCATGAAAGGCTCAGTCTTATCTGCTTTGCTAGCAGCAGGTTCTAGGTTCAATTCCCAAGGATCTTGTTGTTGATAATGATGTGAAATTCCCCCACCTGAGACCACAGAAAGCCTCTACTACTCAGAGTAGAGAATATCAGCCTTGATAGAGCAATGAACTGGCTATGTTTGGTAGCCTGGCAATGAAGCTTCGGAAACAATGGCTATAATGCTACTACACTCCCAATGCCTAGATTCAGGTGAGTAAGCGTGTTGGTCCGAAGTGGCAGAACAACATTTAAATCCAATGGCACCTTGAAGATCAACAAAGTTTTCTTCAAAGTGTGAGTTTTTACGTGCATACAACAAAGCTCACATCTTGAATAAAACTTAGTTGGTCTTAAAGGTGCCATTAGACTCAAATTTTGTTCCCCATACTTAAGTAACATATTTTACTGTTTGCTTTAGCAATTTATATTACACTCTAGGTTGTATTTTATATTCTGAATGTTATGCTGTTTTATGGCTTGTCTTGGACCACAAGAGAATAAATTCTGAATCCGATTCAGTACACAGCTGATTTAAGTGCTCCATGACCATGCCAGCATCCCATCACTGCCAAGTAGCACCCCTTACGGCACTTTCAATGCCCACCAAGTCACAATAAGAAACCATTATTATTTAGCTTCACCCTAGAGCACTACTTCTAATGGCAGAAAGTGAAGAGGAACTAAAGAGCCTGTTGATGCGGGTGAAGGAGGAGAGTGCCAAAGTTGGCTTGAAACTCAACATCAAGAAAACAAAGATCATGGCATCCGGCCCTCTCAATTCCTGGCAAATAGAAGGGGAAGAAATGGAGATAGTGACAGATTTTATTTTCCTGGGCTCCAAGATCACTGCAGATGGGGACTGCAGCAAAGAAATTAAAAGACGCTTGCTCCTGGGGAGGAAAGCTATGGCAAATCTAGACAGCATCCTAAAAAGCAGAGACATCACCCTGCCAACAAAAGTGCGTTTAGTCAAGGCTATGGTCTTCCCAGTTGCAATGTATGGCTGCGAAAGTTGGACCATAAGGAAGGCCGAGCGTCAAAGAATTGAGGCTTTTGAACTCTGGTGCTGGAGAAGACTCTTGCGAGTCCCTTGGACTGCAAGGCGAACAAACCAGTCAGTCCTAGAGGAGATCAGCCCTGACTGCTCCTTAGAAGGCCAGATCCTGAAGATGAAACTCAAATATTTTGGCCACCTCATGAGAAGGAAGGACTCCCTGGAGAAGAGCCTAATGCTGGGAGAGATCGAGGGCAAAAGAAGAAGGGGACGACAGAGAATGAGGTGGATGGATGGAGTCACTGAAGCAGTAGGTGCAAACTTAAATGGACTCCGGGGAATGGTAGAGGACAGGAAGGCCTGGAGGATCATTGTCCATGGGGTCGCAATGGGTCGGACACGACTTCGCACCTAACAACAACAGAGCACTACTTTGATGGAACTCTACAGAATCCAAAGTTGAAGGGGTCCTCCAGGGTCATCTACTCCAATCCCCTGCACAAGGAGTACATTCACAACTGCCTGCCCTCTCAGTGACCCTAATTCCACGTGCAGATGATCCCCGCCCCCCAGTCTAGTGTGTGGGAAATTCGCCTTCTGACTCCAAAGTGGCGATCAGCATTTTCCTAACCATGCCAGAAAGGGCCACAAGGGCCAAGCAGCGACACAATCCCTTCTGCCCAGCCACTCACAACTGACGAAGTTCACAGAATCAGCCTCTCCGTCAGATGGCTACCCAGCCTCTGCTTAAGAACTTCCAGAGGAGAAGCCGCCACCTCTCGAGGAAGCCTGTGCCAGAGTCCTGACTCGCGAGTCGGAGACACGTGTCCTTCTGGGCAGAGAGCTCACCCCGTTGGAGGTCCTGCTTGGTCTCGCGGACGTAGTCATCCGGATTCCGGCTCAACACCTTCACCTTCATCCTCCGCGGGGGAAAGGGCGGCCGTTCCGCTTACAGTCTGCCCCTCCACTAAGGCGCCTAGAGCCAGCCAGCCTCAGAAACAACTTCCGGGTGAAGGCAGCCGGCACAGGTGAGGAAACCGGCCTCTCTACAGTCACGTGAGCAAATACGCTTCACTTTCCTAATCCCGCCCATTAGGCGCCGAGGAGGAGGCCATGCTGTGTTCTAAGTGGTCAAGCTGCCCGTCAGTTTCCGGTAGGGCCCGCCTATGAAGGGAAAGAGGTCAAATCCATAGCACCACTCACTTCCCCCATGTGATCGGCTACGGTCTGCGCAAAGGGTCATTTTCAGGGAAAACCTCTTCTTCACGTGCGTTCTCTTCGATGACGGTCACTGCTGCCGTCCCAGTGGTCGGGGCTGCGCCCACGCCGGCTTCGGCGCCGCCTGCTGCACGGTCCCTCTTGAGGCACGTGCGTTTCGAGAACCTGGTGGCCGGTCTGAGCGGAGGCGTGGTCTCCACGCTGGTGCTGCATCCGCTGGATCTGGTGAAGATCCGCTTCGCAGGTTAGGATCCCTCCCCCCGGCTGCAACGGCCGCCCGCCCCAGCCTGCCCTCGCCTCAGGGCCACGTGCCAGCTCTATCCCCCCCCCCCTTCTCCTGCAGCATTCCCAGGGGGCACCAACTGCCAAGCCCATCCCTCCCCCAGGGATGCTTAGTCGGTAGCCATCACCTGAGTTGCAGGTGCAGCGAGAAAGGTGGTTGGCACTAGGGAAAGGGTAAACTGAAAGCCAGACGTGGTTTATCCTAATTAGCATTTGTAGCGTGTCCTATGGGCCCAATGTCCCAGGCCCCCCCTGCTGGTTTTATGTTTAGGTGGGAGTTTTTTATGCTAAGGAAGTTTACTTTCTGGATAATTCTATTTTTATTTTGGTTTTATGAGATTTTTAGGCTGCCCCTCTTCTGCAGTGGTCTCAGGGCGGCTAACAACATTAAAAAAACAAGCTTTCTAAAATTCTATAAAAATAATTACAAATTACTTAAAAGTTCCTAAGAAGGTAAGACCAAAACCTCTCCATCACAAGGCTTCCCATGAACCTGATTATAGTAAACGTTTTCGGCAAAGTGAAGCCGTAAGTTACTTACGAAGTCCCAACTATCCCTGGGAAGGGTGTCCTGCAGTTACTTGTGCAGCACAAATAACAGTGCCAGTTGTGCTCTGCTAAGGCCCAACTGGCCTGTTGTATTTTTAAGCTGGGCCTGCTGTATGACTCAGTGACATAGGAACCTAGAAATGTCCCACAGCAAAAACTGCTACGGATTTGTGTGGATGTTTTCTAACACTTCAGTCAAGAGGAAATGCAGATTATTCCAAGTGATGCTTAACAGTTATATAGTTCTTTCAGTGTTTAAAGCACTTTGCGCACATTGTCTTATTGCCATTGTTTACAGGAGTTCTACAAAATTCCAGTACTGTGTTTTGGGATATGGGGAAACAGCTGAGCAACTTGTTGATTTCATTTCAGATGTAGTATTTGCTTCAAGGATCTTATTCTTTCAACCACTTTTATGAACAAAGTTTTTTTTTCTAATTATTTACTATTCCCAGTGCTGGCTTAAAATTTTATTAGCTTCATAGTTCTTACCTGGAGAAGGTTTACTTGCTCCTTTGTATTTATATTATGTTATTGATAATTCATTCTGGAATATACTTTCATCAGATTTCTCTCTTTTTTGTTTTGTCTAGTGAGCGATGGCTTGGAACTCAGACCAAAATACAATGGAATTCTCCACTGCTTGTCAACCATCTGGAAACATGAAGGATTGCGTGGTCTGTACCAAGGGGTAACACCAAACATGTGGGGAGCAGGTGCCTCTTGGGGCCTCTACTTTTTCTTGTAAGTTGAATTGTTAACATAATTTATCATGTTCTGTTCAAATATGTGTTTGTAGTGCATATTTACCATTCTGTATGTACATAGGCATGCTTTATTATACTGCCATTTTGATTGCAATGTCTGAGGATGCATGAATATATCACCCTATGTAACCATGGTCCTTTTTATCTAAATGTTCCTGATGTCCCATATAAAGCTTGTATCTTGATATGTATATAGATATCAATACTTTTCCATATTTAGTATTAATCACAAAGGCTTCAAAAGATCCAAGATGTGATCTAAGCAAGTGGGCTGGATCCAGTGATTGGGCAACAGAAGGTGCTGTTGGTCACAGCTTCCCTGCATCATCCTCCCCCCGGCACACCTTTTTGACCAGGGGGGAAAAATTTTCTGAGGTTGCAGAACCTGTGTGACCTAATGACCATGGAAGCTAGGAGGCTGCAAGAAAGGAGGGGACATATTGTTCTTTTTATCTGTCAGTTGAGCTCTGCTCATAGAAGAAATAGAGGGGAGCAATTCCAATCTGGTTTTCTTGCCCACTGCAGCTTCTAAACCTATATGGCTTCAAGTGAGTAACAGTGTTGGTCTGAAGTAGCACAACAGAATTTGAGTCCAATGGCACCGTTAAGACCAACAAAGGTGTGAGTTTTTTCAAGGTGTGAGTTTTTTGTGCCTGCACACTTCCTCAGACCATGGAACAGGTATACAGATATAAGGAGAAAGTAATTTTTTACTAATTTTTCCCTAAATCGGTACTCCTATGATTTCTGTTCCATTGTCTGAGGAAGTGTGCATGCACACGAAAGCCCATACCTTGAATAAATCTTTGTTGGTCTTAAAGGTGTCATTGGACACAAATTTTGTTGGACCTATATGGCTGTTAGTCCATAGCGTTTACACATCCTGGCACTGTTTTAGGGTTATAAAGGTCTTCCGGAATGAGTGAGGAAGACTGCAGTGAGTCAGGCTGGAAGCATTATTTTTGGCCTTGAAATTTAGGTGATCTTGGTTCAGAGTGGTAAGGCAGCAGACATGCAGTCTGAAAGCTCTGCCCATGAGGCTGGGAGTTCAATCCCAGCAGCCGGCTCAAGGTTGACTCAGCCTTCCATCCTTCCGAGGTCGGTAAAATGAGTACCCAGCTTGCTGGGGGGTAAACGGTAATGACTGGGGAAGGCACTGGCAAACCACCCCGTATTGAGTCTGCCATGAAAACGTTAGAGGGCGTCACCCCAAGGGTCAGACATGACTCGGTGCTTGCACAGGGGATACCTTTACCTTTAGGCTTATTTCAAGTATTTCTGTACTGATCTGAAGTAAATCAGAGCAGATACTGCTGCTGCAAGGAGAAATCAAAATCTCCTCTTCAGGCCCTCCAGCTGTGTTTTTAGCAACCCCTATTCCGCATAAATTATTGTAACCTATCAAGGTCCAAAGTACTTCAGTACCAGAGGTTGCAATTCAGTTAATAGGATTAGAGTTAAGTGAGCAATCCCAGTGCTGTTCCTGATTTTAACCCGCATTGAATAAATAAAACATTTACAAATAACGCATCTAAGTGATAGAAGCTGGCTATCTGTCATGAACTTTACCTGGTTCAGTCAGAGCATACACAAAGAGAATCTATGAATAGTGAGAAGGTTTGAATTCTCTGTCTCCTCTTGTTTTCCAAACCTTGTTCTAGGTTCACCAGCCAGCAATTAATAGAGTCAGCACACGGGGGGTATTAAAATAGATAATTATCTGTGTAAGATCCACACAGTACATAAATGTGTCTTATGTTTGATAATATGGCATATTGCTTTTTTGTTGATACCTTGCCCAATAAATACCATTTCAACATGAACTGCTTTAATAATATTGCAATCTGTTAATTGAAACCTTAAATCTGCTCATAGATTTTCTCTGTCTTGTGTTTTATTATAACTGAGCAGTGCCCAAGGGAATAACTACTGTGTGAGGAATAGCTTACTCTTCAAAAGTAGCTGTACATTTTCAAATTGTAAAGAGGAATATAAGACATCTAGAGAAGAGGTCCATCATGTCTCTCTCTCTCTGTCTAGACCAGCCTTTATCAACTTTTGTGCTGTTGTGAAACATTCTTCAGCCTTTGAGAACTCCCAGAAGTGGAGTGATCAGGCAGCATATGGTTGGAAAGCTTAGCTGTGTACATGCCCACGGGGCCCCTCTCCTCCCCACCCCTTCCAGGCCCATCACTGTCCATTTTGGGAGATGGGGGGCAGGTTGACATGACCATATATAATCATATCACCTGATACATGTTTTAAAATTTTAAAAATATATTTAAAATAATGAACTCCCATCCATTTGGGAAACCCTTCTAAGGCTATCAAGAAACCCCAGGGTTTTGCAAAACCCTGGTTGAGAGAGCCTGGTCTAGACACACACACACTGTGGATAGAGTCTGAAGAACCACACAGCTAGTGACTCCCCACCCCAATGCCACTTGCCAAACCACCTGCAGAACTTGAGAGCAGCTTCAGAAACAATTTGTGATATGTTATGGGCCTGCTGTTTGAATGAATCCTTCTAGCCATGTAAGTTGCCTTGAGATGTCTGTGCCAAGAGGGTACAGTATAGAAATTGAATTAATAAATAATAAACAACTGAACTTGAGTGCCCTACAATAGTTCTTTGACATCCAACCTATAAGTTGAATATTCATGTAGATTTGATGCACATATATGTTTCTAGATAATTGTCTTGTGCTGGTAGATCCAAATCTTCCCTGCACTCCGTTCCTCCTAATAACTCACTATTGAAGATTGCAAGGCCCTCATAGATACTTGTTAGGGGACTGGGTGAGATGGGGATGTTGGGTGAGATAGCCCCCGCTTCTCCTCTCAGACCTGACCAGGCTTTGCTGGAAGGAAAGAGATTCACGTGGCTTTTTGTCCATGTAGGACCTCTGGCATCCACCATCTGTTTTCAGAAGTCAAAAATGAGTGCCCCAGCAAATGGAGCATTAGTAGCATACAGGCCAGAGTAGCTCATGTGTTTATAAAATAATAAATTATCTGTATTTCCTAACCTTTTCTCAACATTTAATTCCTCAGCTATAATGCCATTAAAGCTTACAAGACAGAGGACAAGCGAGAAAGTCTTGGAGCAAGTGAGCACTTAGTATCAGCTGCTGAGGCAGGTAAGGATACGGAACAAAATATTCTGGGGTTTTTTTGTCCATGTTTATCAATTTTTGTTGCTGACTTGAACAGAAATTCTCATGTTTAATTCAGGAAAACTATTTGGTTTTAACATCAGGAATGCACTTTATGGTCTCCCATTTTCGACTAAAGAGAAGGTGGCAACTTTTTGATATGGTTTAAACTTAAATTCATTGAATTGGTTTTAAAGTGATTTGTATGTACCATATATCTATACTGTATACAGATACTTAGATTTATATTTAATGGTGTGAGCTTCCCTGATCCTCTGGGGAAAGGTGGCATACAAATCTAAAAATAAAATTTAAAAATAAACAAAATAAAAACGTTAGGCCTTTCTCATAGATAGAGCATTATCAATACAGTCCTAAGAAATACTATCTCAATCAGAATTGCAGCCTTCTAAATACTTTGCATTCCTATGACTTTCCTTGGAGAAAGCCCCATTGAATAGCCTTCAGTAGAATTCAGAGTTAGACCTGTTTAGGATTGCACAGTAAGTGCCCTAATGCAGAAGTGATTCTACTTGGGATTACGCTTACTAAAGCTAGGGGCAGTATATAAATTGCATGAAAAAATAAAATAAATAAATAAATCCATGAACTTGCAGTGGATTCACTTCCCTTGAGCTGTACCAGATTTTTATCCATTGGGTTCAGTAGAATGATGCTCAAATAAAGATTCTTAATCTTGGTCATTCTTTATCCTAACATGACATGTTTACCAACTGAATACAAATGTTTACTTTTCTACAATTATGAATACTCTTGGTATTTGCTCTTTGTCAGATAAAATTGTTGATCTAAACTATTTGGAACACTTGGTTGACAGGATTGCAACACATTCCTTTCCTAGACCAGAATCCAAAGAGCCGTACTAGGAGTTCCATGTGCCACCTTATGGCATCTCCTTAAACTGAAAGTTCTCTCAAAACTACTATGTGAATTTAAATTTCACTGTGCATTCCCAAGCCCAAAGGACTGCTTAACTTTGCAGTCCTAAGTAAACCTTCTTTAGTTCATTGGAGTCTACTTAGGACTACACAGTGAAGTACCTCTCTGGATCATAGCCTTATATTCAGTCTGCACCTTGGGACAAAATCATAGGCCAATATGGAATGATCAGTATACAGTGGGCTATAAAACACATATTAATCAAAATGCATACAGATCTGTCTGATACAATGTATTTTGCTAGCTTCACAGTGCATTTGTTTTATTATTGTAGTGTTTCCTTATTGTCCTTATTTTCAGAAATTGATTTTTTTGTTTCCCTTTTACCATACACTATGTTACCATATGATTCTGCTTGAAAACAAGGCATATGCTTGCATGTTCCACGTGTGGGCACTCTCACTCCCTCTCTTATTCTGCTTCCTTCTCCATTTTATTTTTAGTATATTCACCTTAGATTACTGTGATGTCCAGTTCAGCAGCTTGGCCTTTGTCCACCAAACTAGAAACACAAAGTGAACAGTGGAGCTTCTCATTTTGGTTTGGTCTTGGGGGAAATCCTTCTACTAGACATGTATGGGACAAGAAGCAGCGTTTCTGGCCTTTGCCACACAACAAAGGGAAAGAGAGTAAGACTGAATCCGATCTAATCACACTGGATCCCAGGGGAAGTTCTTTACATGGCACACTTCTCATATTCCACACCCTTTTCAGCAGTATTTGCTTTCAGTCAGCAACTCTTGTTGAGTATAGATGAACGGATAAACCAGGACCTCAATGTTAAATAATGGCACACGATTGGTCACCGTATGTTTGCTTGTTTGTTTGCTGTAAATAGTGCCTTTTGTAGGATCATAGTACCCCAGTTGAAACAATGGTCACATTTCTGTCTGTTGTTAGGAGCCATGACCCTCTGTATTACGAACCCCATCTGGGTGACAAAAACTCGGCTTGTGCTGCAATATGAAGCTGGCATTGATCCATCAAAGAGGCAGTACAAGGGAATGGTAGACGCCCTCGTAAAAATATACAAGTGTGAAGGAATACGTGGCTTATACAAGGTAAGATGATTAGAAATCATACTCTGGGAGTACTGGTATTTCGTGTGACTAAAACATCCTTAGTGATGTGACAATGTGTATATGAAAGTGTTACTGTGTGAGCTCCACTACCATAGGTCTGCTAGTGGGCTTCGTTTTTCTTTGCTCCTTCTTTTCCCCGTTGTCACAGGGCTGTACTCAAAGCCTTGTGAAGAGTCAGATCTAGATGGATTGGGGCCAGCTTGATCTCTGCTTGTAACTGTGTTGTTGCTGGCAAAGACCAAAGTACTTTAACACTTTGTACTCTCTGTAGAATCACTAGGCCAGTATATTGTCTGATCTCAGTCTGCTTCTGCTGTCTGTTGTGCACAACTTTTGGTTCTTCAAGCCAACGGAGGACAGGGTTGAATCCAGGCAGCTTTTTCAGCCAGTCTTACCCAATTCCCCTGCTTAGTATTGTCCCCTTCCCATACAGCTTTTATAAATGTGAGTCTTGTGATCCCTACCATAGCCTTTTTGGGTGGCAAACGGAGCCTCTCCTTCCTGTTTCACCACCAGAGAAGCTGGTTGAATCCAGCCCCAAACATCTGGTGGTACATTGGAGTAGTGTGCTGCTACAGCATTCGAAAGGATATTCCCATTGAAACCAGAACCAAGACGTATAAGGCTGTTTTTCAAGCTTGAGCTACTCAGTTAGTTGTCAGTGGGCCAGTCTTCTACAACTGGGAAGCGTGTCTGTTTGGTTAGAAGTCAGGATCTAAATGTTCGTTCTTCAGTAGTGTGAAGGACTTTGCAAGGGGCTGTGTTTCCAGACTCAAGCTGATTTGAACAGATGCTGCTCAACCCTTTCTGAATGTTACTTTTAAAACTGTATGCCAACTGTTTTAGACAGTACTTCAAGATAACACTAGAGTGTGAAAAACTACAGGAAGCAGAGCAAAAAGGCATTATTGTAAGGGCCCAGGAGACTTTCATGATAAACTGAACAAAAAACAGTTTTCCCCAGGATTTTCAGAGCTGAGAAATTAAGGGACTTGTTTCTCATGAACAATGAAAATCAAGCATTCCTGCTCGTAGTTAGGGCCGATGAATCAGACCTTCTTTTCTGGCCAAGAACAGCCATTTCCCAAATGTATAAAACAGCCTACTGGCATAACCTAGACTGATAATATAAAGTGGTTAAAAATAAAACAGAACTTTTTCTGTTATGTATATTGATGCTGGAAAAAATGCAGGTTGTATTATGTTCCGCATTGAAACTAAAGTTTATATCTTTAAACAGCCCGTGGCGCCACAGGCGCCACGGACTAAATAATTCGTTAAGCCCCCTTGAGGTGGGCTTTGTCCGTGATAAGGAAGGGTCCGGGTTGGACCCTTCCTCACGACAGACAATCGGAGGGACCAATCGGCCGATTGGTCCCTCCGATTCCCAGCCTGAGCAACTGCGAGCCGCACACAGCTCGGCTCGCAGTTGCTCCCGGCCTGACGCGGCAAGAGGCGCGAAGCGCCTCTCGCCGCGTCAGCCCGCCGCCCCAGGGAACCCCCAGCAGTCGCGCGAAGCGCGGCTGCCGGGGGTTCCCTGCCTGGCGGACTGACGCGGCGAAAGGCGCAAAGCGCCTCTCGCCGCATCAGCCCGCCGCCCGACGGAGCCTGCCTGCCTGCAAAGAAGCCTGCTGCCGCCGCCACCGACAACGACGCCGACCAGCCCGCCGCTGCCGTCGGTGAGTCCTAGCGCCCGCTGCATTTAGCTGCAGCGGGCTTGATTACTAGTGTAGTAATAAAATGATAACTGTGATGTTATCCTGTCATGAATCAGGTTGGCTAGCTTTAATATTTTGCTCTTTAAACTCTAAAAAAAAAATCTGTGTTTTAGGGTTTTGTCCCTGGTCTGTTTGGAACAAGTCATGGAGCCCTGCAATTCATGGCCTATGAAGAACTTAAGTCAAAATATAATAAGCATTGGAATAGACCATCAGATTCAAAACTGGTAAAGCTCTCCTGTATTGTGGCTTATTTTATGCATGTAGTATATGATATAAGAGCCTCTTGTGGCATAGAGTGGTAAGGCAGCAGACATGCAGTCTGAAAGCTCTGCCCATGAGGCTGGGAGTTCAATCCCAGCAGCCGGTTCAAGGTTGACTCAGCCTGCCATCCTTCCGAGGTCGGTAAAATGAGTACCCAGCTTGCTGGGGGGTAAACGGTAATGACTGAGGAAGGCACTGGTAAACCACCCCGTATTGAGTCTGCCATGAAAACGCTAGAGGGCGTCACCCCAAGGGTCAGACATGACTCCATGCTTACATAGGGGATACCTTTACCTTCACCTTTAGTATATGATGTCTTCTGTCACTGAGAACAGTTCTATTTGGCGTTCATGGCTAAATAGGGGCCTTGATGGCCCCATCTTCCATTAATTCAACTAGCTCCTTTTAAAACCAACTAAGCTAGTGGCTATTATGTTTATGGCAATAAATTCCACCATTTAATCATGCATGAGTACTTTTACCTGTTCTTTATTTAGTATTAGTATTATTTAGAGTTGGTCTTGTTTATTATTAGCAACATTGCTATATTTAAAAGATAGAAACTATCAAATATTCATAAATATTCATAGACCTACAAATGTGGAGTTCATTATCGATTCCTTTAACACCGTCGTTTGAAACTAATGTTGGCTCCGTTTCGTTTTTAGAGCACTTTAGAGTATATCACTATGGCAGCTTTGTCGAAAATCTTTGCTGTTTCAGCAACATATCCGTATCAGGTTGTGAGAGCGCGTCTCCAGGATCAGCACAACAGATACTCAGGAGTATTGGATGTAATACGTAGAACATGGAGGTAGGCATGGGAATCCACACCTATTGCAGAAGGGGCTCATCTACAAACAGAGCAATGCTAAGCAGAGTTACACCCTTCTAAGTACATTGAAGTCAATAGGCTTAGAAAGGTATAACTGTTTACAATTGCCCTGTAAGTATAAGGCAGGTTAGGAGGGGGCGTCCTGCCAGCAGCAGTGATGTGTCACTTCCATCCTGTCCATATTCACTTCCATCTGAGCTGATCATGTGGCAAGCATCTCCAGGTAGGGTTGCCAACCTCCAGGTAAAGTCTGGATCTCCACCGGAATCACAATTAATCTCCAGACTACAGAAATCAGTTCCCCAGGAGAAAATGGCGGCTTTGGAAAGTGGACTATGGAATTATGCCCTGCTAAGGTCCCTCCTCACTCCCAAATCTCCAGGAATTTCTCTGCCCAGATGTATTTCTCTGCCCAGCCCTACCCCCACACACACCCACACAGAGTGCTAATTTAAACAGATTTTAATGAGTTATTTCTAACCTACCCTTCCATGTATAGTCTGTGGTGACATTCATGCCTGTGGTTGGGTGAAAATGTTGCTATTTTGCCGTCAACTTTCACCTGTCCTTTTGTCCCTCTGCCTTCTGCTGAAGCAGGTAGGACTGCAGTATTGCCCCACAGCAGATGGAGCTGGGGAGTGGCATAAAGACTGGTGGGAGGGATAAGATATGTAGTAGCTGCATCCTCTCCCATGGGTAGGACTTCTGGCCATCCTAACTCAAAATATAGTCTGAACGTCTTTCCCCTTCCTTCCAAATATGGTCAATATAGAGGGGAAATCACCTGGTTTAGCAAACCATGCGACTCCTAGAATCCTGTAGCTGTTGACATGTATAAGTAATTGGCTATGTACAGTTGCATATGAGAATATATAATGGCCCAGTGGCACCTTCAAGACCAGCAGTTTTATTCAAGGTATAAGCTTTCGTCTGCATCCACACTTCAGATACAAAGAAGTGTGTGTACACAAAAGCTTATACCACGCTTAAAGCTTTGTTGGAATTAAAGGTGCCAGTGGATTAAAACTTTGTTCTGCTGCTTCAAAGCAACAGGACTACACACCAGAAAAATGTCAAATAGGGCCTTTTTAAAGAGCCATGATGCATTTCACCCATTTATTTTTCTGTAACTGTAAGATGAAATTCTTAACAGAGTCCTATCCTCAGCTAATTTCAAGATTGCATTCAGAATTTTAAACTGTTCCAAAGACACTGTGCAGAAAATTGTTGCATGATCTTCCTATTAAATAAATTTGGAAGTTACAAGTAAATGCTTTCTGCTTCTTTGTAGGAAAGAAGGAGTTCATGGATTTTACAAAGGAATTGTACCTAATGTGCTCAGAGTAACTCCTGCATGCTGTATTACCTTTGTTGTGTATGAAAAAGTATCCCAATTACTACTTGGATTTAATAATAGCAGCTGAATCCTGAAGATTGCATCAAGAAAGGCATCTTCATCAAATACCTGTCTGTTTTAAGACTTAATTTCTCCGTTAATCTCAGAAGAACAGGAGAATAGAATTCATTTTGATAGAAGCAATTGAATCTGGAATTTTTCCATGCTGATCTTGTGTCAGAGAAAGGCTCAGCAAAAGCTCTGCATATTTTCTTTCATTGGTTAGTGCATTGTTCTCTCTGACCCTGTTCAAGAAAAGCAATGAACTCAGCACTGGGAAATGCATAAAGATCAGTGTGTCAAAATACTGGAAGGAACAATAGTTGGTATGCTGCCGATATATGGCCTTCCCCTATTTATATCACTAATAAATTGTGTATATACAATTGTTTACAATGATTATTTCAGCATTCCATGTCCTTTCGATCCACCAATTGAGCAAGGCTAATGGTGATAAAAATTAATTGGTCTCTACAGCATGGCACTGAGAGCACGTGTGTTGCGTTTGTCTTACGTGCTTGAATAAAAAATCTTAACACATCACAAAAAATTGAACCACTGAAGTGTCATATTTTAAAAAAATTTTTGGTGCCTGCTTGCTTCTATTACCGTAGCTTCCAGTTAAAAATGCAATTGAATTGATGAAGAGATTTTTTAAAGCTGCCTTTTTACAGCTTTTGAGATATGATTCAGCATTTGAGGTATGATTCAGAATTATGGAGGTGGCTCAGCCCTATGAATGCTTGGCTTTGGCAGGTTCAGAACCAGCCTGTACCGTCCCTTGTCTGACTACTGAGGCCTGTCCTGTCGCTGCTTGATGAGTAGACATCAAGAAAAAGGAACAGGAACCATCACAACCACTCCAACAACAGCTGCAGCTGTCTGCTACCCATCCAGGAAGTCTCTTATTTGCCTCATTTCTACCACTGTTGTCCAAATTCCACAGCCCTTCCTGGAAATGTCATCCTAGCGCTGAAACCTTAACAAGATTGTATGTGCTGGTTTAACAGTATACAAAGGCATACCACTCACATATAATGGTAGTAGTATTCAGAGTTCTATACAAGATTAGGAGTATTTGTGGATTCTGAATTCCCTAATATTGAAATAGAAATATTAAAGCAATCAGTAAAGGGATTTAATTAAAGTAGCAGTAATTGTTTCAAGACATCTTTCAATGCACAGTTGGGTCTTCTTGTGTTACTCAATGAATGAAAAGTGTTTTCTAATAGGAAGCGACATTCAAAGTAAAATCATACTTTATTGTAGGTTAACTAGGCTTAAACAAAGGTAAATGTTTCTAATTTGGGTGTTTATAAAAGCTTGCCTTTATTAACAAATGTAGAAAAGTGTCAAGAATTTATATTAAAGTAGTACTTAAATACAGAATCTCCAAAACTTTATGAAAAACATGCTAGGATACTTCTTTTTTGGTAAAAAAAAAAATCAACTGCTTACTGCTATGTCTATTTTAAAAAATTGTGCGTTATAGCCAAGTGCTTCCTTCCGTATACAGAAGACTAGCAGGGGGTGGATTGGCCCCACTACTACCACGCATGCATTGTATATAACATAGTATAGTATTGGGAAGAGCATTCTATTTTGGTAACTCTTCTATAACGATGCGGGAAACTGAGTTCCATCCAGTTGAAGCGTCTCCTCTTGGGTAATCTGAGCAGGTGCCAACCCAAATGGCAACATCCACCAAGCCGGCACTGATTCCTTCACATAATCCTTCCACTGTTGGAAGACAAAGCACATCTCGTTTTTACTCAAAAACCATCAGCTGACTAGGTACAGGAGACAAAAGTGCAGGAGAGGGAGCTGAATAGATCATTCATCATCGGAACTCTGCAGTGAGTTCTCCTTTGGCTGCTGCTCTATCTCCTTTCCAGAGGTAAGGCTACCAGGAGGTCTATATGCTGGTGGATACCTGTGAAGCTGTTTTCAACTGCAGGTCCATCCAGGTCAGTATCATTTATTCACCCTGGCACTGGCTCAGCAGCCTCTTAAGCAGAGAGCTTTCACATTACCTACCACCTGATTCTTTAGACTGAATTTGGGACTTTCTGTATGCCAAGCAGATGCTCTACCACTGAGCCAGGGCCCTTCCTCACGATGCTGAAGCCTAGGAGGTGTAGGTTTGGAGAGGATTGATTACAGGACTATTAAAAAGGAAACTTGGGGACTGAACTGGAACCATGTAGCCACCAGCATTTTTCTTTGCTCAAAATGAGGAGGCTGAATCGTCCGGCCTCATCTGTTTCATCAGTGCATTGCGCTACGCAAGGCAAATCAACCTTTGCTGTAAAAATTGATGGATCTGTATACGTACCCGAAGAAGTGCGGTGTATATTAATCGTGGAATTTAATTCTGGACTTCCTTGGTCTAAATAAATTATAGCCTCAATAGGAAGCGGCCCAGAACACTCGGCTCCGTTGAATGTAAAATACCAGCGCTGACAACAAGCATTTCTGCATTTGAGGCGAAGCGATCCACTGAAGAGAACTCTTAAGGCACTGTTGGTCCGCATCTTTGTGAATGTGCATTCCTGTGTTTCAAAGAACAAGAACAAGGTGTGTGTTGAAGCTACTGAAATTTTTCACAGTTAATGCACAATATACTTTATTCTCTTAATTGTCCCGGTTTCTACCACCCAGTTTTCGGCTGGTGCATGCCACAAACTTCAGTTATGCTATCTTGCAGCAGATCCACAAAAACATTCCTTTACTAGTAGTTGCCGTTTTTTGTTGTTGTTATTCTAAGGTAATGTATCGGAAATTCAGATGCGGGAAATCTTTCAGAAGGCTTCAAATCTTTGCAGACTTCAAATATAGCCGTCATAGAAAATTGGATCTTCCATTCCACAATGGCTGGAATTCGAAGTCATGGTAGATTCTCTTACAAGACAATAGATATCATGGTTCAAAGGAAGAAAAGAGGGTATTGTAGGAACGATATCTGTAGTTAATTTTTCTCCTTAGGAAAGTAACAGAACTAGTTATTTTTTAATCTAACCACAGCAAGTGAGGATGAAGTGTTAACCAGCAGGTCACTAAATGAAAAAAAATGTATTACATTCCTGGTTCACATATAACAAAAAACGTTGCTTGTAGTTAGGAATGAGTTTTATGAAACCCTTAAGCATGTGTGCTCCATTCCTTTTCTTGTACATGGCATAGAAATAGTCACATTCCACTTTCACACAAATTATATATCACAACAGGGCTAATTAGTACCCTTGTTTGGTAGGCATTTATCTGCTGCTTTGTCGCCCCGGTATTTTAGGATTAATTTTATGTCTCAAGCTGGTTCCCTGGAGAGGTAGCATAGAAATTTGCTGAAGAAATAAATAATAAACACATGTATGTTAAACAAATAAACCAGAGATTTCTCTGAATAATGACGGTTTCTGGTCACTTCAAAGCACTATTTTAATGCTAGAGAATCAACCAGTTTGTGGCTTAGACATAACAAAAATAATTTGCCACAAAAGCAGAAATTATCCACTTAGAAGTCACATGTTAAGGGAGCATGAAAGCCCATATATTTCCAAGACTTGCCTTTGTACTAACCAACTATGCTAGCTACAAGATTTTTTTTCTAACCATTTTCTAACCATTCGTAGCCTTTTTATCTGTGATAGGTGATCAAACTATCTATAGTGAAGCGTTCCCCACCAGATGTTACAGTTTTCAAGTAATGAATAATTACAGCAATAAAAGACAAGTATGTACTAAAGAGTTGATAATATTATCTGAAATGGTCTATGAAAATTGGATTTAATAAAAGATTGCTACAAGTGCCACAGAATCCAAGTTGAAGGGTCATCTAATCCAACCCCCCTGCAGAATACAGGAAATTCACAACTACCTGCCCACCCACAGTGACCCCAATTCCATGCCCAGATGATGCTCCCCCCCCCAAAAAAAAACCACCAGAAAAGCCTTCCTTTCTTTATACTATTATTATACCAGGATATTCTCCCCCTTCCCCTATTTTTAAATCCTACCACCAGAGGCTTATAAGGGGTTGTCAGTACTTTTAACCAGGCTGTAACTACCAGTATTTGCCTCCCTAGCAAACTTACCCCTAGACGTTAACAGAAGATTAGCCAAGCCAAATCCTTGTAAGTTCTCTTAACACATATATTTAGCGCATTATAGTCAATTGTGTTTGCTTACTGCAATCTTCCCGAGGTCTATGCCGTAGTTCAGAGCACTCCAAGAACACTGTTTATAGTTGGGAGTCCAGGATTCTTCAAACGTCTCTCGCACACATTCTCCTTTCTCTCCTTTAAGCCCATCTCGACCGGGGATTCCAGGGGTCCCAGGGATACCGTTGACCCCAGGATTTCCATCTCTCCCAGGAACACCGTTCGGTCCTTGCAAACACATCCCATTATACTGAAAAACAAAATGATTCATATTTGAATGGTGAAACTAGCCGTGCAATACTGAACAAAATCGAAGTGGTGCAAAAATGCTGAAGTGTTTCTTCCCCTCCCTTTATAACCTAGTAAACTGGATTCTGAGCCTTTAGCTGCTACTGCACAATGCTCTGGGGGCTCTCTTTCTACAGCAGATTTGGTCTTCAACAATACATGGATGATGCAGACTGGAAAAGGAAATTATGATTCTGCTACCTTTGTCAGGAGAATACAGAGGGATCCTAATCCAAGTTATACCTTTCTAGGTCCCAGGAATTAATGGGCTTAGAAAAGCCCACTCTCACACTAGAAATCTCCCAGCCTGCCCTGCTGCTGCTTGACATACATCTTTCGGTGTATCCTATGTCACATTTGGCCTGAATGGATGCCACATGTTGTTGAGATGCATGCTCTTCGCTCTGCGGGTTTGAATCTGTTGGTTGTTCCCGATCCCTGGGAGGCATACCTAACCTCGACCAGGGCCAGGGCCTTTTTAGTCCTGGCCCCAACCTGGTGGAGTGAGCTCCCGGAAGAGCTGAGGGCCCTGATGAACCTGTCACAGTTCCGCAGGGCCTGTAAGACAGAGCTCTTCCACCAGGCATTTGGTTAAGGCTGGGCCAGGAAGATCGGGTCCCTCCCTGTGTAGGTCCTATGTGCCGAACATCTGGGCAGGAGTCAGCCCCTCAGGACAGCGGTTGGAGCGGTGGTAGGAGTTTGTTGTTGGGTAGGGAGGGGTAGACCCCGCCACTGGGGCCGCTTCCCTGCGGCCTGCCAAGAGCACCCGCCGCCTCTGTGAGGCAGTGGGCATGCTTGGCAGGCTGTAGGGAAGGGAAATCCTCCCCTTTGTGGCTGCTCACCTGGGACCTGGCAGGTGTGCAGGTGGAATGGCGGAGACTCACAGACACGCTGGCTCCAGCAGCCAGGCATGTCTGTGAGGCGAGGGGTGAGCTCTCAGTGAGGGAGGGCAGGAGCTACAGGGGCAGGGCCAATCAAGCTGGCCACACCCTGATTGGCCCTATTCTAACTCGGACAGCAGGACTCGTTCCTCCCCAAGGCCATTTTCACAAATATAAAGAGGAACCATGGAGAAGGATGTAAACTGCCATGAGCCGGCAGGGCCCGAGAGTGGCGGTTGACAAAAGCTACTATAAATAAATAAATTCTGTTTAGGATTATACTGCCCTTCTCCCTTGGGTACCAAGAGCAAGCGCTATGCATGATCTTCCCCAAGTGCATATTCACTATTTTGCACGAATTGGGCAATGTACATATTTCAAGCTTTTGTGAGAGAGATCCCAAAAACCAAAATGTATTGTAGGTAACCATTCGTGTTTACTGACACTAGCAAATATTCATGTTGCCCTGTTCACTCAAAATAGTGATCACCAATATTTACTTTTATTAAGGGGGTTTCGATGTCACCTCATCAGAGACCTGTTCAAACGAGCTTACAATGCATTAGGGAAGCCGCTAGGCAAGGCAGGCATTCCCAAAATGTAACTCAATAAAAGGGCTGTCAGGATGCTCTTCGGTTAAAGACCGACTAAATTACCTTGTGCAGAGATAAGTGATGTTTGCTGTGTACTTTGATTGTTATCACTTTGTATTTCTTCCACATCTTTCCTCCATCTCCCTTTGTATTATTATTACTATTATTGAAGTTATTTTTAAATCTGTGGCGAGAAACTGATAGTACTAGTTGAATAGCGACCAAGGAAAAAGGGAGTGGATGTTAACAGCAGTTTGATATCCCTGCCGAGCTCTTTCTTTAGACGGGAGAACAACGTATTCCTTGTTTTCTGATGCACTTTTGCTGCCGGATCTTATAACCGTGAAAGGAGGTCACCTTCATCATTGGGAATAAAACAGCATTTGGGAAAGTACAGCAGTGGGGGAACCATTGTAATAATAGATCAAACAAGAGGCCAGAACTTGAAGATGCGGTGAAGAATATATCAGAGTAATGGAAACTATTCAGGCAAGAAATTATTTCTGAAGGAGTCACCAAAGGAAATAATGTTTTTCACGAAGAACACAGAGAGAAAAAGATAACTTGCCCCAAGGGGGAAGTGACTCACACAATAGACTGAACACTTTGGGCAGAATATTTTCTGTGTTCACAGCACCCTGAAAATTGTGCATCTTTTTGTCAGATTATGGCTGTCAACCCTTTAGGTGGCAACTGGCGATTTCCCACTATTACTGTCAATCTACAGCCAACCAAAATCAGTTCCTCTGGGGAAGATGGCTGCTTTGGAAGATAGATTCCGCTGGTCCCCTCACCAAACCCCGCTCTTTCAAGGCTCCACCCCCCCCAAATCTCCAGGTTCTCCCCAACCAAGAACTGACAACCCTATATGACAGGGGTAGCGTTTGCTGGCAGGGGCTCTTGGGAATTGTAGTCCATGGACATCTGGAGGACCACAGGTTGACTACCCCTGCTATATGACATTCAGCAAATTCCAGGCCAAACAAGACAATATGGACTCCTACTGATCACAAGGACAACGATGCCATAGGACAGCACTTCTCCCACCTTCTGTGCCACTGCAAGTATAAAACTGCTAGGAGGGGAGGGGGTGCAGCTCTGTCAGCACTTGATAAGGCGCAGGGAGTGGGAAACAATAACAGGTTTGGCCAAACTGTGGCTCTCCAGATGTCCATGAACTACAATTCCCATGAGCCCCTGCCAGCACTGGAGAGCCAGTTTGGACACCCCTGCAATAGTGCTTCAGGAGGATCAAGCCTTAGTACGGTCATTCAGCAACCTTGTGGCTAAGACAAGGACAATGTCATGTCTAGTTCAACCCTCACAATCTAGTGCTATTCAGCACAGTATCCTTTTGCCTTGTTTGATCTTATTTTCATGCACTGACTACAAGTTTCTCTTGCCTGGACAGATTTAACATTCTGATTGGTGTCAGAACCCCAAGGTTTCTCTCAGGTTCAAGTTACCTGAAGTGTAGCCATTGTTAAGATTGTCTGAGCATGCTGTAACCCTGAAACTCCTAACTGCCTCTCTATTCATTATGGTATCAATGTCGTAGCTGTTCCTGTGTTCTCTAAGGCCATTGCCGGGGCTGCTATCTGGCCTATTATGCACAGCTGCCGAAATGGCGATTTCGGGCCACATGGAAAATGTGGAGGGGAAAGACACAAAGCAAACTGCTTATGTACGGGACGCAATGGCGGCAAAACCCAGAGTAACTGATTATGCACGCGGTGACCCCAGTGCCCCTTCTGGTTGCACCCCGGTCGCCTGGAAGCTCTGCTTTCTTCCGTGTTTCACTAACACGGCTTTTTTGGCGGCATGCACCGAATCTGCAGCCGGCGCCGTGCGTTATCGGTGATTTTAGGCAACGTCATTCCACCCCGAATGCGGACCTTACCCTCCGTGCATAATGGGTCTCTGTCTTGGCTGAACTCCTAGCCTGGCACCTGGAATGGGGGTGTTGTGTCTAAGGGGGGATTGTGAACTTGCTTTGGAGGGAATAACTGGTGGATAAGAACTGTTGCTTGTGCCCTGGTCTTTCGTTTCGGCTATGTGAGTCCTGGAAGAGCTGCTTGAATAAACTTTCAAGAGAAGTGTTTATTTCAAGTCTGTCATCCTGACAATTGGGTGTGATATCATCACCAGACAAACGAAATGGTCTTAATCCCGAGCTCTCCCACGCAGGAAACCCAAACCTCCACAGCATTACATTCTGTTTTTGAAAGGAACTATTTCCCACAAACACTTAACTCAGCACGGCTCCTTTGCCTTTCTCCTCCCATGCATATATTACTGGCCAGAAGGGAACGTGGTGACGGGAACTTTAGACATAGTCAGCCAAGGCCAGCTCTGCTGATGTGTTCCACACGGAAATGAATGGCTTGAGGGAGGAAAAATGTCGAAGAAACCAACTATCCATTGCCCTGAATATTCATACTCGGGGAGTAATCACAAAGGGCAGAGGAACTCTATCGCCTTACTCATCATCAGCTGCCGGGAAGTCCCACCACATCAGATTATACAGCTGCCTTTCTTTCAGCGTTCCAGCTGCGGTTGTGTTGGCAGACAGAAAGAGTTCTCCCAGACCTTAACAACTGACACAAATCATAGAATCATAGAATCATAGAGTTGGAAGGGGCCATACAGGCCACCTAGTCCAACCCTCTGCTCAACTCAGGATCAGCACAAAGCCGTGTTGCATCCAGTTTGGGCAACACCATAAGCCCCGTTCCGTTACTTCAGCCACACCCAAGTTAGGTTGGGTCTATGCTGTCCACTGCAGGAGGCCACCACAGCCTGAGGTGGTGAAATATGCTGTCCTTCTTCATACTCCAAATAGGGACAGCAAATGTTAAATGTTGCACATCACAAGCGAAGGTTCCAACCCTGCTCTTCGCTGGCACAGTAGAGGTTGGATCCAGCCAACTTTTTCCCCAGTCTGCCTTGCCTAATGTTGCTTCTTATTGCACGTGGCTCTGGTGATGGTCTCATGAACCCCAGCAGAATATGTCGGGTGGTGAAAGGGGGTGCCCCCCTTCCCTTGTCACTAGTGGAAACATTGTTTGGATCCAATCCTAAATTTTTGGATCCAATCCCAAAAAATATTCAGCATTGGGAAGCATTTACAAAAAGAACACCCACCACCACCACCTGCAACCTGAAAGGGCACTGGCCAGTCTTCCTCTGTCGCTCTGCTGCTTGACCAGGCCTCAACCCTGTTGTTGGGTGAGCAAGATGAGGCTCCCTGTTTCTTGCTATACACACAACCATGTTAATTATTTATTGCATGGCATATGTGCACTTCAGTCAGGAGAGCCGGGGATTGTCTGGCTGCCGGGCAAGAGCCATTTGGAGGTGGTTTGCCACTGCCTGGCTCTGCCTCATGACCTTGGTATTCCTTGCAGGTCGCCCTTCCAAGTGCTGGCCAGGGCCTGCTCTGTTTCACTTCCGAGATCTGGTGGGATTGGGACTGCCTGGGGTGTCCAGGTCAGGTGTCATGTTAAGGTACCAGTTGGGCACCCACTTGAGCTACAGCCCTTCCAATATTCAGCACACATGTAGGAATGTTGGCCCAGTTCCAAAGAGCCACTGGGGATGTAGCACACCGCATCTTGCGTGCCAAAGTCCACTGCAGGGGTCTCATTTAAACTGGGCAAGGTTAGCGCACCAAAGAATGACAGGCCGGGCTGACGTTGCCCTGACTGGCTCTTAGGGGCCGGGCACAAGCAGCAGCATCACCAGGAGAAGTTCTAGCGCACGGCCATTCCAGTGCCAGCCTCGAATTGGGTCCTCGACTCCCCAGCAGAATTAGGGTCTTGCACCACATCTGAGGACTGCAGAGGGCGGGCGCATGCTCTCTACTACCTGCAGCAAATATCGTCGAATGCTCTCGACTACCTGTAGAAAACGGGGACCACAGAACCACGCCCCCTCCCCTCCCCTCCCCTCCGGTCTACTTTATGGCGGGCAAAGACTCCCCCCCTCCTCCCTGTTGTCTGGCCCCAGTTCTGCCGCCCCCTGCTCTGCGCGGCGGGTCGAGCCGTGCCAGCCAGGGCGGGCGGGGAGGGGGGGGGCTTTCCCTCGGCGCCCCCGGCCCAGGCAGCCCCGGCCGCCGCTCCCTGCACTCACCACGTCCACCACCTCCCGCTGGCGGAGCGCCTTCGTCTTCCCTCTGGGGCTCTCCGACGCCGTCCCCGCCGGGGGCGCCGCCGCCAGCAGCAGGAGCAGCAGCAGGAGCGCCACGCCGGGCGGAGGCGGCGGGCGAGAGGGCAGCGCGGCGGGCGAGAGGCGCGGCATGGTCGGCGGCGCGGAGGAGTCGGGCAGCGTCTGCCGCGTGGAGGGATGGATGGATGAATGAGCCCTTGACGGCTCCGGCCCCCTCCCAGGGGACCGCCAGGAATGCGCCGCCGGCTGCGCCCGGCACTCTTGCAGCAGCCACAGCAGCAGCAGCAGCAGCAGCGTCCTCCGGGCAGCCGAGTTGGGGGGGGGGGGGGAAGGCCGAGTCCCTCCCGCCCCACTTCGCGGGATCCGGGGGAGGGGGCAGCTGGAGTCCGGCGACGGGCTCGGGGAGTTACGTCGGCCACAGACTTTCGGCTACCGGCTTCGCCCACGAAGCACTGCCCGAGAGCGGCCACTGGAGGGCACAGGCCGAGCCCGCAACGCCGCCCCTCCGGCAGAAGCCTGGCCGCCCAGCGCCCCGCTATGTTGCGGCCAGGAGGAAAAGGAGTCCTGCGCTGTCGCCTCAGGGGCCTCAGTACTCCTTTTCCCGAGACGGGACTTCTCCAGAGCAAGGCCTTGCCCCGTCCAGACACATCTCTTGCGTATAATAAGAGGCAGGCGAGCGCCGGGAGGAGCTCCCGGTTGTCCGTCTCTACGGGCAGTGCTGCTGGCGGAGGGGGGGGAGGAGCTACTCAGGTGGAGAGCCCCACCACACTCCCGCCTATCCTGCTAAGAAGATGGGGATCGCTGCCAGTCGGATCTGGGGGGAGGGGGCAAGGGTCTGGTTCTCTATCGGGCAGCTCAGTATGGTCAAGGGTGGCCGGACTGGGGACTGGGAAATCCAGGATCAGTTCCGTGCCTGTGGCGCGGGACCTTGCTCCTTGCCTAACTTACAGGGTTGTTGTGAAGATAAAATGAAGGAGAGGAGAAGGAAGTCAGTTGCTTTGGGTCCCACATTGGGGTGAAACTCAGATGTAAATAAATTTGGTCAGCTAAAATAATAAATGTGTGAAAAACGCAAAGTTTTCATTTCTTAGAGGAAAATAGGGTATAATAGGGTATAATAGCCAGCTTGGTGAAGTCACTGCAGTGGTTACGAATAGTGGCTACTAATCTGGCGACCTGGGTTTGATTCCCTGCTCCTCCACATGTAGCCAGCTGGGTGAGCTTGATCTAGTCTCAGTCCTGTTAGAGCTGTTCTCACAGCAGATCTCTCAGGAGCTCTCTCAGCACCACCTGGATTCTTAGAACAACTTCTGGCATACTATTAAAAAATTAAAGGACCTGCTTAGCTGTTTGAACACTTGTTAAGAAGAAGGACTTATAGGATTGTGACAAATAACTATCTTCATACAAGAAAAAAGATCAACACTAAAATATAATTAAAACATAATTTTATGTTTGCTTTATTCTTTTTTTTTCTTTTTTTGCAGTGGTCTGCCACTAGAAGCAGCGCCAGTCCTTTCTGCATCACCAAAATGTCACTGCAAGAATTCTTTTTACACAGCTGGTGAGGCAGCTAATTGAGTACTTGGACAGAATACAACCTAATTACACTCAATTGAATTTTCACGAGAATATTGAAAAGTATAATGATATCGATCCAAGCGAACACGTTGGGATTAGAAGGACCAGTGGGATGGAGAAAAGTGCCTTGTAGGACTGTGTTATGTAACAACTATATGTAAAAAACAAACAAACCCCCTCCTTCCTTAAATCTAACTCACACAGAGAGCAACATTAGCAACTAGTAATACAGCACATATGCTCATTAGTAGCTCCCCATGCTAGAAACCGCTTTGCCAATTTATTTTTGCTTCTCATGGCAACTTTTATCAGGAGCCCTACTAAGAGACATAAATGTGCTGCTCAACCTGCATTTATTTCTATTAGGTAATAAAAGACTTGTACTTACCTGTAATTGTACTTCATCAAGTGGTCTTTCCTCCTTTCCTCACCATGGACCCCCTGCATCTTTTTTTTGTTTTTGTTTTGTTACTATGGGTGCCACAAAGTGAGGGAAGAGTACCCCCTCTCCCTGGTCATGTGATGAGAGGAAGGAATTCCAGAGCACTCATTGCTGCATTTATAGCACTAGACCCCTTCAGCATTTCTGGCCCTCTCTGTTGGAGCCAAATGGTATAACTGGTGCCCTCTTAGCTGCATCTCCTCAGTCACAAGCGAGGACAGAAGAGGATGTGTGCTGAAATACTTGAAGGGCTCCATATGAATCCTATAAAAATGCCCAACCTTTTCTGAGATCGATTGCAAGGCCTAACCTCCGAGATGTTACATAGCTAAAAGCTTCCAGAGGCCTTCTTAGTCTTCTTGGCTGGAGGCTCAGAGGATGCTCTCTGAACTGTGTGGCAGTGGTGGGGCCAAACGTGTCAAACCCAATGAAGTCGAAGTGGGCAACTTCTCCAGAACTGATGGACAGAGGCTTCAGGACTTTCAACACTTTTTCCCACAACGCTGCCTTTAGCTTAGAAACTCTGTCTTACCCTACCCCCAGCTTTATGGGTGAATTGGATGTATATAGACTTATTGCATGTATGCATATTATGCGCTTCTCCTAGACAAAATGGAAAGAGATTCTCATCTGTCTGCACCATTTAAACCCTACAAGGGGTGCATTACTTAAGGCTTTTGGGGCCATTTGAAACTCTTATCTAAGATGCCAATAGTCATCAAACAGTCTTCTCACTGAAACAAAACAGATGGGGTCATAACCTTCTCCTTCGGCAGCAAAAGAGGAACTGAAGGTGGGGGCGCTGCTGCATGAGAGCATGGGGCTCTTGGGTGTGAACAATTCTGAGTTCTGGCACACAGCACCCCCTGGAAGGGTAGGCTTGCTCATGCACAGTCCCCATGTGGGACTGCACATGTCAAAGATGAAAAGCGGGATATAAATGAATGCAAATGCATAATTTATTAAAGACAACATTGTTGATCATACAAGCTATCTGGCTTGTATGCCATTAACTGAAGAAACCAACCTCGCTGACTGTTGTTTATGACTGTAATTTTGTGGCCTGATGAAATCACTCAGAAATTTTTCATCTTAAGCTTCAGTTGGATACCCATGGAAATAAGGGAATCTTTGTAAAAAAAAAATCAGTTGAGTTGCAAGGCTCCGGTAAGTGCATAGTTTTCAAGAGAAAAAATGAATAGGAAAGTTAAGCTGGGGTGTGTGTGCAAAAATGAGGGAATATAAAGCTGGTCTAAGTTACAAGTTCCCTTGGATGCCAATCCTCATTTTTTTGCATACTAAGAGTAGAAAGTGATCACTGGCAAAGGTTTTTGTTCACAGACAAAACACCACTGAACACAGCACCAGTAGCTGATGGATGCAGAGATTTCCCGTGATGTTGAGTTTTAATGGCTTAGCATGTTGAGAGTGGGTGGTCAGACTTCAAAAGGAAAAGTGATTCTTCATCTTATTCAGCTTTCATTGCTTTGCAGAAGTCTGTTTCATTTTGCCGCATCAGGAAAACCCAGGAAAATCTTGCATTCTGCTGAAAAGCAGTTGGAAGAGAAGGCTCTACATTTTTGCTTTGAAGCTGATCCACAAATTTCAGACAAGTACAACCCACATCCTCTGCTGTCTCCTGCTCTTTGCAGGTGGTCAAGCCGTGTTAGGGTTTAAGGAAATGCCGAAGGCATGAAAATTCATTCATATGTCTAACTAAGAGGCATTTATTTTAACTTTGGAAACATAGGAATTAACTGATTTAAAAAAAAAATCCACTGCTGATTTACATTGAGAGCTGATTCATGCGTAACAGAAATCTCCCTAAAAGCCTGCAGTGTACAGCGGGGATAAAAAGGCAAATTCAGAGCGAGGAATACGACTGAAAATAGAATTGCAAGTAGTATAATGTCATCATGAATCTATGGTGTTTCTTCATTTAGGATATTGTTCAGTTTTGAATGGGCCATCCACAAACACATCGTGCAGAATTGGAAAATACACAAGAGACAAATACAATCATAAGGTTATATGGGGCCCTCTATTGAAAAAAGAAAAGGGGACTTACAAAGCCAGACCTTCAGTTTAAGCAAAAAGAGGATATATTTGGGGAAGCAGGATAGAGGAAAATAATAGAGGCTGGTGTAGAGAGCACAACGGAAAAAGTCGCCCAGTAAAACTGATTGGCAGTAATAATGGACAAACAAAAATGACAGGTTATACACAGTGGCACTGGGCCATGGGGATAGTCAAACACAAGTCATGTAAGTATATTCTACTAAGACCACACATGTCATCACAAAACACTGCAGAAACTCATTAGACTGCACACAGTGATGTTTTAGCTGGTCCTTATAACTGTTTTTAAGTAGTTATAAAAACTATATATCTAATAGAAGGCAAACCTGTATCAATGACTTCTAGTCACAGTGGATAAAATGGAATATTCATATTTAGAGAAATGCTGGGAACAAAGGACAGTTATTTCCACCAGACCATGCTTGTGAACTTGTGATCAGCTAGTGATCTTTATTGAAAAGCAAGTGTCAAACTAGATGGACTTTTCTTTGTTTAATGCAATTCCATCACTATTTAAACAAATAGCTATCTTTCTAATCTTCTCACGAACAATAAGAACACGCGTGTCTCTTTTATAGTATCGAAAACTTTATTGACCCAGATAGTAAAAATAGTTGCTAAAAATGTGTACAAAAATTTCAATTTACAAATATGTCAGAACAGAATGAACAAGCAGGTTGTTTTCCTCCAGTAATATATACAACGTTTTCAGTATCTCCTAATGTCTGCAAGGCATGTATCCTACCACACCACTGAACATAGACTGAGCCTTCCAACAGAAGAGTCACAAGTCAAAGGAAGCATTTTAGCTTCAGGCCGGATACATGCTATTGTATGCTGAAAATGAGCACCTAGAAAGAACACCAATAATTTTTGTTTAAGGCAATAAGTTACAAAAGGTAAAAATGTCAGCATATCATGGAGGGAATTTTAGTCTGTCAGAACCACCTTCCTTATTTATTTGGTAGTTGTATGACTTTTCTTTGCAGTAGTTTTATTTTACTGTTCAAAAGACAGCCCAATAAAGCTAAACAAACTGGAAAACAGGGCTGCCTATCATCAATCTGGGCATGCAACTTTAAATTCTTATTGTAGTAAATACATTGTTGTGGTTGTTAGGTGAGAAGTCGTGTCTGACCCATCGCGACCCCATGGACAATGATCCTCCAGGCCTTCCTATCCTCTACCATTCCTTTAAGTCCATTTAAGTTTGCACCTACTGCTTCAGTGACTCCATCCAGCCACCTCATTCTCTGTCGTCCCCTTCTTCTTTTGTAAATACATTGAAGCAGCCCTAAAAGTTATAGTTTCACACAATAATGGCCAAATCTGATCATTCATCCCTCAGGTAAGGATGCTGCAGATTTTGCAGCGAACCAATTCAGCAGTCAAACTCTCCCTATTCAGCACTCATGGTTAAAGAATTAGCAGATCAAGGTTATGTTTACCTTGCAGCAAACAGTTCAAACAGCTGGTGAACGGGTATTCAGCTGTTCTGTTGGTCAAAGGCAGACTCTTCACTATGAAGAGGAGCAGCTGGGAGTCAGGTTTTGATATTCTAGCACTTCACTTTATCCTACCGTTGCTGCACTGGAACATAAGACAGTTTCAGGGGAGAAACAAAAGCTGACTCCCAGCTGATGGGAAAAATCAGCTGGGAGCCAGCTTCTGATCCACTCATGCCCCAGTTTCTGTGAAAAGATTGCAAGCAAGGAGAGAAATGCTAATGGCACACTCCATTTTCAAGGTACTGCTGCTTCATTGTCCTGAAGAGGAAACTGGGCTAGCCTAGGATGTGCTGACAAATGCTGCTTGTGTCCTCTAAAGCAGTGGTCCCTAACCTATTTATCACTGGGGACCAGTCAACGCTTGACAATTTTACTGAGGCCCGGGGGGGGGGGGTAGTCTTTTGCTGAGGGAGGTCACTGCCACTGCCTGAGCCCCTGCTCTGCTTGCTTTCTCACTGGGCCCCTGACTTCCCGCTCCCCACTGGGGGACGCTGCTAGAAGCAGCTGCGCAGTGACATGCCGAGGGAGAGCCCCAGCCATGGTGGCCGCTGGAGAGCACCAAAGGTGAGCCAGCGGCAGTGTGGCGGGGCAGCCCCCAAGGCAGCAACCTGGGAGGAGGACGAGGAGGAGCCGCGGCCCGGTACCGACTGATCCATGGACCGGTCCCGGTCCCCGGACCGGGGGCTGGGGACCACTGCTCTAAAGGAAATCTTGCCCCAGGTAACATCTGTTCTTCTGAGCCAAAATCAGGATCTGTGATTATAAGAGATGTTACTTCCTAGTGGCAATAAAGGAAGGTGGACTAGATGGTCCATTCCAACTCTATAATTCTAAGGTTTCCCTTCACCAGGACTTTGGAGTAGAAGCAAAGGACCTTACTGGCATCTGGGAGAGGAAGCGAAGGTAAGCCACTTTGCAATTTCTTTGGGTAATGAAAAGCGGGTTATAAAAACCAACTCTTCTTCATCTTATCTCTTTGCCTGCAAGCTTCTCATCTGCCTACTCCAAGTAGGGAGGGGCTGAACGTTTTTCTCCAACTGGCACAGTGAACAGCTCTTAGAACCACCAACTCCCTGATCACTACTACCACTCAGAATATGAGTCAAAAGAGAAGGGATGTACCAGCATCCCTAACTTCAGTTAGTCACAACTGTCCACATGAAAGACAAGATCCAGCTTTAGTGCCACTACCAGTTCTGGTTTCACTGATGTGCCCTGAGCAGTTCCTTCAGCCATGCTGAGCATGTGTCCACTTTTCCTGAATGAGAAAGTACTGCCCCCCATGTTTCAGGACCACATAGCATAAAGCTGCTGACCCAGAATATGAACAATGTTCAGACAACCAGCATCCCAACAGTCACAACCCAATTGAATTTATAGGGGAGAAGCTTGAGACTCCACATTCTTAAAGGAGACCCCACTAGTATGGAAGTAAGTATTTAGACTAACTGTAAAGCAAAGTGCAATTTATATAACTGCCTACTAGGCCAGTACAGTATATCCTACTAGGCCAGTACAGTAAGAAAACCACGTAGAACCACCAAGAGCTACTGGGCTGGATCTAGCTAGCTTTTTCACTCAGTCTCAGTTATTTCTTCTGACTACAGCCAACATCCTACATGCCTTTTGCACACACAGACCCACAGTCACCTGCATAACCTACCCAGCTTCCCCTATTTTCATTCATGGAAAAGCTAGTTGGATCCAACCCACTGAGTGTAACCCAACTGAGCTCATTAAAGGTTGTGTACACAATTTCTGAATGACTTCTTTCTTCTTTTAACCAGAATAACTTTTAAAGCAACACCAGCTGTTTTACACTACTGGAATAAAAGATAAAACTGAGGAATCCAAATCTATACCTAGAATAAACCAGCTGATCTGCATATTCCACTAGCAAAATAAAATGGGAGAAGAACCTTATTTCATCTATTGGTATTTCAAAAGAAATACAACATTTGCAGGTGCCAAATATTTGAGATAAAGTGAAATAATAAGATCTGAAGTTAATTAAATGGAAACACAGAATTACATGATCTCTGACAAACCACACATTTGTCTCCCAGTTCAAGACAAAATCCTGCATCCATAATAAAATACTGCTTTTAAATGAAAGCTGAGGTTGCTTTTAGTCTAAACCTTTAAAGGCTGGCTAGTCTCCCACAGAAGTAAGCTCTCGTGTACTGAGGACGTCTGACAGTATATTGCCAATCAAAGGTATATTATGTCTGGACAGAAAGAAGACAACAAGCAGAAGACAAGGTGGACTGCCATGCCCATTTGTGCAGAATAAATGACCTTGAAAATTAAAGTTATCAATATCAAGCACCAAATTCAAAGGTACCAGAATGGAAATGTCAGTGCTGCAGCAGTTAAGAACAATAACATGCGATGTTATTGTTCTTAACTGCTGAACTGCAGCTTATTCAATTCTCTTCCCTCCTCCATCCCAAGACATCACTCTTGCAAAAATGAGAAAGAAAGAAGACTGAGGTATATACTAGCATAAAATACATCTTCAGTAGTGCAAGAGAAACAGCAGTTTTAGCTACTTTCAATTGCAGTCTAATTCCAAAATCCCTTTCCATTTCAGTGTGTAGACTACCATTAATGGACCAGAAACATATGAGCGTTCCACAAATGCTTAAAAAGTTCTGCCAGAGATGGCATCCCAACCCAGACTCTGCCTAAACACTTGTGAGAAACATCTGCACCAATGATCCCCAATGTTCCTGGTACAATTTAGCTGTAGAACTTAAAGACAGTTGCACAATTCTGGTGGGTGCTGAAGGAGGGCATCTTTCTCAGCAAAATCCTAGGGGTGTTTGTGTCAAGAGGAGACATTGAGGTTGATGCAAATGATCAGCAGCTTTCTTAAGTAATAGGAAAGGACTAGAGATCCCTTCACAAGCAAGCTAGAGATATTTGGTAGGGAAGACAGAAAAGCCAACAGAGAATAACTTTTCAGCTACAGGAGTTGCTTGCATAGGGTAAGTCCCTTTTGTTACACCACACAATCCTCACTTCTAAAAATCTAAGTTTTTGTCCTGTGCAACAAAGCAATTTATAACAAAGATTATTTAAACAGTAGAAATATTGCTAGCGGAGAAGCTGAAACAAATACATCTTGCCAATCCTTTTCAAAATATTGAACCCTTCCCTCATTACTTTAATAGAGCTTGACATATAATACTTATTAAGTGGTAACATATCGATTGCTCATCTTTTGTCTTAAGCTTACTACTCACTTTTAGAGTTTAAATAGGAAATTATTGCTAGGCAACCTCACAGTACAAATTTTACTTTTCCTGAAGTGCAAACAAGAGCATTATGCTTCTTCAGAAGGCACAATGCACAGTCATTTCCAGTGTCAACACAGAATCCGTTTCAGGAACTGAAAATATCCCCATAATGCTTCCTTTTTTTTAACCATTGGAGCTGTGACCAGACTCTGGAGCTTTTCTGGAATCCGAAGATAAGTGAGGAAGTAGCAAGACTGACCCCTTGGCAGTCTCTGGCTGGGAAACATCAAGGTGTGGATGACTGACTTGGAGTGGAAGACTTTCAATAACGTCACTTTTAGGAGTTGTCCTACATGTATACAAAAAGAAATGTTCTACAATGAGACAATCCAAAGAACAGGCAATAAACTAAATTAACCTATTTTTAGTCAATGGCCTGGATGTATTTCATCCTGTATATATGCTTTACGAGTGTAACGCTACATTTTCAGTTGCCTGCGTCTCCTGATAAAGATGTCTGGTAGCAAATCTAAATCTATAAGTAGACAGAATAATTAGCTGGATTCATCTTCAACCTCAGTATAAGTCAGCTTGTTGTATCCTTATATCCTAAGTAAAGAAGATCTGAGTTCTTACTGTACAGCCCAGATCAGGGAATTCTTATGCACACGTCAACAGTCTTTGCCAACAACATGATTTGGCATAATTTAGTGATGGTCTAGAAAAGGTGGAGTGTTGGGGTGATAAGATGTAGAATCATAGAATAATAGTTGGAAGGGACTTCATGGGTCATCTAGTTCAACGCCCTGTACTATGCAGCCATCAAAAGCTTTTCATTTGCCATGTCAATACAAACCTAAGATTGTGGTGGTACTTTCATCATGTATACATCATTTTAGCCAACAATACACTATGTTGATATTTATGCTATTTGTGCTCATTAGAACCAGTGAGATGGGTCCCCATTTCAGAGAGGTGTAACTGAGGCAAAAGGATACTGAACCACTATGGCAAAACCAAAGAAAGTTTCTCAAATCCAAATCCAACATGACTGCACCAACTATTACAATGCTTTCAGAATCCCTGCTTAATAATCTAAACTGTATCATCATATTCCCACTACAATTAAACATCACTCTGCTAATGTTTTCTATATTGGTTCCTGATCAAGTCCTTTAATGCAGCTCCATACTTTACATTGGCTACTGCCTGCTAGCTATCCAAACCACTGCACTTGATATTCAGTTTTCATTGTGTGGATCTCCCATTAAGAAAACTGCAGAGAACAGATGAATGAAACCACCCACCCCTTGCAAAGATGATACACTTTCCTGAGCTAGAAATGTGTTTTTGCACAGTTTATAGTCCCTTTGCCATTATTTCTGAGTAAAATATAGGCATCATCTTTTAGAAGGGCATGCAAATATATTTTTAAAAGAAAGAAAACGAAGACAGCCTGACCTTCCTTCAAGCATCCTCTTCATGCTTTCACATACACTGATCATGTCTTGTGCACTGTCCCCCTTCCTCCTCTTTTCCATGTGCTCCAAAGCCACTCGAGAGCCAGGTGACATCTGCAACGCGCTGTGTTCACTGCAGGCACGTCCTTCCTTCTCCCCTTTTTGGCTGGGCACCCCATCTGCTTCTGTTTCTTTTCCAGATGTTTCTGGACAGCTCTTGATTTCAGTGAAAGTATCTTGGCTTAAATAATCATGGTTTGCGATTGCCATGGCAGAGGTCCCATGATTAGTTGAGACCCCAGTACTAGTCCCCATAGACTTTGAGATCACCTTCAGTTTATGAGAGCTGGATTTGTAGTGCTTCTTCTTATGCTTAGCTTTAGAATTGTGCTTTAAGAAAAATTCACAGGACTCTTGCAACACTCTCCTGCTTTCACTTATAGGACTGCGGAGGTAAAAAAGGCAATACTTTAGAAGATGTTCAGATAACAGTAAGATCTGAAAAAAATGTCAAAACTACCATTTTTCAAATAATGGCAGACCACAGCCTACATAATTTTAATTTCTATGGAGCAAGTCTACTGAAACAGGGACATATTGTTTTTCATTTATACAACACTAACTTGAACAGTCCTATGCAATGCAGTGTTCCTGAGGGACCACCTCCCTGCTTGAGCTCCCCTCAAAGAGCTTTATGCTCCGCCACAACCAACTGGTTAATGATCCCTGGCCCTAAAGAAGCCCTCCTAGCCTTAACCAGGGCTAGAGCCTTCTCTGTCCTGGCCCCGACCTGGTGGAATGAGTTCCCGGAGGAGATCAAGGCCCTGACGGAGCTAAAACAGTTCTGCAGGGCTTGCAAAAGGGAGCTTTCCCACCAGGCATTTGGATGAGACTGAGCAAACCAGCAACTTCTACAGGGCCCCTTCTCCCTCCCTCCCTCCCAGAAATCCACTCATATGTTCTGCTCTGGAGCTGTTTGCATTGTTATAATCCGTTACCTCTGTTATAGTTTTAATGTTAATATTCTTGTTATCGTTATGAAAAACTAAGTTCCATGTTCTGTTTTCTACATTTTATGTAAACCGCCCTGAGCCTCAGGGGAGGGCGGTATATAATTACAAAAAAAAATTAAATAAATTAAAAAATCTGTCATCTTCCCAAGGCCCTGTGAGTTGGGCAGTTACTAATTACACTTGGAATAAAACATCAATGGCGAATGCTTGACATCTGTTGGTCATATTTTAAAAATCACATAGTTCTTCAGCCCCTTATGCATAATGTGAAATAAATAAGGGGGAAATGAGAGAGAGGGATTTGCCCAAGGTCATTCAATGAACCTTTTTCTGAGCTGGAGTATGATCTCAGAATCCAAATCCAATATGTAACATCTGTATGACAGATCCTCGCTGGCCAAGTCACATGTTCATTAAGAGTGACATGGCTAAATTCTCATTAGTTTAAATAAACAAATAAATATGTTATGTTATGATTGTTATTTATTGCATTGTTATAATATTCTATGTAACCATTCCACAACGTTTAATGTAAACCGCCCAGAGTCATAGGGAAGAGCACACAAATTCCCCAGACCCTCATACCTGAGGGACCGCCTATCGCCCTATGCCCCTCGCAGAGCCTTGCACTCTGCGAGTGAAAATCTGTTGGTCGTTCCCGGCCCTAGGGAAGCACGCCTGGCCTCGACCAGGGCCAGGGCCTTTTCGGTCCTGGCCCCGACCTGGTGGAATGAGCTCCCGGGAGAGCTGCGGGCCCTGCGGGATCTTTCAACGTTCCGCAGGGCCTGCAAGACGGAGCTCTTCCGACAGGTTTATGGTTGAGGCCGGGGCTGATAATAGATCTATGCCCCCCCACGGGGACTCGGGTTCTGGACCTGAAGCAAAACATCATCAGGGCCTCCTCTCCACCCGCTAGTAGTGGGAGGGAGGGGGGGGGGAAGTTAAGCTGCCGTTCTTGCCATGCCGGTAATATTGGCAATGTTATTATTGTTTTAATGGGGTTTTAATGGGGATTTGTGATATTGTTACCCGCCACGAGCCGCAAGGGAGTAATAATAATAATAATAATAATAATAATAATAATAATAATAATAATAATAAAGCATGTGGGGAATATTTCTCTGTTTCCTCCTTGGCTCTTAACTCTATTTGGCTCTTAACTATATTTCCTCCTTGGCTCTTAACTCCCTGCCTTTATCTTCTGTCATATCCCATAGGGCTCTTATGTTCTTGTATGATCTTAGGATTTAAAGTGCCCTTACCTGGGTAGCTCAGGCTAGCCCAATCTCATTACATCTTAGATGCTAAGCTGGGTCAGCCCTGGTCAGCATTTGGATGGGAGGCCACCAAGGAAGTCCAGGATTGCAACACAGAGAGAGGTAATGGCAAAACACCTCTGAGCATTTGCTGGCTTGAAAACCCTACTGCAGGGGTAGTCAACCTGTGGTCCTCCAGATGTCCATGGACTACAATTCCCATGAGCCCCTGCCAGCAAACACTGGCAGGGTCTCATGGGAATTGTAATCCATGAACATCTGGAGGACCACAGGTTGACTACCCCTGCCCTACGGGATCGCTGTAAGTTGGCTGTGACTTAATAGCATTCTCCAACACCAATCTAGAAGAACATTGTTTTCCAACAGTGGCTGCCAGATGTCTCCAGGAAAAACTTACGGATTTCAGTGTCAGGAGACATGATGGGGAACACTGCATTGGATGAATTTAAAAGGGGCTGTATAGATTTAAGAGGGACAGGTCTGCTGCTGGCCATTGGCTATAGAAGCTCAATAGGACCTTCCAGGTTCAGAAGCCTTTTGTTTCTGACTGTTCAATGCAGAGCAGTTGAGGGCTCTTCTCTGCATGTCTTCCTCTTTTCTTACAAACAGGACAGAGCCCCACTCAACCTAGACCACGCTGTCTCACAGCTGCACTTTCTCATTTCCCCCTTCTTCCTCTTCTATCCATTGTTCCCTCAGGCTAGTACCTTCATTCCTTTGCTTTGACCAGTGCCTACTCTGCTCCTCCCTATATTAGCCTTCCTTAGGCCCAAAATGTAATCCTCAGTCTTGATGCACCTGTACCACATATGTCCTGACCTGGATAGATCTCGTCAGATCTCATAAGCTAAGCAGGGACAGCCTTGGCAAGAATTTGGATGGGACCTCCAAGGAATACCAGGGTCATGATGCAGAGAAAGGCCATGGCAAACCAACTTTGAACATCTCGTGCCTTAACAATCCTCAGAGTTGCTGTAAGACAGCTATGACTTGACAGCACTTTCCACCACCACCAAGCCACGTACAGCTGTTCCCGTGTCCAAACATTATGACCTGTAATTTCCCCACAGAATCTGTACTGTTTGCAAATAATTGTGCAGACGCTAACCTTTCATAAATATCACATGATATCAGACCAAGTCATAGAATTATAGATTTGGAAGGGGCCATCCAGGGCATCTAGTTCAACCCCCTGCTCAATGCAAGATCAGTCTAAAGCACCCATGACCAGTATCTGTCCAACCGCTGCTTAAAGACTGCCAGTGAGGGGGGGCTCACCACCTCCTTAGGCAGTCTATTCCACTGATGAATTATTCTGTGAATTTTCCCCCTGATATCCAGCTAATACCATTCTACACACAGTTTACGGCTATTACAGGCACAGACAGACTGCTTGTAGTGTTTGTTTGTTTTTTAAGTGCAACTGAACAACATGTAAAAATAGTTACATAAAGGTGTGAGCGTGTAAGTAAAGCAGACGTAACAGGAAGAAAGGGTTATGTATTTGTATAGTAAATCACTTAGGTAAAAAGCTATTAAGTAAAAACATATGAAATAACTATACAGGAGTGGAAAAAGAGGGGATAAGGAATGGAATCTTTATGTTCACTGTTAAAGAATGCAGACTGAGGAAGCTTAGCAACTGTCTGCAAGGTTTTACTGGAAAGGTCCTAAGGAATACAGGAGCATAAAATCCACATTAAGAATCCAGGATAGGCATGGAAAAATATGAAAATGGAGACTACAAACAGCCTCTTTATAACTGCACAAAGAATACTGAGTAAGGAAGTTCAAACTGAATCGTATTCTCCAATGATCTAAAAGGGAAGGGGGGAAAAATTCAGGATCTTCAAAGACTATTGAGTTTTATGAAAAATAGTGAAGCTGAACAACAAGGAAGCACTCAGAAAGTTATGCCAGAATAAACTAATTCATATGAATAATAAAGATTACAAAAAAAATCTTGGAAACAATAGCTTTGGGAATGCAGTGTGTAGCCTTTCAACCTCACCACAATTCTTTATCAGAGCTGTACCTTTTTGAAAGGGGAACATGAAGGGAAGAAAAGAGCACTTTAAATCCTAACAAAATCTGTGGCAGGATATGAGCTGCTGTGAGTCACTGCTCATTTCTTCAGATTCTGTTAGTCTGATACTGGACTCTTTTCCTTGCCACAGACAGACTTATGTGGCTACCCATTTGGATCAATCTCCAAGAAATGGGAGAGAAAAAAGTGTTTCAGGCCCCGAACTAAAGGCCTTTTATGTGTATCTGGTATAAAATGTCTTGCAGATTGCTAGAAAATGGTATCCATGCCAACTTGCATCTCTAAGCTTTGAGAAGAAAAAGGGAAAACAGGAAAAGGCAGCTACAGCTAAAAAATAAGCTGGAAGACAATCAGCCACAGCCTGAATGGCCCAGACTAGCTTGACACCAACAATACTTGGAAGCCAGGCAGGGTGAACCCTGATTAGTCCATGGATGGGAGACCACTGAGGAAAATCCATGCAGAGGATGGCTGAACAGATTTTTCAAATCTCTGCTAATATGCATCTCATGTCTAAGTTGCAGCCATGCTGCTACAGATGAAGCACTCAGTGTCTTGCAAAGTGAAGAAAGGACCATTTTACTAAAGAATGACTGGTAACCAGAGATGCTTTATAGCTAGTTAACTGTTGCTAAAACGTCATGACTTAGTTGAAATGAGTAGGAGGCTTGTTGGCAGTGTAAAGGCTAAATGGACTTTATTTCAGCATACATTTTGATGGATTAGACACACAGATGTGGGTCACTAAGAAGACATATAAATGAGGCTATGATGAAAAAAATGGAAACATAAAAGTTAAAGGGCCATGAAATGCAAGAAACACAGAATGGGAAAAGTACAGAGAATATTTACAGTAGCAGTAGCAGTAGCAGAAGAAGCAGAAGCAGCAGAAGCAGAAGCAGAAGAAGAAGAGTTGGCTCTTATATGCCGCTTTTCTCTATCCGAAGGAGTCTCAAAGCGTCTTACAGTCGCCTTCCCTTTCCTCTCCCCACAACAGACACCCTTGTGAGGTGGGTGAGACTGAGAGAGCCCTGATATCAGAACAGTTTTATCAGTGCTGTGGCGAGCCCAAGGTCACCCAGCTGGCTGCATGTGGAGGAGTGCAGAATTGAACCTGGCTCGCCAGATTAGAAGTCTGCACTCCTAACCACTACACCAAACCACTACACCAAACGCTATAACTGAGGAATCCCAAATTCGAGAGAGACTGTGTCACACTTCCTGATGAATTCTCATTCGGTCTCTTGCTAGAATTTTCTTTTGCTAGACAACAGTGACTTAGATCCTCAACAAATGTGCCCTTTGACCTAGAGTTTATAATTTTTCCTTTATAACCTCAAATATATATGTCTGGCTAGACTAACATGGCTTCTTCCTTGACTAAGAGTGCCCGTATGTCATATGTTCAGGCAGAAAAAGACTCCCTGTTCCAGATGCTGCTAGTCCATAAGGAATGGTAAGCACCTCCAGGGAAAGGAAGGGCTGAACCGTGTCAGCACCTCAAGATTCCTACAAGATAAAGTATCAAAATGATACTTTGAACCATTTAAGGAATGTTTTTGCACTACTGGAAATCCTAGAGATAAGTCAGCAAGGGAATTTTTAACAGAAGAATATTGATGCATGGTTTTATATGTCATACATATTTAAAATGTTTTATATGTCATACAAATTTAAAAGCATGATTTAAAATGTGCTTTAAATGTCAAACATATAAAACACATTTTAAATCATGCTAGTAGTAAAAGGCATTTTATATCTTCCTGCTATCAGCAAGACAAAATAAGTAAGTCTTACTCTCTTTTGCGATTCCTATTAAAGAAACTTGCCCATTCGGAACAGGTCTTTTTACTTCCGATCCAGAATACTGGAGATATGCCAACAATTAAGGTCATCAGATATTTCATCAGAAACAAAATTATTTCTGGCCTTTTTAAGACCTTCACCTGAAAAACAATAACCATTCAGTGAGAATACAATAGAAAAATGGTTTTCCTGCCTTACATTTCAGAGGACAAAACCAATAGTGCCACAATAGTCTTTAGTATGACATCAGCTCTGCCGTTTTCAGGACGAAAATAAATGAATACATGCCATGCACTCAATCATGTTCATTTGTTCTAGAAATTGCAGCTGAGATCCTGTGAAGCCCAGCACTTAGCATTTCAAACTAGATTGGGGGGACCTGAATTCAAATTCCTATTCAGTCATGAGTTTCACTGGGTAACCTTGTGCTCCTTCATACACACTATCCTACTTTAGAGGGTTGTTGTAAGGATATTTATACTTTTTGGAAGACAGGCCAGACAAAAATGGTAGTTCTATGAGGGTGGGGGAAACTCACAATAGAATTCTGAGCTCAATTACTTTACAAGCTTAAAAGAATTAAAAACAGATTTTACTACAGGTTGGGGGGGAAGTGGCAGGAAAGAACTAGAGAAAATTTAAGAAATACAACCATGTAATGCACCAACCCAAATATTTTTGGAAAACTAGAATTTCCCACAATTAGATAATTCCTAAGAAAAGCTCTTTAACACTGAAAAGAGAGGCACAGTTCCGGCACAAAACTCAAAGCTCCAGATATAAGGACAGACCAATGAAAAAGAACTGTGGACAATTATTCTATTCATTTCTTTAGTGAGTGCATAGTGAAACATGGGTACATCATCATCTAAGTGCACGAGGATGATGGAACTTTGGATATGGTGTTATAGAGACACAGGATACAGACAGTCTAAACTAATACAGTCTTTAAAAGTATGGATAAGAAAATGTTGCTTTTGTTGCTTGCCATTTTACAACTTATTTTTAGAGGAAGGAGAAGTATGGGAGAGTGGAATATAAATAAAATAAATACCCTGAAACCAATTTTGCTCTAAATTATTATTTCATTAGGAACAGATGGATTTCTCAGCATTAAGCTCTAACTATGTATTCATTTTGAAAATGAACAATAGAATAAAACATTTCTTGTTCCAACTCTTTCATTAATTGGGATATAAGAAAAAACTACAAATTGCAGTCTTATGTTCCAGCATGTCCTGAAACACTCCCCTCACCCCAGTCTTTTATACATCACCCAGCCTGAAGAGTTCTGGGGAACCTGAAAGCCTTCTCTCACTATTTTTTTATATCTTGCTACTCCTTATAAAAGTGGCCTGTTCACTCAATAAAGATCCTTTCCTCCAGCAGGAGTCATGCACAGATGCTCTTCTGAGCATCTTGAGTCAGGAGAAAACTTCCGCCATTGAAAGTGCTCATGCTGATGGAAGAGATCCAGAGCATACAACCCTTTTGGGGACTTTTTTTCTATGAATCATTTCAGGTACCTACAACTGTAGACATTTGGGGGCGGGGTTTCTACAGCATATACACAGACATAGAGAAACACTTTCCTCTTTTTCTAAGGAGAAGGTGATCAGATTACAAAATAAATACTGCCATCATGAGCAGCAGAGAAGGATCCCCCAAAGGGTCTCAGCATCACAGAAGACCCATTTACAATCATTCTTTTCAGAGTCAAATGCCCCGTGATGCACAACACAGTAATATCACATTTGGAGCTAACAACCCAAAACAACACAATATCAATATAACTCAAGAACCTTTGCTATTGAAGCATAAAGTAGTTTGCCATTACCTGATAAGGGCAGGGTATATGGAATTCATCACAGTGATCGGCAACCCATGTGGTTTCCCAGATCTTCCTGTACACCTGCTCATAGATGTAACATCCTAAGAGAATCACTAGTGGTACAAGATATAAGCCACTGAAGACACCAATTCTAATCATGAACTTCTTGAGCTTTTCTTGATTCCTGCCATCATTCTGTATGACTTGCCGAACGTGATTTAGGGAAATTATACCAGCTAAGAGGAGAGACAGACCAACGATGACACAGAGGCACAGAGGCAGCAGGACAAAGTATCGGGAAGAATCCAAGTCATAGAGACCAACAAAACAGACGCCACTGATATTGTCGCCTTCCACTTTGTTCATGGCAAGAAGCATAATGGTGAGAAAGCCAGGCACACCCCAGGCAACTGCATGAAACCACATTGCTTTTTGTTCAATAGCTTCGCAGCTCCATTTTCGTCCAGCAGCTAGGAACCAAGTAACTGTGAGGATCACCCACCAAACAGTCCCTGCCATGGTGAAGAAATACAAAGCCATAAAAACAATTGTGCAGCCTTTGTTCTGGGAACCAAGAACAACCATTTCACCTATTCGCAGCTTTTCATCTCCCTTATTGCAGGCTATTCTATTACCTAGGACAAACCCAAGGAAGTATACCAGAGACACTATGCTGCAACAAACAGAATAGTATATTATTGGCCTCTCTGGGTACCTAAACCGTTTAACATCAATCAAAAACGTTAGGAATGTGAACAGAGTGGCACAAAGGCAAAAAATTGAAACTATTCCAATGAAACTTTTGGCAACATCTAGCTCATGATCACTGAAGTACATATTGGGACATGGGGGCGCACACTGATCAATGCCCAAAAATTTGTAGCTTTGTCCACTAGAAGTCTGCAGGTGTCGTGGACACCAAAATCCATAATCCCTTCTAGGCTGTCCTGGAATCTTCTGAGTTTCAGGTGTCTTCAGGGTTGGATAAGCAGCAACAGGGGCAGTTTCATCACAATCCTCCAACCTAGAGAGTTAAGAAAAAATTCAGAAATGCCAGGGAGTTGGCCCAACACTTCTGGGCACCATCTACTGTTATTTCTCCTAGAATCTTAAAACAGATTCTTAAAAAGAACTTTACAAAATGTCAGGCTGACCTGCAATTGGATTTGCAAAGAATGTAAGAACCGGCAGAGCTTATATTTAATGAAAAATATGTATTAAATTGTACACATTTTTGAACACAAAAGGTTTTACTATTATTTCCTTGTTATCATTTTGGAAATTACAACATTTTCTTTGTGTATTTTCTAATTTGTAAATCAATAAAAATATACCATTAGACAGCAACATCTGGTTATTCCTTGCTTGGCTCTCAGGACACTGAAAACATGTCCTGGTAGAAAGGGCTAAAATAGAAAGAATATTGTTGAACATTCTCAGGAATACTGGGAAAGGTGAGGGACAAGTAATGTTTTTTTTTTTTTTCCAAGCAAGCAGCATTTAGGATTGTATGGTTTTAAAGACCAGAGAACTCATCTCTATTTAAATGTTTTTGTTTACTGTAAACTGGTATGAATAACACAAGAAAAACCACGAGTAGTTGTATTATGTGTATGTAATTGTAACAGGTAGATGTCATTCTGTTTTAGAATACAGATCCTTCAGGAAACTGAAAGCTCCCTCTTTGAATTCCAATGGTGTTTTTATGATGTTGGTATTCACTGGGTGTTTTATGATAGATAGAATCTGAAGAAGAATGTAATTTGGAACAAGAACAATCTGGGTAAGTTGTCATTTGAGCTTAAGAATCTGGAAATAAAGTAGTGGTCAACGAGCCTATTTTTCCCTCTGAGCTTCAATCAAAGTTATCACTTGAATTATACTATTTGCATACACATTTGTACTTAGGTTTAAAGAAAAAAGGATAATAAAAAATCTTCAAAGGTAATTTGCCTTTAAGAAACTTTCAACCTAAAATTTGGTAGTGGCATGGGACATCCGTTTCTTGCACTGTGCTCTGTCATCTGGTGCCAGCTGGTGGTTGCAGTAGCAATAGCATCAGCAGCAAATTAACCTTTCTTTCTTTCTTTCCTTCTTTCTTTCTTTCCTTCTTTCTTTCTTTCTTTCCTTCTTTCAATATGTCTTCAGCATGGAGTTAACTAGCCTGTAGGAGTCTCCTAGCTTTAAAGCACTGGAAATGGCTCCTTGTCGTGTTTAATAATTAATATTATTTTTATTATTTTCTTCATATGTTAATGCTTTTTTCAGAGCTTTCAAAAACAGACCCCTTTGTGAATGTAAGATTTATGTGAGTCGTGATTTTGAATGCTTTATTAAGAAAATATATGTAACATTATATCTTTGCATGTTTACTTGGCACTACAATTTTGTAAGGGCTGAATTATTTAAGATCTGAGTGGCTTGAAAAAGATTTCCTGAAATGAGATCACACCATATGGTAGCAGTATGATCTTGTTAAAGGACTGATTAGAATACAATAAAATCAGAGTCCAGTAGCACCTTTAAGACCAACAAAGATTTATTCGGGGCATGACCTTTCAAGTGCAAGCACTCTGATGAAGTTCTTTAATTTAATTTTTAATTTAATTTTTATAACATAACATCTGAATCTGTTAAGCTTTATTTTCATTTCAATCAATTAATGAGGATTTTTTAAAAATGTTCACAATATCATCTTTTTAAAGTTCTGCTTAGATACTTGAAAAATGTAAGGAAAAATCTCACATGTATGTGGTTATTAGGCACAAAATTGTTCAATCAGAGCCATTCCAACCTGCATAAATATTTAGTTGAAGCTGTAAACTGTTATACAAATGAATGGAAATATCATTAGAAAAATCAGGAAATGATCCAAAGAGATATTCTGCTACATGGTTCACCAATTCTGGAAAGATATTGTGGCTACTGAATATGTTGAACATCCTTCCGCTCCCTGGGCAGGTACTTCAAGTTGAAATTAAAGGTTTAAAACTTCAAATGGAATGACTAGTCCTTCCAAATGAATTCAGAGCACAATGGGAAAAATTCCTGGAATTGGAGCAAAATACACCCCTTGAAAAATGAAACAAATCTTAATTTTGTATGTTATGATCACTATGGAACACCTATTTCACAGCTCTTAACTGAATATATGAAGATATCCACATATGCAGTAAGCCACAAGGCTACAATACTCTCTAAGAAGTAACAGACTTCGCTACTAACACAGAAAAGCTTGCAATATTAAGGGGAAAATGATGGGAAAATTCTGTACCTGTCACATTCAAGCTCCTTTGGCCATATAATTCCGAAAGTGTCTATGGGTTCTTTACAGGCCGAGTAAACTCTTTCACAAAGACTTCGACATGGGTAAAATACATGATTCTTTCCCACACAGGAAGGTACAAATGCTTTGCATAAAAACGTGCGGACATCAGGAGAGCACTGGATTTTCAAAAGAGGTAAAAATGGCTGTTGAGGAAAAAGCAAATATTTTTATTAGAAAATTATTTTGAAATGACTTAAAGCAAAACAAAGCTAATTTTAGTCAACCTGGCTTACATTAATTTTCATTCAGAAATGACACGGGCTTGATGAAGATCAGAGGTATTACAGTATTGGGGGGTGGGGTTTCCCCACTCATCTCTCTTCCATATGCCTTCCTTGTTAAAATCCTTCTCTTAGACCGTTTATGCACTGGAGGTTTCATGCCGGGCTGCAGGCTGGAGTTTTAGTCCTGGCAGGTTGCCCTATCTCTTCCTACACCCACCTGGGGGAGCATTTGGCCCGGTGTGTCTCATCTGCCCCCCATTTGTGCTCTTGCATGGGAGCTGGGGCAGTGAAGTTCCCAGTGCATAAATGGTCTTACTGCTACTTTCACCCCTAACCTAAGGAACAGTAATGTTCAGAGTAATGCTGGATTGATTGTGGGGGGTTGGTGAGGCATCATGTTTGAAAATACATGGCTATAGAGAGAATTCGGACAAAAAGGAAAATAGTTATTTCATTCCAGTTAATTTCATAGAGACATAATACAGACATTTTGAATCATTAAAACAATTGGTATTCTGACCCATAGTAAGGTTACATTTTGTTAAACATCTGTTTTTTTTTCCGAACAACAGACTGGCCCCAACAAAGCAAGATTGCACGGGTGTTCATGTATTTTCATGGGCTGCTTCCAGCAACTTCCTGAGATTTCTAGACTATGTGGAACTAGGAACACCTGGCTTAAGGAGTGAGGAGGAAGAACAGAGGGCTTCATTTTCCTCTCTGGAGACCCCTTTGGAAGATATAGCTGATGCAAGAGGGGGAATTCCAGTGCAGCTCCACATCCCTTGTCTGAGTAGGCTTTTTCTACACACAGGACCCCAACATCAGCTTTTCAGAGGTTTCAAGTGTTGCTTTGGGAAGTAGAAGCAGAACAAGAGCCACATCAGCAAGCACCTTACGCTAACTGAGCTGAGAAAGGGTATGCTCAAAGGGTCTGGCAAAGGTGGCAGTGGGAGTAATGCCTTGCCCACAATCTAGTGTTCACAGTAAGCAGGTTATTTCTCAGGCAGGGAACAATGCCAACCCAAACTGCTCAAGTCTAAAACCTGAGTCAATGGAACAACTAGTTCACATTTGTTGTTGCTGTTAGGTGCGAAGTCGTGTCCGACCCATCGCGACCCCATGGATAATGATCCTCTATGCCTTCCTGTCCTCTACCATTCCTTGAAGTCCATTTAAGTTCACCTTAGGGTCAATCCATCACTGCTGGGCTTCCCTGAAGTGTTTTTTGAGCACTTCAATCCACAGTACAGGGTATGCCACACTAGTCTGCTACGTCTTACCTTATTCCAACCACAAATCTGTGACGGTGCACAACCGTCTAGTGCTGCTGGTATAGTTCTTATCCAGCCACCATAGTCTGTTGCTCTAGTCTGCTAGTGTTTCTCATAGTATCTGCCATATCCCAGCAACAGCTGTCTTCTGCTTTACTGAGCCAGGCTGCCCTGGTAGTATTAGCACTGTTCAGGGTTCATGCTCAGCTTGCAGCCATTTCTCCTGTGGTTATCTGGAACTAAAGGCTGTTGCTGCAGGTACTTCTCACAGCTTCTCTCTGGGGCTGGCACAAGCACTCAGAAAAAGTCAGAGAGCTGAGGGAAACCTTTTGAAATGTGGTTTGTGCTTTGTTAAAGTAAGAAATGGCTATTCCTATTGATTTCAATAGAGGATCAGAATTTCCAGGTTTTGGTGATAGTGCACATCCCTAAGAGATGGTAATGCACAAACTGAACTTTATAATTAGTAAAATATAAGGATTATATACTATTAGTGAACAATATGACTTAGAGCCAGCCAGGTTTTTTGCTTTTGCCCTTGGCTTTATATATTCACCAACAGGAATTCTTATAATATAGTTAACTTTCCATTAAAATTGTCCACTGTATTTTCTGTCAGACGACAAACTTCCATGGTAGCAAATTCCCTCAGATTCTTTATTTAGCGGAAATCCAATTACATCCACAAACAAAAGTTCTGCCCTCTCTTTCAATGGTGAGGGCTCTATCATGTATGATATAAATATGCAGAATCCTGTCTTTTGAATGTTTCAATAGTCAAACCATTAAAAGAATTGAGACATGTCACAACTGGAACAAATTCACTGAAATGTACGATTCCCATAACCGTAAGAATTTATTACAAAACCCAAGGAGTGATTCTTCTGCAAAGTCTACCTTCTACCAAAATGGCATTTCCTCCAGATTCTTATGTAGACCGTCCTACTCTGAAATATGTCAAATGGATATGAAATTCATCAGGTACTGAACATGTGAAATAAAAATTCTGCTTGTACTGAAGATGAAAGCTTTGCAGTGCCTACATCATGTATTAAAACTATATGTTTATGCTGCTACTCTTGAGTTGATCACATAGAGCAGGAACTTAAGACTGCATTCTACTAATGGAACTTTCTGTTGGCAGACACACCTCTTCCACAGGAAGAGGGCAAGATTCTGTTGATAGAGAACTGAAGTCATGTGAACATCATTTATTACTGGAAAAAATGAATCCACTAAGTTTCTGGGATTCTACCCTAAATACAGTGAAGACTCCTCTCTCTAAACAGAAACATCACCTACATAATATGAGACATTGTGAAACTGTGAGGAAGTGGATCATTTGGACCCCTTCAGGAGAAGGAAGAGGGTCATGGGCTGGTGGATAGATTCTGATCCCACTGATGTCTTCCTAGAGAAGCCCCACAAGACTTTAGAAGCAGGGGATGAGGCACCTATTTCCTCCTCCTCTGCCCACATTCAGCCTGTGGGGAAAGTACTTGGCTCCTCCTTGGCCCTTTTTGAGACCCTGGATGGCAACCTGCACAGGCCCAGCAATGGACCCAGCCTCATGTGGTGAAAGAAACCCAGCAGGAGGCTGGACCAATGCTAGTCTCAACTACAACTACATCCCTGCTAGCCCTCCCATGAAACTTACAACAGTTTGGTGTAGTGGTTAGGAGTGTGGACTTATAATCTGGCATGCCGGGTTCGATTCTGCACTCCCCCACATGCAGCCAGCTGGGTGACCTTGGGCTCGCCACGGCACTGATAAAGCTGTTCTGACCGGGCAGTGATATCAGGGCTCTCTCAGCCTCACCCACCCCACAGGGTGTCTGTTGTGGGGAGAGGAATGGGAAGGCGACTGTAAGCCGCTTTGAGCCTCCTTCGGGTAGGGAAAAGCGGCATATAAGAACCAACTCTTCTTCTTCCTCTTCTTCTTCTCTACTTCATCATCCAAACGGAAACTGTGTACGACTGGTCCAAAGTCACCAATGACCTTCCACGACTTGGGAATGTAAACCTGAGCCTCCCAAAACTAGTCTGGCACCAGCTACTGCACTTGCCCCTTTCTTAACACACTTCTCCAACTACTGCACTATCACAAAACAGGGTCTGGAAGCCAAGGCTTTCCCCTGTTGTTACTCGTCTGCACTGATTTTTCACTAAATTCTATTGGGGCAAGGCTAGACCACTCCCTGAATTTACTTAGGCCCTTTTGCAAGCCATGTGAACTAAGGGCCTTTATGATAGCAGTATGCTAGAATGTTAGGCTGCCCATGCCATACATACCATTATGGATATGCTTACCCCGTTACTGAAAACAGCATTTATTACCCTCCCTTTATTTTTAGGAATTGCCAGTTCTTACGTGTGCATTATTTTTATATGAAATAGTTACACAAATTGGTCAGCCTTCTTCCTCCCTATTGTTTTCCATCATTTTCTTCATCGGTGTCAAGCCCATCAACATCTTCATTGCCTTTGTGACACGGCACTGAAGTCTTATCAACGCCATGGCCTTGAGGATTGTGCAACAGATGCTCACTCCACGCAGCTCATTCCCAATTCCAATTTGTTCACAGTATTTGCTGCCAGTAAACTGATTTACATTGCAGTAAAGTAGTTCCATCTGGTGCTCATCTTTTCCCGAGGCAGTCTCTCTCGTAGTTTATAAATGAACATATTTGGAATTCCTTTCAAATATGAAGATTAGGTAGTGTCTGATGTTATTTAGATACTGTGCTGAGCTTTTAGAGAAAGTGTACTTCAGTCTATCTCAAAAGGTCCCAAATTTCTGGTAGGTTAACTTTTCAACAGGAAATAATGAGCTGGGTTCATGTATCTGAACTGGAAAGACTAATGCTGTAGGTGCTGAACTGGCACAAGTTCAGCATGCATGCAGTACCACAATTGGAGATACCACAATTTTTGTATAAGATGGTGGACCATTCAGACCTGTTCAAGCCAGTTTGGTGTAGTGGTTAGGAGTGCGGACGTCTAATCTAGCAAGCCAGGTTCAATTCTGCGCTCCCCCACATGCAGCCAGCTGGGTGACCTTGGGCTCACCACGGTGCTGATAAAACTGTTCTGACCGAGCAGTGACATCAGGGCTCTCTCAGCCTCACCCACCTCACAGGGTGTCTGTTGTGGAGAGAGGAAAGGGAAGGCGACTGTAAGCCGCTTTGAGCCTCCTTCGGGTAGGGAAAAGCGGCATATAAGAACCAACTCTTCTTCTTCTTCTTAAGAAGATAACTTAAAGTCATCTTAGTGCCCACCTGAGTAGCTGCCACCACTGAGGACTAAAACTGTTTCAATAGTAAGTCACAAAGGTTATTAACATTTTAAGTGATTTTTCCAGAAAACTTTACACATTTAATTATTCTATTTATGCTACATCTTTTCCTTCTACTGAATCCTGAAATACCCAGAAGAAAACAAGTAATTTTGTTTTAATACACATGCACTCTATGATCAGCAGGAAATAGGCACAGCTTCTTTTTATCTTGGCGTGTTATACAGCTCTGCTAGGTGATATTGTTTCCAGCTGGCCAACTGGAAACTAGCCTTTATACAAAGTGAGAAGTCCACATTTCCTAATAACCATCAAAACAAACATATAGGAAAACACATTCCCATCAAGCTGTTAGATCAGAAAAGCACTGCTCCCCCTTCTCCCATTCTGAAGGAAAACATCTTGCCTGCCTCCCCTCCCCTTCTTTCTCCCTCTTACAGTCTCTTCATTACCCATGGTTCAATGGTATGTTTGAACTGACTGAACCGCAATCACATTCATCACATTCAACCATAACTGGATTTAAAAAAAACGGTAACTATGGTTGCATCAGGTTAAATGTAACACTGGACTAGTTAATACTCGAGAGGGGAGCAGATTAGTGTAAAAACACCAAAGCTGTGCAATCTGACAAGAGCTATGTCTGAACAAGCACGTAGCAGTAAAATTAGTGGATTTCTGACATGACTTCTTGATTTAAGGATATGCTGTTATTGTTACAACAGCTGATCTAGCAGGAGAAAGTTAAGAGTATCTTAGCTACATTACACTAGACTACTATTAGCTGAAAACTAAGTGCATTGAAAGATAAGTCATGTTTGCACAGGTTGAAGACTAAGGAAGAAGATAGGGTAGTAGGATAATGCAGAACTGGGCACTGATTATACAGTACTAACTGATAACTGAAGTGTCAGACACCCAGCATGAAAAGAGGTGTGCCAGTATGACAAAGACGACTGTGCTACACTTTTATCATTACCACAGACAGATAAGATGTACAAAGTAGGATTTTGGACTTGTACTGTGATTTCTACAAGGTGACTTGGTACTATTCACTCCCTAAAAAAGGAGCAAGTAGTGTTGGGTGGGTGAAAGTTTTTCCAAAACACGCATAGCACATCTCCACCAGGTCCATGCACAAACCAGTTTTTCAAAGCCTCACCTTCTGGTAGCAGGTCTAACAATTCTGCTTTGTAATTAAGCTTGCTAAGCAGTTTCCCAATTAAGACATTAAGCAACTATTAGAAGCACAACTTGTTACTCAGGTTTGCAATCTAGTGACCTAAAGGAAGTTAGGACCGGGGACATGTGAATTCAAATCTATCCACATACATGACATGCCCAAGGGCACCATCTTACAAGTTTTTTTTTACAAGTCTAGACTAGCCTCATGCACTCACCCCGAGTACATTGACAGGATAGGCAAATGTGACAGGTAGAATTCTTTTTTAATTGCCAGTGAAAATGTGAGCCTATATCCTACAACTGGTCCAGCTAAAACCCTCCTTGAATTCTCTAGCTATACTCACAGACTTAAATATTTTTTGCTCACTCTCCACTACATGTTCAGGAAACTACTGGTATAACTACAACTGTTCTACCAGTAAGATGTTAAGTCTGTGGAAAAATCTGGCATGAGCAACTATGTGCTTCTTTTGCCCATAGATACCATAATTCTGGCTACATGTCTGTCAACTAATAGAATGTGAGCTGTGTGCAACTGTTGTCTTTGGACACGTTCCATTTTACAAGAATGAATGAGCTAACAATATGGTTCCACAGACTTCTGCAGATAAAGAACATTCAGTGTTCAGTTACTACTCTGATGGGGTAGATAACACAATAACCTGCCACTACCATAGTTAGCCCAAATAAAGACATAAACACCAGTGATGGCCTACTCCTATATCAATACCCTTTTAAAAAGGTCCATAAGACAAATGCAGAATTTTAAAAACATTTTAAAAATTATAACCTGGCTTTCTGTTAACAGACTTCCAATGAAGTTTTAAGTTTGACTGCAATGCAATAAAACTAGTGATATTTTAGCACTGCAGAGAACGCATTTAGAACAGCAATACACCACAGAGAAGAACAATGTTGTGCAATTTGTGACTATATGAATTATGCATGGAACTCCATGCCATTTATTCAACAGCTACAATAATAACAACCCTCAGAGAGAGTTATTTTATTCTCCTCACTGACATAAATGGCTTGCACAAGGCTACTCAGCATATCCAGAACTTTAAAAAAAACCCAAATATCTGTCTGATGCTGGAAAAGAGAATATTTAAAAATACAGATCTTGCTACTATCCTGTGCAAACTGATGCTACACCAAAGTTCTGCTAGCCTTCAAATAAAGTATTTTTCTGATAGAAAGTAAAAAGATTTAAGAAACACTTATGAGTATAATTGATTAGTGAAAACCATTAAGCACACCTTTATAAGAAATTCAGGAGTCACTTGTATATGATGAACAAGCAAGGTACCGTTACGACCTCTTATGTGGTTTTAAACATTTACTTCAGTAGAAACCTAGCAATAAGGTTAAGTTTGCAAAACATTTTACCTACTAACATATGGATTGCCACCCTATGGGATCAACATGAAAAGATCTCTCCCACAGGAACAAACTTGGCTTTCCCCCCTGAAGAGTAGCCAGAGGTGCACTCAGCAAAGAGTCCAGGTGCAAGAAGTCATTTTTCCTTGCACTGAGAAGATTATTTAATGTGCTTGCAGTGGCAGCTTATCACTCCTTCAAATACTAACAAGAAGCCTCTTTAAAACAGTCTGCCAAAGACAGGAGGAATGGAATGCTGAGAGAAGCAGAGCACCAGTGAAACATTAAAAGGGAAGGGACTAGAAAAATTCCTGCTCAAGGCTCCAAGCTTAGATAAGCCTATAAGGCAGGGGTAGTCAAACTGCAGCTCTCCAGATGTCCATGGACTACAATTCACATGAGCTCCTGCCAGCTGGGAATTGTAGTCCATGGACACCTGGAGGGCCACAGTTTGACTACCCCTGGACTAAATGGACCATTGGTCTGTTCCAGCAAGGCTCATCTTAAGTTCTTATAGGAAACATGCCTATAATGCCTATATGTCTTGCCTTATGCCATTTTTCTAGTACATATAACTAAAAACATTAGATGTGTTTTCCAAAGGAATATTTCTTCTTAACAATGAAAAGGAAAGAATGAGTAACTATACAGAATGAAGCTATAAGAGAAAGAAAAGATATATTACTACTTTCTTACAGTATTACTGTAATACATTAACTACCTATCAGTGTCATGCTAAACAGGTCTATTCAATGGGGCTTACTTCCAGGAAAGTGTTCTTAAAGACAGCATTCTAAATATATGTACATTCTGATCAAAAGTCAGTCCCACTGAGTTCAATAGAACCGCCTGTACAAATATGCTTAGGTAGCCTTCCAGCGGTTCTCAACCTGGGGATTGCGAACCCTGGAGAGTGGTTAATCAACCCTTTTCCCAGGGGTCGCCAAGGCTGCCGCTGCACCGCCATGGATGCTGCACTGGCGGCAGCAGCCTCAGCGACCCAAAGGGGATTGCAGCCTTAGGAAGGTTGAGAACCACTGCCTTAGACACTGCCTCCGCAAATACATTTAACATGACTGCTTGGCATTCCTGCGTGCACTGACCTGTCAACTATATTACAGGAAAGAGCAAAAGAATGCTTTAAGATTCACTTTTGTTGTTGCAGAAGCACCCTCTCTATTTACGATTAATGGTACTTAACTGAAATAAAGTTCAAGTCCAGATCAGAATAAGTGCATGTGCATATGAAAGCTTATACCTAGATTAAAACTTTGGTGTTAAAGGTGCCACTAAACTAAACCTTTGATCTGCTGCTTCACATGTACATGGCTTCCCACCTGAATCTATCAGCATTTCATCAAGATATTAAGAAATTCTGTCAACAAGAGTTAAGAATTCATTCACAAAACTTTCTATTATATTAGGAAAAAAGAATACAAAAACTAAAAAATTACACACAGATATGACAACATATACTGTTAATAAAACTTAATCAGCTTTACTGATGATGTGAGCTTCAACTGACAAAAGTTTATTCTGGGATGAACTGTGTTTGTCTCTTGAGTGCCATTGGACCCGTTTGATTTTGATACGACATAGCATAGCTATCTATATGGAAAACCCAGCCCTTAGAACTGCCAGAAGAGCTGCATTCTAAGTTCTTTATAAAGTTACATCACTGGTTCATGTAATCTAGCACATTATCTATAGCTACTAACAGCTCTACAGAGAATAAAGGTTATGTTTTTCTCAATTCTGTCACCAGAGAGTCCTGGAATTCAACTGGAATGTTTTGCATACAAAGCATATGCCCTACAAACAGATTATGACAAAATTATTTTCTCTGTCTAATTCTTATAGCATCCCATTCCTTGAAAATCTAATGTCCATAGCATGGTTGAATAGTTTAATAGCATGGAAGGAAGGAAATACCCAATGTTTTTGAAAAATACTAAACTAGCACAAATAGAATGGGACCACTCACTACACAGTATACTGCTTATAAATATATGTAACTATAATTCAGAAAAGAAGTGAACAACTCACCACCATGTGTTTATATGCAGTGTCTTGATCATAATGATCCAGTATATTTGGGAAAAATGTCATATTATAGTCCATTCCTGAACATTTTGGAATAGTTATAGGTTCACATGTAAAGAAGCTATTCCCATAAGTCACTTTTAAGGTTACACTCCAAGTCAGAAGATATACAAAGATCCACATCTTCTCAGATATTTCTGACTTCAGCACATAACTATAGTATCTCCTAGGTGATATCTGTTTCACGGTGAAGGCCAACACAATGGAAGCACAGACATCTTTTCATATCTCAGACACAACAGGGAACTAAGAGCCGTGGACTGATGAAGACTCTCTTCATACCGGAAAGTTAAGCTTCTCCCTGCTGCAAAATGAAAAGGAACAAAATAAATAGTTAACATTGATAACAGCTGTGACCACTAAGATTTTTACAAGGATTACACAGAAAAGTAAAAAACTCCTCAAAATAAAGTTAGATCCTTCAGTGCAAAAGAATTCAGATCAGTTCTTAAAAGCCAAACCAGTTGGACTTAATGCAACCATGATACAAGCAAAATAAATGAGTTTCAAGCTGGTGATGACAACCAAATAACCGTTTATTCCAATGGAAAATAATTTCTCAAACTTTCCAAATCATCAAAACAAACTCCTATGAACGTTCCGTTTTCAGTATCTTCATCAGCGATACCAGTCGGAAGCACCTCAATTAATATCTTACTTCTAAAGACAATTATTGCACCTGAGAATTACACACTTCAGGCAAAGTTCTCAGAACCACCTGCAAAAGCCTGAATGATATATACTAATTTTCAAGCCCCAAACTGGTAAATAACGACTACTGACACATGATGCAGGCATTTTCAATAGCTGCAAACATCAGACAAAATGCCTTCACACAAGGAAAACAAATGTACAGTCTTCAAGAAACCTGTAAGCCAACTAGCTTCCATGTATTGTTCTCCACAACCTGCCCCTCCCCACAAATAACCACAGATGGGGTAAAAAATGCCTACGCCAATTAAGCTGTCAACAAGCATTTGGCACAAGAGCCTCCAACGCCAAGCCAAGCCCAGCCCACCCGCCCAGGTGTTTTGCGCCTGGTGCTCCCAGAGCCTCGCAGCTACGGCTGCTTTCTCCACCCCGGAGTGGAACCGGTTTTCCAATCCCAGCCATTCTTTCGGAGCCTATGACTGACCGGAGGAGGGGGAGGGGGAGGGGGAGGGGGAGGGGGAGGGGGAGGGGGGGGGCTCGAGATGCTACCCGTGACCCCCCTCCCTTTAAAAAAATCCACCTCCTTTCGTGGCCTTCGAAGGAAAACGTGGGGCATTGCAGGGGCAGAAGACGCCGAGAAGTTCTCCACGAGCCCCCCCCCCCCGCCATTAATCGGGCCGCTCTTTCTCACCCAATGATTGGGACTCTTGGACTCACCGGGGCGGCTTCCGAAGTCAACGCCGGCCCTCCAAGAAGGGGCGCGGAGGCAGACGCCGTGGCCGCAGCCCCCCCTCGGTGAAGCCCGCCAGGAGGGAAGCGGCCAGGCCTGGGCCGGCCGCAGAAGACACGCCCTCCTCACCTGAGCGGCTGCGAGGCGACGGCAGCGCTCGGCCTCGCCTCAGGGCGGCAAGAGCCGCACCACACCGCTCGCTTCGAGTCGTGACTCCGCCGCCTGCTCTCCGACGGCCCGAGGGCTTCCCTCTCCCGGCCAGGCGGGGAAGGAGGAACTGGGATCGCGCGATATTTCAAAGGCCGGAGAGAAAGGCGAGGGGCGGCGCTGGTATCCTTCCGCCCTCACGAAAGGAGAAAGAGAAGCCGGTGAAATTCTTACCGCTTGCTTTCTCTCTCCTCCCCCTTTCCTAAAAGTGGTGGGATCCAAACCGTTCCTTAGTCTGACCAAAATGCCGCGGAAGGAAGGGAATGGGTCATGCCATTGCAGGTAGCGGGGGGGACGGGAGGGTTCCAAGGCTTCCCAATCCCTCTTTAAAAGCATGCGTTTACTAGTAAGCGAACACAGCGGAATGTGGGTTGTATTTAAACTTACTGTGGCATTGTTTCCCTTACGAGCCAGGGTGCTTCGTTGGTAGACAGGTAGGCTGAAATAGTTTTAAAATATCTATTGACAAAAATATATACAAGCGACTAAAGCACACACATTTTTAAAATTAATAAAACAGGCAAAGAAATAAAGCACAGGTTGAGAGCTTTACAATAAATCAGAAATGGCATTCCTCGATCTTCAGCCTGAAAGCCAGGGTGTTGTAGTGGTTTGACTTGAGGAGATCTAAGTTCGAATTCTCCTACAGGTATGAAGCTTGGCAAAAGCTCTCCCCTCTTTTCTTTGACGTTTCCTTGTGAAGAAAAGATGAAGGGAAAGAATTATCCCTCTTTGACCTTCTTGGAAGGAGGCTGGGATGAAAATTGAGTCAATTGCTGTGCAATCCTAAGAGGGGAGAAAATGGACTCAATGAGGTTTACTGGTATGATAGGCATACCAGACCCAGGTGGGAACTGAGGATCCCCCAGAATTAGAAGTCCTCTCCAGAATAAAGAGGTCAGCACCTCTGGAGAAAATGACTGCTTTGGAGGCTGGACTGCATAACATTACACTCCAGTGCGGTCCCTCCCACCCCAAATCCCACCCACTCCCATCTCCATCTCCAAAGTCTCCAGGTATTTCCCAGCCCAGGGCTGCCAACCCTAAGGGCCAGTTACTCCAGTGCAGTGCCTCAGTGCTATTCTGCCACTCTAGTACTGGTGCAGCTCCATGGCTGTGCATCAGAATCTATTTATGTGAGCAATGGGGGTGGGGGGGTTACTGGCTTCCTAAGCTCTTTCAGGTAAGGAAGCCCCCCCCCCCCCATACAAAACAAGAACAGATACAAAGTTGGGCCATTAAAAATGGGGTCAGCCCTTTCAGCTCAGGAAAGCTTCTGTGAAACAAGTGCAAAGTTGTGCCATTAAAAATTGTGATGCACCCATTATAGGTCAAAAACAGGTCTGTGTGTCCCCCCTCACAACTGTTGCCTAGCAACCCCTGATTAGTCCTAGCAGCCCTGTCCATTCCGGCACTGCCATCTCACCACAAGACCTCCAAGCAACACAGCTGCACAGTTACTGGAGATGCTGACACAGTTGGGTCACTGAAAACCAAAACGCAAAGCTTTCCCTATACAGAGAGAACTTACATTGCCATAGTTACACTGCAGATGGACACCACAGGGCAGGCACAGCACGCGATTGGTCTGCCTATATTTTACTGCCAATTTGTTTCTGCCAATTGTGTAGGTTCTGCCTACCACTTGGCCTAAGAGCCCAGTGCTGGAAGGGGAGAGTTAGGACTGGACCAAAAAGCAGTTTTTATCTTTTGAATGTATTTGTTTAAACAATGTTTGCCCTTCCTCTGCACATAAATACTCGCCAGGCAGCTTACAAGTTATTAAAAGCAATAACAATGCTAGCACAGTCAACTAAAACAGCAGCAAAACAAGATATAATCTGAAGCAGCAAGTACCGCTGAATTCCACTGGGACTTTGATTCTCGAAACAAACAAATGGGGTGGTGGTATGGAATTTTAAAAGGGGGAAAGGGGTAAATCAAGCAAAAAACAAACACATTTTACCTTTTCTTGACTCCAAGATAGAAAGATGAATATCTCAAATACTTGGAGCTGTGTAATACACAGCTGTGTAATTAAAAAAAAATCTTTCAAATTAATGTGTTTGTAAGTGGGGTGTGGCAGATAACTTTTTGAAAAACAGGAGGTTGAAAATAATTTTTCTTTACAAATGCAGCCATAGATGAATGATGTTACAAATGTAAACATCAGTACTAGATTTAAAATAATTAATTTTAAAAGTTTTAGAATGTTTTTTTCCCTCTGATGTTTTTTAAACCCTTAAGGAATACATTGTCTGTACATTTCTGTTCTGCCCTCTCTCCAAGGAGCTCAGGGTTATATACATAGCTGCTCACCTGGTTCTGTCTTCAGGGCAACTCTGTAAGGAAAGTGACAGCTTTAATTGCTGAATAAGAATTTGAACCCAGGTTTCCCTGGTCCTAATCTGACACATAACACACAAAACACAAACTTGTACTTTTATATAGCTGAGAGTAAGTCCCCCCAAACTCAGAAAGCTTATTGTCTTTCTAAAATAAGGATGCAATATTTCTATAACCTGGGATGGCTGAACTGTGGCTTTCCAGATGTCCATGGACTATAATTACTATGAGCCCCTGCCAGCTGGTGTAGCCTTTCTTCATATAATTAAGAACATCTTGCATGCATTCTCTTAGCACTGTTATTTCCTAATATGGCTAATTTCTTAATATTTTATTCTTCCTTACAACAAAACTCATGAGATTTCCCTTCACCAGTGGAGAACATCTACCCAGGAGCTCCCTTTTTATATCATGGCTCACCGCTGTGAGTGCAGGAAGATATGCTCCAAAAAAGGAAGGGAAATCAGAGGGGAAAGCATTTTGTGTGCCAGCGCCATGAATTCTGCCTTCTGGATTGCAAGGTGCATGTGAAGCCTGCAATTCCCAGCATTTGGTTTATTGGCAGCCAGGTAATTAATGAGGGCTGGGTGTATGTGGTTTGGCTCGCTTGAATGTACTGGATAACTGCACTTGAGACACAAATAAATGCCTGTGTAGGTATATCCTGAGGCTGAGAGTTCCTGACCATTTAGTGATTTGGATTTAAGATAAGCCTTTATATTTGAGACTTGCTGGCCCATGCTGGCCGATGCTGTGACTTAACCCTGCATATGTATAATCAGTTGCTACTGCAGTTTGCCTAGGATTACAGCAATTTAGCCTTGGGTTTGTTCACTACTTTCATGCACCAACATTGTATATGTAGAAATCTGGCACCACTGAGGTGAAAGTGGATTCAGAACTCATGTGCTGCTCTACCGGTTTTACTACAGATTCACTGTGTAGCCGTGGGCAAGTTACAGCACTTCTACACCGTGCATTTATAACATGTGCATACTCATAATATTATTTAATACCCTCACAACCCTTCATTAGTGCCGGCAAAGCGCTCTGAGATATGCTGGGAAGAGATGGTCCATTGCATACCAAACAGAATGTGGCTTGCAAACCTGTATGGGTATGGCCTGTACACTTAAGTACAATGAGGACTGTAATGTTTATAGGCAAGGTAATTTGTAGAGCTACAGAACCTCAAGAACGATACTGTTCTTTTGCACTGCTTGTCAGGAACCGCGCCACGTTGTTGCCGCAGTGGCACATGTCTCGGCTTGTGCTGAGTCAATTTAAACAGCTCTGTAAGATCAAACTGTCAAGTAGGTTAAGCAGAAGGCAGTGTATAAAATGGAGGACTCAGTAAAACAGCATGGACCTTCTGTTTTGTCCTTGTATATTACAATGGTGGCATTTATTTTTGATTGCACCTTTGGATAGTATACGTTTTGTGATACTTCTTTGCATCCCTGCTGTTAGTGGCTACAGTTGAGCTAGGAATGTAGTAATTATACTTTTAACATGCCCAGTCTAGCTAGAACAGATGAGAAGTTAGTAATGTGATGTGTTTATACATTTGAAACAGTACCATTGTACCTTTGGAGAACTGGATAAAATCCATTGTAACTTCAGGGCAAAGACCTATAGCTCAGAGGCTAAGCATAATCTCCGGCATGACCAGCTGAAAGGCTCTCGGGTAGCAGGCTGAAAAAGGCCTTTGTCTGAGATCTTAGACAACAAGTGAGGGAGCTGAAAGTCAGGGTTTGTGCTGGTGATGGGAAGTGCTGACTTATGGTGATCCCATGGGCTTTTCGGGGCAGAAGACATCCAGAGGTGGTTTGCCATTGCCAGCCTCCATGTCATAGCCCTGGTATTCCTTAGTGGTCTCCCTGCATAGCTTCTGAGATCTGACAATGTTAGGCTAGCCTGGTCAGGCAAGGGAATATTGTAGAATACAATGTCTCAAGATCTGGTAGCTGGGTGTATGTGGGGGGAGGGGTATTATGGCTGCTGAATGTAGAAGGAAAATGGGGGTGGGAGAAGCAGAGATTGTCTGACTTCTAAGGGGGTAGGGATGAAGCAGATGGAATTCCTGGGTCTTAGGAACATTTCCAAATTAGATTTAGGGTGGGGAGGAGTGTTAAAGGAGAAATAAAATGGCACATATGAAGTTTCAATATTTATTTACTAAAAGCTGATGTCACAAAGGAATGTGGCTGAGCAACAGGACTCTTGAGTTGAAGTATCTTGATTTAGCGGAAATATTTTGGACAAACATTATGAAATATTTTTTGAACTAAGCACTCTCAGTGGAAGACTGGGTCACCTTCTCCCTAGGTTTCATGGAGCCAACCACTATATCTCTGTGCTTATTGACCTGCCACTGATATTGTTCTGGATTACCACGGTGGTGCTGTAGTTGAAACGCAGGTCAGGCTTGGGGGGCTTTGCTCCTACTGTTCATCTACCATCTCTGAGGATAATATACTACAACAGAACAAACAAATGTATTTTATAAACCTCACATGAGTGGCAAAGATAGACTAGAGTGGCATAGAGACAGAGTCCAACAAAATGGAGGCTAAATGGTTAGGACAATATCTGTGAATGTTTGCTCAAAGTTTAAACATCAGTGAATTAAATAAAACATTTCATGTGTAAGGAATGTCCTGTTTGACATTAGAGACACATTTGATTACCTTCTGGCTTTTATGTTTTCAGTTGGATGGCTTCCATATTTTATTTGTTCCCAGAAGCTCAAAAATGCAACCTGATACTAGTTCAACCTTGTGTCCATTGAAGCTAGCAGAGCATTATAAACAAGACACAAAGAACCTTAAGATCTTTTTTAAGCCACTTTCCCACCCTTTTTTAAGCCACTCTCCAGATTGATTAAGATTTCTGGAAAACACAAAGCTTGCATGTTGTGTTATTTCAGTTGATCTTAATAAAAGGCATGACATGGCTCTTGGTTGTTAATTCTGCAGTGAACCATGTGGCCATCAAATGCTTTCTGTACTTTGAAAGTGTACTTTGAGAGATGGAAGAACTACAAAAATCTTTGCCATCATGTTTGTTTTTTCCAGTTACATTGAAAATGCTTGAATCAGAAAGCACACACAAATAATGAGAGCAATATTAGAAATAATATTTTTTACTCTTAAGCAAGATGAAAATGGGAAAATATGAGATCTAAGTGCAGGCCTATTCTCCCTTTGAATTGGTATGAAACAAAGGCAAAAGTAAAGATTTCCCATTGTAATTGCTTCCCTCTTTGAGCATATGCATGCAATCATAACTATGTTACCAAAAGGATTAGGGAGATACTTACAAGACAGAAATCTAGTATTAGCAATTCGTTAAAGTATGTAGTTTTAACATATAGTTGTTACTCAATTTTTAAAAAGTCCTCTAGTGGCAGAAGGGAGGAATGGCAGTCTCAGAGATCTCAGTAAAGAATGTCTGAGGCAAACCTATGCGGATGTTTTGAGGTCAGCATTTGACAAAGGACTGTCTTCATGTGAAAGTAGTGCTGGGTGCATATAAAGCCTTGTGGCCTCTGTGTGTGTACATACATACATACATACATACATACATACATACATCTGTGTTTCAGTCTTTCAATATACATCTGTCTCTTGAGAGGTGTCATGTTGATGTGTGGAATATTTCCTTAAATTTTATTTATTTATTATATTTATATACTGCCCTTGTAAGAAAGTAGGTAAAAAATGTAAAACACCTTAATTATAGTTTAGTCACGCCAATGGAGAACTGATAAAATAACTTTGCAGATTCAACCCATAGTTTACCTGTTGGTCATTCTAATGCCTGCAAAGAGGACTGATCCAGGGAAAGCTGAAGAGTAGGCATAACTCATCTTGAATTTATATGGTACAAATTAGCACCACATTGCTCCTTAACTTGGGTCAAAACTGTTTTGAACAGTGGCTGTGTGGGACTTACTGTTCAACACTCTGTGCATGGGACAGATTTCATTCACCACTTTTACTGTCTTTTTTGTGCCAGTCACATACCAAAGACATGAACAAATAAAACCCAGCAGTGAATAAAAGCAGTGTTTTTCTTTCCTGGGCATTGACAAAGCTTTGCAGTTCTGTTTTATAGCCTAGCAGTTGTCTATAAGAAATCCAAAATCAACATTTGTGAAGCAGAACAATCAATACCACAGAGCTTCAGGGGATTGCCAGCATGAAAGATGATGGAAAAAAAATGATCAATGTTTGTCTTTTCAACAGATAAGAAATAGCTGTAGGGCTTTATTGTTAAGCTCTCAGGGATGTGAACAAATTACAGAATAAGCCCTTTTTAATATAAAGGCAGAGCTCCAAGTATATTTATTTTCAGCGTCCCCCAGAAATTGGCAACCATTTCACTCATTGCCATAACTGTTTTGCAGACAGCTGAAAATGATCCAGAGAGTTGCTCTGTCCATACTTTCCTGTGTCCTTGTATTGCAAAGAAATATGGTTCGAGGCAATATAATATGTTTGCAATGTAGTTTGGGGTCCACTTCACACCTGAAATTCCAAAGATTCAGCAAGGATCCTGTTTCTTGCAAATGACATGATTGATGTTTTTCATAGAGGTGTCCTCAGCCTATAGAATGGAATCATTGATATTTTAGGTTATATATATTACTGATTTTCAACTTTAGCAGACTGACTGAACCTCAAAATGAACCAGAGAGCAAGAAAGCTCTCTGTTTTGTTAGGGTGGGGTGGGGACCCTGGAATGTCGACACTAAACTAATTTTTTTGAATACATTGAAGTATTGACTTTTATTTGAGGACAACAGGAATATAATTAATTCTTCCCAGAGAAAAGAAATGACTGGATTTACAGCTGTTCAGAAAAGTTTGCATGAGGTAACGCAGAACCATTTACTGAGCCTTAGGGAAGGCGGTATACAACTGTAATTAATTAATTAATTAATACAAGTAACGTGGCGTGTGATTCTGATCCATGAGTTGATCTTCCAATTCCCAGGTCAGTGTATTGCAGAGGTATTTGTGAAAGGTCATAACGATTATTTAAAAAATATTCTTATCTGCAAATACACTTTGGTGCCAAATTGTGTTCTGCATTAATCCCGGTTTATCATTAAACCCCTATGACTAAATTATAACTAATTTTGAAGAGAGATTTGAATGCATCTTCGTAAATCATGGTACTCCAGATCTCAGAAATCTGAATTGACTTGGAGTCAGTCACTCCCGTGTGAAGAGACTGTGACCGTTTATGCACTGGGAATTTCACTGCCCCAGCTCCTGCGCAGGAGCACGAATTGGGGGCGGATGAGGCGCACCAGGCCAAATGCTCCCCTATGTGGGTGCAGGAAGAGGTGGGGCAACCTGCCACAACTAAAACTCCAGCCTGCTGCACAGCATGAAACCTCCAGTGCATAAACGGTCTATCAAACAGTACGCTAGGGTAGGAAACACCTTATTAAAATTTGCACTTTTTGGCAAGCTGCTCAGCACAAAACATGTTCCATATACTTTTATATTAGCAGCCTGTATGAGAGTGTTAATATGATGTGGACTAGAAAATTCTGTTGCTGGAAATAGTGATGTAAACCTGGACAAACATATCTGCATAATGATATTTTGTACTGTTTTTAAACTGGGGAATATTCTGTGCTTGGATATTGTTTCTTGCAAATTACATGAGCGACACTTTGCAGAGCCTTTCTTTTATGACATCTCCTTGCCCCTGCCTTTCTGTTCATATCTTGTTAGTGTAAAGTATTTCCTATTGAATCTGATGAAGTGAATTCTGACTCAAAAACTTATGCTGTAACTTACTGAACTTGTGCTTTCATTTCTCAATCCCTTTGAACACCATGTGGAAGGGAACAGCGTATAGTTTTGCCCAAATTAGTATCATTTTCCTTGTCTCAGATCCTGTGGCCACCATCCCCCTCTCTATCACAGAAAGGCTTCATTTAAAAGAGGAAACGGACATATCACCAGCATTATAATGATCTCTTACCACAATCTACTCATTCTGAACTCCCCACTTCCATTTTGTTAACAAGGAGATCTCTAGCGCTTTTTTTTTGCAAAGGTAATGCCTTTTCCTATCCATCTCTGCAGCAGTAAGCTCCAAAACATCCTTTTTTTGAAATAATTAAAGCTGAGGAACTAAGAAGTTATGGCAATAGATGTTATACTGTTATAGCAATTACTAGGTTTTTTTAAAGCCAAAAAAGCCCTTTGAGAGCTTCAAGTCCTCAGATTAGTAACCTGAGAGAACACAGTAAGAACCATATCTTTGCAAAATGAATCCTAGGTATTAAAGGCACCAAGGAACTGCAAAAATCCATACAACTCTCTTGAGAAGCTATTTACTTAATGGCATTAATGAATAATAAATAGGTCATGAGGAACTGCTGAAAAATACCGCTGCTATCCCAGTAATGCCACAGGCAGTGGACTGAATGTGTCACCATAAATCATTTCTTCCCATTTCAATGCAATGGAGAAGACTCTTTGTTCCTTTGGCACTGCATATTTTCCTGATGTTTTAGAGCTGTTTTTCCTATAATGCATTGATGAAATGATGGATTAAGAACACGAAAATCAATTCTAATTAGTCCTGCTATTGTTTGAGATCAATAGTCAGTGTTCTGTCAATTAATATATGTATTTCGTATCTGCCACCAAGGTTATGGAAAGGCTTATTTTGGTACTATATATTCTATTTCAGTCAAGCTCCAAAAGGTTTTTAAAACATTATTTCATTCTGGCAGTTCAAAGATGTTGTTGGTGTTGAAACAGTAATCAAAAGCATGGAGTTGTTGTTTTGTGAGAGTAATTTAAAGCACCTTGGTTTGGATCCAGCCAGCTTTTCTGCTGGTGAAGAAAGAGGAGGGGACCCCCATTGACCACCAAAAGGTGATGCAGGAGTCATGCAACTTGCATGGACAAAAGCTTTGTGTGATGCAGGTTATATCAAGAAGCGTTACAGGGTGATATTTAGCAAAAACATCTGGCTGGAACTAAACCCTTATCTGTTTGTTAAAAACATCATAGATTTCCAGACATTTCCAGATTTCCATCTGGCTAATTCCCATGTAACATTTTCCAACTCCACTGCGCTGTCTGCAGACTATAACTACTTCAGCGTTCACTTGTCATGGTGGGTCAACCCACTGACTCATTGCAACCCAGATCCAGCAGTGTGGTAGCAGCATTTGGTCCCCCATAAGGGCAAGATCACATGCAAACATACGGAACTGTCAAGGTTTGGGGCTGACTTTGCTAGTAAAAGACTAACAGGAATTTGGAAAGTGTGGGCTGGCATATGAAAATACAAGCTTTGATCTGAGGAAAATTGTACATCTGCACTCAGAAGAATGTCAGCAAGGATTCTTATTCTGCCATGGATGTTCATTGGGTATCCTTGGGCCAGTCTCACGCTCTCAGCCTAACCGACTTAACAGGATTGTGTTGAGAATAAAATGGAGACGAAAACAATGCAAGTCACTTCAGGTCCCTATTGGTGAGAAAAGTAGGGTATAAATGAAGCAAGGAAATATTTCTTCATTTGTCTCTGCAGAGACATTTGGCTGCCCACAGCTGGAAGCAAGATACGGGATTGGGTGGAGACGTGATCTGATCCAGCAGGGCTCTTCTGCTGATTTGAAATAATAAAGATAAATATTCTAAGAGTGCAGCTCTAGGTGAAAGCAAGGCATTTCAAAGTCAGGGCCCCAGAAATATGATGTAATTTCCTCACCACAGTGCCATGTGGCTTTCTTTCTGTGGCCATGTCAAGCCGTGGCCATGAACTCGACTGGCAATTACTCAAAGGACATATCTCCACACTACAAAGGTTCTGGTTAGATAATGGCTTAACCGTCATGCTTCCCTCAGAGATTTCACTCCAGTTGCCTACAATTAATGCCTAAGAGCCTGCGTCTCTGGCTCTACATTTCTCATTACAGAACACCACCTCCCACTTACCTGCACAACATACCACTAGCGCTCCTTTTTAGTTCAAGTACAAAAGTGTGCGTCGGGCAGGGAGGGGGGGGAATAAGTAAATTCGTATGCTTTGGAGCTGAATAAACTGAAACTACAAAATGCTAAGAGTGGTGTTTTTTTTTAAATTATGCTCTTTTTAAAATTATGCTCTCCTGCTGCCCTCTCCCCTGGCTATTGTCAGGATCAGTGCCTGCTCTCTGCCATGAATCTCTATATTAGCCTGAGCCTCTCCATGTTTTCTTAGTCTTAGTTTTACCTTTCGCTTTTAGGTCTCTGTGTAACCTCGACCCATGATATTTAGCTGTCTGCCTGAAATCGAAACCTGTCTGCTGTACTCTGCTATCATGATTTGCTGTGAACAATTTGTCTTTTGAACCGGCCAGCAAGGCCTGCTTTCTGTAACCAAAACAGTTATCTTGTCAGCGGGTGCCGGGCAGCCCAAGGACAGAGAAGTAACACTCCCTGGTTTATTGCACCTGGTGCTCTTCCCCTCTCCCTTGGGAACCTTTCAAGTTTTGGGCGGGAGAATTCTCTTGAAAAGGGTCTGCAAGTGTATCTTTGGGCAGATTTGACTTCGCTAGTTATGGTGTCTGAAGTAACTTCTCAATAAAGCCTTCTTATTACAGAAGTACGTTGTGAGTTTTTCCAGCACTTGACAGCTATAAAAACAACATGCAAGTCTAAGGACTGGCAACCCTTGTTGGAAAATGTACATTTTAAAATGGAAAGGGGGATGGTGAATTCTAGCATCTGCACAGGCTGTATGGATTCACCCTTTGCAAGAAGGCAACTGCTGTGGCGCCCCATCACCTTGGTGATGTAGACAGAATTCCAGTCAGAACCTTTGTCATCAACCCAGGAGAGGGGAGGGAGTGACCCTTTGTGAGTGCCATATTAGCCACCACAGTCACTTTCCACATTTAGCTGTGCTCAGAGGGTACCTTTAGTTTACAGAAAGCAGGCGCTCCTTCTTGTTTCATCTCAGACTGAGGCTTCATTGTGCATCATTTCCCCATCAGTGCTGATCTTTGGCACTTCTGAAAGTCGCCTCTTTGTATTTTTAATCCTGTTCCACAAGAAACAAGCCCTTTGGCCTCGAATCAGAGAGAGAAGGGGGGAATGACACTCTTGGGAATGTACTATGCATAGCTATTACAGAAGCTTTTTCAAGCGATGAAGAATCTCACCCACAAAAGGTTTTATATATACACAGAGGAACATGCTTAGACATTACTTAGCAGTACATGTCCTGTACAAGGTGCTGTGGATATGTTCTCCTTGGGAAGCATCATGCTGTCTTCTTCTTGCCTTGACCTCAGGTGTGGGAGTAAATACAATGTACTCCCTAAACCTGGAAAGTAGAAAGCTGGTGTGGGCGGGAGGCTCAGCCGTAGTGACCAGAGATATGAGAGAAGAAGTTTGTGAATCTGTCTCTCTGCATGCTCAATTGCTCAGTTTCATGGCTATGCCAGTAAAGAAGAAGAGTTGGTTCTTATATGCCGCTTTTCTTTACCCAAAGGAAGCTCAAAGCTGCTTACAATCACCTTCCCTTTCTTCTCCCCACAACAGACACCCTGTGAGATGGGTGAGGCTGAGAGAGCCCTGATATTACTGCTTGGTCAGAACTGCTTTCTCAGTGCCGTGGTGAGCCCAAAGTCACGCAGCTGGCTGCATGTGGGGGAGTGCAGAATCAAACCTGGCTTGCCTGATTAGAAGTCCGCACTCCTAACCACTACAGCAAACTGGCTGTCACAAAAGGAGTTTGTGACAAGCATGGTTACCCATGAGAAGGTATTAGAATTATTGAACCAACGGTTACAACCATAGTTCAATAAATAGCCACAATACCAGTGCAGAGTTAGGAACAAGGGGGCCATATCTTGCACCCAGAGGCCGTTTCCATCCCATTAATTTCAATAGACCTTAGCCTATTCTATACAGCTACTGGGTGCTACATGTGGCTCCCTTATTTACGTAACTATGCTCACTGCTTCAATTGTACCAGTATTATTTTACCTGTCGATCGTGGTTACCCTCCTAGCTACAATCAAGGCGTCCATGTAATCCTAATCCCTGTGAAGCAACCACCAAATTTTATATAGTGAAAACTGCCTGAAGAATATGCAGTTCAACATGTCTGAATGATAAATAGCAGAGTTTTGAAAGACTAAAGCTGCTATGGTAATGAATGATCTCTGGCAATTAAAGTACGGCCACACTACTGTTATGGATTGCTGTTTCTCATACATCAACCTGATGTTTATATGAGCACTTCTGACATTCAGGGTTTGTCCTTTGTACTGGTGCAGATCAGGATTCTATTTCTGTACTTTGTGTTATATCAACTGAGAGTCAGTGTGGTGTAGTAGTTAACAGCAGCAAATTCTAACCTGGAGAACAGGATTTGATTCCCCACTCTTCCACATGCAGCCAGATGGGTGACCTTGTGCGGATCACAGTTCTGCTAGGGCTGTTCTAGCACAGCAGTTCCATCAGAGCTCTCTCAGCCCCATGTATCTCCCAGGGTGTCTGTTGTGGGGAGAGGAAGGGAAGGCAACTGTAAGCCACTTTGAGGCTCCTTTGGGTAGTGAAAAGCAGGGTATTAAAAAAAAAGGCTGTTCTTCTCTCCTTAGTAAAAGTATTTCCATTGAAATCCTGCTTCCAGAAATTTTAAAACCCATGAAGTACAACAGCTTTAAATCAAGTTCAATAAGCCTCTTGAAGTTGAGTTCAAAAAGCCTCTCTGGCTAAATGAAATGTCATCTTTATCAATCACATCTGATAAGAGAGAGTGTCACTTCTTGAGTAATGTTACACAATTCAGAATAAGTGGTTTTAAAAAAATATCCCGTTCCCTTGAATGTAGGTTAATATCTTTACTGCAGCGTATATGCAGTAAGGCTATACCTTGGCTTTAGTCAGGGACTCAGTTCTTGTTACTAAGAGGCTTAGTGATGGTTATAGTACCTTAACAATTCTTAACTGCAATGAGTTGAGATCATTTTGTGAGCTACTAAAATGCTGCGATCCCCTGGCTTTTAAAGTGCTGTGGCCTTGTACCTATCCGTATAAAAATAGCAATGAGAGAGGTAATCGGGTGAGAGAGATGGAAAGTCTGGAAGCACTGCCAAGGGAGACAAAGCAGAAAAGAAAGAGAAGCAGAAGGAAAAAAGAAACAGGCTGCGCACCTCCACTAACCCTTGTGGGTGCCTCACTTGTCTCCCCTCAAAATGCTGGGGAGAGTTCAAAATGCTCTATTATTATTGTTACGATTATTATTTGTATGTATTGCCTGCCACTCCTGGCAGAGCCAGCTCGTGGCAGGTTACAAGATAAAAATAGATAAATACAATCCACTAAAAATGCCCTAAAACCCAGTAGTTAATAAAACTGCTATATAGGCATATATGTTTTAACGTCGTGTAGTGCTGTGCTGAGATTAAGATCTCAGAAACACGGGGTCAAATCTCTGCTCTGCCATACAGCTACTTGGGTAACCTGACCTTACCTAGCTGAATACTTAGGGGTATTGAGAGGGAAAAATGGAAGAGTAGAGGCCAATGCCTGAAGAAGGGTGGGATTAAAATGTACAATGCATTTTCACAGCATATGTGGAAATAGGAAACGCTTGTTACATTCTAAATTGACTGAATTTCCTGTTCCTGTGATGGAAGTATCCATTCTGTATCACCACGTTCACATTTTACAGTGACTACTAAGTAATTTCCCACAACTATTACTCATTTACAAACCAGAACATTTTTAAAGTTGCGCCCTTTACTTGTTCGTTAATCTCTCCTTTAAAACTGTTTTTCAAAACAATGGTGTCTTCAGTAACATATATAATAAAGTAAAAACCGTATTCCCTTTGGAAAAGGATCATTAATCCCCTTCTCCTCCAGATGAAGCTAGTAACAAGGCCCTTTGCAGTTAGCCCCTTGAACATATTGTATATTAATTACACTAGGCTCATTCAAGTAAAAACAGATTGCAAATTTGACACAATTCTCCTGTAAGCAGCATGCATTCAATCAAGTAGGAACAAATGCTGTTGAATTTGTGTTTCCAATCAGACCTGGGTACCATGAAGAGTAATTGATGGGGAAACCTTAAGGGCTATCCACACAGTTTAGTGGACTACATCACAAGTGATCTGTTAAGCTATACTAGCCCTAGGAATCAATAACAAGCGAGCCCAGCAGGTTGATTCCACTTCATAACAGAATTAGAATTGCAATACAATGCAAAGCTCCTTTACAGCAGGGGTAGTCACCCTATGGTCCTCCAGATATCCATGGACTACAATTCCCATGAGCCCCTGCCAGCGAATTGTAGTCCATGAACATCTGGAGGACCACAGGTTGACTACCCTTGCTTTACAGTACAGAAAGGAGGCACAATATATTTTTGTGCATTGCAGCCCCATAGGGCTATACTAGCCCTATGAATCAATAACAAGCGAGCCCAGCAGGTTGATTCCACTTCATAACAGAATTAGAATTGCAATACAATGCAAAGCTCCTTTACAGCAGGGGTAGTCACCCTATGGTCCTCCAGATATCCATGGACTACAATTCCCATGAGCCCCTGCCAGCGAATTGTAGTCCATGAACATCTGGAGGACCACAGGTTGACTACCCTTGCTTTACAGTACAGAAAGGAGGCACAATATATTTTTGTGCATTGCAGCCCCTGGGGTATTTCCCAGTGCATAGTGGCAAGCAGTGCTCACACCTGGTATAGCAATCTGATCACCATTCTACTTGCCTCACCAGGCATTTGAAAAAAATCAGGATGTGCCAATTAGTGCAATCACTGCTATGAACACTTTTAGATGTGAGATGCTAAATATTTTCTTATATGTGTGTTCAATAGCAGTTGCAACCACATAATTCAGTCAGCCTCTATCTGCTAAAAAGAAGGCATAGGTATGAGATTATTTTTAGCGTTTCTGAAATATCAATATTTAGATTTTATTAACTTTATATTAAGTGACAAAGTAAAAAACAAAGAAACATCTGTTCAGATGATGTGTCACTTGTTGGCCCAGTCTCATCCAAATGACAACACAGAACTAAAAAGTATGGTTTGTCCAGACATCCAATTTTAGCAGATGCTTAGACCTAAAAGACAGACAGCACTTCCAAAGGCACTCAGCAGCCGGGAACCACTGAATTCAGCATAAAACGTCTTTGAGATCTTCACATTACGTGATCAGTTAAAGTGCAGCAAAATATTGCAAAGTTCATTCATCCTCTCTTGGCTCTCTTAATTCACACAGTTCTTTGTCACTCTTCTGTTGCTATTCATTTGTCTGTTTTTTTTGGCAGCATTCATTGTGGTTTCTTTTGAAGCCTTTTTCTTGCTGTCCCATTTGGGCTATATAAAAAATAAGTTACAATAAAATGGTTAGCTTGATGTAAGACATTTATAACATGCTTTGTAAATCCAAAGCAAAGGTATACAAACAAAGCGTAACACTAAAAATGAAATACAATCGCAATATAAAAGCAAAGAAGTGTAATAACCCCACATCCCCAAGGCCTCAACAAAGAGATGGATGTTGTAGTGATCTCTGCGTTAAATTATAAATAAATTCCCAAAATGGAGGCTATGGCTCAGTGCTAGAGTATCTGTTTTGTGTGCAGAAGGTCCCAAATTCAATCCCAGTAGCAGCAGCAGCACCGGCAGCAGTTTTATGATCAACAGACCTTTCAATTAGGGTTGTGCGCCTGCATGTGTGCCTCCCCCATCCGCAGCACAGCACTGGCTGCTACCGGCGGGAACGGCCACTTTGGATGCTGAATCGCAGAACCCTACTACAGTTAAGGGAGCAAGAAATAGGCAATATAAAATACTTTCTGATTCACAACCTGGAGAACCAAAGTAGACAATACTGTTGTGGATTTCAAGTTTAAACCATGTAGAATGTTTTGACATACTAAGTTTGCTCTTAGGTTTTTGTGTAAATTTGCAAAGATTTTTTTTTCATCATGCCAGCTAATTTACAGTTTTCAGTCTTGGGAAGGATAGCATGAATCAATGACTTTATATCCAGAACTAGGGGCCAAACCTGTAGTATTTAGGAATACACCGGATGCTAGATGGGGGGGAGGGTGGAAGAACAGTGGATGGCCTTCCCCCCCCCCACAGGACCTGAAAAACTGCAGGCAGCTGTTAGGGAACTCTCTGGCAGGGGCAGCTCTCATGCAGCAGGGATCTGCAGCTTCCGAGCCTCAGAAGGATGGGGAAGGAGGAGGGTGTGGTCAGGGATGGTGGACGGAAGGCGATTGGCTGGCTGCTGGACAGACAGGCAAGCCGGTTGGAGGAGGCGGCACTCAGGGGTGGGACAACCACCCTGCGTGGGTGTTAAATGCTGAGTGGCACTTAAGCCATGAGACACACTCCTCCTCCAAGGCCTTACCAGAAATATATTATGTGGAACAGATAAGTGTTAGAACAAATGGAACAGTTTGCAACAACGATCCTTTGTGAGGTTTACATCACACCTTTAGAGAAAACGAATTAGTCAATTCAAGAAATTCATGTGAGGTTCACATAATTATGCCTCAAGAAGATGGCTACACCCTAACCCCCCCAAACCTCTTGAAGCTGGGCTGCAATTAGGCTTGTCTTATCTTTTCTGAAAAGGCTTGGTAAGAATTTTAGAAATTAAATGCAAACACAGGTTAAATAGAACTCTGAATGAGTACAAAAGGATGATTAAAGTGTAATAATAATGTGCTTTCAACCTTTCTCATGATGACTCCACAACAATGAGGTCTTCAAGGCAACAGATAAACAGAGATTGTTTGCCACTGTCTTCCTCTGCATAACAATCCTTGACTTCCTTCATGGTCTCTCACTCAAGGTCTAACCATGGCTGACACTGCTAAGCTTTCAAACTCTGACAAGATCAGGCTTCTTGGGGCTTTTCAAGCTGCTACACATTATATTAATCCAAACAAAGGAATTCTGGTGACTGCAACCTTATAGCAAAGAGTAGAGAATCCAAAAACATCTTTCATAGCCTGAGAAGGTCTGAACATTAAAGATAATTGGGCCAGTTGAAGGGGGAAAACACTTATTTCAATACCACCGCCTACATAGCAGAAGAGTTGTATATTCTGCTTTGTGAGATGGTCTTATCTACCCTGCCACCTCTTTCTCCCACTCTTCTTGATGAAGTGCTTTAGGGAAATACAAATGCACATAACTACTCTCAAACATCCTAAAAGCAAAGAGCCACTTAAGAGCTGCATAGTCCCAAATGCCATGTTTTATCTAAAGCACAAGTAACTTTTCGTCCATGCTCCTGGAGTTTATGCACAAATGTAGGAGGGCATGCACTGTCTCAACCACAATAAAATATAAATCTCCTTTAGGCAAAGTGCAGCACGTATTTTGCTGCTGGGGACATATGTGTTTCTTCCTTTTTGCACATGACCAAGAAATGTAGCAGTACAAATCACTTCCTTCTGTTACACAGGGCTGATCCTGCGTAGAGCAGGGGGTTGGACTAGATGACCTGTATGGCCCCTTCCAACTCTATGATTCTATGCATCTCAGGGAAAGGCGTCCTTTTCACACTAGGGCCACATAATCATTTGAACAACACCATAGATCAGGGAAATATTCCTTTAAAACTACAATGGCAGTGAACTTATGCTGCGTGAAATGAAAGAACTGTGAGAAAAACTGCTATTACAATTATATGAAGAATCTTCTCAAGCAAGGATCCTACTGTGCAGGAAAACCTGAAAACAGTCCCTCATGCAGCTATCCACTTGCATGACAGTGACAGGAATTAACCCCTGTATCCGAAGCAATTAGGGCAGAAGCTGAATGTTCTCCCAGTTTGCATTCTGCCTCGCGAACAGCAATTTCATGTGAACCAAACCCACACAAACATCCCCACTGCTGCTCCATTAGCCCTTTCCCCCTGTTTATTCCTCCTGAAGTGAACCAAACTATTGCTCCTACTGTTCTGAAAATGACACTTGACTAATGAAGCTTTTTTATAGTAAGGCTAATGCATCCTGTATGGGTCATATGGATACACCCAGTCCCACTCGTTCTTTTACAGTGACCCCACCCCACCACCAAACAGCCAGAACAGGATTCCTGCCAAACAAACCCCTTCTCTTTTGTTCTGCCCTAGTAACAATGCTAGATGCATTAATGTTTAATCAAAAAGGAGAATATATCTGAATCCATGATTACTGCCAAGTGTCTATTTGGCTCAAGTAATTATATTGCTTCTGTTACAGAGCCTTTTTTGTTTTTTTCCTCCCTTATGAGCTAATGAGGAGAGCAGATAGTTGTACATAATGTATTTGTTAATATCAATGGTCCTGTAGCTGCTGACATCATGATGGTGCGGAAAATAAATGATAACCCCTGCTGCTGGAGTGTTCAAATAGAAAGGCATAATAGGGTATAGGAAAGGATTTCTTTGTTAGTGTCACATCTGCTCCAGGTCCAGATAAAACGTCAGATTTGCCATGAGATTTTTTACTATTTCTAACTCAGCAGCAGCTTCCCAGGGGCCAAAGGTGCAATCCTAAGAAGAAGAACTAGTACAGCCAAAAAATCTGATAGCTGTTGTTGGAGTTGTGGGAGATGCTGGGAGAAAATTATTAGGGCGGCTGGAGTGGCCTTAAGTGGAGTTGTGGGGGAGAGGGGAAGCTAGAGAGCCCCGAAAGGCGGGATCTGGCAGATCCTCTCCTCTGTGAGGTTAGACCAGCTGTTAGGTGTCAGGTTGGGTTGGGTGGGCTAGGGGGGATTTTTTTGTAGGGGGCTGTGTAGGGAGGGTGAGGTTAGGGTGGGTTAGGGAGGGAATTGGTAGCAGCTAGGTTAAATTAGATTAGTTAGATTGGTTAGGGCCAGTGAGAGGGAGGAGCTACAGCCGCTCTACCCAAGGTATTGCAGTAATTAGATAAGGTTTGGGGCCAATATACAGGGCACTATTGGCCGTGTCTAGACATGGCATGGTCTGCCAGACAGGAACGACAGAGTGGGCATGGAAGGGGAGAGGGGGCTATAACCCAACCTGGGAGAATTATTCCAGCACTTCTGGGCCAAGGGAGGTATGGCGGTGGGAGGAGGTTCAATAATAGGGGGAGAGCGGCACACGCAGGTCCAGAAAGGCCCCGACCGTGGAAACACGGTAGGTGGCCTGGTCGATGTGCTCGCTGTCCTTCAAACCTCCGTCCCATCCCCAAATCTGTAGGAGAGAGGGCTAGGGCGGAGCCGGTGCTGATGCTATGCAACGCCAGGTCGATCAAGAACAAATCCTCAACCCTGCGGGACTATTTCGCAGGGCATGGGGTAGACTTGGCGTGCATCACCGAGAGCTGGGTGCGCGAAGGTGAAACAGTCGCCCTTAAAGATCTTGCGCCACCCGGCTTCTCGGTCCTCCATCAGCCCCGGCTCCATGGTAGGGGGGGTGGGGTGGCGATCCTAGTCCGGGACAGCTATGCCTTCAGGGCTCTCCCAGCACCATCGATCCCAGGAGTTGAATGTGTCGGCCTGACGTGGGAATCGGTCGAGAACGTGGCCATCTGGGCGGTGTACCGTTCACCCACTGCCCCGCCTGATGCCCTGCTGGGCCTGCTGGAGGCGGCGGCCGCCTGGACATTGCAGTTCCCCAAATTATTAATTTTGGGGGACTTTAATGTCCATGTGGAGTCGTCGGCTCCAGGACTTGGCTTGGACCTGGTGTCGGCCATGGCGACACTGGGGTTCTCGCAATTTGTTGCTGGTCCCACTCATCAGGCTGGCCACACCCTGGATCTGATCTTTGGTCCTGGTGTTGAGATCGATCTGGTGGCTAACAACATCGTTCCGTGGTCTGACCACCATACCCTGAAGGCTCGCCTACGGATGCCACCCCTCCCCTGTTTGGGTGACGGACGCATTTTAGTCCGCCCACGGAGACTTATGGAATCCGAAGGATTCCTGAATGCTCTGCGGGACCCGATGCCCTCCGGTGTCTCGTTGGAGGCCTTGGTGGAGGACTGGCAGTCCCGCCTGTTGGCCGCCATTGACGAGATAGCTCCTGAGCGCCCTCTCCGCCCTCGCCTCAAGCAGGCCCCGTGGTTTACCGCGGAGCTTCGGGAGAGGAAGAGGGAGGTGAGACGGCTAGAGCGAGTGTGGCGGAAGACCCGCGACGAAGCTACAAGAACATCTCATCGCACGCTTATGAGGGCGTATGAGATGGCGGTGAAAGCGGCAAAGTGTGACTACTTTGCTGCGGAAATCGCGTCCGCTAGCTCTCGCCCAGCCCAATTATTTAGGGTAGTTCGGACCCTTACTGCCCTCGAAGGAGGGCATCAAAATAGTAGTCAATTGGAACTAGGCTGCGAGGCTTTTGCGAGCTATTTTGCGGATAAGATCTTGTCGCTCCGTCGTGACCTTACTGCCACAGTTGATACAGTTTGTGAACTAGAAGCTCCGTGGCCGTTACGGGGGATCAGGTTTGATGGCTTCAGGCGGCTCTCTTTATCCGAAGTGGACAAATTGCTAGGGTCGGTGAGGGCGACCACTTGCCCCCTTGATCCCTGTCCGTCGTGGTTGCTTAAGACCAGTGACCCACGGATAGGTGTTCCCCTGAGGGAGATTATAAACCTCTCCCTTACATCAGGAGAATTCCCTCAGCGGCTCAAGGAGGCAGTGGTTCGCCCTCTTCTGAAAAAACCATCGCTGAATCCGCGGGACCCCGCCAGCTACCGCCCGGTATCGCATCTTGCATTCCTGGGCAAGGTAGTTGAGAGGGCCGCCGCGGACCAGCTCCTAGCATTTTTGGAGGAAACTTCGGCCCTTGATCCATACCAGTCTGGCTTCCGTCCTGGCCATGGGGTGGAGACCGTGCTGGTCGCCCTGACAGATGATCTCCGGCGCCAGCTGGACCGGGGCGGGTCGGCCATTCTCGTGCTATTAGACCTGTCAGCCGCATTTGATATGGTTGACCACGAGCTCTTGGTTCACCGCCTCGCTGATACTGGGATTGGAAGGGTGGCTCTTAAATGGCTATCCTCCTTTCTAGAGAACAGGTCACAGAGGGTCGCTGTGGGGGAGGAGTTATCCGACTCCTTTGCACTCCCATGTGGGGTGCCACAAGGAGCGGTGCTCTCCCCCACGTTATTTAACATCTATATGCGTCCCCTGGCTCAGCTGGTACGGAGTTATGGGCTTGGGTGTCATCAGTACGCTGATGATACCCAGCTCTATCTCTTGATGGATGGCCGGCCAGATCTCCCCCCAGAAAAATTCGCCAGTTGTTTGGAAGCAGTGGCTGGATGGATCAGGAAGAGCCGCCTGAGACTCAACCCCTCCAAGACGGAGGTCCTTTGGCTAGGCCGAAGGGAGCAGGAACAGGAAGCGCGTCTTCCCTGCCTGGACGGGGTACAATTGTCATCTGTGCCCCAAGCCAGGAATTTGGGAGTGATTCTGGATGCCTCACTTTCCATGGAGGCCCAGGTCACTAAGGTAGCCCGGACGGCGTTTCTCCATCTACGCCAAGCTCGGCTACTAGCGCCCTACCTGCCCCCGGAACACCTGGCCACTGTGATCCATGCAACGGTTACTTCTAGATTAGACTTCTGTAACTCGCTCTACGCGGGCCTACCCTTGTCTCTAACCCGGAAGTTACAGCTGGTACAGAATGCAGCTGCACGGGTCCTCACTAAATCATCTTGGAGGTCCCATGTTCAGCCTCTGCTGAAGCAGCTGCACTGGTTGCCAGTTTGTTTCCGGATCAGGTTCAAGGTTTTGGTATTAACCTTTAAGACTATACGCGGCTTGGGTCCTGCATACTTGAGGGACCGCCTATCTCCTTATGCCCCCCGCAGGGCACTTCGCTCTGCGGGTAAGAATCTGCTGATGATCCCAGGACCCCGGGAGGCACGCCTGGCCTCGACAAGGGCCAGGGCCTTTTCGGTCCTGGCCCCTACCTGGTGGAATGAGCTCCCTGAAGAGCTGCGGGCCCTGACGGAGCTCTCTGAGTTCCGCAGAGCCTGCAAAACGGAGCTCTTCCGCCAGGCGTTTGTCTAAGGCCGGGTGATGGCCCGGGGCTAAGATCGGACCCCTCTCCCCGGAGGGGGGAGGCCAGTACTAGACTGACCTGGTTCCCCAGAGTGTTCCATCCTATGCCCAATTATCCTCCGTTCCTTTCTGCTCATCCAGCGGGCCTGTATGGGAATAGTTTTTTTTTTTTTTTTTTTTTTAATCGCCATCATTGTGACTTAGTCATTGTTTTAATGGGGTTTTAATGGGGAATTTTTAATGGTTAATATATTGTATTTGTATTAAAATATTGTGAACCGCCGCGAGCCGGTTTCCGAGAGCGGCGGTCATACAAGTCAAATAAATAATAATAATAATAATAATACTGTTGTGCCATTATTTAAAAAAAAAAAACTAGAACCCAGTATTTAAATTCCAATATGTATATTTAAGTTTCTGTATTTTAACTGATGTAATCCACCCTAAGCTTTCAAGGAAGGGTAGAATATAAATATAGATAAATACATTAATTGGAGGCTCTGTATTCTCCCCCTCTCCAATGTTGGAGCTCTGCTCTTCATTTTTTGTCTGTTGCCCCACTACAAAGTCATCCCCCTCCCAAGGGTCTTCTTCCTCCTATGGCATTTAGATCCGCCTTCTCAACTTTTTTCTCATTAAGAAACCCCTGAAAAATTTGTCAGGCTTTGGGAAACCCCAGAAGTGGCGCAATCGTGCAAAATAGGCTGGGAAGCATAACTGTGTACATGCCCACCCAGGGTCCCTTTCCTTCGCACCCCCTCCAGGCCCATCACTGACTAACTGGGGGGGCAGGTTGACATGACCCTATATAGTCAGATCACCTGATAAATGTTTTAACAAATTAAAAAAAAATCCGACTTGGAACATCTGCTGGTCTCCCCAGACGCCCCCCCGTGACTGAAATAATTGACCACCCAATGTTGTTGTTATCTGTTATTATATTATTAATGGTGTATTGTAATGTTTGAAGGTTTTACTGAAAGTTGTTTTGATGTTACAGCCTCTATAATGTTCCATGTAAGTTATATAATGTTCAGTGTAAACCACCCAGAGCTGCAAAGAATGGGCGATATAGAAACCTAATAAATAAATAAATAAATATTTTAAATTAATTAATTCCCACCCATTTGGAAACCCTTCTAGAGCCATCCAGAAACCCTAGGGTGAGAATGCCTGATGTAGATCATGGGATACCATGGTGACAATCGCTATACAGGAACCTATGGAACTCAATATGGGAAAAACGTGCCAAGCATTCTTTAATCAGATCAAAGAATGCTATCAACTATTTTTTCTCTCTCTCAACTGACAGCAGTAAGAAGAAATTCTGTATTCAGAAGAAATCTGCCTCTCTGTAACTCCATTTTCTTAGTGTATGCACTTCACTGTCCCCCTTCCCCCCAATTATTCCCTCTTTGTATTTTAAAAAGGAGTTTCGCAGGGCCTGCAAAGTAGAAATCTTCTGCTAAGCATTTGGTTGAAGCCAACCAAACCAACAGCATCTGCTGGGCCCCCAGAAACCCCTCCCCATGAACTGAATCCCAAGCCGACCAACCTAAGGGATCATAGTTGGCAAGTTAATGTTATCATAGGAAACGTTATAATACTTGTTCTCTTCAGTTATGGAATTCACTGTTATTGTTTACTTGATGTTATGAATTGCGCTGTACCAAGGGAGGGTGGTATAGAAATATAAGAAAAAAATAAAATATATGCTGCCTAACAAAATGAATAATAGGAATGCTGTAGGTTCCTTTGCTTTCTCTCTCCCTCTCTCAGCATTCCTTCTGGATTCTGAACACCTCAAATTGAGGTGAGGGTCTCTGAAACCAGAGTCCTTTTTTGGTGATATGCACCTTGTTGCCTTGAGTGCTGCTCAAAATATTCCAGTAGGCTTGATCATGCTACTGGCATGATGTTCTAAAAACAACTCTGTTTCAGTTTTGGAAGTCTGCTTCACTGTACAAGGTGCATGTAGAAATTTATATATTTATAGCTTGCCTTTAATTCTGACCCCAAGTACAAGCATAATCTGATGGAGATGCAAGTGTACATCTTATTCTCCCATTCCCCTGGGGGATTTGGATCAAAGTACATTAATCCTAACTGTACAATATCCTCATAAACAATGAATTAATTAAGTTCATAATTGATATCTACCATTGCTGGATTTTATACATATAGGCTTTTATGCAAATGTTGCACCCAGGTATGCATTTACTTTGGGCTGAAGACAGGACAGCAATATCCAGTGGAAGGAAGCGCAACCAACATGCAGTATACAACTTCTAATTACAGATATAATTGCTCAAAATGGCCCAAAAGTGTTCTTCTCAAGAATCACCATTGTGACAGAACAGTAAGCAATATAAGATCTTTCTTTATGATCTTAATGAAAATGAAAATATTTACCTACACTGTTGTAACATATCACTGTTTGTCATGAGCCTTTTGTTATGACAAATTTTGGTTGAGGTCGACCTGAATTCAATCACTTCCCATTGGCCCCTGGGATGTTTTCACTATATTTGTTCCATTATGTTACTGTTTCCCTGTTATGACTATTTTGCTATTCAATTTATTACGCTATTTGTACTATTTTTTTCTTAAGTTCCATGTAAACTGCCATGAGCCTCAGGGGAGGACAGTATATAAATATAATATATGTATTTATTGTGATTTCCAATAAGAGATACTGATTTTGTGGTTAACAAATAATAGTTTATCATTAAAGTAAGAAGCTTGATAGTACTGTAGCTAAGTCAGAAATATTGTCTCTGTTTTCCAGCAGCTAAGCAAGGCTTGGTCCAGCTTCAACAGAAGACCCAGCACACCTAGAGGCATGCAGAATGGAAATCCACACCCACCTCTGCCGTTCTAAAGCCATTCTGCTGCTTCGGTGCTGATGTTCCAGTGGTGTGACTTACAGGCTTGGTTGTGCATTGCGTACCACAGTGCGTTCTCTTTTCAGCCGCAGCTATACCACTTGCAACTGAAGACTTTAGGACACAGGTCTGACTGTATTTGCCATCCTCCAAACTTCCTAACAAAACACAAAATTGTATATTGGAAATAAAGACAATTCATGTTCAATTTTGAACTGGACATCACAGTTTACTACTGTTTTGTAATTCAATTTAAGAAAAAGAGTTTACAGTAATTTTATGTATTCACTGTAACGTAGGATTTCCCATAAGACTATGATTTTACATTCACACAAAGAGCTGTATGTACACACCATTTTTGATGCAACAAGGAACACAGACCAGCAAGGACTCACATTTCCCAAGCTTCTCCATGGAATTACACTCCAGCTTCAATATAGAAAGTTTCATGGAGTGGAGATGTTAGAATGCTTGCATGTCATTCCAAGGACATGAGAAAAAATATGAAATTAAAAACTCACTCTGATTCAAAAAACAGGAATAATTAAATACAGTAAGACAGATCCCGATTATAGCAATGGAAAGCACTTCTACCAGCATAATCACATTTTCCTGCCGCCTACTCAGCTGCAGTTTATACTATAAAAATAAAAATTGCCCTCCAGTTGCTTTTCTCCCCACAGATGATCATTATGTGTTGCTTTAGCATCCCTCTGTTTTGTCACAAAGCCCCAACTCCCAGGGAAATAACATTACTGTGTGGGCACATCATGGAAAACAGGCAGAGCCATGTCAAGATTTCTATGGTTTTTGTGGTGACTTGGAGAAGAATAAGGGCCCAGTTTCTGGATCCTTAATGTGCAATTACTTCTAATAGGCAAAACCTACCATACTGTTCTATTTTACACACATGTATTCTGTGACAACTTTCCTGCTTATGCACAAATACTATTTGCCGCACTATTTATAGTGATGACACATAACAGACTTACAACACACACACCATTTCTACACAAAATTCCTATTCCTACACAAAATCTCTACATGCCTTATTATTAGGTGTTATATGATTTACACAGGATGCATCTAAGATTTTCTTTTTAAGTGTCTTAAATTAACGTGCATTCCTGTGCTCCACATACTCCACATTTAGAGGCTTCTAAAATCGGAGAAACCCAGCTTCAAAACCCCATTCTACAGTTAAGATTTCTGGGTAACCTGGGCCAGCCATTTCTCCCAGCCTAACCTACCTCACAGGTTTGTTGTTGTGAGAATAAAATGGAAGAGGGGATTACCTCATATAACCCCTCAGATGAAAGGCAGAATAAAAGCATATTGAATAAGTCCGTCGCGGTTTTTAAAGTGCATACTTTTAATGGCAAGCAATACCTGAATTGGCTATCGATGGTAAGGCTGTCTAGCTATACTGCACATAAGAAATATTTTAAACCATGTAAGAACTCACAGCAGAAAAGGAAATACATGCATATATCCTCTCCAACAGCAACAGATGTGAGTTTAAGCATGCTTCTGTAAACACAGCTTGTGAAAGGAAATTATAACAAGGTCCCCTCCATTTTAGCTGGAATACTACCATATCCACATTTTAATAAGAACATCCAAGAGTGGATTTCTGAGACATATTAGCAAAGATGAGAAACTTAAAGTTTGTATCAACATGCCTTCATTTGCTATAGGCCACCAAAGCATCTGTAGTCCTGAATGGTATAAAAATGCTTCCAGATCAGGACTGTATTCACCCAATCTTCTGGAAGACCACCAATGCCTCCCCTTCTCCTTGGACTTACCTAGGGTAATTTTTGCATGTGGCCACAGGGATGAGAAGCAGAAGGGGAAGGATTTCCCCTTCTGCGCCTCAGTGAGGTCCATGCACCACAGTGACTGGTACTCAACAAAGGCTGTGGCCATTTTATCTCCAAGTAACTGTGGTCTCTGTGTTATTCTTCCCTTCACATTCACTACCTCTTGCACCTTCAGTGCACAAGTGCCCCCCCTCTTCCTCACTAAGAGTACAGACCAGGCTCCTTCTAAAGAAGTTGGATTCAAGTATGAGCACTCCAAAGTTGTGTCAGTGCAGGAAAGAGATAGCTGGCAAGTAGACAACAGGGACACACAAAGGGACAACAGCCACAAAAAGGGAGTGCAGGAGCCACTGCCTGCTTATGTCATAAAAGCCAGCTCAAGAGGGTCACATCATATGACATGGTCCAGAAGGGACACAGATTTCTACTCCCCATTCCATTTTGGTTTCCTCCCTCCTCCTTAATCTACTATGGATATCTGTTTGACAAGTGGGTAGAGGGTGGCAAGATTTGTGGCTTGCTTCCCTTCCCATTCCTATACAAAATCTACTAGCTCATTAAAGTTGCATAAATTCTTGCATAATAGGTATGACTGGAACTTCTGTGTTCTATAGGTTAGAGCAGGGGTAGTCAACCAGTGGTCCTCCAGATGTCCATGGACTACAATTCCCATGAGCCGCTGCCAGCAAATGCCCCTGGGTTAGAGCACTGGACTACATCTAGGCAAACCCAAGTTCAGTTCCTCACTCAGTCGTGAAGCTTATGACTCACAGGGTTGTTGTGAGGATTATGGTGTGTGTGTGATTGTCATGCATGGAATCCTGAAGTTTGTTTATTTATTTATTTATTTCTTGGGGTTCTAGGCCACCCGTCTCCAAAATGGTCTCAGGGTTGGCTTACATCAGTTTCATTAATAAAATCCCAATACAATAAATATCATTAAAATCCTAAAAACGGATCAATTTAAAATTGTAAACCAAATGCATTATTTATAATTTAACCTTAGCAAGCCTAGGATCTCAATAGAGAGATCTCCAGTGTTTGACCGGGCTCAGATAGAGGGTCTAGGCAGGGTGGAATAAAAGTCTCAAAAACATTTTCCCACTATCCTTATACTATTCTACTTTCCCCATTATATCATTTTTACCCATACCATTTTATCTATGTCTGTCTGTATCTATCCATCCATATTGTATAGACCAGGAAATGAAAATATCACCCAAAGAATTTCCAAAGAGCAAGTATACAGCCAAATGAACCATCTTCAGAGCTTAATATTTGCTAACGGCTTTGTTCTAACCCCTTCTGTTCAGGACATTGATCATCATGCCTTTTTGAGTGGCAGTGCAACAGCTACAGATAACTCCCCCAGAGCTGCTGGCTTTTTTATATGGGTTTGGACTTTAAAAAAGAGGCAAAGTTTTGTGTACACAAAGAGAAAATGGCTGGTTATATACAATGTGAAAATACTGAGGCTGAAATGCATTATTACAGCACAATAATGGGATCAATCACCCTGATGTGCTGAGGTTTTATTGCAGAGAAAAGGTACACAGTAGTCCTGCGTCATAGGTATAACCAGCATCATTTATAGCACTCAACAAAGCAGAACTATTCAAATCTCAGCCCAACAGGCAGCCTCATGAAAAATTAGCAAATTAGATACTGTTGAAGGTACCTTTTTATCTCCCCATTTTCACTCCCTCCAAGAAGTGCATGTTATTATTTTTCTATAGCGTTGCTTCTGAAGTGTTATCAATCCATTAACCAAATTTCCCTTTCTTTTACCTACACCATAATGTGGGAATCATTTTCCACATCTCTACTGCAAAGTTTTATTGGCATAAAATCAAGCAATATGATTAGAGATTTGAAATACAACAAATCCATTCTTAGACCAACCATTACATTAATAGTTATCCACAAGTGGAAGGGCCTGCAAAACTAAGAGGCAAACCCCATCCTCCCACCATCACCATCTGGAGAGGCTCCCAGGAGCCCAGCCACAGCAGCAGTGGTATCTGGGAGCCATTCTGAGTATGGAAGGGTTGCCTGGCTCTGCTGCCATGATGGCCAGGCCTTCACATCCAGACACAGACCAGCTACTAGGCTCTGTTACCAAGACCAACCCAGTATAACTGCCAGCATCCCTTCTGGCTGCAGCTAAGATTGGCATGGCTGCTGGCATCTTCTACCATGGCAGCTGAGCCCAGCATGGCTTCAGGCATCTTCCATGGCTCAGCCCATCATAGCTGCTGGTATTCACTGCTGCTGCTTGATCAAACTGCCAGCGTCTTCCAGCTCCTTATCTTGCAAGCATGTTGTCTGCACACATGCAGAGAGCACAAGTATATTTGGGAGGGAATTAGCCCCTTTATTTGTTTTTTGTTCATTCATTCATTTATTTATTGTCTTTAACCTCCATGTGTCTCTGATCCATAAATTTAGCGATCCACAGATTGCAGCCACTTATGGCTAATAGTCTGTAGAACTATCTATCTCTCACATGTTTTTATCAGGCTAAATTATTTAATTTTTAAATCTCTCTTTACAATCTTAAACAACGGGCCCAATGGGAAACTGACCAATAAAGAGAGACAAACCACACAGTCTGCCTCCCCAAACCCCTCAGTGCAGAGAGATGATCCACTTTTTTCCATTGCTGTGCAGAACTCTTACTTCAGGATTCCAAAGGAAAAAAGGTTTTTTAAAAAAGTGCAGGGTGCAAGTACGATATTCAAATTAAAGGCATACCAACTTGAACACCACAGGAGTATAATTATAAAATTATTACAAGAAATGTGTGAAAGTATACAAGTATACAAAACGGAAGAAAATAATAAAACTAAACAGCTAACCTAGAAGACTTCAGATGTTACCCGATCAGACTGAAGGTACAAAGTCCAAACTCCAAGGAGCAGGTGTTCCAGCCACACAAGGCCCAATCTATAGTCAAAAGATCGCAAAAGGGAGGCCTGAAAGTCCAAGGGATTGAAGGAGCAAAACTAGAAATAATGGTCCCAGACAGTCTACGGGTGGCTTGATCCTGTTCAGCCAATCAGAAGAAGAGCTGTTTTTTTGGACCCTGCTTTTTACTATCCGAAGGAGTCTCAAAGATTCACCTTCCCTTTCTCTACCCACTAGAGACACCCTATGAGGGAGGTGGGACTCAGAGAGCTCAGAGAACTGTGAATGGCTCAAGGTCACCCAGTTGGCTGCATGTGGAGCCAAATCAAATCCAGTTCTCCAGATCAGACACCACTGCTCTTAACCACTATACTAAGCTGGCTCTCAGAATCAGAGCTTTTACTTGGTCTTCTCTGGTTCCTTTAAAAATATTCTTATTATAAATCTGCAGAAATATACTTTTTGTATAAGAACAATATCCACAAAACTTTGGAAAAGAAAAACTACATGTGGCTAAAACATGCTTGAAAGCTGTTAAATATGGTAGAATTTTTAAAAAAATCCTAATGCAAACATATATAAAAGCTTCAGATGCATGGAGACTCCTAGTCTAATATATAATGGTTATCTTTGGAATTTCTACTCACATTGTTGAATCTTGAAAAAAAAAGTATAGAATTATCATGTGTTATTTGCCTCATTTTGAAATTTTTAAACAGAGGCTAGATAGCCATCTGACGGAGAGGCTGATTCTGTGAAGGACAGGGATTTAACCAGTCAAATATAATTATTTTATATTCCTTTTAATTTTAGTTGTATGTGCTTAACTGTCTCCTCTGAGGTCAATAGGAATTTAAAATGTTTTAACTTTGATTCAAACATATTGTTTACAAAATTAGCAAATGTGCCTAACCTACCAGGAATCGGCATTCATACAACACTCCCAAATGCTCATTAAACAGTTTTGTCGGCACCATGTGGATCATACCTGCTTCATTGTGCTCCTCCCTCCCTCATCCCACCTGCCTCATTCTCACAGAGGCACATGCTGATCAGCATCCCCAGGGAACAAGAATGGACCAGAAGACCATCTGAGAATTTAACTGAAGGGAGCCGCCACTTGACCTATAAACCTACAAAGACACCCCGGGGGTCCCCTCTTCAGCAATGCAAAGGGACATTTTAGAGCCGTGGCACATAGGCTACACAGGACTTTATGATTATTAGATATGATGATGCGATGATGATGCTCCTAAAATATTTCCAGCGGGGCGGATGTGCGTGTGCCTTTCCGCAACCTGCTACCTGGCTGGCATAGCCAATAGGATATGGCTTCCTCGCAGCTCGCAGAAAGGTCTTAGTTTGGGGGAGCAGGATGAAAAAGGAAATAAGTTGACGGAAGCCCCCTCTCCAGGCTCAGAGACGAGCGGATGGCCGGGGCTTTTAAGGGCCGAAACGCGTTTCTTCAGCAGGGGCTCCTCCCGGCCCAGCCGAGTCCCGCTTCCAGGGGTCCCTCCTGCCCCCAGGCGACCCCTTTCCCCGCCCGGAGCGGCCAACCACAGCCCCGCAGCGCACAACGCGGCCCTTCCCGCCCCCGCTCTCCTCACCGGCTTCCCTCAGGCCAGCCTCGGCGTGGCCGCTCTCCGCGCCGCCGTTGGGCAGCGGCTGCTGGGGCTCGGCGTCGGTGTTGGTGAGCCAAGTGGACTCGGTCTCCCGAGTCCAGCTCTCGTAGTAGCGCGGCTCGATGGCATCCGCGCGGCTCCCGCCGCAGCCCATCGCCCGACCCTCCCCCCCCCCCTTAGGGCCAGCACCGCGGGAGGCGGCACGACGACAGAGGCATCGCCGCCCGCCTGCCCGCCTGCCTGCCTTCCCGCTGCTTCCCGCAGCCTCTGGCTAGGCGCGGGCCGGGCCGGGCCGGGCGGCTCCCCTCGCGCGCTTTCCCGCCTCCTCCAGCCGACGCTGCTCTCCACGCCTCTCGCGCCCCCTTTCCCCCGCCTTCTCCCTCCGCCCTCGCGCGCGTCCCCGCCCCCGGCCTGACCCCCCCCCCAGCCCCCCCTCCCCTCTCCTCTCCCCTCTCCCGCCCTTTTCTGTCATGCTTCTCCTCTCCCCCCTCAGTCTTCGCCCGGCCGTCCGGCTTTTCCCTCTTCCCCTCCTCTGCGGTTTCTTTCTGGCTCTTTCCCGGGGGATTTGAGTGGGCTGAATTGGCGCCTGCGTCTCCTCCTGTCACCAAACAATCCGGAGCTCCTCAAGAGACTCGGAGCAAATTACAGCCATAACTGTTAACAGCTTGGTGTGAAGGCAGGAACAGGGCCTGTTCCCCAGACGTGCTCTTGTTAATGGGGAGCAGGTTAATTAAAATAAGGGCCTTCCTGCTTTGCAGTCTTAACTATGGGCAGTGCTGAAGTAGACCCAGTGAATTCCTTGATTTTTTTTTAAATGTTGATAGGTTTTCCTATAGCATATGTTATCCTATCAATGAAATTATCTGATGCTGCACTTGTAAAGCAGTGCATTGCGGGCATGTGCCAATTTACTCTGGCTAGAATTTGCATTGGATTCAATAACTGCTTTCCATCATGCATTAGCAACATTTGTACAAAGGCATTTTGGAAGCTTAAATAGAGCAGATTTTTCTGTGGTACTAGCATTCTACAGATTCTAAAGAACATAAGAAAAGCCAGGGTCCATTTAGTCCAACAACCTGTTTCATATAGTCGACAGCCATCTATCCTAGAAGGCTAACAGCCAGGACATAGAGGACAAGGACTCTTTTGACTTTGCTTCCTAGCACTGGTATTCAAAGGTTTGCTCTCTCTGATTGTGAAGGTTTTCTTTAGTCACCATGGCTAGGAATTGTTGACGAACCTGTCCTGCATAAACCTGTCTTAACCCCCTTTTGAAGCCCTCCATACTCATGTCTGTCACTATTTCATTGGCAATTCTGAAATGTAACTAGTCATTGATCAAACCAATGGTCCATCTAGTCCAACGTTCTGTCTCACATAGGGAAGAAGAGTTGGTTCTTATATGCCACTTTTCTCTACCCAAAGGAGTCTCAAAGCCCTGTTGCTTTCCCTTTCCTCTCCCCGCAACAGACACCCTGTGAGGTAGGTGAGGCTAAGAGAGCCCTGATATCACTACTTGATCAGAACAGCTTTAACAGCACCGTGGTGAGCCCAAGGTCACCTGCTTGGCTACATGTGGGGGAGTGCAGAATCAAACCCGGCTCGCCAGATTAGAAGTCCGCACTCCTAACCACTATACCAACCAGTTCCTCTGGAGGACCAACAGCAAAACTTCGTGGTCAAAGCCTTCCCCTGGTGTTGCCTCCTGGCTCTGGTGTAACTTTTGCTACAGTTTTCTGCTAAGTGGTCAAATTTAGTGATAGTTCACACATACAGGGTTAGTAGATCAGCTATCTCAGATCTGAGTTCCTTAAGAACACTTGGGGATATGCCATCAAGTCCTAGGGACTCACTGGTTTTTAATTTCTTCAGCAGGGCTAGAACTTCACCTTTGGTCACCTCAATTTGATTAAGTTCTTCAGATTCCCCTCCTGAAAATGGGGGCTGTGGCATGGGTACATGCTGCACACTTTCAACAATTAACACAGAAACCAAAAAGCAATTGAGCTTTCTGCCATCTGCCATCTTCCTTTATCAATTCATTGATTCCTTTGTTCTCTGCCTGGTTTCCTGCTCTAGATCCTTTTTTTCTCTTGGTGTTTTTAGCAACCCATGCCTCAAAATCTCTTTTTGCATGCCTAATTGTTAATTTACTTTTCTTTTGCCTGAGCCTGTGGTCCCTCATTGGGGCAGAACTTTGACTTTTTAAAATGCCTTTTTCCTTTTTACAGCTTCTTTGACTTGTGTTGTTAACCCTGCAGGCCTTCTTTAGACTTTACAGCACTTTTCCTAACTTGTGGAATGTATGCTATTTGGGCTTCAATTAGTGTGGTTTTAAATTGTTTCCAGGCATTCACTAGGTATTTAACTGTCTTGTTTTTCTCTTTCAGCTTCCTTTTTTCTATATCCCTCATTTTTGTAAAGTTCCCTCTTTTGAAATCACCTTGCAAGAAGACAGTCGCAGTCCTGTGCAGACCCAGCTGCGTTGGGGAAGGCATTAGGAGATCAAGACATTACTAGTTGCCTCTTTTCCTGCTAGCATGCCAGATCCCTTATTCTTTGGGGCCGTCTCTCAGCTTGGAGGACCAGTTGATGATCAATTAAAGTAGTGGTCCCCAAACTTTTTGTCACTGGGGACCGGTCAATGCTTGACAATTGTACTGAAGCCCGGGAGGATAGTCTTCTGCCTAGGGATATTGCTGCCTGAGCCCCTGTTCCACTTGCTTTCCCGCTGGCACCCCTGACTTCCTGCCGCCCACTGGGGGGCACTGCCAGCAGTAGCTGCGCAGTGCCACGCCGAGGGGGAGCCCCAGCCATGGCAGCTGCCAGAGAGCACCAAAGGTGAGTCGGCGGCAGAGTGGCAGGGCAGAGTGGCAGGGCAGCCCCCGAGGCAGCAGCCAGGGAGGAGGATGAGGAGGAGCTGCGGCCCAGTACCAATTGATCTACGGACCGGTACCAGTCCCGGGACCGGGGGTAGGGAACTGCTGAATTAAAGGACACAAACATCTACGCACATTATATAATTCAAAATTATAAACAATTTAAACATCCGTTTAATTCCTGTGAGATGAAAGATGTTTACCATTAATATGACTATTGTTATATTAAGCTTTTGTCCACGTGTTTTATTGCTATTGTTTATTTATTTACTTCAAGCCTTCACATATTTGAATTATCTGTATCTGAAAATAGAAATTAAGATTAAAACCTTTTGCAGATAAATTTGTTCTTATTTTGATAACTGCAGGAATGGAAAACTTGAAGACCAGTCTTTCGGATCTCAAACTGAGCCCAGGGTTTCTCTGTTATTGCTAATAAAAGATGTCACAGTGTTTTCAAAATGTCTCCCATGACTGGGAAGAGAATAAAGGATATTGGAAGTAAAGGTTGCCCTCCAAAAGACGTGGATTAGATTTATCAATATTTTGTGTTAGTTGTGTACACATCCCTGACTCACTTGAGTTGTTGAGCAGCAATTGCTTGCTGCTGTCTGACAGTGTGTAATGGAGAAAATGAACAACACTGTTATTACATAAAATCATCTCCCACCCACTGAGCTGACTCATTAGAGCGTCACTGAATAGGTTCTTGCATCAGTATCAAAACATGAAACCATCATCCTTTCTTTTCTTTCCTAAAAGATAATTTGCTTTTGCCCCTGAGTTCAGTGTGGGTTAATTATTATAATTTTAAAAAAATCCTGTAAAAAAAAGACCTGCCAGGATATTATGGGGAGGCGAGGATGGGATAGACGTTTTTTGCAACTGCTTATTGGGTAGAGATTCCGAAGGTATGAGATGTAAATTCACAGGGATGTTGAAGCCATGGAAAAGAAAAATATGTGAGTTTTTCTGGTTGATATTAAATTATTCCATGGAATAGACCTTGCTGCTTTAATAACAGGTTACATATTAACTTAGTGTGATGAGACCAAAACTCTTCTATGTTTGTGTGTTTTACCACACAGGATAACAAAGGTGAATGATGCTAAAGAAGGTTACGGATGTAGCAGGGCTGGGAGCATCCCGCAACTGCTAGAGATCAGATGTAACGTTAGCTACTGTTTTTTTGTTTATTTCGCTTTTGCATCTACTAGCCTCTGTCCTTTGCAATAGACTGCATGTGCAACCAAATAATGTTTGCTTGACTAGGGAGAGTCTGCACAAGTCTTTACCTTTCTGCCTAGCCACTTGGCATACTACTGAGCAACACCCCTGTGAGTCTGGACTTTACCCAAAGTATTGACAGAGACAAAAAAACATAACAGAGACCATGACACTTAGCATGCAGAATCCCATTGCTTAGTACATCCCAATATTAACAAGTATAGATAAAACAATAATATTGTTACTAAAACAATAATATAGATATGCAACAGAGAAAGAGCAGCAAGTTGCTGCACCCTAAACATATCTCTTCCAGTTTGGAAAACAAAAGGGAAAAAAAGAAAATAGAGCAACCACTAATCTTATTACAAGACAAAGCGGAATGAGGCATTGACAAAGCAATTAACTCTTCATTTACAATGTACCTAAATGTTTGGGGTTTTGTGGTTACTGTAGATAGTGAGTTTGTGCTAAGTGAAGCTGCTGTGTTTTTAAATTGAATTTGTATTTCTGTTATACACTCGGTATCTTAACTGATGAGATGATGGTCTTGTATGCCAGTAAAGGTTTATTGAGATTAAAATGCACAAAAAAGGTACTCCCAGCCTTGTAAACTGAAAAAATTGTACATTTTTGTTGTTATTTTTAAAGAAGAGTGATCACTCAATTCATTTAATGCATTTGTGTTCTGTGGGTTATTTGGAAGTTTATAGCAATGATATCACAATTGAAAGCACAGAGCAGAATATGTCCTGTTTATACAGTAGCAGTTGGCTTTATCTGCTGTGGTAGCAGAGATCAATGATAGAGCAAGTCAGTAAGATCTTTTCCCCTCCGCAAAAAGCAGATGAATGAGCATCAGTTAGGGAGTATTTTCCCTCTGTAACCAAATGCCATCCTTGCATAGTAGAAATAGATTATTGAATAGATTATTACAAATAGTCTGTAAAGTGTGATTTAGTTGTTCATTTCATACACGGATAAGCAGAAAGGGGGAACAGAAGAAATAATTATCTGAACATCTACTTAGAATGACAATGTATTTCCAGTAGCAAATAACTTAATAAGCTGAATGAAGCTGAAGGTTTTTGACAAGTAGCTGAATCAGTGTTAGTCAGTGTTGCCAAAATCCTGGTGAGATGTATTCATGACCATTGCTTGTTAATTTGCTAATATCAGTGTTGAACAACTACTAATTTTACTTTTGTATTTTTCAAGAACCGTCCCTTGAAAAAGCTGTAGGCAAAACGCATCAGGACTTGTATGAAATAAGAATTAAAGAACAACTGAAACTGAAGAGAGACAACTCTATATAAGTCCAATTTGGATATTTTTTATTGCCATATTGGTTTTCCAGTGCATCTGTACTATTCTATATTTGTCTCTTTACTGGGACCCGCTCCTCCCAGTTCATTCAAAATCCTGGTGAGGCCTGATGGTCTTCTGGAATTACAACTGATCACCAGACTACAGAAATCAGTTTCCCTGCTAGAGCAAAAGACTTCTGCAGAGGACGAGCTCTATCACACTGTACCCTGCTGAGGTCCCTTGCCTCCACCAACCCCATCCTCCCTAGGTTTCATCCCCAAATCTCTAGGGATCTCCCAACAGGTAATCGGCAACCCTAGTTCCAGAAAAGCCCATAGATCAGTTTTAACTATGAACACTGCAATTCACAAATGTAAGCCAAACGAACAGTATTTGATACGATTTAGGCTGTAATCCCACACACAGTTATGTGACTACTTGGACACACACACATACTGCCCTGGGAGACTGAGTCAGGTCTATCCTTAGGGTTGCCAGCTCCAAGTTAGGAGATACCTGGAGATTTGGGGGTGGAGCTTGAGGAGGGTGGGGTTTGAGGAGGGAAGGAACTTCAATGGGGCATACACTATAGAGCCCACCTTCCCCAGGCAAACTGATTTGTCACGTGGAGGTCAGTTGTAAAGGACAGTGAATTCATCATGGTGCCTCAGCTTTGTCTTGGCCTTCCTGGCTCTTGGCTCCAAGTGACTCCTCTAGGTCTTCCGTAGGAGTGGAGGGACAGGATGAGAGTTATAAACTGACATGACCAACCTCTCTGTGCCTTGCAAGTTCTCAACAGATGGTGCAATATTTGGCCAAGCCTTTCTTTGTGTAGAAAAGGATGAGGAAAAGGAATTACATCTTAGCAACTGGCTTTAATTAAATTTTTGATAGATTTTAATTCAAGCCACCTGAAGAGCCAAACTGATCAAAGAGCAGGAAAATAAATACATTTAAAAGTAAGTAAATATTGAATCACTGCACACAGAAGGGAATTATAAATTATACATTGGCAGGTTTATTAAATCAGCAGGGATTTTGGGCATTAAAACAGGCCTGATCTTTTACATTTCTCCCAGGTTTCAATAATGTCCCAAATGCATACAATTCAGCAAATATGAACAGTCAAGAAATGTTGACTGTCACTTCAAAAGGTCCCCCTGCACCATGCTCATGAGATTAATTGGGCCCCAGAGCACTTGGGAACATTAGATGCAATGCTGGAGAAATGCTGTATTATACTCTGCAAGGTACTAATTCTCAAATGTAGGAAAGCATTTATTTTTGCCCAGTTTAATGTTCTTCTCTCTGAACTTTTGTAGGGAGATATTGTAGTGTATCACAGGGTTTCCCATGCTGTGTTTCAGGACCCAAAAGTGGATTGCAAAGCTTCTGAAAGTGGGTCACAGTCAAGACTAGTGAGGAGACAAAAGCCATCAGGTAACTAGTAACTTCACTATAGTAGCTGAAAGAAGGAGGGGGCTGCAGTGGAAGCCTGCCCTGGGGGAACCAGAGGACAGAAAGGGGTGGTTGCATTTATGGGCTTTGTCTTGGGGATGTTCCTTCAGCAGCCCAATATCTCGCCCAGTTCTCTGCATTGCTTCACTGCCTTCTACTTGCTGTCAGAGATATGCTGCGTTGAGCCTCTTGCTGGCAACTTCATCACTGTCATTTTGTAACTCCTCAAAGCAGTGCCTTCTTTATGTGGCCCTCAAATTCCAGCTACGGCCCAGATGGCAGAGGAGAAGGAAGGTGGTGAGGGCAGCTGCAGGCTTTGTGTGAATCGATGGGAGCCAAAGTCATAGTTTCCCCAGGGCACCAAAAAGCTTTGGGTCAGCCCTGGTTGGGTCACTGTATGAGGTCAATTTGGACATTTGGTTCACCATCTGGGAAAGGTTGGGAATCATTGGTGTACTACTGCAGGAATGTGTATGCCTTTTGCAAGTGGAGAAGTCGAAACTGTTGGATATGTATTACCGCATCAACTTTTTAATGGTGATACTAGACGTGCTTTTACTACCCCATCCTCCCAGAAAGTTTTTAGAAACTCAGAAACAAACAGATCCTGGTAGACCAGACAAATCATGCATTTCCCTTCTCTTGAACCATTAATCTTTGATTAGGGATAGAGTCATCATAGCTGCTAGAGTCTACGGTAGTTCTGTGTTAATTTAATTAATTGTGTTTGCTGGTTTTATATCAGACTTTTAATGCAAACATTTCTGATACTGTTATGTTTCTCTGCTCGTCTGTGACTGTTAAATATTTCATTCATTAATTTACCCATCAAACTTGATAAGGAACGTTTATCATAATGAACTTATTTTTTCATGCATTAAAAGTGAAGTGAATTTCTGTCACAGTTTGGGAACTAGTTTGGGAACTTCCAGTGGGGACAAGAGATGTAAACAGGCTAAAGAATAAAATGTGTGCATCTCACATCCATGGGGAACCTGGTGCAAAATCATTTGAAGACAAACTGATTTGGGGTCAGGATTTTGTATGTAGCACTCCCTCACTGCGATCTATTGAAATTATGTGTCCTTGGTACATAAAAAATAATAAATTGCTTTATTGCCTGAATAGCGTCCAACATGGCACAATATCAGTGTGAAATGCGTCTGATCAGTGCAATCAAACCTTTTAACCATCTGTCAATGCCAGCACTGACGAAAGCCACATCCTCATTTTAGGATGGACACCATGAATGATTCACCCAAAGCACTCAAGTCTTCTGTACTCACTTAGATTTACTGAGGTACTCTGAAAAGCAATAGGTAAATGCAGCGTAGCGGGAAGACACACCAACTGCAGAGGGCAAAAGAGAAGCACTTATTTCAAGTGAGAATAATGCCGGAAGATTAGGCGCCACAGACACAGAAGAGACTTGGTTGCTTGATGAGAGGGCTCCTTGTCTGCCACAAGGCATTGGAAACCAGGCTGCGCAGAGGAAGTTGTTGCCTAGCAACCTAGACATCATTCAGAGAGGAGCGTGTGTGCCCCATGTGCATGCAGAGGGGGGAGCAAAACCACCGCAAAAGGGGAGGAAAAAAAGAGCAGGGAGTTCTGGAACAGCGGAAAAGTAAACCCGAGGAGAAAGCCATTGGGGGATGCACCTAAAAATCAATTTCCTTTGGAAGAGGAGGCACCAGAGCTTTCTGCTGCCCTGCATTAACCTAATGTGTCTATTTACTCACCTACAAGCTTGTCTAGTGCTAAGATGATTGGATTCATTTCACAACTGAAGTGTCTCAGATTGATTTTGCTCTTACAATATTGTTTTTCTTGTGCCTCTTACCTCCCGAGCAGCAGCTCAGTTCTCAACGTCTCCAAGCAGAGATCTTTGCTTACTCAACTGCAGGGTGCAACCCAGGAATAGCTGGCTTTATTCGCAATATTGTTATTTCTTTTGGAGGAGCAAATATTCTTCATTTTAGGATATCTATTGCACAAATGAAATGTAGATGAAAATGGCATTAAGAAGCAATCATATTTCCCAGACATTGTGTCAGCTAATGAACAGGTGCAAATTGACTGCTGTTTGCGTTTTGACAGTCCGGCTGTGAGCTGACCCCCCGCAGCTTTTCAGACATGATAAGATTGACAGTCCACTCTGAGCTGATTCCTTATAGCTTGGCTTCTAGGGCGGCTAACCCAGCTCACCCACCCCCAAAGACAGACCCACCTAGGAGGCTTAATGGCCCAAATAAATGGACTTCTCCACTTCCAAACTCTGAAACCATGAGGACTAATAACGAGAAAAGAAGTGACAGCGTTTGTACTTGAGCTAGTTTTACAGTCTGTTTCACATCATATTTAAAACAGAATAACTTTTAATGATACTTCACAATGATAGATCACTGAGAGTTTTTGGTACTACTTCATGAAATTTCTGCGCAAGAAAGGGTAATTATTGCTGCAGAACATCAAATGCACGTTGTATAGATAGGCTGCCCTGTCTTATCCTGTGCTGTTTCTAGATTTTGATTGGAAGCAAAATAGGATCCCAGGCTACCCAAAATGATGTAATTTTGATGACATTAAAATGTCCATTCTTGCTTGACAGCCATGGAATTGCTCCCAACTACTTCCAGGAATAACAAGAATTAGTTATTGAGTGGGACAATGGGCAACCCAATGAACAAACAGTGTGGACTGGAAAAACAACAGGTTAATCAAGCAGTGGTGATAGTTAGGTATATGTACACAGGTGACAAACATATCATGCGTAACTATCTAAAAGGGCCAGCTGAGAAAATGTCACATACAGGCGATAGTGTCTGATTTTGCTTGGGGGTGGAGGGGAGGGGGCAATTCTTACGTAGCAGGTGGGGAGGCTGAGGTGAATCAATAATTCAAAGCAGCACTTACATATGTGAGAACTTTTCATCCTTAAAACAACTGAATTGTAGATACCCTTTCAAAACTTAAAGTGCTGCTAAAACAGTTTTTATTGAAAAACACAGAATCATAGAATCGGAACTCATGGGTCATCTAGACCAACCCCCTGCAGTATGCAGGACACTCACATCCCAATCACTCATCCACTGTAACCTGCCACCCCTTTGCCTTCACAGAATCAGCCTCTCCGTCAGATGGCTATCCAGCATCTGTTTAAAAATTTCCAAAGATGGAGAACCCACCACCTCCCAAGGAAGCCTGTTCCACTGAGAAACCGCTCGAACTGTCAGGAACTTCTTCCGGACAGAACCAGGAGGGTAGAGCTGGGAGCTATGATGAAATCATAGTAATGTTAACCTTAGCATGTACTGAGAAGTCTCCAATCTAGTGTCAGGGAATAACTAAAGGCTTGGTGTGAAATGCGTTGATTCAGGGCTCCACCAACCTATCAAATCAGGGAACAGATGTTCCCCAGTATTAAGGGGCCAGATTTGGCTCATAAACATGGCACAGGGATTGCGTGGAAAGGAAGAATGTCGGCTTTCCTGCACCGTTTTTTGTGAGTTCACCCATTTGCTTCACTGTGAGGGATCACATGCTGCAGTAATTGTACCACTGAAGGGCAAATAGGTCCCACCATGAAATATTTCTGTTTACAGATCTGCCACAAACACCTGGCTGGACACCCTGCAAACAGGATGCTGGGATAGCATTGAAAACCAACCCTTTTTCCCCCTGTGCTTTTCCTGGCATGTTCTAGGTAGGTCCTTTCCTATTGTTCAGAGCACAGCCTGACTTTCAATGCCTCAAATTCCACCTGTTTCCTCAGAAACAAATTATTTTTGCCCCTGGTGGAGCCAGCAGGAAGGAACAGCTAACTGGCCCTGAAGGCCAGTCGTTTGTTAGCGAGAAAGACAACCCCATGCCTTCTGAAGTCTGGAAAAGGATGAGGGGCAGTTTGCATTAGAGGTACTAGGAACATTGTATTTTGTTCTTCAGGTTTCACTATGATATCACCAGCTGATGTTTTGAACAGGGTGCAAGACCCCCAAATTAGCAATGCGTGGGCTCTTCTCCCGAGGGGTTGACCCAGCTACAGCAATCCATCATGCATGGTCACTGAGAGCTCTGCCAAGTAAATTACATTGTCTCTGTACTCTGACCTGGAGTGTGTGCAATTTTGCTAACTGCTTGTGATGAATCTGCTGCTGAATAAACTCTGCTTTGAGTGAGAATTTGTTCCTGTCAATCTCCAGGAAGCGAGAGAGAGGCTGGAGATCACTCCTAACAATGTCAATCCTGATCTTCTTGGAGGGTCCGATTTACCCTTCCACAACAGACTGAAGATCTGCAAGCTGACCTTAGGAAGAATATCTCCTGCAGAGTCAAGGAACTCCAGTCTGGCTAAGTGTTAACCAGAGAAACTGCTTTCTGCAGGCCACCTCTGTGAGATGGGGCGGGACCTAAAACCACCAAAATCCAATTATTCTACCTGATATACCTTTAGGCGGATCCAGCAGGCCTGCTCTTATGTTTTTTATAATATAATAATTGTGGCAGGATCTTGCTCCATTCTTGTGCCAACATTTCCTGCAAACTCTTGTGAATATGAAGTTTTCCATTTTCCATTTTGGTTCTCAGTATCTACTGCTGGTGGTACATTCCACACCAGGGGTAGTCAACCTGCGGTCCTCCAAATGCTGGCAGGGGCTCATGGGAATTGTAGTCCATGAACATCTGGAGGACTATAGGTTGACTACCCCCTGTTCTACATGACTCCAAAACACACTTCTGGTATTTTAATTAGCCGGTTCAGAATTAGTGGTTCATTGGCTGTCTCTTAACGCACAACGGATCTATTTAGCCCAGGCTAGCTCAAGCAAAGTCAGGCCTCATTAGTGTTCGGATGAGATACTACCAAAGAAATCCAGGGCCAATCAATACCAGATCACCTCTGCACATCTTGTTGTGAAAATCCTATGGGGTCACCATAAGTTGGTTACAACTTTTTGTCCCTTTCCACCACAAGGTCTATTAACATGACTACAGAAGCAGGTGATAGATTTCCTAACCAACAACTTTGCATGGCTGACTAATCTACAGGATGCTTAGTTCATTCATGGAGCCAAGCATAGCTGGAACTCCATGAACCACCCTGCCTCCCCTACCTCCACCTCCTATGCTCAGTCACCCACCGTTGTTTGCTAAATTGTGGCTTGCAGAGTGTCAGTCTGATGTGGGAGGCCCAGATTCAAATCCCACTCTTCCATGGAAGCTGGTGGGAAATCTTGGGCCAGTGGTACATCCTCAGTCTATTGTTGCAATGATAAGATGAAAAACAATGTAAGCTGCTTTGGGCCTCCACTGGAGAGAAAACTGGGATATAAATGAAGTAAAATAAATAGATTTTAATTATAACTGAAGGCCTCAGGAGCACACAAAAGGGAGGGATGAGTGTATAAACCAAGGGTCATTGACATAGTACCAAACAATGGTTTGGCATCAATCAGGACTTGGTATAAATTTGGATCTTTAAAATAACTTTATTTTTTAGAATGTAATCACAATATGCAGGAAAGAGTTGTGGCAACAGATCTCTTTTTAATTATAGAACCTTCTGGATGTGGGTTTAACAGTTTACAAGCTTCCAAATTACCAAGTGCTACCCTGTTCTCAAGTACTATTACTTGCAGCTAAACTACATGTTAACATCAGCCCTTAACAAATATATTTTACTATAGCAACAAAGAGAAAAAATAGGAGAGCACAGCAGACTATAGACGTGACTGGACAAATCAGCTGAAATCAGGATTGTTTTGGGCATTCCTACATCACTGTTATGCTAACATTAGTACAGAAGCTCCCACTGAAGTTTCACAGTTCATCAGCATTGTTGTATACAAAGGATATTTCACAGGCATCATATAACTTTGAAGAGTGGATCTAGGGTGCCCTCTAATGTCCAGAAACGAATGTTAATGATAGAAGAACAGCAGCCTCAGAATATTGTTAACTGGAGCATCAGAATAGACTATTCTTAATTTTAAGAATAAAACAGAATACATTAAGAGCACGTGGCAGAATGTAATAAGCTTTTAATAGGTTATTGTCTGTCTGGTCATTTGCTTGGCCACAGTAAGATTATGGTGACTTCTGTAATTCATATCCTCACTTCTTTAAATCACAGATTTTGTAAGGCAGGGGTAGTCAACCTGTGGTCCTCCAGATGTTCATGGACTACAATTCCCATGAGCCCCTGCCAGCAAATTCTGGCAGGGGCTCATGGGAATTGTAGTCCATGAACGACCACAGGTTGACTACCCCTGCTGTAAGGGATGTTTGGTTTTTTTATATGAAATATATGCCCACTTTTCTCCTGAGCATCTCAGGATCAAAAGCAAATACTTGTTTGAGACTTGTCATCACTCTGGCTTTGCCAATGACCAACACAAACCTGATGCGCCAGGTAATAAGACACGGAATCATCTCACCCCTTAAAACAGGCAGAGCACTTGTCATTTAGTTGCATTACAGTGAGACAGGCATGCAATACAGTTGCACAGGTGCTTTTATTCTCCTGTATTTCCAGTGTGTAACGTATTGTAAATGTAAAACATCCAGAAACTAGACTGAATATCAATCTTCACATATATTACATCACAATTCAATAACAATGTTTACAACTTTATATAATCGTGAAACACAGTGAACAAAATGGCATGTCCCTGCCCCCCCCCCATACACTATTTTTCTTTGTAAACAAGGTTCATAGAGGATGGTCAATGGAATTGATGCAGACCACTGCACGAAAGAGAAAGGATGTTTTTTTTATTTTTTTATTATTATCTTTAAATAAATGACTATTTATAAATACACTCTGATTCTCTCAATATACATTTATAGACCTGATCAATTAAAAGCAATACTATACTTCTTTTTAAAAAGAAAAATGTCAAAAGATGGTCCACGATGGAGATTGCTCTCCTATGCAAAAGGGAGGAAGAAGCAAGCACAGGTTTACGAGTTAGAAGCATCGCCATTCTTCAACCTCATTTCTGCTTGTACACCAATACCACGAGTGGATCGCCAGGGTCAGAAGTTATTTACTTGAATTCCAGCAAGTTACAGTCTATCTTGTAATACACGTAGGGGTAGTATTCCTGCTGACTGAGGTTCAAGCCTGGAATATCCATAGTTGCCTGCAAAGGTAAGAGTGTAGACAGGTCAATCTTTTGTCCCAAGAAGACTAACAGGTGAAGTGTGTGCAACTAAAAAAAAATAATCAGTATTTTTTTCAGATCTGAGCATCAGGGAGCTAAAAAATATTGTTATTTCCAGTTTCCAAGTTCTGTTATTTGGATTCAGTTTTTATTTTAAAGACTGATATTTTTTACTCCATTATTCCTTATTGGGAAACTTTCAATTGGTCTGGAGGGGCCGTTTCAAATCTCTTGGCCTCAAAACTGCAGTGGAGGTGCTGATATCTGTCTTTTAAATAACCTCCAAATTGAAAGTGAATTGGACCAAGAGGTCTAATTCCATGGGTTCCTGAATGTGTCGACCTGCCCCCCTACAACATCTTTCACTGATTACTACAGGGGAGACAATGTAAACCCTGAGAATCCACACCAGCGTATACCCCAGAATTGCCAAAGCAAATTGGAACACTGTTGCAAGCCTAGAAAATATAAAATCAGAGAATCTGGCCAATGTGCACTCTAAGAATCTACACCAATGTCAAACCCAACAATTCAAAGCAAAAAGCAAACCTGATACAAAGCAAATAGCGCCAAGAAAAACAACAAAAATGTAAAGGGGCATAATCTATGATAATCAAACTGGCAAGCTGATATCAAGTCCGGGGAGACACAGAAATACCAAAAGACCCCCCCCCCATGAAAAATGTCCTAGGATCCTTCAAATGCTGGCTTCTGATATTCCTGATTAATTCCAAATATTCCTGGGATTTTGGGGACCCATTTTTCCAGTATCCAGGCAAGTTCCAGTAAGGTATTTTTCATAGATTCAGTTCAAACATAGCCAAATACGCATCCATAATGTCTATTTTAAAAAAAGAAATGGCATCTCAAATTCAATCTGCACTTTAAATTTTGGCCTTCTGGGGAAATCTTTAATCAAAGGCAAGAAAATAGGAAGTTGATGGCATCTCTTACTTCCCAAAGGCCAGAGTGGACTAAAGCAGCATATGTTCCTTTATCCTCACTGACTTGAAGATGTCAAAAAGCAAAGATCTCTCCATGGCACCATAAAGAGGCCCCAGCCAACTGGAGCTCAAGGGTTCCAACAGCTCCTTCTCAGCACACACTGAGAACACAAAAAGCTTTGACTGAGCATTAGCAACTGCATGCAAGGACCCATTCAGGGTCCCTGGGCCTTTAATGGCTGCACAACTGGCAGGGAGAGAGAAAATGTTACTTTTTTGAACTCTTTATATCTGTAGGGAAAACCTCACCTGCAGAGTTTCTGCCTATTAAGGTGTTAAGTAAAGTCCTTTCTTCCTACTCCTGGCAGGGCTGCTCCCCATACAGAACAAAAGCATTGTCCATTCCTGCTCTTATGACAAGATTATGAACTTCATTCCTATTTAACCAGATATGAACCAGCCATCCAGATACTGAAAGGGGAGGCTGGAGACAAAGTGCTCCTTGGTTTCAGAACAATCTAACCCACACCCGGTGGAAACCTGGGTAGCCTCTGGGCACCACAGAGATGCCTGTCACTCACATCGATGATAGCTGCAGCACTGCTGTCAAGGTGCTTGTACAAGTCATACAAAACTTCTCTCAATTTCTTCATCATTTTCTTGTTTGGTTGGAGCAGCATCGCCTGGAAGTTGACTGGCAAACCGTACCTAGAAGGCAAAACATTTTTTGTCTTAAGAATCCAGTTCTTCTCTCTATATCAAAATACATTTAGGCAGAAAGGAAACAGACAATGGAGAATCTTTTACTGCTGTTTTTATTTTATCGGAAAAGGATTGTTTCTTTTATCTTGGGTGGCTTTTTAAATTACTGCTCTTGAATGTATTCTTTCTGTTTAACAAATAATTTGGGGGAAACAGACACAGCACTTTCCCCTTTAAAACCCTTGAGAGAATGTTCTAGGGCCTCTTAGGCCAGTAAAAATCAATTCCCATGGTATTTCTTTTCCCGTTATGATTGTGTTTTAGTGGCTTTGTTTCCAAGGGCCTTGTTTTATTATCTTAGCTTACAGACAGATTTTCTAACATTTCCCTGTTCAAGGGAAGAGACAGGCCACTATGCATGACCCACACATCTGGATACACATCTGTCAAGTACACAGTATGGCAACACTAGGTTTATACAGCTCCACTGCTGAGTACAAACCTGTTGCTATGTGATCAATTCCTAAGAAGTTGTGACATGATACCTTCCTGGCCATTTCTTTCCATCCAGCAAGAGACATTATTCCACATGGCAGCATTTAAATAGAGCCAGTTTGGTGTAGTGGTTAGCAGTGCGCACTTCTAATCTGGCATGCCGGGTTCAATTCTGATCTCCCCCACATGCAGCCAGCTGGGGGACCTTGGGCTTGCTACAGCGCTGATAAAACTGTTCTGACCGAGCAGGAATATCAGGGCTCTCTCAGTCTCAACCACCTCACAGGGTGTCTGTTGTGGGGAGAGGAAAGGGAAGGCAGCTGTAAGCTGCTTTGAGTCTCCTTCGGGTAGAGAAAAGCAGCATATAAGAACCAACTCTTCTTCTTCATCATCATGTAATGTTGTGTTAGATAGATGTTGTCTGCAAGAGTGGGAAGAAGTTTAGAGAACCGTGGAAATGCTTCTGTTTTGACACCCAAGGAGTGCTAGAATCAGTTCCTGGAGTCCAGTGTGATGCAGTGGTTCAGAGTGCTAAACTAGGATCTGGAAAACTGGATTCTAATCCGAACAATCCCATGGAAACCTGTTAGACAACTGCAGGTTACACAGTTTAACATACATCACAAGGTTGGACTGAGGAGAAAACGGAGGACAAAAGAAGCCGCTTTGGGTGTCCAATGGGGAGAAAGGTGGAGTAAATAACAGCAGAGATCCAGATGCTTTAAGATAACTCACTAGTGATATGTAATAGGGGGGGAAGATGACTATGACTGAAACCTTGATCCTTGCATGTAGGCCATGGGTAGCCTTAAGAGTATCAAACTACGCAGATTTAATATTAAAATGCCAAAACAATTCTTTTTAGTGTATTTTATGAACTGTGATCTCTCTCCGACTTACATAAATAAGGTTTAAAAAGTTCTTTCTTAAAATAGTCGTTCAGTTTGGACAGTCCTGGTGCCTGTTTTCTTTGAACAGTATAGTTATCAAAGATTCACTGAACTAAGGTTACAGAATGCTCTTAAGTTCCTGAAGGAAGGTACAGTCACTTGTTTATTCATACCTGAGAACTGATTCAACAAAGACTCTTAGTGCTTTCACATGAATCCATGCAATGAAGGCTTCACTGAAATTCACTTTCAGCCACCGGACAAGAGGTCCCTGGATTTGAGTTAAAAAAAAAACAACCCAAGATGTTTTAGCAGCTCAAATCTCCACTGTATTAAAGCATGTTACATAAGGAAGTGCAGCTACATTTGTCCTTTGGAGTAGGCTAGCTTATGTTAAGTTCTATTACTGAATCCTTTTTTTTTTACCTGTGGAACTAATCTCTCAAGCACCATTAAATTGGTGAAGCAAAACAGAACTGATTGTATTGAGTCAAAGTATAATTTTGTTAAACACAAATGCTTTGCAGACACAGGGCAGATCTCCAACAGGAAGACAGCAAACAATGGATTCAGAACCCCTAGGTAAGGCATAGACAGCAGCTCCTCTAAAATACTCTGTGCAGAAATATTCCAAGCATGTGTGTGGGGAGAACCTCCATAAGCAACAGCTTGAGTGGAGGTAACAGGGATGGCAGAATATGCACTATACCAGGTGCGAAAGAACACCCTCTAATTCTACAAGTGGCAATTGGTAGTTCCCAAGTCTATAAATGGCACATTGCATAGCAGGAACTTGGGACACCCACAGGATTGTTCTGACCTCCAGGAGGGCCAATCTGAAGTAACTAAGAAGGGCCTGCAAAAGCCAGTTCCTTTGCATTGGCTCCTGTCTTTGCAAGTCTTGAAGGTCTGACATATCGTAATGTTGCCCAGAATACTAAATTACATTTTACTAGAAAGTGCAGCCCAAACTCTAGCCCACAATAATAGGACTACCTTTCATATTACTCAGAATGTCATTATCCTACCTCCTTAGATAAGCACTGCTCTCATACCTCAAGGAATTAAGAAAAGTCAGCAATCCTTTGCCTCACATAAAAAGTGAGGCTGGTGGGGAAAATCTACTTCCTGGTTTGAAGAATTGCCAATGGTACAGGTTTCATTTAACTTACAAACTGTTTTTTCTTGTCAGTAGACAGTCTGTCCATCTCTAGTTTGTCTGCCTTCATTTCTTCTTCGTTATATTGAAAGTCACGGACCATAAATCTGCATAAGAAGAGCAAGAGACAATGGAAGAACACTGCAAAACTGTGATTAGATAGGGGGAAAAACAAGCTAGACTAGAACACTTACTTGTTTTCCCTGGCTTTTTGTCTGAATTCATCCACTACCTTCCTGAACAAGGTGATGTTACAGAGGTAACTATCCTGGTCCTCAGAAAGAACACTGCAAAGAGGAAGAAAAAAAGTGCAAGAGATCACAGGCCAAAAGCAACAACAAAAATTAAAAAGTTGTGTGTTAAAAAACTGTGACCTGTAACTTAAAATAAGTTTCCATGCTAGGCTGCCAGCCCTCTTCGAAAAGAGCTCTATAATCAGTTTAATTTGAAGCTTAATTGGGTGTTTTCAGGAGTTCTGCTGATTTTAGCAATTTTTTAAGTGAAAGGGAAAGAAAACATTCCCTAAATATATGAAGGGATGGAATGACAGATATTGTAGAAGGAACTGAACACAATTTGGGGACAAAGATTAAAGCAGAGATCCTCAACCTTTTTGAGCCTGTGGGTACCTTTGGAATTCTGCCACAGCAACTCCCAAACAGCTGCCACAGGAAGTGGGGAGACACACTAACAGAGGAAACAGCTCAAGAGCAGGGCAGAAAAGGGGCAATTCAAAAAATACACTGGGAAACAGAGGTGAGAGAATGAAGCAAACACTGGAAAAAAATTATTTTAATCTACATTGCCAATCAAATCTTCTGTGGCAATTCAAAAGCCATGGTATACAAGTGCCCCATCTGGCCACACCTGTTTTCTAAAAACACTCAGTGACTGAAGGGACCATAGCGTCCCTCCCTCTCACCACACTGGGGATCCTGGGTTAAGACTCTCCAAGAGTCTTAAAATTCAAAAGAAGTTCCGGCTAAACATCCAGATGAAGTTCCTGACAGAGTGGTTCCTCAGTGGAACAGGCTTCCACGGGAGGTAGTGGGCTCTCCTTTGGGAGTTTTTAAACAGAGGCTAGATAGCCATTTGACAGAAATGATGATTTTATGAACTTAGACAGATTGTGAGTGGGTGGGCAGGAAGATATGTGCCAGTGTTTGTCTCTTGTGGCCCTTCCTTGCATACCCAGGGAATTGCTGATCGCCACTGCGGGATGGTAGGTGAATTTCCTCCAGGCCAGGCTGGATTCTGGACATTTTTGGCTGGGGGGAGGGGATCACTTGGGCATGAAAATGGGATAACCGTGGGTGGGCAGGTAGTTAATCATTCCTGCACTGTGCAGGGGGTGGGATGATGACCCTGGAGGTCCTTCCAACTCTGTGATTCTATGAAAAGGCATGCAGCTAGAGAAGTGCAGTTTTTGATGCTCTTTTAGTATAGCCACCACCATGGGGGGGGGTTAGGTTGGAGCTGCAAGGGTTATGCCTTTCCTTCATGCTATCTCCTGGACAGAAATTAATTTATTAATCAGTTAATTAATAATAGTCTGATCCATTATTAGCTCTCGGATGGGGGGCAGGTTCCCCGTATCCCACCTCTTGTAGGCAATAGCAGCCAGAAGTGGGGGAGAGGGGGAGACTCTTTCCTCAACAGAAGGGTGCTTGGGAAAAGCGTTAAGCAATCCCAGCATTGCAGCTGGGATCCAGATTCCACCCCAGTACTTCCAGTATAACTACTTTTCAAGATGGCAGGAAATCCTATCGCAGATGTCCAGCATCACCTAGCTTCATTTGAAGAGGAGAGATGAAAGTGGAATATCATTGTGCCTTGTCCTCCCAGGAGAGTTCAATCAACTGAAGAGGCCATCTCAGCCTTCAGCCCAGCTTAGACCATCTCTGGACACAATAAGCTCCTTCAGACACCAACTCTTTTGGCACTTGTACCATGTGGCTACCATTATGTTACAATGCTAAACCACATGGTACTTATTCTTGGGTAACTAGTTGTCCACACTAGAAGCTGTACACTTAACTAGGGTTTCTCTTCTTTTGGCCTTCCTAAATTGTTATATTATTTCTCTACACTTCCTAAATTTATCTACGCTCAAATACTCCTGAGCATAGATTACACATCCCAATGGAATCGGCACCCAACCTGATTAGTTCTATTGCATTTGTTATAGCAGTGCAGTTCATGCTTAGCAAAACTTCCTGCCAACTAGTTGTATACTGGAGACAAGGAATAAATTATTGAAATGGTGGTACAGGCAAGTTTCCAGTTCTGCTTTATAACCCTGCAAAATGTTTAATTTAGCTTCTAAAAGCTATTCAACAAGATTACAAAGGAGAACAGGGCCTGAAAATGAAACAACTTACTTGCTGGATCGCGGGACTATCATATCTGTCAGTGTCTCATACTGCTTAACCCAGTCATTATAATTAGTCCTAAAAAGAAAAGCAATTCACTGTACCAGCAGACACATACACCCCCATGCACAAATAAATCACAACCCTCAATACCATTAAACCCCCATAAAATGGTGGCAAAATCCCCAATCCTTCCCCAATTTACAGTCAGACCATCACAGGTACAGGATTGCAGAGTGGAACAGCACTGGCTGGAGGAGGGGGCCCCGTTGTCCCTGAAACCCCGGCCTCAACCAAAGACCTGATGGAAGAGCTCCAGTTTGCATGCCCTGTGGAACTGTGATAGCTCCGTCAGGACCCTCAGCTCTTCTAGGAGCTCATTCCACCAGGTCGGGGCCAGGACCAAAAAAGCCCTGGCCTGGGTTGAGGCCAGGTGTGCTTCTCTGGGGCCGGGGGACCACAAGTAGATTTGTAACCGCAGAGTGAAGAACCCTGCAGGGGGCATAAGCAGACAAGCAGTCCCTCAGGTAGGCAAGGGCCCAAGCTGCAGGTGGCCTTAAAAGTGAATACCAAAACCTTGAATCTGATCTGGGCTACAATTGGCAACCAATGTAGCTCCTTCAGGACAGGCTGACTCTGGGCCCTCCAAGATGTACAAGTGAGGAGCCTGGCAATTGCATTTTGTACCAGCTGTAATTTCCGGGTCAAAGGGTAGAGCCGCTACAACAACCAAACAACAACCACCAACAATAAAGCTACAACAACCAAATCATGTGGTGACATCTTTCCATTCCATTATGTTTGCTTGCATTCAAGCTTCAATGAAGCTTCTTCTCCAAGAGAATGACTTACTTTGGTACAACCACTAACAATGTCATCAAATATTCGGAATCAAGTACAAAGTCTTCTTTCTTTACAATTTCGGCAAGACTTCTTGTTAGTAAACTACCACTGTAAAAAAAAAATACAGAACAGGAGGTGAGTAAACAAAGTGTGTCTGAATAATGAGCTAACTAGAAGAAATTCAAGTTTTCAAGCTTTGCCCTACAGTAGCCTGTGTAGGATACCATTCCATGTGCTTTGGATGGGGCTGTGCTCCCTTCAAGATTCAGGTCTGAGGGTGCTCTTGGATGGCTTTCTTTTGAATGGCCAAGTTGCAGCTCTGGCCAGGAGTGTTCTTTTATCATTTTAGGCTGGCATACTAAATACTACCCTTCCTGGATAAGTCTAAGGTAGCTAAGCTACTTGTCTCTAGGAGCAACCACATTAAACTATTGGAATATGACGTTTTACAAGAACTTCAAACAATTCAAATGCAACTGCCTAATTATTATCAGGGGCGATCACTTCCCTCATACCACACCAACTCTAATCCAGCAGGACAAAGTTCCATCCTGTTTCTGAACCCAATTTTGTTTCTGAGCTTTAACTGGCAAAATCCTAAAATGTTTGGATCAAGGTAAAGGCAGGAAAACTCACGCATTCTTCCTTTCCAAGTTCTGAAGGTTGCCTTTCAAGCTGTTGTATGCAGATGCCCTTGCTTTTAGATCATTGTCAATCTGAGTCACTCCCTTTAAAAAGAAAATTCAGAAACAATCTCAAATGTCTTCGGTGTATCCACAAATTAGATATGTATGGTTTTTGCAGAAGTTCTTACAGTTGGACATGCTTTGCAAAGGTTTTTACAAGTTAATTCAGAGCTATGTTAATTTTTAAAAATCTGTTTGGCAATTAAAGGTCTGGATGCAAACTGCTTGCTGAATGAATCTCACTCCTGCTCCCTGCCTTCTCATACCTGCCCCCTCCCCCAAAGCTGCTTCGGTGATTGAAGGAGTCTTGAGAAATGCGTGGGATGCAGGCCTACCCCATCTCCTGATGTCTCCATGAGTGAGTGAGAGGATCTGAGGCAAGACTTGGACATGGCTCACTCTATATTTTGAAACAGAAGAGTGGCAAATGTGACCCTGAATCTGAGAGAGAAGGTGGCAGGCCCTCAGTGTGAGTAGCAAAGTATAGCATAGCATCGCCACATAGCATCGCTACCAATTGGAAATAATTTGCCATTCAGCCCCAATTCTCTTCATTAACAACCCAGGGATGGGGTAGGAGAAAGAGAAGAGATATAAAGAGGCATCATTTTCTCCTAGGACTATTGTGTAGTACAAACAATTACTGCTAGAATTAGTTTGGGTGGGAGTGAAATAATCTGGTACATAGAGGATTTCGACATTCCTTCTGTTTGAAAGGGTCATAAAACAACAGGGAATCAAAGCAACAGAGAGAGCCTGCAGTTCCCAATCTTGCAAAGTACCTTCAGGCAGCCAATTTGGGCTGCATTAGTTCACTGGTTTAGAACATTTGGGTGAATGAAAGAATCCCCCCAACAGGGGGGCAGACGGATATTAATGTCTCAATGTCTTGGTCATGGCCACACAGAAATTAAAGAGTAGTTAAAAGAACTGCTATGACTCATCATTGACACAGGAGAAATACAAAGACAGCTGAGCTTCATCTACGTCTCCTCTGATATAAACAATTTATAGCCAGGATTTTATAGAGGCTAGAGGGTATGGGTAACTTTGGTATGTAGGCCGAACATAATCTAGACAGAACAGATGTGTTAGCGGAAAACCTATATACTGTAATTTACAGAGATATGTCAGAAGGTCTATCCAGTAACCATTTCAATATTTCTAGATAAGTATAATACAGCGGATTATAGGTTTGCATACTATATATGGAAATCATTATCTACTCAGATATAGGAGCTTCCCAAGGCTTTCTGTCTAAGGCAGTGGTTCTCAACCTGTGGGATGTGACCCCTAGGGGGGATCTCGGCGAGCCAAAGGGGGTGGCACCATCAGGTAGGTTGAGAACCACTGACCTAATGAGAAGAAATATGGTGAAGAAAATGTTTACCTTATCACAGGGGTAGCCAAACTGCGGCCCTCCAGATGTCCATGGACTACAATTCCCACGAGCCCCTGCCAGTGTTCACTGGCAGGGGCTCGTGGGAATTGTAGTCCATGGACATCAGGAGGGCCGCAGTTTGACTACCCCTGCCTTATCAGATGGAAAGCAATATCTTCAACGAAGAAGGTATGTCATTTGTTAATACAGTCCTAAATTAACATGCTGTAATTGGGTTAGCTAAAGAAGAGGCATTTTTTCACTTTATAGATCAGAACCTCTGCTATACCAAGTAAAATGGTCAGTTTCATCAAGAATGAGAATACAATATTGAATGTTAGTTTACCTTAGCAATTATTTCTGAAATATTCTTCAGAGACTGCTTGATTGGGTACTTTGCCATATCCCACTGGAATCTGGTTATGTAAGTGACCAAGTCAACTAAAAACAAAGAGATTCAGGATTGACTCTGGTAATATAAGCCATGGATCTTTGCTACACTATTTGAAGATCATGGAGCTAATCAAGGAAAATGTCCACATATATTATCAACATTAACCCATTTTGTAATGAACTATATCCAGACTAAAAGGCAATAAAGTAGTTGATTGGGATAAGACTTCAAGGGACAAAATCATGTTTTATTACCATCAATTCTACTTTTTTAAAGACAAGTAAACTCAGTTATGTATTTCAAGTATCTTTTTACAGCTATCATGCATGAGGATTTTGCTCCAAACATAGAACATTATGTAGATTGCATATATGACCTAAAAATTAATTACAAACAGGGTAATGACAGCAGCATTATAACAAGGTGGAAATAAAACCTCTTCTGTCTGGTTTGAATTCTTGATATTACTTTTGTTACAGAAGTGAGTTATAGTAACCACAGGAAAGCATATAGTCTACATTCAAAGTTATCCTATAGAGAAAGTTAACACTTACCACCATTGGCCAGAAGGTTTTCCTGAACTTTATCTTTACTGTCTTCAAGCACATCAGCCATATACTGGGCCACCTTCTTCACAGTACTGAAGACCAGGAAAGGAAAAAAAAGTTAAGGAATTAATCTATTTTCCCTTCCCTGGACTCATCAGTAGCTGAGAGGGCTATATAGTAAATAGGGGTAACAATCTACGTCATAATATTTTGAATTCTGTTTTATCAGTCTGACAGAATTCAAGTATTGTCATGTAGATTAACAAAAATTAAGTCCAATAGCACCTTTAAGACCCACGAATATTTATTCAAGGCATGAGCTTTTGTGTGAGACACACTTCCTCAGACAAAGTGGAACAAGGATCATGAGAGTACAGATATATAGAAAAGGTAAATTACTGGCAAATTAGTAAACTGTGTTTATCCAGATTATGCCATATGATAATTCTTTGCTAAAACAGCTAATCAGTCCTTTTGAGTTCAGTTGTAGTTCACAAAAAAAAACATTGGAGAAATAAATCTGTCCATGTTAGTAATTAATGGCAGACACTTTCCTAGTTGTGAAAAGAAATAATTAAAAGAGACAAGTTGCTTGCCCCATCCATCTCCACGCAAATGTGGAAGCATCCCTGCAAGTGACAAGCTATGCTGACAATTTATCTTGTCCTGAGACCAGAGAAAGTTTGAAATTACATTGCATATTACTAACATCTCATTACAGTCACATTGTCCCAAATAAAAGAAAATATAAAAGAAAAGAAAAGAAAAGAAAAGAAAAGAAAAGAAAAGAAAAGAAAAGAAAAGAAAGAGGGGATTGTAAGGAATGTGGATATAAGAACTGAATGAAATTAGCATGCATAATGAGAACGAAACATTGGCCTACCTGAAGGTTTCTTCTCTTCAGTGGGGCGAAGTCCTCCACACTGGTTAGGTCACGCCTCCAACTGCTCCTTGCAGGGTAATGCAAATTAGCAAGCCTTCTGGGATCGTGGTAGGCTGACCCCTCCAGGCCTGGAATAGCCAAGCTCCAACCAATAATGTTCTTATCCAACCAACTTTATGAATCATTTAACTTCTTTAATTATTGAACTTAAACATGAACAGCAATATTAACATGAAAACCAACTTTTCATAACATATCTGTTTTTCACCAGTTTTGCAACACAACCTATTGAGGAGGGTAGATATATTGGAGGACTTCGCCCCACTGAAGAGAAGAAACCTTCAGGTAGGCCAATGTTTCGTTCTCCTTCAGTGGGGGAAGTCCTCCACACTGGTTATGTAACCAAGCTAAATAGGGTGGGCTTATGTATATACATCTTACAGATTCAACCTGCCACCTGTTTCAAGACTCGTCTGCCAAAGGTTACCAATTCCTCCTCCTGAGCCTCAATTTTGTAATGCCTCACAAAAGTAGTAAAGGAGGACCATGTAGCTGTCCTACAAATCTCCTCAATCGAGGCTCTGGTTCTAAAGGCTGCCGAGGTGGCTGCGGCTCTGGTTGAGTGCGCTGTGATATTCTTTGGACAACTCAACCCTTGTGAATCATAAGCCTGCTTGATACACAGTCTTATCCAATTGCTCACTGTAGACTTTGATACCTTATTACCTATGTTTGTTGTGCCGTAAGCCACAAATAAGGCCTCTGTTAATCTAAAGGCCTGAGTCCTTTTGATATAACATCTCAGTGCCCTTCTGACATCTAATTTGTGCCAGTTCTTTTCCGTTTCCCCTGAAGGGTTTGGAAAAAATGATGGAATCACTATTTGTTGGTTCAAATGAAACCCTGAATTGACTTTTGGCACAAAGGAAGGATCTGTACGTAACAAAACAGACCGTTTACGGAATATACATAGATCTTTGGCAATCGATAGGGCACCCAGTTCAGACACCCTTCTTGCTGTTGTAATCGCAATCAAAAAGGCCACTTTCCAAGACAAGTACTTTAATTCTATCGATTTTAGGGGTTCAAATGGACGTCTCGTAAGCGCCTGAAGCACCCTTGAGAGGTTCCATGTCGGAAACCTATGTTGGACAGGTGTTGCTAATTGAGCCGCCCCTTTGAGATATTTTCTGATTAGTTTATTGTTTGCAAGGCCTTTTAGACCTTTGAACTCCAACACCGCTGCTAAGGCTGACACCTGACGTCGCAGCGTATTAGGCCTTAACCCTTTACTTCTACCCTCATGTAAGAATGCCAAGATATCTTTATAAGATGGCTTCATAGGGTCCAAATTGCGGTTCCGTGCCCATTTTTTAAAAGCCAGCCAGGTATAATTATATATTCTCCTGGTTGCTGGACGCCTAGCATGAAACATTACATCCACAATCTCTTTGGGAATGCCAGACTCTACTAGCGCTTCCCTACCAATTTCCATGCCGTCATTTTTAACCACTGAGGATCTGGGTGCCAAAGTGGCCCCTGGCTTAACAGATCTGGAGTTACTGGCAAGGTCCATGGTTTCTCTACTGATAGATGTATTAAGTCCGAGAACCATGGTCTCCTTGGCCACCAGGGTGCCAATAGTATTACAGTTGCCTGATCCTCTCTGATTTTGTTCAACACTTTGTTCAATAGTTGAGTTGGGGGAAACACATAGAGAAGCCCCTTCGGCCAGTTCTGGAGAAGAGCGTCTATGCCTTCTGACCCTTTTTCCGGAAACCTGGACATGAATCTGTTCACTTTCTTGTTTTTTGCTGTGGCAAACAGATCCATTATTGGATTTCCAAAGCGAAGGATGATCTGCTGGAACACTTGATTGTTGATTGACCACTCTGTCGGATCCACATCCTTGCGGCTCAGCCAATCCGCCATCACATTCTGGGTGCCTTGCAGATGCTGAGCCTTCACTCCTTGGACATGGCTTTCTGCCCACTGGCATACCATCACTGCCTCCTTGTGTAGCATCAACGCTCTTGTGCCCCCTTGTCGGTTCACATGTGCCTTGGCTGTCACATTGTCTGTTTTGATTAGGACATACTGGTCCTGGAGTAAATCCTGAAAAGCTACCAGCGCCAATCTGATGGCCCTTAACTCCAACAGATTTATGCTGTAGGTGGACTCTGTTTTTGTCCACTTTCCCTGGACCATCCGGTTTCTGCAGTGCGCTCCCCAACCTCTGAGACTCGCATCTGTGGTCACAATGATTGGCACTGGCTGAATAAATTTCACTCCCTTGATCAGGTTTGCCTTTGAGCGCCACCAGTTTAAATCCTTTTTCAGTCTCTCTGAGATGAAGATCACTTTGTGTCTTTTCTTGATGATCTGACGTTGAAATGGCAGTAATGTCCATTGTAGTGGTCTGAGGTGTAACCTTGCCCAGGGAACTGTTTCTATGGTTGCTATCAAGAGGCCTAGCAGTTGTGCCAAGAGCATCAAGTCCACTTTTTTTGTCTTGCAAACCTTTGATACCATATCCTTCACCTTCCTCACCCTGTCTGGAGTCAGGAATACTCTGGCTTGTTTGGTGTTGATCAGAGTGCCTAAGTGAATCAGCTCTCTGGATGGTGTCAGATTGCTTTTCTGAAAGTTGATCAAGAACCCATGTTCTTGAAGTGTGCGTACTGTAACCTCTACACTCTTCTGGGTTTCCCTGAGGCTCTCCCCTCTCAGCAAAACGTCGTCCAAATACGGATAAATGTGAACAGCTCTTTGTCGAAGAACTGCAACCAAAGTCACCATCACCTTGGTAAAAACTCTTGGAGAGGAAGAGAGGCCAAAGGGTAATGCCTTGTATTGGTAATGCTTGTTCCTGAAGGCAAATCTGAGGAATTGTCTGGAAGTTTGATGTATTGGAATGTGTAGGTAGGCTTCTTTCAAGTCTAAAGAAGCCATGAAGTCGTTGACCTGAAGTGCCTGTAGAATGGAACGAAGGGACTCCATTCTGAACTTCTGTTTTCTGACAAATAGGTTCAGTTCCTTTAAGTTCAGAATTGCCCTCCATTCTCCTGACTTCTTGGGCACAATGAACAGTATAGAATATACGCCCTTGCCCCTCTGAGATGTTGGAACTTCCTCTATCGCCCCAATGTCCAGTAAATGTTGAATAGCTTCCTGTACTAAAGAAGCTTTCACTTCCTCTTTCGGTATAGGGGACGACACAAATTTGTGGGGAGGTGTCTGAACAAACTGTATCTTGTAGCCGTGCTCCACAACTGACAGGACCCACTTGTCTGAAGTGGACTGCTGCCATGCAGGAAGAAAATTCTGAAGCCGGCCTCCTATTCTGGCGTCATGCTGAAGATTTTTTGGATGCTGTATTTCCATCCCTTTGTTTGTTGGGTTGATACTGGGGCCTCTGGTATCTAGACTGGTATGGGAAGGAACGTCTTCCTCTGAAACTATCTCTCTGGGAACTTTGAGACTTGTACGAACGAAAGGACTGAAAGGATTTCTTTTTGAATTCCTTGTCCTTCTGAGAAGTTGATGGCATAGCTTTTTTCTTCTCTTTGGTCTCTACTAAGACTTTGTCTAGCGCACCTTCCCCAAAAAGAAGTCTGCCTGAAAATTTTTCCATTGCCAGATTAGATTTTGATAGGGTATCCACTTTCCAGTGTTTAAGCCAGAGATTACGCCTGGCTACTATATTGGCCCCCTGTGCCCTGGCAGAGAACTGCAATGCATCTTGTGAGGCATCTGCAGCAAACTGGCAGGCTCTTTTGATCTTTAAAAGAGCCCTTCTCAACCTTAGGGGGTCTGGCTCTGGATCTTGCAACAAGTCATCAGTCCAGACTACTGCCGCTCTGGCGAAATTAGAAAGAACTGCATCTGCCCTGATAGCTAAGGAGTTGGCTTCATGAGCTTTCTTTAACACAGTCTCATTTTTTCTGTCTACTGGATCCTTTAGGACGTTATCTCCATCTTTGGTTAGTACTGCTCCTGATAACATAGCCACTACAGGAGCATCGACCAGTGGTATTTTTAGATCCTGCATGGTTTCATCTGGAAGCATATAAAATCTTTTGGCTACAGAATGCAAGGACATCCCACTACCAGGAATTGCCCATTCAGCTCTCATGACATCTTCAAAGTCATCAGCAAATGGGCATACTGTCAGCTTATTGGGGGGTTTCTTGAAACCTCTTGCATCCAAGTTAGCTGATCTCCTGGTTTTTCCTGAAGCAGAACTAGTCACAGTCTCCTCCTCATAATTGAGACTTTTAGTGACCTTTTTTAAAAGTCTTTGAAAATGTTCTGCTTGAAAAAGTCTGGAGGAGACTTCTTTGCAGTCAGAATCTGTCCCTGACCATTCCCCATCCTCTTTGTCTGAAGCCACTGTAACTGATGTAGCTGCTGACTGAAGATCCTCCCTTTCTGCCTCTGAATGTTGAAAGGTATGTCTGTCCCTTGTGTGAAGTCTCTTTGGTCTCCTACTAGAGGAAGAGGCTGCTCTCCTAGATCTTAAAGAGGATCTTTTTCTCTTTCTGGATCCCCTGCTCCCTCTAGTGGATGAGGAATCCGTATCTTCACTTGGGCATGGGGAGGAACTGGGCTCCCTCCGTCTATTTTGGGAGGGTGGGAGGGACTTTTCTTGCACCCTGGCTGCAGTCTGGGCTTGTGGAGGAGCAGCTAATGACTGTGGAATCCACAAAGTCTGCCATTGTTTCCCCCCCCACTCTGCCAGTGAGGGTGCTAAAAAGGCGGGGAAAACTGGTGTGCTGGTGTTATCTGCAGCCATCACATTTTCTGCTCTAGCAAGGGAGGTTTGTAGAAAGAGGGGCCCCACTGCCCCACCTCCCAGCCCAGCCACAGTTCCTGTTACAAACACATTACCAGCCTGCTCTTGTAATCTCTCAGTGCTTGTCCCGGGTGCGGCTGTATTCTGCCCGGGGGCGTCGCGTCTCTCAAGCAGAGGAGACGCGGTCGCCTCTGACCGGGCCATTTCTTCCCCTCCCCGCTCAGCCAGAACGGGGGTGAGGGAATTCTCCGGCTGCAAGCCTGCAGACGGAGCTGGAGAAGATGAAAGCTGCTTCCCTGAATTCAGCATAGCCGACCGATTCTGGGCTTTTGCAGCCTCTTTCACCTCCAATTGATTTGACCTTTCCTTCCTTCTAGATTCTGCCCCCGAGGCTGTTTTCCTCTTAGTGAAGGAATTTTGCATATTCTGTTTGCTTTCTGTTTTGCAGATCAAGGAGCTCAGCTTCTAAGATCCTGCTCGGAGCTTGCAGGGCAACAGGACTGGAGGGGTCAGCCTACCACGATCCCAGAAGGCTTGCTAATTTGCATTACCCTGCAAGGAGCAGTTGGAGGCGTGACCTAACCAGTGTGGAGGACTTCCCCCACTGAAGGAGAACAAAAACCTATATCCTTGTTGAGTCCATTGTTCTAAGTGTTGTAATAACTTGCATTTCTGCAATCTCCCTTTCTCGTCTGTTCTTGAAGTTCCTTAGCAATAAAACAGCTACTTTGAGGTCCCTTGTTGGATGTCCTGGAAGATTGAAGTGTTCCCCAACAGGTTTTTCAGGCCTGTGATTGTTGATGTCAGAGATATGTACATTAATTCTTTGGCGGAGGGTTTGACCTCTTTGCCGCATATAGAGAACAGAAGGGCATTCATTGTTGGTATTTAATGGCATACACAATGTTAGAAGATGAGCAAGTGAATAAGCCTTTGATGTTGTAGGTGATGTTGTTAGGTCCAGTGATTGTGTTATTGAATGTATGTGGCTGCAATGCCATTAATTACTAACAGACAGTTTTATTTCTCCAATATTATGGTGAACGACAATTAAACTCAAAAGGACTGATTAACTGTTTTAGCAAAGAATTACCATATGACATAATATGGCATAATTTGGATACTATGACACGGTTTACTAATTTGCCACTAATTTACCTTTTCTAAATATCTGTACTCTCATGATCCTTGTTCCATTTTGTCTGAGGAGGCATGCATGCTTAAGAAAGCTCATGTCTTGAATCAATTTTTGTTGGTCTTAAAGGTGCCATTGGACTCAATTTTTGTTGTGCTGCTTCAGACCAACATAGCTACCCTCTCAAAGGCATACTGAGAAATTCCTTGTGTTTTATATTATGACTTATTTGCCCAAGGAAAAAAATGCCTTTTTTAAAAATGCTGGACATGGTCTCTATTTTCCCCCACATTTAATCAAATCACTCAACTTTCGTACTACATTCAATATTAGGTGAAGAGCTAAACAACTAGCCAGTAATGCTATCTGGTATCTAATTAGAAATGCTTTTTAATGTTCAAGATATTGAAAGCATGTTTCAGTGTTGAAAGTTACAGACTGAACATTTTCATAAGAAAAACTGATACACTAATACGAAGTTGGTTAATCTGAAAACAAAAGACCATTAAGAAACGACATCTTGGTTTGTATATTATGACCAGACTGAATACATGCTGGTTCAGATATTTTGCTGATACTAAGAGAAGTAGTAGTTACCCTTCCACAAATGCATCCAGTTTAGCCAGCTCATCTGACAAACCAACTAAAACATCCAGGGTGCCAACCTACAGAGGACAAGAATTGTTTTAGAAAGTATTAACAGCATAACAAAGTGGAATTTCTAGATTTATAGTGTCATCTATACATATTTACTCAGAAACACACACCACAGTGAGGTTTATTTCCCAATAACTGACCACAAGATAGAAGCTGAAGAAATTCTCAATTAATTAATTAATTAGATTTTTATCCCACCACTCCCCGAAGGCTCATGGCAGGTTACAGAATATAATAGATAAAAATCCCAATAAAACTACCCCTAAAAATTTATAAAATACATCACAAAAATTAAACCCCAAGATGGTTGCGATGAAACCAATTAAAAGAGCGCCCCCTACCTCCAGGGTAGATATAGGGGGGATGACATAAACCACCAGAGATGGTTTCAAGGGAGGTCAGATCTTCCTGGGTGCGCTGACCTCAACCAAAGACCTGGCAGAAGAGATCCGTCTTGCAGGCCCCGTGGAACGCTGAAAGCTCCCACAGGGCCTGCAGCTCTTCTAGGAACTCATTCCACCAGGTCGGTGGAATTAAAAGGGTCTATCAATCTGAAGTAACACAAACATAATTATTTTATCTCTAACTAGGTAGCACCTCAAAGGACTACAGTATTTGCTGGCGTATAAGACTACTTTTCCCCCCTGAAAAACATGCCCCCCAAGTGGGGGGGTCGTCTTATACGCCGGGTGCACTTCAGTTGGGATAGACATAGCTGCCCATAGTGGCCCATAGTACTGTATTTTGAGTGGAAATGTTGGGGGGTCGTCTTATACGCCCAGTCGTCTTATACGCCGGCAAATACGGTAGTTTACACATTAAGAAATTAAACAGTCCATCACCAGTCAGCAACATGCATTCTATAACTTGGAAGTGATATCCCACCAGCACATACACACAGCAAAAGCAGCACAGAACTTTCACTCATTCTGGGATTCATGATGAAAATACACAAGTAAACACATGGCAGCTTCACTGACCCATAATGTGTGAAGTGACCCTAAACAAAAAAAGCCAAAAGTAGCTCACATGAATTAAATTACAGAAACACAGCACTGACTAGCACTGATTTGACAAAGGCAGACTACAGCTCATGCATATTTGCCTATACAGACACACTAAATGCCAAATAAGTTAACATCTTTCTGAAGACTTGTCTTTCATACAGGCACATGTGAGAGAACAGGCCAGACTGGCACCTAAAGTGTTGTGATTATGGTGCCAAACGAACACGTTTGAAGCTTAGATGTCACCACTGATAATGTCCTTGCTGCACTAGCCACCTGCCTAACCTCTGAAAAAAGGATATACCAAGAAACAAAGTGATCTCACTTGACTGGCAGGCCATATGGGAGAAGGTAGCCTTTTATACAAGCAGCAGCATTCATTGAGAAATTTAAAAGTCAAACACAATATTCTGTCCAGACATGCAGTAGAAGCCATTGAAGCTCTTAATGCTGACCCACTACGATCATATTGGTGATTACCAGTCAGCAGTCTGACTGCAATGTCTTGCAACAATTGCAATATTTTACAATAATCAGTTTGGAAAGCAATTACCAAGCTATGTACAATCTTACATCTTCAGAAAAGGCAGACTATGAATGTTGCAAAGACAAACTGTGACAAGATCAGAAAAGGCTGCAGCTGATGTATCCTCTAAAGTGGATGGAGGGCTTCAATTTGTGCAATCCAGAAGAATCTGTATTGTAATTTAAATAGTTCAGACATGGCTTGCAATTATATGCTTTACTGCTGTTATTTTCTTCAGCAAAAGCAATGTGTCATGCTTGCACTATCATGCACAAATCTAAGGTTCAGAGCAAAAGGCTTTGAGTGGATGAAAAAAATGCTGACATACCTTTAAATCTGGAATATTAAACTTTGCATTGGTGGACAGGTTGGCATTTTTAGTAGTTGCAGCATTCAGTTTCTCCCATGTCTGTTGACATGTTTTCTCTCCAGGAGCAGAAATGAGCCAGAACTCTGTCATTTTTGTCACTTTTAAATTGACACTGATTATTTAGGAAGATACAGATGACCCTAAAACAAAAAGGAATACATTTAGCTACGAAGTAAGCACCATTCAGAATAAACAACTTATGTGGCACCACACTGATGGAACTCCAAGCGTGGTGAAGAAAATCTGTACAACTCCTTGCTTTTGCTTGTGACTCTTGAAAGATCTGAGATTTAAGAAAACCCATCTCTGCCAGCCAGTCATACAAGAATCTCCACACTTTTTGTTGCATACTTTTATCCAGTGTGCTGTAGGAAGGGAAAGTTAGCTTTCCTTGCTCTCATACCAATCAAGATGGCTGAAAGATGATATTGACAATATACAGTGATACTGTTTTCTCAACTCTTCTCCCAAGAAGGGGACTGTAATTATGCAAAGTAAGGCAGAGTGATAGGAATCTCTAAAACAGGGGTAGTCAACCTGTGGTCCTCCAGATGTTCATGGACTACAATTCCCATGAGCCCCTGCCAGTGTTGGCTGACAGGGGCTCATGGGTGCCTGTTGTGGGGAGAGGAAAGGGAAGGTGATTGCAAGCTTTCTGGTAGAGAAAATCGGTATATAAGAACCAACACTATTTCTTAAATGCTCTTAAATTGTACATGAACCACACAGCACAGGTTTGCAGCCACTGAGCTAAGCTTACCCTTAGGCTACTGTAAATTGAATATTTGGATTCCACAGTTCATAATTAGTTTGCTTATGCACTTAGGGGAGTTCATACATTCACTCTGTATCCCATGTTCCAGCAAACCACTAGGTAAAATATAAGGAGCAAAGTATGATAACTTAATGCAAGATGAAAAAGAGCAATTAACAAATTATTTTAAAAGATATACAGAAACACTGACACTAATATCAAAGGCTAAAAATGTAAATGCAGAAATGCTGTGATAAATCAGCAGAGTTTACTTCTGAGTGAACTGGTTTAGGATCAGAATGTACAACACTGAGACAGGAAGTGAGATCACGAGCCACAGCCAATCAACACTGAAATAGGTAGTGAGAACATAAGTCTCAGCCAATCACCACTGAGACAGGAAATGAGAACACAAGCCTCAGTCAATCAAAACTGATACAGTAAGTGACGCCACAAGCCTCAACAAATCAACACTGAAACAGGAAGTGAGACCACAAGCATAAGCTAACGCTGAAATTTATTGATAAATAAAAGCATTCTTTTGACTATGATCTGGGTGGCATTCTGATAGTAAGCCAATCATAGCATACCAGAAAATAACTTCTAGTAAATCCACACTTTAGACTAGGCATGTCCAGATGTTCAAATAGGATTAGTAAATCTAACCATATATAAGTGGTAAGCTATTATGAAAAGCATTCTGATTACTGAACCTCTGAAGAACACTTCCATAAAGACTATGATATCTTTGACAGTATCCCATAAGGCAGCGACCCCCAACCTTTTTAAGGCTGGGGACTGCCTTAAAAATGATCTACAACAAACCTTTTTGGAACTAAAATACCCAGCCAGTGAGGTCAAAGAACAGATTAACAAAGCCAGAAGGATACCAAGAGAAAACCTGTTAGAAGACAGACCCAAAAGAGAAAACAACAGGACACCACTAGTGGTTACATATAGCTCTCAGCTCAAGACAGTACAATGCATCATCAGTGACTTACATCATCAGTGACTTACAACCCCTACTGGATAATAACAGTTCTCTTTCCCAAGCACTGGGGGGTAAACCTTTTCTTTCACACAGACAGCTCCCCCAATCTCAAACAACTCCTCACCCACAACAATGCAGCATCTCATGTGAACATGGACACTGGTACTAGAGCTTGCAACAAACCCAGATGCCAACTTTGCTGCCATATACAGTCCAATGCCACAATTACTGGACCTAACATCGTCACCTATACCATCAAAGGCTCATACACCTGCTCATCTTCAAACTTGGTATATGCCATAAAGTGCCAACAATGTCCCTCTGTTCTCTAAATAGGGCAAACAGGTCAAACCCTCCGCCAAAGAATTAATGGACAAAAGTCTGACATCAAAAGCCACAGTACTGAAAAACCTGTAGGGGAACACTTTAACCTTCCAGGACATTCTATAATAAGGGACCTGAAAGTAGCTGTTTTATTACAAAGAAACTTCAAGAACAGGCTAGAAAGGGAGATTGCAGAAATGCAAGTTATTACACCACTCAATAGTTTGACATACCCTAGACTCAACAAGGACAAGGATTTTTTTTATCTCACTATGTATGCTAACCTTATGTAACTTGTGTACCCATTCCTCACAATTTATTTTAATTGGGATTATGTGACTGTTAGTAATATGTAATGTAATTTTGAATTCTACTTTCTGGTCCCAGGACAAGATCGCTGCCAGCTTAGCTTCTACTTGTAAGAAAGTTTCACCCTGGTATAGAGACAGATAGGGCCGGCAGTAAATAGTAGGGTGTGAGCCGTGGATCACTGCCTTTGACAGTTTTATTTCTAATATGTCCTTGTGTTCGAGGGGTTTGATTGGCTGGTTTGGCAGAGAGTTATCATATGGCTGTGTTTGGATGCTGTGGCACAGTTTACTAATGAAACAAGATTAACTTTTGCTTTTATATTCCTACTGTTATAGTCATAGTCTGACGAAGAGTGCTTGCACTCGAAAGCTCATGCCTTGAATAAATCTTTGTTGCTCTTAAAGGTGCTACAGGACTCTGATTTTAATGACTCCTATTTCGTTGTTTAGCTATCAGGGGAACGTCAACTAAATTATTTCTGAAGTGTGTTATTTCTCCATCAGGTGGAGAATTATGGGAATTGCTACTTTAATTTTATTATTATATATTATAGGAAGAAACCAACCCAGAATATGGAAGAACTATGACAAACTTAGAAGTTTGAGCTTTGTACACAATGTGGAAGGACATCCCGCCCCCCCAAGAATTCATATGCTACAGATAAGTAAATACAGAAAAGATGTATGAAACAAATTTACAGCCACTGAACTGGTATGGAAAGCCTCTGGATCTTCAACTATATATTTTTCAAAGGGCAGCCACAGTATCATACAGATAGCAAAAGAGGAACTACATGCCATAATCATATATCAAGGTATCTGACTATCCACCATCACTATTTCCAGAGTCCCACTGAGAAAAGCAGACTCTGAAGTAAGCAAATAAAAATATTACTCTTAAAAGAAAAGTCTGCTGAAGGATTCAGTGACATACTGGCATTTCCCATCTTCAATCATTTATCTCCAGCAACAGCAACTCCGCATTTTTAAATCAAGAGTACAGCATCCAGACACACCACAAAGATATGGGAGTTAGAAACCAACAGGAACAGGAACCACTAACCTGTTTTAGCTAAACCACTTTAAACAAAATACAATTAGAAGGCCAATGATTCCTAATGGTGGCAACCTACAAATGTTGGAGGACATACAAGATTTTAGGTAGCCCCCTTCGCCAATTCCATGGCTTCCAACAGCAAGCATAGATAAGTGTTATGTTCATAAACACTAGATGCCTTCCCCAGTCTCTTGAATAATTCACAGAGAAACAAACTAGACTCAAACATAATATTAAATAGTTGGCCAATTGCCATAAGGCACAGAAGTCTCATTGAATGTGTACCTGAGATTTGTGTATTTATATACATAAATGAATCATGAATCATCATGAATATATTTATAAGAGTCAGGTTTTTTTTTTATGCTGCTTGCTATGAGCCTATTTGATACCTCACATCATCTCTGGGTTGTTGCCTGACTGAATTCTCCCTTCCACATGTTCATATAACCACAGCAGTTATGGAATGACTTTACCACACAGTTACAGTTACTGCCTCCCTCAAAGAGAGATGGGAAATCACCCACCAAGCTGCCCTCCTGACCTAGAGGGAGAATGACTTTAGCACAGGTCTATTCATCTTCCATAACAGTTAGTTTTACAAGTAAATAATGGTTTTGATGGAAAAACGTATAGCGGTGTTTTGTTTTCGTCTTAACATGTCCATTATCTGTGGGTTATCTGTGGGTTAGATTTTTGGCAATCTGCCAAAAATCATTGTTTTTTATGGGGAAAGCAGTATATAAGTATTTAAATTAATAAATGGTGGGGACATCCAGTGAGCCAACACAATTTAAGGGTCAGAGTGTCAAACTAATATCTGGGAGACACTGGTTCAAATTTCTAGTGTGCCATGGAAGCTCAATGGGTGACTTTGGGTCAATTACAACCTAACCTACCTCACAGAGTGGTTGTTATAGCAAAAATGTGATGGTAAATTATATTCTAAGCCACTCTAGATCCTCATTAAGAAAAGAGGAAGGTGTAAGTAGTGTTGTATAGTGACAGTTCAGAATTCAGCCCTGACTGAGAGTAGTTTAGCAGAGACAGGAGAACTGGAGGAAAGCTGGAACGGATGTTTGAGAAATAGGCAGATTCCCATTTGGGCCAAAGAAAAGGGCCAGATCTTCTAGTGAGATCTTCCCAGTCAATCAGGGAGTTAGGTCCGAAGATTGCAGAGTTCACTGGTCTGGTGTGGCTAAAAATTGTCTCTAGAAACCAAAACTGTCAATGAAGGTGTACTAAAGTAGTTGTGAAAACTCTGGAACAACAGCCGCTCAACATAAAGATGTAAGTCACTGTGAAAAACTTAAGAAACTCTCATTAGCCTGAAACATAAGAACTAAAGTCTGGACATGTATTGGTTTTACCTCAGAGTTATCTATACCAAGTTACCTCAGAAACTTTCAAGCCCTCATTTCTCTCTGAGTAAAAATACTGTTATTTTTGAATTTCAAAACCTCTCGAGTGCCATTAAAGTTGTTTTAAGAAAGGGAAATCCTGATCCTTCCCTCAAGTTGCTGGGCTGAGCCATCAGCCAAAATACCATACTGTGACAGGGTGAAACAGGAAAGAACATTACTAGGGCAGCTCTATCATTAAAAGGAAAAAAACTGAGAAAAAAACCTAACCTCTGAGGGAGGGAAATGGTCTGGGGGGGCATCCTAGTATCACAAGGCTCAATGAACTTTCCATAGTCTCGGCGCTGACCGAGTTGGAGAAAATAATAAGGCAGCAACGGAATGAATTACCTGTGTGTGTGTGTGAATGACCTGAGAGCACGTGAGGGGATGCCCTGAATGGCCCTGTCCCTCTTTAGCAGAAGAAGCAGAGGGAGCCGAACTGCGGGTCTCCAGATGTCAATGAACTACAACTCCCATGAGACCTTGCCAGGGTCTCATGGGAATTGTAGTTCATGGACATCTGAGGAGGCGCAGTTTGGCCGCCCCTGGATTTGACAGACAAAGCGAAGGGCCGGGAAGGAGCCCACTAATAGTAAGGTGCTTGGGGGCAGAACCCCCAGAACTTCAGACAGACCACCACCCCCCCAGCACCCAGGCAAGGCGAACCACGAGGCGCCGGCACGACCAGTGGCTTTCCCCCCCAGGCCTCCCGCTCGGTAAGGAGAACCAGAGGTCAGGGCTGGGGGAAGAGAGAAGCCTCCATCCATTTCCCCTTTCCCGGGCGAGGCACCCGTCGGCCCTGCGGAGCACGGGCGGCCCCCTGCCCTTCCCGCCCTGGCCCACACTTACCGGCGCCTGACGAGAGGGCAGGGGAGGAGGCGGAGGCTCGGGAAACGGCCGGCGCCGAGAAGGGCTCTTCCCCGTCACTGCGCCCCCATCCCCTCCGCGCACACAGCGACGCCCGCCGGAGAGTCACGTGAGGGCGGAGGGAAGGCGGGAGGAGAAGTCAGCTGACCAGGCACTTCCTCCTTCGGCACCCGGATGCATCGGGCGTTCTTCTGGGCGGAGGGAAAAGAGGAGCGCGGTGATTGGTGGAGGCCGGGAAGGGCGACGTTTGTGGCGGTGGCAGTTCGCAGCGCCGGCCGCTGGAGGCGGAGAGGAGTCTCTCCATTTTGCTGGCCGGAGCTCGGCTGCACAGCGCGAGGATGGGGCGGGAGGTGGAGAAAATCGGCCGGCGCGGACAGTTTTCCAGAGGGTGAGTCGCGCTCGTCTGTACGGCCGGTTGGGCTGCAGTTTGAGGCCTTTACGCTTGATTGGTGCGGGTGGGTTGCATGAGGAGAGCCCGCGTGGGGCAGTGGGCAAGAGCGGCGGCCTCTAATACGCCGACCCGCGTTGGGTTCCCCGCTCCTCCTCCACATGCAGCCGGCTGGGTGTCCTTAGGCTAGTCACAGTCCTGTTAGAGCTGTTCTCACCGAGCAGCAGCAGCCTCGCCTACCTCACGGGAAAACTGTGTGTAAACTGCTTTGAGATTCCTTCGGGTAGTGGAAAGAGGGTTATAGAAACCAAGTATTCATTTATTCCATTCATTCATTCTACTCTTTTTCTGGAATAACCGCCTAGCAAAATAAGCTGCATCAAAAAAAAAAAGGCGGGGCACGCTACAGAGTTCTCCCTGTTGGCAGAGTAATTAATACAGCCTCGGTGCGCAACGTGATTCAAGAGGAGCTAAAGGTTTATTTAAGAGTTAATATACTTGTTAGGAAAGAAGAGAGACAGAGAGAGTAGGACTGGGTGCAGCACTTCAGAAAAGAAGGGGGGAATTGCCCAGAGAGTAGCAATCTGGAAACACAAGGAATGACGCTCATCAGGAGAGAAGATGCTCTGACTTCACTATCCGATCTTATTGTCTTCTTGCTGCCCCCCTCAGGGTCTTCTGTTCTTTGTGCACCAGGTGTTGAATTTTCCAACATCCCTTAATGCTTTCACTGCAAAACTCAACTTTTGCCACATTTTGTTTTGCAATCATCCTTATTTATCATGTTTTACTTTATTTATTTTATTGGCTTTTCATGTAAATAAAATAAATCTTAGAGCCAAGGGGCACCATTGTTAGACTGTACTTAGGGCATCTGTTGGCCTTAATCCATCCCTGAGTGTGATATAGTGGTTTAGTGTGTTGGACTAATACCTGAGAAATTTAGGCTGAAATCACCATTCATGCAATAGAAGCTTGCTGGGTGACCTTAAGTCAGTCACAACTTGCAGAGCCCAGTGCTAAAGACCATGGGGTGTGGGTAGGAAAGAGGTGGACACATCTTTGACTCCACCTTCTCCAAAACCTATAGTTGTTATCTAACCATCTGTTGTTGATGAAGAGTAATTTTAATGGGTCCAAGGTGCTTTGAAAGTTGAATTGTGGACAGGGGTCAAATAGGGGCAATACTCCTCACAAATGGAAAGAAGCTTATCTATAGTCATAACAAAAGGGCTTGCCAGTACAAAAGTCTCACATCCATCTATAATTGTAGTAATTGACTGTTATAAACACCAGGATCAAAGAGCACAAAAACAGGCAATATACGACCGTAAAATGAAAGTCAACTGTACTAGCAACAGTGTGTACCCCAAACCAATGTTGCAAGTACACAGCAAGATGTACAGATTACATCTGATGGCAACACAATTCCTATGGAGAAGCAGGGCCAATGGGGGGTTCCATATGAGCTGTGATTTAAGCAGAGTACTGAACAGCTGCAAAACACCATCTCTGAAAGTGTCCCACACGCCAGTGTCACCTACCCATATTTACTCTGAAGCAAGATCTGTTGTGCTCAGTAGCACTTATTACCAAGAAAGTGGGTACTGCATTCACAATTGTCAGCCCTGGCTTTTTATTTACGATAGGGTGAATAAAGCTGCACAACACAGCCAGCCATCATAATCCTTGCTAGAAGCTGCAAAATGGACATGCAGCTTCTTTATTCTGCACAGGATGAAAAGGAGCCCAGAGATTGTTGAATTGAAGTCAGTCTAAAGGCCCACCGTTTTAGAAGAGTTGGTTCTTATATGTCGCTTTTCTCTACCAGGAGTTTCAAAGCAGCTTACAATTGTATTCCCTTCCTCTCACATGACAAGCACCCTGTGACTCTCCCCAGTTTATGACTGGGGATGTTCTTGAATCTCTCTTGGCTACTAAAAAGACAGGTTGGTGCAGCAGTTGCTAAGAGCATCAGTGTATCCTGTTTAAATAACTATAAATGTTATTTATAGTGCAAACCTAAATGAAGTGACACCTGTTCCTTTCTAACCTTACTGATTTCTTATCTGACCTGATCATGTTGATTTGTAGTCTTTAGGATGGATTACTGTAATACTTTCTATTTTCTTTAAAGATGACTAAAGGTCTTCCTCTTATAAAGGCTTTCCTTGCTTCCCAGATTGTGGCTGAAGGTATTTCTTCTGTTATTTATTTTGAAAATTCATGCAAATCTTTTTTGTAATCTCCACTTTTTTTGTTTTTTTTATTCCACTGCCAAAGCGCCTCTGCCAGGTTGCGGTTTACAGATATTTTGAGATTCTTTCATGAACTCAAGAATGAACTGCAGAAGAATCATGAAGAAATTATGGGAAAACTCGGATGTCTCCATAAGGAAATTCGAGAATTAGTGGAAGAAATATTTCCAAAAAATATTCAAGAAGGACTTAAAGAACAAACAACTGGATTATCAGATATTAAAGCAAAATTACAAGACCAAACACAAGAAAGCTTGAGCATTGAAAAGAAGCAAAAAGAAAATGATTTTCTGAATGAGAAAGCTGAGCAAAGAATTGAAACGTTGGAAACTCAAAGTAGATTGAATAATCTTCGTTTTCAAGGCATACCAGAAAATTTTGATCAACAAAATCTAGAAAAGAATTTCCGAGAATTACTTCAAAATTATATAAAGACACAAGGAGACTTTCCAGATATTGATCAGATATATAAATTCAAGATTTGCACAAAGGAATAAGTTACCATGAGATATACTGGTCTGTTTTTCACACAAGAAAACATGAGATGCTATATTAAAGAAGCAAAGAAAATTTCCACTTAAGATAGCAGCAGCAGAAGTACAGATCTTTCAGGACTTCTCTCTAAAGCTACTGCATTTCTACGGTGCACTATGTTTAATAATTATGGTTGCCAACAATTTGGAGGGAAAAAGTCCTGTGTCTATATCAGAGGCCTTTGCATATTTTCCTCTGTCCATCCACACACGTTACACACCTGCTAAAGGAGTGGGATATTTTTTGCTCCAAGTTGTTGGTAACCTTAAATCATTGCAGTGACACAGTCGAAATATATACCTTTTAGTAAGTTGGATTCCAACTTACTTTCACTACCAGTATATCATTTAGCCTGGTATGACTCTATATAGATTGTGTTGCTATGCTTATCAACTCAGATCAGCTAGTAACCTGCATTAAAATGTATCGCTGGATACAGCAATGTTATGTGGCACTTCAGATAAATGTGCATGAACATTTTCCTGAATAAAATGGGACTTAACTGTTTAGGCTTGTTCTTTTGCTACTCCAAAGAAGCTCAACCATTATTAAGAGATTGCTGTATCAGTGAACGTTCAAATAAGGATTGCCCAGGATTTGGATGTTACTGCACTCTATGCATCTCGGTACTATGCCCTAGTCCAGTGATTCCCATGTGATGAGGAATTCAGACCAGCACATTTGTGGTCATATAAGTTGCGTGATGAAGTTGACAAATGTTGGTAGACTTGCAGAAATGACAACTTCCCAATAAGCATATAGAATCATAGATCATCTAGTCCAACCCCCTGCACAATGCAGGAAACACCTGCCCACTGAAAGTGACCTCAACTCCATTGGCATTTCCCTGAGTATACAAGAAAGGGGCACAGAGCCAGGGCCACAGCCTTTCCTGCTCTTCCACTCACAATCTGCCTAAATTCACAGCATCAGCATTTCTGTCAGATGGCTATCTAACCTCTGCTTAAGAAGGAGAAGCCCTGAATGCCTGGTGGACTGCTTGAGTCTCCAGGGCATGCTATACACTCTCCCAATAAATTGAAACTGAGCTGTCCCTCCCAACCCTTTAATCCTCTGGTTCTAAATCTTCTTTTTATGTGATGAGTGTCATCAACATGTATAACCTAACCTACCTCACAGGGTAGGTAGGAGAAGAATGATGTAAGCGGCTTTGAGTCCCCATTGGGGAGAAAAAGCAGGATATGAATAAATTAAATTAACAATTTACCTCCCCTCCAGGCCAAGATAAACTCCGCTTGCCTCTTTCCATACATTAAGCTTCTATTAAAGGGACAGGATATTTTTCGCCAGGCCAGTTGGCAACCCTATGGAAACATCCCAAGCAACATTTGGGGGTGTACCATGGGTCTTGCTTTCTGAGGAGACCTTAGGATTGCTTCATCCAATATCCTGTTGCAGATGATAGCAGTTTTTGAGGAAATGGGGAAAAGACCAAAGTTGTACGCAAAAGGAAGGAGAGGGCGTCACTTCCTGAGCCTTAATGGGCCACAAAGGAGACCTCATAAAATAAACGTGACATACATAACAACAGAGTTTCAAAGGTTAATAAACAATCCTAAATGTATCACGTGCATCCTGCAGGAATTTATGGGACATTACACCGACCTAATGACTTCAGGAGTGCTTGCCAAGGACTGGTGATTGTGGATACTGCCTTTTAACAAGCTATACTCATGTTAAAGTTTCACAGCAGTCTCTTCCTGTAAGTAGAATTGCCGCCTTTTTTCCTTCACTCTGCTCCCGTGGCTTTAGTAGCAGTTTGGGAATGCTATCATGAAGACTTGAAACCTAGGCATGTTACTTTCATAATATTATGTATTCTGTGCGGTACACCTGCTTAAACATGCACACACATATTTATTTATTTATTATATTTATATACTGCCCTCCCCAAAGGCTCAGGGCGGTTTACAGGGAACAGGAAAAAAAAGATACAGATATAAAACCATAAGCATTCTCAATGCGGTCCCTATCTGGATACTTAAATCCAGATATTGGAGAAAAGAACAGACAACACAAATCTCTACAAACCTGTGAAAGGCCCCAGATTTGCTGAAAAATCCAAAGTCTTCAAAATGCACTCCCAATATTAGAAACAGTATCAGTAAAAGGCAGAGAAAGAGTGCAGGTTACTTTCCAGGGCAGTTTGGGATCAGGGCGAGGCCTGGCAGCAACTACCATGTAACTTGCATGACTCATTCAGACTCAGCTGCTTGCTCCCATTCAACAGCAGCCCTTGAAAGCCAGTGTGTTATAGTGGTTATAGGAGGGGTAGTCAAACTGCGTCCCTCCAGATGTCTATGGACTACAATTCCCATGAGGCCCTGCCAGCGAATGCATTCGCTGGCAGGGCCTCATGGGAATTGTAGTCCATAGACATCTGGAGGGACGCAGTTTGACTACCTCTGGATTAGTCTCCAACTAGGATCCGGGAGAATAGGCTTGAATCACCATACTGCTGTGGAAGCTCCCTGTGGCCTTAGCTCTTTACACGTTCTCAGCCCAACTGACCGCATAGAGGAGTTGTGTGGATACAATGGAGTAGTGGTCCCCGACCTTTCTCAGGTCAGGGACCGCCTCCGGAGTGAGGGAAGAGCCGACGGCCCGGGTGCTGCGAAAACGCACACGCGCAATTGCCGCGCATGCGTGTTTTCGCCCCCAGGTGGCGCTAATGCGCATATGCGGCCACTGCGCGTGCACGTTTTCGCCACTAGGGGCGCTAACGCGCATGCGCAGCAACAGCACCCATGCACGTTTGCATCACCACCATGCCGGTGGCTGCGCCTGCCTCTTTCCTTCCTTCTTGCTGCCGGTGGGGGAAGGCAGGCGTGGCTGGCTGCGGCCCAGTACCGTGGCCTTTGCGGCCCGCCACCGGGCCGCAGACCGGGGGTTGATGACCCCTGCAATGGAAGACGAGAGAATGAAGTAAGCTGCTTTTAGGTCTCTATTAAGGGAAGGGGTATAAATAAAGTAAAAAATAAAAGATGAGGATGGCTGGCAACCAGCAGCAGGGTAGACTCATGCAGGAATAAGGGAAATGGTGCTAAGCAAGTAGCATAACTTTGCTTCTGGAAAATACCAGAAATTACGTCAGAGTATTTGTGGAAAAGTGATGCTGAGCTGCTGGCAGGGTGCCATCAATTAACGGGAGGGCAGGAGTTCTCCCAGTAGGCAGATAAAAGTCGGTGGGTGGGAGGGAGAGAAGGAAGCAGGGGAGGGCGAGAACATGGAGGTTGCCAGGAGGAGGGGAGGGGGATGTGGTAGAGGAACGCAGGGGAAAGTGACCTCCCATGAGTACATTGCGTAACTGGGCTCTGCCAGCCCAATAGGCTCCACTGTTCAACTCAAGTCATAATTTTTCCATGTAGACTGGGGTGAGGGGAGACTGAAAACGGGGCAGATAAAAGTATGTTGGTGGGTGGGAAGCAGAAAAGCTGTGGGGCTTTCAGGAAAGGGAAAGAGGAAATAGTGAAGTTGGGGGGAGATGCAGGTCTCACACTACTGTGTGTTATATATGCATATGCCCATAGTTATAGAGTTGTAGGTACAAAAAGCGCTTTATGCTAAACAATATTTATTTTAAAATTCTTCCACAATTTCTGTGCTTGGTTACTACTGAACTCTATACAGTTGCTTGTCCTTGGGAGCAGTGGTGATGGCAAAAGGTTTTTTGTTCCAGCATAGAAGTCTAAAATAAATGACGGCTTCATAATAAGCTGCTTGCGAATGTTGCATTTATATTTTCAGATTTCATGCCATGGTGAAGGAAGCAGATACCTTCCATCTAAAAACATATATAATAATCCTAACTGCATTTACTGTCTTTATTTTACAGTCATTTAGGCCAAAATTTCAGATGCACTACTATACAATAGCAGTTTATAAAAAGAGAAGGTAATACATAAAGAAAGGTTAGAAATGTGTCAGCCGTAAAACTTAATAACCTTTAAAGCAGGGGTAGTCAACCTGTGGTCCTCCAGATGTTCACGGACTACAATTCCCATGAGCCCCTGTCAGCAAATGCTGGCAGGGGCAAATGGGAATTGTAGTCCATGAACATCTGGAGGACCACAGGTTGACTACCCCTGCTTTAAACCATTGAAAGTCAACATTTAAAAAAGCATTAAATACCATTGACTATTTTACAAAAACAAAATGATACATGAAAGCAGTAAAACTATTAAAACTGTTAAAATATAAAATTAAAAACAAGATTAAGAGACGTACCATAAAAGCTACTAACCAAAAAATTATAAGAAATTCTGTGGACCTATCTGTAAACCGCCCTGAGCCCTCGGGGATGGTGGTATATAAATATAATAAATAAATCAGTGACCCAATCTTTCCTAGTTCTTAAAGCTAGCCACACCTTTGTTAAAAAAACCTATTTGAATCCGATAGCAATAGCTGCGGGCAGTGCTTGCTCGGGCCGTGAGGGCATTCTATAAGCATTGCTACTAATGCACCTGTGCGAATATGATTATACAGTTTGCACTCAAATAAGATGTGTTCTGTGGTCTCTACTTGACCCTCGTTGCAGATACAGAGCCGATCCTTGAGAGGGAGTCCATCAAATTTCCCACTCAACTAAGTAGAGGGTAGGGCATTGTCACGAAGGAGGGTAAAGGATCTCCTGTGCTTTTTTAAGATACTGCATCAGGGTATTCCTGTTTAAAATATCTTTCCTAAAAAGTGGCTCCTGAATATTGTTGAGATCATGTTGTCTCTCTACTTCTATCACTTTTATCTTAACAAGATCTATAGGCTTGTCGTAACCCATAGACCAGGGGTAGTCAAACTGCAGCCCTCCAGATGTTCATGGACTACAATTCTCATGGGAATTGTAGTCCATGGACATTTGGAAGGCCGCAGTTTGACTACGCCTGCCATAGACAAAAACAATTGATATGAGAGACCATAATAGCACAACTTTTTAGTGAGTGAAATTTATCACGGTGCGATGAATGTGTCTGTCACTATTAGACTTGCAAGACCTTGCTGTTGGAAAAGTAATTTTGGCCAGAATGCAAAATTAGCTATCCAAAGCCTGGTAAGAATGTTGACCATACCCGTCTCAATCCTAACTGTATTTCATATGCACACACACACACACACACAAGCAAAGGATTCCCTTTATGTGCCAATAAACAATCTCAAATGTCACATAGTAGAGAGTATCTGGAAACACACAGATGGACAGGAAGCAAATGAAATGGAGAAGTAAAGGGCACTTGCCAGATCAATGCTGGGAAGATAAGAGGGAGAATCCGGTTTAGAGGAGGCAGGGCTAACAGAAGGAAACACACAAGACTGGAAAGGAATTCCAGGCATGCAACAGGTGCAAGGCAGAAGTTCACAGCAGAGAGAACAAGGAGAAACAAAAATTCAAAACATTGTAGATCCATGAATGCTGTCTTGAGGGCAGCCAACACTTCCTCTGAGGTGGTTTGGCTGAAATGTGAAGAAAACTCCCTATATGGCTTCTGATCAGTAATAACTCAGTTCTCTCTGGAAATGAAAAGAACTGAGATTAATACTTAAAAATCTTACAATGTTATAACTGGCATTTAGCTAAATAGATGAAAAACCTGCATTTACACCTTCTTCAGTCCATTAAATGGCCTTAGAGGGCTGTTACTCTGTGTAGGATTGCACTGTTAATGCCATAGGAACACTGGTTAACTTATAAGGAGTGTGCCTCACATCAGCCATCTAATGCTAGTGGGGACGTTGATATCTGGGGGACATCCAGGGACATTCCCTGTCCTAACAGGGAATTGGTCAATTACTGAGAGGGAACCTAGCTGTGATTTAACTTTAACAAATAGAGCCAGGCTGTCAGTTTAGACTGAGAATAACTGGCCCAAGGTCACCCAAGGGACTTCCATGGCAGAGCCAAGATTCAAACCCAGGTCTCCCATAGTCAGCTCTCTGACTCTCCATTTGAGCCCAGCACTTCTTTTTTCTTGTAGAAATTAAACACAAGACTGGTCCTATTTGACAGTTGTCCATAACTGAGATGTGGTTGTGTAAGTTCTGCTGCCGCTGTTACCATTTCTGCTCAGTGCAACAATGGGAACTATGTACATAGTTTAAATTGCAGTAGTCAAAGTATCTTGGATCTCTTTCACCAGCCCTCCCTATTTTTAGATATTAGAACAATCTGAATTTGGCAGGCCATAATCCCAGTTTCGATAGGAAACTAATCATTCAGCGTGATTCAAATTTTTTAGAAGTTGTGCTGAATGAGTGAGTGAGCTTCTGAAATTCCTACTTTCAATTGTGGCAAAGTCGGTTCTGAAGGCACCGTAATGCAGATGCAGCAGCTGTGGATCTAGCTCCCTTTTCAAGTGGGGCCAAACAGGGTTTCAAATGGCATAAGCAGACTAAAGTTTCAAAGTACCACATGCCTGGAAGGACATTTTATTCTACCTAGCTAATTCCTAAAATATGATCTGCAATGAATGGCTAGTCAGATGAAGTCTTTCCAGTATGCTGTGTGTTTGAGCCGGACCATTGTTCATGCAAGAGTTTCCAGTCAATAAGATTAACAGTGCAATCCTAGACAATGTTACACCCTTCTAAATCCATTGAAATCAATAGGATTAGAAGGGTGTAACTCTTCAAAGGACTGCACTCTATAATACATTTGCTTGGAAGCAAGGTCCCTGGACTTCAGCAGGGCTTACTTTCTTTCAATAAATATTTTAAGGCTCAACTTTAGTCTAAGGGATGTACTAAGGGGAGCTCAGAGGAAGGACACCTGCTTTGCACTTAGAAGGTCCCAATTTAATCCCCAGGTATCTCCAGGTAAAAGAACCAGACAGTAGGTGATGTGAAAGATCTCTTCCTAATACCTTGGAGAGCTGCTGATAATCTGAGTAGACACTGACTTTGATGGACCATTGGTTTGATTAAATATAAGGCCACTTCATGTGTGCATGTGTAACAGGCACCAACTAGTGCACTTATTAATATTAGCTTGTAACATCCAAAAGTTTCATTCGGTTTGCACAGGAATTCAGTAAAAACAAATGTAATTCCCTGGATATGAACTGCAAGTTGTCTTCTGCAACCAATATGTTATTTATGAGAAGCTAATTTCTGGAAAAAGAGTGCTTCATAACCTGGAAATGTGGTGTAAAAAAGGAGGTTTATAGGCATGCACACAATGTATTTTTGCCATCCCTCTAATCTCTTTGATGTCTCTTTCTAGGACCCCAAAATGGAAAGGAACTTCTGTATTCCTGATAATGTCCTGGACAGAATTGGCTACTCCTGATTAAGACTATGCACAATTACCTGTTTCATTTCTGCTTGCTTTTAAAACTTGATTCAGTATTTATTATTCATTATTATAACTTAATTCAAATCTGAAAATATATGTAAATAATTATTAAAAAACCCAGACACACTAAATCTTAAGGATTGTATTGCTAATTAGCCCATAGCTGTTAGCCAGCGTACTGAACATTAGTATAATAATTCATAACAAATCCATTGTTTTTTTGTTCATAGAGTTTTTGATTGGCATGAACACCCTCTAGACAGATGTTTTTACTACAAATATTATATATTGCTTTTCATTATTGATTTGCACCCACAGAGTGAGGGGCCATGCAGGAGGGCCCAGATATGTGGAGCCCAGACCGTGGATGGCCTTAAAGTTCAAAACCAGAACCTTAAACCTGATCCAGAATGCCACTGATAGGTTTACAGGGAACCTATCAGCAAAGCTGGCCACTCTACTGCTCAGCCCCAATTCCAAACCATTTATGAACAAATTAAATAGTACTGGTTCCAATACTGCTCATTGTAGGACCCTGCTGCTTGTTTCCCCCCATTGGAAATGCTGTTCATTTATTCCTGCTCTTAGCTTCCTGTTGTTCATTGAGTTTTTAACTCCTATAAGGACCAGTGTTTTAGTAAATGAACTTTAATTAATGAATAATGATGAAAACATTTACCAAATTCCAAGTAGGATCAGGCTAAATATGTCAAGTTTATCTTTTTATCTTGAGATATTTCCCCACGAGGGTCTTCAGTGCTATACAATCGATATGCTGCTAATTCTTCTAGGAATGTTCTGACACTGTGATCCATACTAAAAATACATAAGTGGATGCCACAATACTGGTGTATCATGAACATGTTGGCAGTGGCCCTCATTACCTGTAGGTTTTCTGCAAAGACATGGCTACAAATACAGCGGTATGTAACTTTTTTCAAAGACCAACTTATAGTATGAAAAAAACTCTTGGTATGGATTATGTATTACTAACTCCCTATGAGTGCATGATTAATAGCTTTATTATTTCCAGCAATTTCATTCCAAAGCTAACAAAATAATCACAGCACTTACTTGCTATTACAAAAGTTTATTCATCTGCCATTGTGCCTTAATGCGTTAATAAAAATAAATCCTGCACCACCACACTTCTCTGCAAGAATTGAAATTAAAACATGGCAAATACTAATGGAAGAAGGCTGCATTCAAGGCAGATGGTGGGAAAAACTACATAGCCAACCTGATCACTGCCCATGTCAAGAAATGCTTCATGAAGAAGGCACAATCATGACCCAAATAGGCAAGGCACATATATGAATGGCTAATAATTAAACTGTTGACCCAGCACTACAACTCTATCTGAAGCTGAAGGAAATCATTCCAAATTTAAAAACTATGGAAGCACAAAGGGGAGAAATGTGGGAATACAGTGGTTTGAGAACAGCATTGTTTGGATTCTTCTCAATGACCGTTTATGCACTGGAGGTTTCATGCTGGGCTGCAGGCTAGAGTTTTAGTTGTAGCAGGTTGCTCCATCTCTTCCTGCACCTACACAGGGGAGCATTTGGCCCAGTGCACCTCATCTACCCCCGATTTGTGCGGGAGCTGGGGCAGTGAAGTTCCCAGTGCATAAACGGTCAATGTGAGCAAATGGTGTCAACTCTAGAGAAAGTGGCTTCCAGTGGAAACACTTTGAGTCTGGAAGAAAAGCCAAATTAATATGTAGCCAAAAAGTGGCTAACGTTGAGTGCATATCCAGCTATAATGTGCAGCAACATGAAATGTTCCAATAAAATTTACAGCAACCAGAGGGTGTTTCATGTTGTTACTTAATAAATTGTCCTGCCTGAAATTATTCTGTTTAAAAAGATGTTTGTCTAGCTGCCAGCTGGCAGCTAACGACTTGCTGAATTTTTGCCTTCTGCAGATCAAATTATGCAATCACCTTACACTTGTACAACCTCACAGTAAGTAATTCAGAACAAGTAAAACAAGAGTTTCCATCCTGACCTATGAAGAAAGAGATGTGGAATTATTGAGCACAGTGGGCGACATGGGCAGAGGTGGCCAAAACCAAGATCATATTTTTCCTTTCAAAGTAAGGAACATAGAAGCATAGAGCTGGAAGGCACGCCAAGGGTCATCTAGTCCAAACCCTCTGCACAATGCAGGAAATTCACAGCTCCCTCCCTCCCAACTCCTCAGTGATCTGTGTTCTATGCCTTGAGGAGGCAAAAAACCTTCAGGATACCTGGGCCAATACATCCTTGGAGGGAAATTCCTTCCTGACTCCAAACTAGTGATCAGCATTAACCTGGCCATATAAGAAAGGGCCCCAAGATCATCCCTTCCCTTTGACAGAAGATTATCGCGTCACTCACTGTGGTTCCAATCCTATATATTGACATTAGAAGTCCATTATTCAAATGTCACTAAATATAACTTCAGAAAAACTATAATTTATGTAAACTTTGAGATTGTATATCATATCAAATAAAGGTTGAGAGACAATATAGGAGTAAAATATTTTGATGAACACTATCCTACTGCTATCTGAAGATAAAGCATTACTGTTTCTACAATAATCTTTTTTAAGGTATCATGTTTTCTTTAATTTGATAAGGATGTCTGGTGTTATACTGAGAAAAAGCATTTCTAACACAATTTGAAATAATTTGCAATTTGTCTTAGTTTAACAGCAGATTTGCTAAGGGCAGGAAAATAAGTTAATGCTTTGAAAAGAATGATCCTTTTGTAGTAAATAATCTAGCATGTCAGCTGAATAAATAGAACTAAAGTTTCATCATCCTTGGCTCTCCCTAAATTCATTTATAATCAGAAGGCGGCCTTTCAAATCCAAAAATCTACACTGGTTCTAGAAATGCATGACTTCGAAAGTATCTCTGATTATTTTATTTTCAAGACTGGTGTTGAGGAAGACAGAGATTAATTGTTAATTTCTCTTTCCCCCTCAATAGGAAGGCTAGGGAAAAGAAAAAAAACTATTATGAGAAAAAAAAATTCTATAAAGCTTACCCCCCGCAAGTCTTCTTGTTGTTCTCTTTGGTCCACTGTTGTATACATTGTCCTCTTGTTAGCACAAAGCAATAACTGTGAGTACACATACTAGGGCACATCATCCTGAGGTTGTCCAGTCTTCTATCAGTGCTGTGAAAAGAAGTCAACACCTGAGAAATGCAGAAGTTTTACTTTAGTTGATCCATTCATTGTCATCACTCAGTGCTAGAGGTTAGCCATCAGCATGGAGCCCAGCTGGTTCATTCCTCATCAGCTCCACCTACTTCAAATCCAGTCTCTAGGTCAGCTTAGTCCCTTCCCTAAGTCCTTGTAGCTCTTACCTCAGGCCACAGCAGGAGCACCCTTCCTGCAGGCTTAGGCCATGAGGAACTCCCCAGGTCTAGAGTAGGAGTTACTCACTGCACCCTCATTCAGGAATGTTACATATCTGGTCCATGAGAAGCGTGGTTCTTTCCAGACTGTAGAGTTTGTTTGGCTTGTCTCTTTCCTCTTACTCCTAGATGGTCCCAGCCAACTACTTCCTCCTTCCTCTCTCTCAGCTGGACTTGCCTTTTGGTGCTTGCTCTTGAGTAGGTTTTTTCTCCCAAGGAGACCTTTATATCAGAGGAGGCTCTACTTAGGGTAACCAGCCTCCAAGTGGGGACTGGGGATCTCCTGGAACTATAACTGATCTCCAGTCAACAGAGTTCAGTTCCACTGGAGAAAATGGCTGCTTTGGAGGGTGGACTCTTGTGGCATAATATAACAATGAGATCCCTCCCCTCCCAAGTCCCACTCTCCCCTGGCTCCATCCTCTAAATATCCAGGTATTTCCCAACTCTGAATTAGCCACCCTACTCTACCAAGACTTAGTACTGGGTGTCCTTTATTATTCTGCTTCTCCACCCCTACATAAAGATGATAGATAGATAGATAGATAGATAGATAGATAGATAGATAGATAGATAGATAGATAGATAGATAGATAGATAGATAGATAGAGTGTCCTTCCCTTTGCCCAATAGCTGTGCTGCAGGTGGGGCTAGAACTGTTCCCCTGTTCCAGCCCTGATTTCCCAGAGCTAGAGCATCCAGGGTTGTGAGGGTACAGTGTTTTCCTATTGCTGTGGGAATGTGCTTTAAGAGTAATCCTGTCTTATTCACACACATCATAAATCATGGAAACATCATGCTGAAAATCTCTGGAACCATTTCTGCATGCTTTTCCAGTGATGATAACTGCTTTTCCATGTGCTGAATAAAGCTGGCAATAAATTAATAATTCCAATCTTGGTTGTTTCATTATCTATGTGATTCTGAATTGCAGAATGATATTAATAGAGAAGACTTTCATGACGCTTTGGTTTCTTACGTTCAAAGAAATATGTAGAACGAAGGTAAATAGTCCATAATTCCGCTCTTTTTATTTTATTCATTTGATTCATTTATACCCCACCTCTCACCCCAACAGGGATATGAGGTGGCTTACACTGTTCTCTCCTCCATCTTATCCACACAATAGCCCTGTGAGATAGGACAGGTTAAGAGTGTGTACTGGCCCAAAGCCACCCAGCAAACTTCTATGGCAGAGTGGGAATTTGAAACTGACTCTCCCAGATTCGAGTCCAACAGTTCTAACCAATATACTATATTGAATAAATTCCAGACTTTTATTTAAAAGTTTTTACAGTACCGGTGTGGAGTAATGAAAATAAACTCCACACTACTAAGTAAGTACATAGTATGGAGATTATCTTATTACTTATTTTAAATTATGACTCTCTTGCAACTCTCATCCAAGTTGGTTCTTCAGGGGGCTTACAGCAAAACTAGATACAACAATTAAGAAGGAGAAGAAGAGTTGGTTCTCATATGCTACTTTTCTCGACCTGAAAGAGTCTCAAAGCGGCTTATAGTCACCTTCCCTTTCCTCTCCCCACAACAGACACCCTGTGAGGTGGGTGAGGCTGAGAGAGGTCTGATATTACTGCTTGGTCAGAACAGCTTTATCAGTGCATGGTCACACAGGTGGTTGCATGCAGGGGAGCATGGAATCAAACCCGGCTCACCAGATTAGAAGTCCACACTCCTAACCACTACCCCAAGCTGGCTCTTAAAACAATTATTAACTAAAACACATAAAACAGGGCCTCCAAGATGGAGCTCTTCTGCCAAGCCTACGGTTGAGCCCAGTGGAAATACAGCTGGAACATCTGATCTGGGCCTCTCTCACCCTTTCCTCCCCCTCTTTCCCCCCCCCCCCCATGGGGCCGATATTAACACTGATCAATATGCAGCACACAAACTGATGCTTTTAAACTGTTTTATGCAGTTCAATGTTTTAACTATATGCTACTGAATATTTGCGTACTTTGATTTTTATACTAATTCTGTTTCATGTCACATATGTGTTGTGCACTACCCCTCGTGATTCTGACATGAAGGGCAGTATAGAAGCTTTAAAATAAATAAATACATAAAATATAAGCAAGTGAATAATTTTCCATATCTATATTTGTTTAGAGACTTCAGAATACGTTTTACCTTGAACATATGGAATCTCCAAGGATATATAATGGCAATGCTTTGAATCAAAGCTCTTCAGATAGGTTTCTCGTTTCGGTGTCCTCTCTTGAGGTTGTCCATGTGGGAACAGTTCAATCACAGCTTTTTATAAGCATCTAGGAATGCATGGATGGAATTTCAGAGCAGTAATTCCCTCTTTCATATTCAAGTAAAAAGAAGCATATCAATATCACATCCAAGCGAAGGACAAAAAATGACAAGACAGAGATATAAAGAACTTCCAAGTATGTGTTTGGATGTCTGTGGTGTTGGAAAATAACAAGTGTGGATTACTCGTCAGCAAAAGATATTATAATCCAGGGGTAGTCAACCTGTGGCCCTCCAGATGTTCGTGGACTACAATTCCCATGAGCCTCTACCAGCAAATTCATTTACAGCAATTTACCTCCATCTGTGGAATTTTCCCCAAAAGAATCGTGTGACCAAATTTCAAGTTGACATTCTACAGGGAAAAAAGTATATAGTGATAATGCAGTAACGAAAGCTCTGTGGTTGGGTGAAGGGAATTTTGACTTTTAAAAGTTTACACCTTGAAATTTTCATTGGTCTCTGAGGTACTACTGGACTGTTTAATATCTCACTCAGAAGCTGGTCCCTTGTTTAGCCCTGCTGACCACCTAGGTATATTGATCCATGCTACCGTAACTTCCAGACTGGACTACTGAAATTCACTCTGTTTGGGTCTCCCTTTAAAAACCATTTTGAATCTCTAGTTAGTGCTAAACACAGCAACAAGACTTCTCCTTGTGGTCAGTGGAAAATATAATCCCAAATGCTGCATCAGCAGTATGGCTTACATGTTTCTTTTAGACCCAGTTCAAAGACTTGGTATCACCTTTAAAGCCCTTGGCTCAGAGCCCTCATTGTGAACTGCATCTTTAGGTATTCTCCCATGCGCCAGTGACACTCTTAAGATAGCCTCCTCCTTGCGGTACCCTCTCTTGAGTGTTCTTATGGGAACCGCTTAGTCATAGACTATCTCAGGAGTAGGTCTTGTTCCATGGGCCTACCAGTAGCTGATGTTCACTGGCAACTGGGAGGGAGTGAGGGCAGAATGAGTCCAGAAAGCAACCTCATTGGCTTAATTTATTTCAGAGGACACTGGGTAGAACATAAACAACTTAGGCAGATTTGGCTGTGGTTTGAATCTGCAATGTTTGTTTTTAATCTGTGACATTTTTTCATCTCTGTATTGTTAATGCTTGTTTTTAATATGTTTTTGCCTTGCATGTTTATTTTCATCTTCCTAATTAATCTGTTTTTTGCATTCCTGAAACTTGTTGCCACATCATTACCTGCCTTGAACTTAAGGAGAAAAGGCAGAATGTAAATGTCACACAAATTTCAGAAATGATTGCATTGTTTCAAAATCAACAAAAACATTGTTTACCACTTCTTATTATTTGACACAAGTGCATTGCTCTTATTTGACACATAAAATTGCATAGACATTTAATGCATGGGATATAAGTAACAGTGTTTAAATTTATTCTATGATTTCAGCACGCTGGGTATAATGTCGTTGTGATTGTATGCACTCCCAGTCGCTACCTACAAAGAAAAAAAACTGTCATTATAAATTGGATATAAATACTGTGACACATTTTAACTGTATTTTCACATACAGCTGTGCTCCACAATGTGAAATAAATAACGTTTTTCGACATGGAATTGTTTGAGAAGAACAATATCTGACATTTTCATTTATAAGAAGTTACATACCAAGAGAGAGAGAGAGATCAAGTCACAGCTGACTCATATTCACCCCATAGTTTTTTTTTCAAGGCAGGAGGCATTCAGTGACAGTTAGCCATTGCCTGCCTCTGCATTGTGAACCTGATATTCCTTGGTGCTCTCCCATCCAAATTCTCACCAGGACTGACCCTGCTTAGCTTCCAAAATCTGATGAGATCAGACTAGCCTGGGCTATCCCAGTCAGGGCAACAGGTGCTTGGCTGAGGCTGGGGTCGTAAGATCAGGACCCTCCCCTTTGCACCTCACTTTTACTGCAGCCTCCCAGGCCAAACATCACCTGTGGTTAACTATCAGCATAATGGCGACTGCTGCTCAGAAGGCTGAGGGTTCGCATGGGAAAGTAGCCTGTGGATTGCTACTGCCGCCGTCAATTGACTGTATTGGAGGTTTTATGCTGTTTTATGTAAACTACCACAAGCCAGCTGTGCCGTGAATGGCGGTCTATAAATATAAATAAATATATACTGTTAAAATAGAAAAACTGCACATTCATCTGATTTGGCATCCCTTAAAACCTGCCATCCGAGTAGACTGCCTAGTTTTCCGGTATGGGCAGGCCAGCCCTGGGCCGGTTCTCCACCTACTTTACAGAGTTCATGTTTTGTATCTGGGACCCCACCTTGTGTCAGATGTAGCACAATGAGCTACGAATTCTCAATTTTGACAATTTCAGTTCTGGAATTTGTGGAAAATCTTAATTTCATAGTTATTTGCAACTCAAGATGTGTGTTTTGTAATCATGTGTCCAGTCGTTCCCCTCCCTTTGCATTATATAAATATGCATTTTCCATTGTAAAAATTAAGCCAGTCTAAATGCCACTCTTAGAATTTTGTTCTGATCTTGCTTTCATTACATAAGAGTTTCACTGCGGGATGTTTAATACGGTTCAGAGCGTACCAGTGCATTCTCTGTGTTGTACCAGGATGACACACAGCTACCACTGGGAGGTCATAACACTTGTTTGTGCTCGTTGTCTTTCTCTCCTACTGTCAGTTCTGTAAACACTGGCAAAAGTTTAAAATGCGGTCAGTCAATAAGACACGCTTGCTTGCATAACTGCTTTTTAATAACGCTATAATCTCCCCATCAACACACAGAGGGGGGAAAAACACACAAAGAAATATATTGTTTCCCTACACTGAGGAGTAAAAGTAGAGGACTAGACTGAAAGCCACATGGTAGCTGCATGAATCTGTCTCCCGATTATTATTACTTTTTTGGATTTTTTTTAAACCCACAGTTGATGGAGGCCAAGGAGAGAAATGGCATGCCTGCGTGGGGCAAAGGGACAAGTTGTTTAACTCCTTCTCTTTCTACCACTTGTTTCCTGAAAATTCTCCCCTCCTTCAGAAACTTTTCTTTCCACAAGAGAAAAGATATAGGGTCCTTGTGCATTTTCCCACATGGGGAAACAGATTGTGCCGTGATTTTTATCAGATAAATGGCAGGAAAAAAGCCAAAAACATCACACCATACCACACACACACACCCCTTGAGTTCCTTGTGTCTTGTCTGCAGCCTCCAAGGCTTATTTTCATTAAATAATAAACCTATTGAGAAACTGATCCTTGTATAGCCATGTAATTAGTGCAGCCCTGGGGCAAAAAACACCCTGAATGCTTAATTGTGAGGTTCCTTTGACATAAAGATGAAACGCAGATAAATGTCAAACTGCAGCATTTCTGCTCACAGAAGTTACTCATTTTATTGTTTTTATACTTTGACATACATTCCTGCCAGGTGTGGCATACTTGTCTTCACCTGTGGTGCTTCCATTTCCCCTGTTCAAGTACTTCGCCAGGAGCAGATAGCTGTCATGTGGACATGTTATTTCTTCTGTAACACACACTGATAATGATAAGTGAATCATGTGACAAGTCCCAGAGCTCACCTTTGGGTTACTTGTGCTGAAAGAGCAATTTTATCTGAGTTCATCCCCAACAGTTTCTGTGAGAAAGAACAGAAAACATAAAACAAGCTGGCTGGTGCAATCGCTACACACAGATAAGCAATTTGGCAATTCCAGACAGAGATTAAAAGGTGGTGAGGAATTACTTGGCAGAATTACTAAAAACGAGCATTAGAACTGTAAAGGAAGCCCAGTGGTTCAAGAACTTTATTCGTTTAGTTCATTTACATGTCCACTTTTCTGCCACAGGTGTCTACAAGAAAATGTAATAACAAATAGAGCAAAAATACTAACACAAAGCAACCCTTAAAATGGGGTGAAAACATCTATAATAAATCTCAGGAACACAATAAAAATGTTTTGATGTGCTCCAGAAGGTCTGAGGTAATAGCACAACCCTTCAGGGATTACAAAAGTGTGGTTATGGCTGCTGAAAAGACCCTCTCACAAGTTGCTGCCAATCTAACCAGATGATACAGGAACTACTGACATCAAGGCTCAGGCAGGTTGACATGAGTTGAGGTGACCCTTCAGGTACTTTGAACCTAAGCCAGGTCATTGGAAGCTCACATCAGACCTTGAATAGGGCCCAAAAATACTGCAGTTGGCAAATCACAGCATTTGTATGTTCGCAGTAGTAAATAGTTACGGCTCGGGCAATCATATTTTGAATTGGCTAACATCTCCAAACAATCCTCAAGGGCAGTCCTACATAAAACATCTGGATATGACTAAAGCATTTAAGACAGCAGCCAGGTCAGTCTTCCTAGGAACATATGGTGCTGGCCAACTGGTAGAAGGCATCCTTAGTAACTTCTATAACAGGTTATAGTAACTTATAACAGGTTGTTCTCCTCTTGCTTCCAACTCATACGACTTATCATATTTTTATTCACTGTCTACCCGTTTTTTGTTTCTTCAAAGCATTTAATTAGTGTTTCTACCATCTCTATAGGTTGAAATGGAAAGAGCTGGAGTTGCATACTGACACTTTAACCCAATCTCTACACAATTTCTCATAACTGCTTCATGTAAAGATTAAATAGAAACAAGAGGAAACCTTGCAATACTGCACAGCCGACAACTAGAGGGCAAAACAGTTATTGCTCAGCAACACCTTCTAGTATATAGAAAATATTATTTACTTTATTCATATCCCACTTTTCTTCTCAATGGGGACTCAAAGTGGCTCACAACATTCTCTGTCTCCATTTTACCTTCATAACAACCCAGCATCTCATCATAGGGTTTTTGAGTTAACAGTTGTTCAGAACTGGTAATTATTGGCTTCTTCTGCACAGTACTAACTGGGATTAACCATAGTGTCCACTGTTGTTGTCTATGAAAAAGCCTTACCAGTGTCACCTTCCACTACTGCTGTTGTCCAGCAACTACCTTTTGAGGACTCCTCCATCCCCATCTCCAATGGAACTATCCATTCACTTTGGCTGACTTGGTTGTTGATCCTCAAAGGGAGCAGACCAGGCTTTCTCAACCAGGGTTTCATGTTTCTTGACAGCCTTGAAAGGGTTTCCTGAATGGTGGGAGTTAAGTAATTTTAACATATTTTTTTTAAAAATGTTTTATCATGTGAAATGACCATATATGGTCATGTCAACCTGCTCCTCCTAAAATGGCCAATGATGGGATTGGAAGGGGTGGGAAGGGGAATGGCCTGGGCAGGCATGTACATAGTTATGCTTCCCAACCATATTCTGCACAAGTGTGTTACTTCTATGGTTTCTTGAAGCCTGAAGAATGTTTCAGGGGTTTCTCTATGGTAAAAATGTTGAGAAAGACTGATATGGTCAATAAAAGAAGCCATGGTTCTCAGTTTGCAAAACCTGAGAATAGCTGCTAATGATAGAACATTTTGGAGGATGTTAATTCATAGGGCTGCTGCAAGTCAGAAGCAACTTGACTGCACTTGTCTCTCACACACATACCCCACCAACAACAACTCAATGTGGTAAGTTAGGTTGAGTTTCTGTGACTGACCCAAGATTACCCAGCAAGCTTTAAAGGCATCCAGATAATCAGTTTCAACCATAAAGAATGCCTCATTTGAATTAAATGATGATGGAAAAGTGTGATTTCTTCATTCCCACCACTACCATAGAGCAGATCCTAAAACAGACTTCTAACCCGTAGTTTGGTTGGCCTCAGACCAGGTCTTCCACTGTTGCCACTCTAAATAACATTCGTAAGTCCTTCAGGTTTTCAAAGAACCAAAGGGCTAAATGAGAATCATCATGCAAAAATGGCCACGCAGAAGCAATTGTATCTGTTGTACCTGCCATCTCCTGATTCCAGAGGCCTACCATCTGCCCAGAAAAACTACCAACCAATTCAGCAAGAAATTCCTCCAGAGCTGCCTTGGAAGCCTTCAGGATTCATCATTCTCCAAGGGGGGGGGGGAAGCATTTGTATTGCCTACCCCAAAGCAGCAGCTCTGAATCACCATTAGTCTAAACCTCATCAGTAAAGATCTCCCCATGAGTTATCTTAATCTCCCTCATCACCCAGATTAGATGAGTCACACCTGTACAGAGCACCAAATCCAGGGTATCAGCAGCTAACTATATACATGGGACTAGATATTACCGAACATAGTCCATCTTCGTGAGAGTGGTCATGAAGTCCTAAGCTGTTTTACTTATTAAAACATTTATATCCCACATTTGGTTTGAGGTGGATTATAATAGATGTTGTAGATGCTGTCACCTCAGCATGGATGTTAATACTCAAGCAAAATAAAGAGTTGGCGATCAAGGGCAAGACTAGACCACTCAATCCAGGGAAGGAAAATAAACAGGGATCTCGTGGCACCTTAAAGACTAATAACTTCTATTCCAGCATAAACATTTGGGCAGGAGCCCAGTTCTGCAGATGTAATTAGTGGATTCTTGCTCTAGTCATGTAGAGGGTGTTACAAGATAAACAAACAGCAGGGTCAAGAGGCCTTAAAAAGCATGTACTACAGCAGAGTTCCCCAATGTGGTACATTTGGACATGATGGTACCCAAGTGTTTCGAGAAAGTGGGTGGGGCTTTTGCCCAGCAAGGCTTCTAACTGGTGACTGAAGTTTTGATTGGCTATGCATATTTTTTAAAACACTGCTTTGGTACCAGCTGCCACCACAACGATCTTCATTTTGTAATTGAAGGTAAATTGTTTATGCCATTTCATGACTGGCTCCACTTCCTCCAGCGGTGGCTGGAGACTCGGGATCCTTGCATTGGTGTAATTATACCCCCCCAATCAAATCTGATCAAGAAAAATACACAAGTCATTTACAAACTGTGCTACGCTAATTGATACCTGTCAAGGGTGAGGAGTACTAGGTTTTTCTAAGACAGTAAACACCTGTAGGGAGTAAGAAATCCCTAGCTTTTTTCTGGTCAAGGTAACAGATAATATCAAACCTCTGGCTTGAATCCTGCCCAAAATCTTGAATTTTCCCTCTCCCGTCTCCTCATGCAGTCCTAAATTCCACTCTAAGAAGACAGAGGGTTTTCAACAGAAAGGGGAAAATCTGTACCCCCCCCCCCCATGAACATGCAGAAAGTATTGATGGGATCCAATAGTCTTAATGAACTTCAGTTCAGCTATTTTATTCTGAAGTTTGTCTTTGAGGTTTTTTAACAGAATGCTGTAGAGAGCAAAATGTTTTATGAATTTTCCGAAAACTGTGATCTTTAATGACACATAAATTAGTTTATTCTTTTATTTAGGCACTCACCTATTTGTCCTGTGCAAAAAGCAAAAGGGCATTGTTGGCACATTAGAACAGACAAAATAATATAGCTGGTATTATTAAGTCCTATAACATTATTGCCTGAATTTTTAGTGATCACTTGGACATGAAATTGGGGTCACTGTGGGTAGGCAGGTCGTTGTGAGTTCCTGCATTGTGCAGCAGGTTGGACTACATGACCCTGGAGGTACCTCTATGATTATGATTCAATTAATATAGAGGCAAAGGTGGTGTCCAGATGTATGGCAGAATATGGTCCCTAGATTTGTGTGCTAGGTAGACTAAGGAAAGAGATGACAAAAACAACAACAAAAAACAATGGTGCCATTGGAAGAAATTTTTACTCCAAAATATTAACACCCCTATGTGTTTTGTGTTAAGCTTCCTCAGGTGTATCTATGTATAAAAAGGTATCCCCTGTGCAAGCACCGGGTCATGTCTGAACCTTGGGGTGACGCTCTCTAGCTTTTTCATGGCAGACTCAATACGGGGTGGTTTGCCAGATCTATGTATACATAAAAATGAAAGGGAAAAGAAAAAAAAGGGTGAGAAACATATTTTTACTGTTTCTCTTAATTATTTGCTAAAAACATATCAAATCAGTAATAAAAATTTATTTTAAAAGACAGAACTTCCAAGCATGTACAAACAACATTTACTTATCAAGAGCCCCTCAAAACACTACTAGGAACTTAGAATAATGTTACAACAATAATCACAGGCATGTAAATATAAGTGAGTTCCAAAGCTATTAGTTAAAAAAAATAGAATCAATAAACATCTTTCAAACCAAAATGTGCAATATAAACACTGCCGTGCTCCCACTAAAACAGCTTCAAAAAGTTGGACTGTTCTCATTCTGCATTTATCTGAGTCAATGTCAGCCAGAAAATGTTTTCAGACTCAAGCTTGGTACCACATGGGTGAAATGCTCAGGAAGCATGTTGAACTGTGTAGCGTTTTTTGATCTTCAATATGAGTACCAACTACACAGTTGGATGATGGTATCCAGAAAACAGACCTTTTGTGTAAGCTCCTTAGACACTGGTTGACTGTAGGGCAGCGGGTTAAGTCCATATATAGAAAAACATGTTGTTTTCCTATGTTAATCATAAGAAAAGGACAAAGTACACACCATAACTGTCTAACACATTGCAAGCACTTGCTGCTTGCACAAAAGTTCTGTTTTCCCTTTCTTAAACCCGCATCTTCAAGACAGTCTTGTGCATAAGGCAGAAATCCAACTGGTCTAGCATTTTACTGCACAGAGAAACCACTCTGAAGAAAGACTGCGACTACTGGGTGTCACCTTGCCATGAGGCTGTTTATTGGCACCAAGTCTCAATTTTAAAAGCCTCACCAAAATAAGCAGGAGTCTCTTCTTCAATACTAACCCGCTTTGGTTCTAGCAGGCCTTCGTTCGTTCCCTCAGGGACAAGCAAAAACAAGAGTGACATCAAGGCGAGCAGCAGCAGCCTCAGTCAAGCAACCATACGCCGTTCCCGGCGACCCCGGGACGCGGGGTTTTCAAGGCAAGAGGTAAGCCGAGGCCGTCGCCCTCGGTGGTCTCCTAACCCTGGGCTGACCCTGCTTAAGCTTCCCAGGTCCGGAGGGACGAGGCTCGCCAGGGCCACAGGGTCAACGTCCAGCGACCGGCTGGCCAGGCGGGGAAACATTCTGTTCCCGTCCTCAGAGCCGCTCTTTTCCTTATTACTTCACGGGTTCGAGGCGCGAGCCCAGCCCCGGATTGCTAAACACGTCCCCGCAGGGCAATAGCTGCAACCCAACCTCCCGCCCTGCGGCCACGACTGGGAAAGGAGCGCTCCGCTCTGCCTCCTTCCCCAGCCCCCGAGCGAGCGGCCCTCGCTCATGCGCAACCCACGCTTCGCCCCGAGGAATTTCTACGCTCGCTGAGAAGGGAGGGAGGAGAGAAGCCGGCGCGCAAGGAGAGGGCGCCTTTGGGCTGGCTGCGAGCAAACGGCCGGCCAAGCGCCTCCTTCCTTCCACGCTTGTGACGCGTGGCGCCGAGCCCCTCCTTTGGCCGAGCCCTTCCTATAAATGCAGAGCCGGCCGCCCTTTTCCGCCTTCTTTCGTCTTTTTCCCCGTCTCGCCCGCTCTCTCGCTGCGTGTGTGACTGTGCTTGTCGCCGCCTCTCTGGCCACCCGGCTGCCGCTGCTGTTGCTGCTTTCCCTCCCGGTGCTTTCCGCCCCTCTTCCACGCGGGTCTTTCTCTTCTCCGTGCTTGTGTCCCGCCGCTGCAGCGCAACGGTGCGCTCTTTCCCCGGTCCAGCCCGCAGCCTATGGCCCTGGAAGGCGCCGCTGCCTCCTGTATTTCTGCTGTAGGTTCCCACATCCCTCTTTAAAAATTCCGCCTAAAAAGAGAAGACGATTTACCAAATCTTTCGGGCCGTTGTCCCACGTGAGTACCCCCCTTTTCGTGCCGGGAAGGCGACGGGTTATGTTTTGGATGGAGAAGATCGCCTCGGGAAGGGGGCAAAAGGGGGGGCGGGGGGGATCGCCCCAGCCGCGGTGGAGAAGGGAAAGGCCGGATGAGAAAAGGGCGCCGTTTGAAGGGGGGGGGGGGAGAGGAAGGTGCAGGTGCCTCGGCCGTCTGCAGCCTCCCCAGGATCAGGGCGGCGGGTGCGGGGAGAGACGTGGGGCAACGCCATTGAGAGTCGGAGCGCCACAAAGCTGGGCTTGGAGAAGCGCTCGATCTGGTCCAGGCAGGGCTCGGCCTCCCGGATTCCTTTGCACCTCCTCTGGATCACGCCTGGGGACGAGATGCTCCATGACAGCCTCCCCAGGAGGCATTCGCGGTTCTCCCGGGGGAGGAAGGCAGGCAGGCAGGCAGAAATGCCGACTCAGTGGAAGGCTGAGGGCGCCTCCGAGGCAGCAGCAGCAGCAGCAGCCGGGCTCCCGCCGGCCCCGACAGCGGCGGCGCTAAGCGCGGAATGGTCAGCCGGCCGGCCGGTGTGTGCTCGGCGGTGCCAGGCTCCCCAGCACCTAGGGCCGCGGGTGGCTCCCCTCAGGGGAGCGGGGGAGAAGTCCCGCGCCTCCTCCCGAGCAGGGCCGCGGCGGCGGGTGTCTCTGGGGCTGGGGAAAGGGGAAGGAGAGGGGCAGCAGCCGCCTCAGTTCTAACATGGCGGCCGCTCGCGTGTGCGAGGAAAGGGGCTGCCGCGACGCTTCTGCTCCTGCTCCTCCGCCGGTTAGACCTCGGCGGGGCGGGGGTGGGGAGGGGGCTCCCGGGTGGGTCGTGCGACGCCGTGGGCAGAGCCGGCGCTTCCCGGGGGGTGGGGGGGGGAGCACGGCGGAGGGGCTCGGCGTCCGCCTGCTCCAACATGGCGGATTCCTGGGGAGGGGAGTGGGAGGCTGCCGCCCGGGTGGCTGCCTCAGAACTGGGTCAGTTAGCAGTGATAAGCCGGGAGAAGCCGCGGCGGTTACGGCGCAGTCGTTGAGCGTGGCGGCGGGGGAGGGGGAGGTGTGGGGCTGTGGGGGAAGCCCCCTGACCTGTGAGGGGAACCTCTCTTGAGTCCCATGGGGGAAATGGCACGCCGGCTCCCTGTCCGTCCTGGCTCTTGTCAGTCGCCAGCCCCGCGGAGGAAGGGCGGGTGTCAGCCGGGGCTTCCCTGGTTTCTCCTTACCCCACTAAGGGAAGTCTCCCCACAGTTTGGGGGCAGTCGGGCCCAGGCCTGGAGCTATGGGAGAGAGGAGGCCTGTTGGTGACATTGCAGAGAAGGCAGCCGCTCTCTTCTCAGGCTCCTTCTCCCCCCAGGTTGAGTGTGGGGACAGAATTGTATTGCCTGGTGATCTCATAGGGCTGGCCCTTCACAAGAGCATTGGCGGCCCCTGAAGCCCATGTAGGGAGAGGGGGATGACTCTAGCCAGAAACAATTGATGATCCTGCCTTGCTGTTTCCAGGTTCCCTTCGAATGAAACAGGCTGGAATTGAAAAAGAACCACACAAAACACACACACACACACAGTCCAGTGGCAATTTAAAGACTGAAAACACTTATTTCAGTATTGGCTTTTGAGAAACATGCCGACATTAATGCTGCTAGTCTTCAAGGTGCCACTGGGCTTTTGTTTTGCTACAGCAGACGTTGCTGTTTTCAGGTTTTGCCAAGTAACATAGGAGGGACACATGGCACCAGCAAAGGGAGTGGAAATGTTGGCCCAGGTTGCTTAACTTAGGAGAAACATGCCTGCCGTGGCTAGACGTGAAGATCCTGTATGCATTGTTCGTGCCAAGGGAGTTCTTGATGATGAGGTTTGACTATCTAAGGTGACAGTAGTTCATCGTCCTCTCTTCTCGACCCCGGATCAAGTATATTTATGCATCTGCTTTTCCCCTGATGCTTGGAACAAGCTTTAATAGTGTCATGGCGGGGAATGTAGTAAAGCAAGACCACTTGCCTTGTTTAATTATTGCAGTCTGCCTTGAGTGAAAAAATATCTCCTTCCTGGTTGTCTGTGAGGCACTGTCACAATATACATAACTTTAATTACCCAGAATAAATACAGTCCCTTGACTTGGCACACACCATTACCAATGTAAGTCAGAATCCATGCTTAGTTTCTTACCACACCTTGAAGACGAAAGAAAATCCACTCTGATTGTGAATGGCAGAGTGGTGTAGGAAGATATAGCACATTAAGAAGCAACTAATATGCTTTAGGATCTGAGCATGTGCTTGCGGACTAGTTTGTCTCCTTTTATCCGTTGCCAGGCTTGGTCCTCCCCTTATGTCAAACCCCTCCGGACTGCCAGTCTTGAAAAAGGAATTTTATGGGAACTTGATTGCTTTAGTCACAGTGGTGATTCTTGTATAAGAAGTGTTTGTACAAGAGAGCTCAGGGGCATACAGATTCGTTTAGTTAGAGGTGTGACATTTGTGGAGCCAGCTGGATTTCTGAGGGATAGTGTGGTTGTAGACCAAAGCATATTGAGCAATGCAAGTTCAAGTCCTCTGTTAGTGATAACATTCACTCAGAAGCATTAGAAAGCCCTCATTTCTCCACTCATGTCTAGCTTAAAAGATTGAATGATGATAAAATTGGGGGATGGAACTCATGTTGCTTTGAGAATTTTGGGCAGGATATGAATGTGACATTCCTCCTTTTCCTCTGGGAAACATGATAGAAGAGATAAAAACAGTAGTTTGGCTGTCCAGAGCCACATATACAACATCACACCTTGACCATGTTAATGTGGAACAGTTGCCACCCCTTAGTTGAGCAATCATAATAATGTGGTTCCTACCAGCATTAGTTAAATTTATGGGGAAATGCCACCTTTTAGACATTCTTGGATCTCCTGGGTTGTGAATAGGACAGACAATTAAGGAATATTAATTTTTAAAAATTAATGTTTTAATCCTATTTTATTCCCAAGCGTAATCCCAGAGTGGCTTTTAACACTCATTTAAGTACTTCTTGAGGGGATGTACATAGAAATCAGAATTTAAGTAGTAGACTGATATAATCTTGAAGCATAGTAGGCTTTTAAAAATCAAATATGTGACTATTGTGTTTTCAAGACATCTACACTGCAGAATGGTTTAGATGACTGGGTAAGGCATTGCGTTGGGTTGCGTAGGAGGAAGGGCTTTTTGAACTGTTTGTCTCCAATACTTTGGCGCCAGTAAACAGCTGAAGGAAGTCTAATTTCCCCCCATTGGACCTGTCTCTAGCGCTCTTCAGGGTCCCGGATGGAGAGGAAATGCAGATTATGCATGTCATTTGCTGAGGCACAGACACTTATTTGGGACTATCATGATGCTCTGTTCAAAGTGAAAGCAGCGGCTGGAGGTTTCCAAGTGTATTGTCACACAGCCAGTCAAAATTGAGCTTATGCTCAGATCATCCCCAAGGCCCCTTATGTGTGCAAGTCACCAGCTTCTATTCTTGCCTTGGGCGGAGAAAAGAGCTCCCCTTCACTCCAGCCCTGTGGGCGGTGGCATCTTAATGGAGTTTTGTATTGAATAATGGTGGTGGAAGAGGAGGGAGGAGGGTCTGTTCCAGTCTGGACTGGTCCTGTCTAGTTCTTTCCTTCCTGCCACGGTGTGAACAATGCTGCTGTTGCTGCCGCGGCTTGCGACAGGCATCCCCCACCCCATGTGTCTCTCCAAGAGTGGCGAGTGCGTGCAACGCCAGCCTCCCCTCCCCTTCCTTGTCTGCCCAGTTACAGGGTGGTAAAAAAGCGCTACTCTTATCCACAGCAGGCGCTTGTCTCCTCTGCCTTTTTGGGCATCCGGTAGTTCTGAGCTGCTCTCAGCAGCCGCCAGGAGTTGTGGTGTGGAAGACGGGGAGGCAGGAGAGAGCTAAGATCGCTCCACAAATAAGCTAGGAAGCCTTGTTAGTCACACACAATGGATGGGTTTCTGTCCTCTGAGATTCAGGTCTTGCTGTTTGAAGAATCTGCACAGATGACTCAAAAGGAAGGTTGAATTCTAAGTGCTTTCAACCCACTAAGGTTATTTTTGATGGCTAGTAAGAAACTGCTGTGTTAAAAACAGCTTGAGATGAAGCAGCTTACATTTGTGTTTTCTCCCTTCCCGTTCTCTTTATGAAACCAGTTTAATTACATATAACATAACCTCAGTGTTCATAACAATGGCTTCTGGAGCTTGGAAGGAGGAAACTTTTAACTAGGAGGCCAGACACTCTTTGGGGTGGAGGTTCAGGGTTTGTTTTCTGTGTGATTTTTTTGTACACCTGGAATTTGACATATATTTGGTTGGCAAGTGAGTTAAACCTATTGCCATTGCTCCTGGATGTTTCGTGATAACAATAAAATTTAAAATACTTTGCTCACTAATTATAGATTAGTTAATTAATGCTTATTTTCTTCAACTTGTTAAAATTTTGCCTTAAAAACAGAACACCTGAGCTGTTCTGCCTGTACAAGAGGATGTTGTAATCTAAATCGTGGACTATGATTAATCTGGGTCAAATGGCAATGGTACCTGAACAGCTGGAATGTAGATCTTATGGTGCAATTTGAAGTATGCATTTATTTAAATCGTGCATACTGATTCAAAGGACTGCTGTTTCCATTACATTCCCTCCTTTGACATGAAAAAGGAAGGTTTCTTGGAAATTGTTTACTTAAGTTACAGAATCATAGTGGAAGTTCATGTTTTAGTTGATTACTTTCTGTGCAGACATGTAAAATCTTTGTGTGAATGCTTGTTCATAAATCCAAAATTCTTAAGGGAGCTTACTCTTGATCAAGTATAAACAGTATATTCTTGGTGAATATAGTTCTGTAAGACAGAAGTTTTCGTTACATAATAAAAAATATTACCTGTGGAATTATAGAACTCCTACAAATAAAAGAAGAACTTATGAAAAATAGACACGTGCTTGCCCAAAGGACATATAGTTAGGGTGGGATAATATGGATAATTCCATGAAATAACAGTGTTGCAATTGCCCTCTGCCCTATATATGTGATTTTTTTTTGACATAAGAAAAATTGTGTTTTTTTCCCCTTGGGGTGAGAGAAGAACAGACATTTTAGAAAAATGGAAATCCATGTTATCCTGAACAAGGCTACTGATTCTTTACTACTTTAACTACCAAAAAAACCTTAATATTGGCCAATAAATATACTGAATAGTACAATTTTATGAAACTTAAAGGTATAAATGAGTTATAGTCCAATCCTAAACAAGACAATTGTACAGAGTGGCAGCCTCTAATCTGGAGAATGGGGTTTGATTCTTCACGCCTCCACAGATAGCCAGCTGAGTGACCTTGAGCTAATCACAGTTCCCCCAGAACTGTCTCAGCCTTGCCTATCTCACAGGGGTGTCTCTTGTGGGGAGAGGAAGGGTAGGCAATCGTAAGGAGCTTCTTCAGGTAGTGAAAAGCGAGTACAAAAAACAGCTCTTATTGTCTAAACTTGTGAATTTATATTGGTGCAATTCTGTTTTAGGATTGTACTGTTTTCTGTAAGCAGAGCTGCAAATATATCCTATAGACAAGGGAAAAATTGAAAACGCTGATTTTGTAGTAAAGGAAAAGTTACTTGAACAGAAACAGTCTCATATAGTTAAATAGAGCTGGCAGCATATTTGGATTTTACTTTATAATAAATGCTGAACTATTCAATAGTATGTTATAATCTTAATAAAATCAGAGTCCAGTAGCACTTTTAAGACCAACAAAGATTTATTCAGGGCGTGAGCTTTCAAGTACAAGCACTCGAGTGTGCTACTTCAGACCAATATGGCTACCCATTTGATGTTATAATCTGTGAACCGTATTAATTGTGGATAGAATGCTTGAAAATTGCGTTTTGAAAAGCAAGATAACAATGTGGAAATACATGGGAGGATAATTGCAAGCAGGGGAAAATAAATGGCTTAATAAATCTTAACAGAACAATTCCTAAATTCCTACTAGAGGTAAACATTAAGCATGAAAAGAAGCCCTTGTCTTCCCAATCTTTAATATCATCAGACTAGATTCCCAGGTAATCTCTAGTCTTGTTGTGAAACTTCTTCAGCTTTGTAATAATTGCATGCAACCAAAACATTCAGAGCAGGAGGTCTTTTGAAAACAGAATAGAAAACAAAATTATGTATGTGCAGCATACACAGGATTATCACTATCTAATGTTGTTGATTCTTGCACAGAAATTTTGGTATCATACGTTTTGAGTAAAACATTACCTTAAAGCATTTTGCCCATTGCACATAGGAAAGTATTCCATAGGGGTTTTTTAGTTTTAGGTTTTTTTTAGTACTACTGAAGGTTTCCTAGAGAGCAGTGAATTTTGTTTTCCTGGACTTTTGCATTGTTATCTTCCCCCAGTAGCTCAGCTGCAGAGTTCAGACTTTGCATGCAGAAAGCCCCAGGTATAATATAATAATATTGTTGCCATCAGATGATGGGAAAGGCATTCTCCTGAGGTTTTGGAGGCTTGGAGAAGGCCTACAAAGCAAATTATCCAGTTTAATATGTGCCATCATTTGCCACCAGTGTCCTGCCACTATCTATGCTGGACAAACGGGTCAGTCTTTACATGGCATAGTAAATTAACACAGATCTGACGGCAGAAAATACAGTATTTAGAAACTGCAGAGGAATCTTTTAACCTTCCCAGACCCACTGTTACAGGTCTTACAGGGCCTAACTTACAAAACAAACAGAACGTGGAAGAGTCCCATGCAAAAGTGCTGAATTAGAATTTACCCAAAAATTAAACACCAGCTCACATCTAGGCATTAATAGAGATCCTTTACAATTGGTAACAGTGAAGCATAAACTAACCCATATTAATGGGTTCTAATTATGTTATAATCATACTATGATATTGTATTCCTTGCCTTATTGCTTCATGTTGAACCTCTATGGAAAGCTCTAGTTCAGGGGTAGTTGAACTGCGGCCCTCCAGATATCCATAGACTGCAATTCCCATGAGCCCTGCCAGTGTTCACTGGCAGGGGCTCATGGGAATTGTAGTCCATGGACATCTGGAGGGCTGCAGTTTGACTACCCCTGCTCCAGTTTGTAGATATTTGATCTAGCTCTCTGTAACGCAGCCCCATGAGAGACTGCAAGCTGTAACCTCTCTAATCATAATAATCACTAAGTATAAAACCCACATATTCCATATCCTTATGCATAGATTTATTTGGAATAATTTACTATGAAAAAGTGAGGTTTGACTCAGGAATGCTTATGCTGAAATAAACTTGGTAGATCTTCAAGTTGCCACTTGATTTCTCATCTGACCCAAATGGACAGTGCGTGTTTCATTCCAAATTTTCTGACCCTTTGTTGTAAGCCTCTGCATTCTGTGGAGACAGAATGAGATATGCTGTGTATGCAGAGATTTCTTAAAATTTATATCAACAGAACTGTAGCCATCAGAATATTTTTATATTATATTTTTTATTATTTTTATATTATATTTTTATTATTTTTATATTATATTTTTATATTATATTTCATATTATATTTTTATATTATATGCCCTTGCATCTGATGTCCTGGGGCCAGAGAGGCTCTAAGTTATATTTGATCAGGTGCTTAAAGAATTGTATCTCATTAATACACTCTGTGCAAGGTAAGCAATCACCTGTGTGCATTGCAGCACAGTCTGTTAGATGTGACGTTATTTCAGTAGCCTTCAAAACTTGCATTCCTGTTGAAAAGGTAAGGCAGTGACATCATCTTGAATGTTAAAAATTGTCAAAGTGAGATTCAAATGGGTTGCTGTGTTGGTCTGAAGTAGCGCAATAAAATCAGAGTCCAGTAGCACCTTTAAGACCAACAAAGATTTATTAATAGTCTGAGGAAGAGTGCTTACACTGAATAAATCTTTGTTGGTCTTAAAGGTGCTACTGGACTCTGGTTTTATTGTCATAAAGTGGATATTTGCAACTAGGCTGCTAAGGTGGTCACAAGGTAGGTTGCTCTTGTCTAGGAGATCAATTATCCAAATACGCAGACATGTGAGGATATCTAGGGAGTCCCATTCAGTGGAGATACGATATCTAGCGATCAGGATGCTGTTCTATTCTGAGGATGCTCCTTCTGCTTAGAAGTAATGAAAACATCCTGCCTTTCTGTGCCCTATCTCTCTGTTGTTTGTTGTTGTTAGGTGCGAAGTCGTGTCCGACCCATTGCGACCCCATGGACAATGATCCTCCAGGCCTTCCTGTCCTCTACCATTCCTTGAAGTCCATTTAAGTTTGCACCGACTGCTTCAGTGACTCCATCCAGCCACCTCATTCTCTGTCGTCCCCTTCTTCTTTTGCCCTCAATCGCTCCCAGCATTAGGCTCTTCTCCAGGGAGTCCTTCCTTCTCATGAGGTGGCCAAAGTATCTGCTCTCTAGCGTCACATTAAACAATCAATGTCAGTCTTCCAGTTCTCAGAAAGGCGTATGGCTTGCTGATAAAAGTAGATTCTATACCAAGCAGCCTTCAGCCCCTCAGCAGCATGGTAAAATTTTAAAAATACAAATAAATCGCCGCAAAGCATTTATTGTTATACTTACCAGAATAAAATGTCTCTCCCTTGAGTAATTTTTTTCGTTCTTGAAGGTAGTTCATTTTCAGGAGCCAGAAGTTGGAATAGGAGAGATTCATATGATCTGCATTCTTCCTAGTCACCATTCTGGGATGGCTTTATCTAGCTTACCTTAACATTTTCTCATTTGGAATTTAACACCGTATCTCTTAGGAAATATTACACCATGTGGATAAAGCAGATCTCTGTTTTTTAATTTATTTTTATTATTATTTTTATTTTTTAGTGTAATTTATATACTGCCCCTCAGTGTGACATCGCAGGGTGATGTACGTAAAACCAGTGGGGAATGGGAAAGGAACATTTGGAACAATAGGAATGAGGAAATATATAAACAGTCATAACAATGCAACATATGGGTAATCATAAACAGTTGGAGGGGATAACTATCTAACTTAATGTTAAACTAAATTTGCTTGTTCTTGATGAACTTGAGATAGTAAAAGTAGTTTCCACAGTTTTCACATCCTAGGTATCTTTTTGGTAGTATTTGGTTTGCAGAATGCTGGTTGGCCTTACTCATGCATTCAGTTATCCGAAATCATGGTTCATTAGCAATCATCTGTAACCAAAAAAACAACAACCCCATATCCCTATTGTATTCCCGCTGTGCCACCTCGAAACATACACTCAGTAATATAACTACATATACCTGCTTGTGTATCTGGAATGAGGAGAAGAGCGTCTTTCTCTACCTTCTCATAGCCAAGGGGGTTTCATATTTATGACTTAAGAACTGATTTCCCCCTCTATTGCCATGTCTGTTTGCAAGTATGACATGCCATTTCCTGCTGACCTTACTCGCCATAAATTATCCATCTGTGGGTTTTGGCATTCTAGTAATAACCTAAGACTCTCAGTGTTTCTCCTACTCATCAGTAAATGTCTTTGATGCACTGTTTCCTGCCAACCCTGTCTGCCAGGGATTATCTTTTCATGCGAGAACAGTAGAATTTACTCCCCGCAGTACTGTTGCAGTTCTTTTATGTCCTTAAAATTTACCATAGAACGTGAATAATCAGAATCACTGTAAACATGTATATTTTTCTCTAGGTGGAAGTGGGCATTTTGTTCCTGTCATGGTGGTAGCCAGGGTTTTTTTATATATATATAAGGAAAGGGGGAGAACCAATGGTCTAGAACAGGGATCCCCAACCTTTTGGCACATGGGGGCTGCATTAGCATGCTCAGTGCCTAAAGAGGACCACATCTTAAACCAAAATGTAACAGAATTATTAACCTACTTATTTAGATCAAAAGTAAACATTCAAAAGTAAATGAAGAAATGTTAACTTTAACGCAATCCATTTTGGAACAATATTTTACTATGGATACCGTTTATTTAGCTACACATGCTTACCTAGTCAGTATGATTTTTGTGGCTGTTTTCTGTTAGCTAAGGCATTGATGTCCAAGTCAAGGGCCACACAGAAAGAGGTCGGGGGCTGCATGCAGCCTGTGGGCCGCAGGCTGGGACTCCGGGTATAGAATGTAGTTTAAAAATAAGTTACTTACGCTAATACTTGATAATATAGCAGTCTGGCCCTTAAAACTTGGGTGCTCAGTTCTTCCAAGAACAGCCTGTGCTCATGTTGTGTTAATAGTGAAACAGCAATTGCCTGGGATTCTTTGATCAGTGAAAGGCAAACCTGATGATCCACTGTACATGGAATATGCTACATTTGTGTAAATTCTGCTCAGTGCATTTTGAACTACCTCTTCAAAATGTCTTTAAATACTAAGTATCTTTTTTTCTTGTGTCCCCTGCATAAGTATCCCCCTATTTTAAGAGTTTTGTTGGGAAGGTACGTGGCTTCTGAAAATTTCACTTGCCTTGTTACAAAAAATGCTGGATTGGCTTCTTAACTTGAATACTGAACACTTTATAAAATTCAAGAGTGTAGGTTGTGATGCACATAATCTTGTTCTTGTGAACACATAGGTGGGCTTTGAATTTTTTCCCAACCCTTGTGCCCTCCTCATAGCAGTCTGTATAGCCCATGGAAGATGGTGTTGTTGTTTTTTTAAACTTTCCTCAAGGCAGAAAAGATTGCTGATAGAACAAGAAATTATATTTGCTACTGTATTGAGGCTATATAGTGATCTACGAGAGTGACTATAAATTGAATGAGGAATATGGCTAAACATATCTTTTACTGAAGGATAGATCTTGGGCAACTGATGTTGAGTGTTTATAGCTTGTGGATGTACATTCCCCCCATGTACATATTTGGAGGCAAAGTTGTATGGGCTGGATTTTCTTCCTGCTGTTGCATGCACTAAATAGTTGCATCTGCATTTTCTCTTAGGGCAAACTCTCTGACCAGGTTTACAACTATCCAGAGGGTTTAGGAGAAGTGCTTTATCGAGAACAGTTCGACTTCAACGCTGAGCCACCTTGGGAACCTAGCTGATGATAGTAGGGTTCCATCTCCTAACTCGTCCATGTAAGTATCTCTCTCCTTTTTTTCTCCAGTGTTATAGCTATGTATCAGAGAGTTGCCTAGATCAAAAGTGAGTCATTATATCCAGGAGCTTTTGCTTGTCACCTGGTTTAGTTCTATCTTCTAGCATTTGGTTTACTTTTTTCCAGTTGTTTCAAATGAAAGTAGGGGTATGTGTCACGTCTGCCTCCAAGTGATATTTCTGGTATTAGAGAAAACGAGAATAAATTTAAAATGAAGAGCAAAATAAAATTTGAAAGGTGTAATGAATTGGATAACATTGTTTTTAATGTATGGCCATGCTACTTTGTTTAAATGAAGGTTATATAAAATACTGAACTTTTTTATCTGCCTTAAGTTGGCATTATTTCCACAAGTAACCATTTGAGTTCTTTTAAAAACTAGTTAATTAGTGCAGTAACAAACAATAATATATGAGAAAAGGAAAACACACAATCTATATAAATTTAAATGTAACAATGTATCCCCCTTAAACATCTTCTTTCTGTATAAAAAGCTCTACCAATGCCTTAATGAAAGCATATGGCTTAATGTCCTAGGGTGTTCAAAGTGAAGGATGACAACTAATACAGTCCGTTTTACTGAGAGTCTATCCAATTGGGCTTGAGTATTATAAGTAATACACTACTGTGTCAGTTTAGTCCTTTCTAGTAGGGACCTCCTTGGATTTCAGACTTTGCTTAGCAGATGACATTAAACAAGATGCCATTTCCAAGTCTGCATCATACAATACATCTTTTAAATATCACAGTAACCAAATTAGTGAGATCCATGGTAAGCTTGTCAATTACAAAATAACCAGAGCAACCTTTACTTGGTGCTGATAAATATTTGTGTGTGGTGAAAAAAGAATGAAGCGGGCCCTTATCCTAGAGGAGCAGTGCCAACAGAGTCAAAAATACATTGAGTACATAGTCTGTGAGGCCAGTCTGTGAGGCAAAAGCTGCCAATTGTGTAACATCACCAGGTTTTCTTTTTGAGCCACTGAGATTACTATTATACCAAATCTGTTTCACACATCAGTAGAACTCTCCTTAAACATTTTTTTACAACAAATATAATTTTCAGTCACTAACAGTAGCAGATAGAAACTAGTGATGCTGTTCTTTAACACTTCTTTAGAGAATAGGACTTCAATGAGTTTCTAAACTGACCATATTTATGAGATGAGTGCAAGATACAGGAAATTAAACCACACCTGTATATTTCCTAGCCTTTCAGTCTCTGTAATATTAAAGGACAAGGTCAAAGGTGACAGGCCAGAACTAATTTGTTATTTAAATTAATACAAGAAATGTAAGTCCACTTTAAAGGAAAGGGTATCACATTGCTAGTTGCTTTCTTGATACCAAAGTAAGTCTGATATAATTTATATAAAAATTAATAATAGGCACAGTATCTTTCCCCTTAAGGGGTCACTCTTAATGATGCTAAACTAATAGCTTTATAATTAAGTTTAATATTAATATAGGGGACTTCTAATACACCTTCCACTGATTTATTTTATAGTAACTTGGGAGCAACCCAAGAGAGGTGTTTTTTTTGCCATATACATTTTAAAATCAAACTCTGCCATTGCTCTTGGCGGCAATTATCTACTACAAAATGAATATATCTTAATTTAAAAAGAATGTTACGTGAAGCGTTCATGTCCATAATTGCTGTTTGACATAGCCATGATAATGAAGCAGCTGGCCAGAAACAATGGTCAGTAATTAAATCACTTTGTAGTTTAACATGATTTATTCTGGACAAGGAATCAAAATTCACAGTGGTCACATTTCTGGGATTTTCAAATACTCTAGCAAATTCTTCCTTTTCTATTTGTTTATTTCTAACCATGCTGAGTCTCTTGTGGCGCAGAGTGGTAAGGCAGCAGACATGCAGTCTGAAAGCTCTGCCCATGAGGCTGGGAGTTCAATCCCAGCAGCCGGCTCAAGGTTGACTCAGCCTTTCATCCTTCCGAGGTCGGTAAAATGAGTACCCAGCTTGCTGGGGGGTAAACGGTAATGACTGGGGAAGGCACTGGCAAACCACCCCTTATTGAGTCTGTCATGAAAACGCTGGAGGGCATCACCCCAAGGGTCAGATATGACCTGGTGCTTGCACAGGGGATACCTTTATCTTTAACCATGCTGATTTTGAAAATAATTTGAGTTCTTATATTGAAGACAATGAGTAGATTGAGATGTAATGGCAAATTATAGTCGTGAACTGAACGATTCAGGGGGATTCTTGGTCTCAGATTCTACCTCCCTTGTCTGAATCTGAAATAATATAATCTGTTATGAATCTGATGGTAAACCATAGTTTGTCCTTTGTCTGATCTGTCGAAGTATGGTTTGTATTTTTCTTCTGAATTAGGATTAAACTAGAATTTGGAATCCTGGATGCCCCTCGCTGAAGGAGTAGGTCAAATCATAGTTTGTCAGTGCAAATGTAGCAGCCAAGAGTGCTCCACAAAAGTATCTTCTGATTATACCCTAGTTTGCCTTTACATTTGAACCTAGTGCATGGTTTTACTGCAAACTTGTCATTTTTTCAGTCAAAGAAATCGGAAGCATTGGGGCGTGACTGTGCTGCAGGATATTGAAACTTCTTGCCAGTGTGCATAGCAGACATATTTGGCATCTGGAGCTGTGCAATCACTGGGCCTGATGTGACTGACTGAAGTAGTTGACACTTAGAAGCCAATGTAAATGCTTTCACGGACCCCAGATGCCTGATAGCACAGCCATGTGCTAGCCTGGAGTGGTCGGGATTTGCTTGAGGTCATCTGCTTGCACTAGCACTGGTGCACATTGTGTTAGTACAGTAGCCTTTGTTAATTTCACCTGTGGTTATGAAAACAAGAGGCATCCGCCTTTAAAAATCCTTATTTCCGACAACATGTATTTGAACTGTATTCAGATACCATAAACTCCAGTTTTTGTTTCTAAAGTGAATTTAGTATATTCTGAGGCTTGTACACTCCCTTTCTTTCCCCCTTGTGGGTGGAACAAATTCAAAAGGCTGTGACTTAAGGTTTAGAAAGGCCTTGCATGAAGGGCTGGAGAGAGCAGAGTAGAGGTTTGGTTTGCTTGTTAGCCAAACACACAGGAGCACATGGTTTTGAAACGCTTTGATTTCATTGGTTAATTGTGATTATCAAATTTGAATGCCTCAATAAACCATGGCTTGCTTTTTTGCCCACCTATCAAGATTCCTGAATTTGATGCTCAAATTTGGACCTCACAATGAACTCAAATTAGGTAAAAGTCAGGAAGGCTTTGGTCTCTGCCTCACACAAGGGGAAACTAGTCTGTGAATAGAACAAGCTCATTCTCATCACAAACAGGCTAGTTTATTTGTCACTGGATTACAGCCCTAGAGTACCTAATACACAATTGAAGTTTTTATCTGTCAGCATTCCTTACCTGAGTTTACATGGATGAATCTTCATTTACTTCAATCTCTTAAACTGTACAAATAATTTGTTCAAAAGGAGATTATTCTGCTATTGTGTGACACTTTTTCCTCCCATTTTTTTGTTATTGTTCTTGCCTACCCTTTCTTGTTTTAAATCAGTCTGTTGTGCTGGAGCTATATCCCACTGCTTAGAAATAACTGGTATTTGTGCTGGATTTTAAGTACTGTTTGTTGTTTTAAGAGCCAAGGTTTGGCTGGCATGTTGAGGGATTGAAATAAATACAACTGCTTGTGCAGCTGCTCAGAGGATCACTTGGTTTGCTTTCTTCACATTGTCAGAGATGGCCTGTTATCTGAATGCAGCTGACTTCAAAGCAAAACTTTGACTGTTGAGGGAAGTTTGAGAGTCTAATCAGCTTGAATGTCAGGCAATCAGAAAGCTTTTTCATAATGAATGGCATAGCCATTCTCATGATGTTTGTAAAGTGGCTAGGCATTTGGACTTTCATGGCAAGATCTGCCCTCCCAAATATCGAGCACAAATATTTTAGATTAGTCATCCTCTAAAAATTGAGCCTTAAGCTACTTCATACTACTGTTCACAGGCAAATAATGCTTGCATCTTGGGTGCGCCTAAGTTCAAAATAGCTTAAACAACACCCAGGTTTTGTATGTGTGTGAATTTAAAAGTGCCCTAATGTTCTGTTATAAAATGATTTATTGAGGAAAAAGTCAATTAAACAGAATGAAAGTGTGTGGAACAGTGTTAATTAAATTTGGCTTGTCTGGGTGTGTGTTTAAATTCCCATTAAATCTGTTTCTGGCTCCTGTTTCCAGCCTCAGCTGCTGGCAGTGAAACCAGCTACTTCAGCGGAGGGTGTTCTAGAGCTGTAGGGAGGGACGCTGCCACCGCCCAGCATGCTGAGAAGGCCAACTGCAGGCTCTGAAGTTGTATGCAGGTTCTTATGGGTAGAGGTGGTCCCTTGAATGCCCTTGTCCAGGGCTGTTAAAGACTTCAGAAGACAGTACCAGGGTTTTGAATCGGGCCTCTAGAGAGTCTAGAACATACCTGTGAAGTACTTGAACAGCGAAAGTGCTGAATGAATGCTTAGGGAAGTACAAGAATGTGTCTTGCATTTATTACTCTGTCATGTGATGGTAGAATAGGAAGTATTTGAAATACAAAAATGCTATTGACAAGGAAATGGCTAATTTTAAGGTAATGGGTCTGAAAAATGTCGATTCTGAGGGAATGCTTCCAAAATAACATTGGACTGGCATGGGTGTGTGTGTGGGGGGTAGCATATTTGGCCCTATTTCGGATGTTTTCATTGAGCAAGATCAGAAGGTGCCTTCTAGTGCCCCCCTAAGTAGAGTTAATCCCTTCTAAGTGCATTTATTTTAGTGGACTTAGTAAGGATGTTTAGGATGGCACTACCACAGCTTTATACAAAAGGTCAGTAGTGAAAATACTGTAGTCACATAAGATTGTGATAACAAATCCAACATATTCAACACAAAGCAAAACCTGTAGGAAGTTACAATAATTCCTAAATAGGGTCTGGTTTTAAAGTTTGCTTAATCAGTAGCCAAGCCTCTTCTGCTGGAATTTAAAGATTGCTCTGTATATTGATCACAGTTACATAAAGCTCCTTCTGGGACTGGATCACTGCAGACTATACATTTTGAATATTCTCTCATAACAAACGTGTATCAGCAGGATAAAAGCCGGTATATTATAGGAATACTTAAGTAAGAACCTGTGTCCCTGATGTATTAACTTGCTGCATCCAGTAGTTGTCCATATGTAATCCAACATGGTTAGTCCCGAAGGACATTATGATAATGTAGGATGTGTAGCTTGACTCTAAGTTTCAAGTGCTGATTGGCCACTGTGTGAGTCAGGATACTGGACTAGCTGGACCACTGGTCTGATCCAGCAGGGCTTTTCTTCAGTTCTTAAGCCTGTGTTATCACTTCTGTTGGCAGAAAATCTATACTGTTGATGGGCTTGTGTGCTTGGGCGTCAGAGAAAAACGTCTTTGCTTGTGCTCTTCTGCAATGCTCATTGCAACTGAGGTTTTCATTATGTCTTCTGTCAAACAGTTTGTTGCATAATTTAAGGACCCGGCTCTAAGGCTTTGCGGCCCGTCCCTTGTGTTTCTTGGTTTATGACTGTCGGCTTTGCGGAATACGGCTGAGATGAAAGGATTTCTTGAGGATGCAAACTACTCCATTGGCTTATTGGATGAAGGAATGAATCTTGGAGATGTCATTGACAACTGCATTTATGAGCATACTCTTGTAAGTATTCAGTTTTCAATAACTACTTTCACATTTCATTTAATATTTAAATAAGTAATACATTTATGCCTATATTTTCATAATTTATAACTGTATTCTTATGGAAATGGAGGTCAGTATCAGGGACAACAGTGGCTAGAGCAAGAAATATGTCCCCTATAATTGTCCTCTTGGTACTACTTGTTGGAAAAAAGTTCAACTATATATAATTTTGTGTTTTGTAGACTGGCAAAAATACCTTTTTTGTTGGTGATCTGGGGAAGTTGACCAAGCAGCACATCCATTGGCAAAATGTTATGGCACGAGTAAAACCATTTTACAATGTAAAATGTAACTCTACTCCAGGCGTACTTGAGATTCTGGCAGCTCTTGGAACTGGGTTTGCATGTTCGAGTAAAGTAAGTATTATTTTTGTTTCTGCTTATCATCTAAACTTCAGCAAATAATATCGTTATGGAATATGTGTTGATAACATTGCCATGCAGTGGCTTCTTACTTCCTGACGTGTGATATTTTTTGTACCCTGTGGTCCGTTTAAACTGGCTTAGAGGTGTCCTTCTGAAACCATTTAAGAACCTTGCCTTTGAAGCTCATGTGCTTGGTCAATCGTACTTAAAGAGACTGTAATTTCATGGTGATCTTTAAGATTAACTAAGAATGCCCCTTTGCTAATACAGTATGCATCCTTTATTTATACATTAAATTATGTAAAAGCTGTTCTCAGAAGTTATTCCAGTACTTTTCAGTAAGCATTCGAACCCCCCACCTTTGTGTTTAAGTGGGGGGGGTTTGTTTTTAAAAATCAATTGACAGGCAACTTAAGGTGGAGGTGTTGGCATTTTAAAAGTCCCGTTTATGTTAAAAAACAAACAGGTTTACGAAATGGAACTGTCTTAAATTGCTTTTGGTATATTGGAAAACTAAAATTTCTTACTGTCTCAGCATAATTTCTTACTTTGCAGCTTTAACTGTTTATGTAAATAGTTTGCTTTTTATATTTCAGACGGAAATGGCATTGATTCAAGATTTGGGCATTACTTCTAAAAATATCATATTCACTAATCCTTGCAAGCAAGCTTCTCAGATAAAATATGCAGCAAAAATTGGAGTAAACATTTTGTCATGTGACAGTGAATTGGAACTAAAGAAAATTGCTAGGAATCATCCAAATGCAAAGTAAGTAAAAATGAATGTATTTGTTTCACTTTACTGCTCTGGGATGCGATTTTAATTTTGGCTACAGTACATAGTTATAATGTTATGCAATCTCTGAAGGGAGTTTTCAGTACTTTTGTACAGAGTATTCTCATTTAGACATTTTGACTTGTTGCTATTTAAAGCCTGAGAATTTGTGCTTTAATGTGGAAACCCCAATCTTTCCAGGTGTGCTCTGGCATAATAGCTATAGTAGGTTACATCTGAAGATTCTGATAACTTTCATCAATATTATTTTATCAACGAGCTTAAACTACTTTGACTGAGAAGCTGTTTCTAGCAAGGTCATGTGAGCCAAGACAGTATTAATTCCTTAATAAATAACGTTCCATTTTCTGCCAGGGATTCTGGCATCGTGATGAGATGTATAACATAACTTGTTCAACTCACCATCTCTGAGAATTGCCTAAAAAGTCTCTTTAGCTGGGCTGGACAGTTTCAGGGAGAACAAACCCCAGTAGATGCCTGGGACATGTGCCAGTATTCCACATGCCAGTCTAGTAGTGTTGTGCACCAGCATGGCATGTCAAACTTCTGAATGACTGGGGTAGATTCAGAATGGGAAGAGGAGTAAGAGTCTGGTGATGGGTTACCTGGAATCCATCTGGTTATTGGTAAGTGTGTGCTTCTTCGAACTAGTGCAATACAAAGCATATATTTTGACCCCTGCCTTACTTAGCAGCTCACAATACTGGCAAGGTTTTGAGAGCAGTTGTTCCTCTAGGAATTTGTGCTGAAATTGGGTATCTCCTTTTCCATATTCAAATTCTCTGTATTTGTGTGGACAAGTGACATTTGTTTCCTGTTTTGATGGCCAAGAAACTGCAAATCTTTCCTATCTTCTCCCACACTAGTAATATTTACTGTAATCCAAAGCTTTGGGACCATCTGTAAAAGGAAATTGTAGACAAGTTCATGTGCATGATTGCTGCCTGTTCATAGTAGCATGCACTTGTAAATGTAGATAGTAGCTTTGGAATTTTTCATTTCTTTTTAAAACGTCCTCCCCACACACATTCCAGAAATCTACACTAACAGTGGGAAAGTAATTTTTGTTCTCTGTGTGCATGAGAGTGTTCATGGCCTGTGGAATCAACTAGTTTTATGAGTGTAGCCCCTCTCCAAAGTAAGTTTGTCCTAAATGCAGCTGTTTTGATGTTTGAGTGAAGGAATATTATTCGCAAATACCAAAATTGTCAATTGATGGAGGCACAAGGTTGAAATAAATGACCTGTCATTCTAGAGGCCAGAGACCTGTCATGCTTTCACTCACACATTCCTGTTAAATGTAGTTACCTTCTGGTAAAAGAGGAAGGCTTTTTAACCTCTACGCAAATAATCTACCAGGCAGTTCTAGTTACGAGAGGAACAAACATGACCCACAAAGTCCTTTTGCATTGAAATGAATTGTTACGATGAATGCTTGAAAAAATACTTCCTTGTGAGACGGAAAATATTAAACACTTTCTGTGTCAAATCAGCCATATTTTAAGCCTCCATTCATATTTGAACAAGGTTTTTAAAAAGCTGAATGTCACTGAAAGAACTTGTGACCATGACTTCATCTAAGGTAATGTATTTCTATTACAGCATTCAACTGACTATCTGCTACCACAGAGTCTTTAGCTGCTGCATTTCCAAACCTCTTTTCCTTTTTTTTCCCTACCTCCATGTTTTAGGCCCTAATTGCTAGTTTTCTCTCTGTACAGGATTGTTTTTATTAGGTTCCCTTGACTCAGCCACCGACGGAGTTGGAGTGTTGGCAACATAATCAACATGCTTCTGACAGTCTTCAGGCTTCACATGTGCTGATGCTGGTGTAAACCAACTGTGCCCCAATCATCTTCCCCTTCTCTTAGGCTCTTACTCCATATTGCCACAGAAGACAATGGAGGTGAAGAGATGAACATGAAGTTTGGCACCACCCTGAAGAACTGTCGGCATCTCATGGAATGTGCTAAGGAGCTGGATGTCCAAATAGTTGGTGTGAAGTGAGTAGCCTTGTCACGCCTCCTTTGCCTTCCCTTCTGTTGTGCTCATCTGATAAGTATGAAATAGGAAGGCAGCAGACTTCCAACGTGATGTTGCAATGTTCATTCTAGAAAAGTGCTAGTTCAACGGACAATCAAAATAGTAGTGTTCTAGTCACTTTTCATGCATGTTTTTGAAAAGGTGCTAAATGCTTTGCTTCATAACTATCCGAATGTTATGTCCAAGTACAACAAACAGAGTATAGGATACTAATGTAGGCTGAATTACTTGCGGGTACCTCACCAATTAGAGAATTCTTATTAAAGCGTGGTGTGGTAGTTAGGAGCGGTGGCTTCAAATCTGGCAAGCAAGGTTTGATTCCCTGCTCCTCCACATGCAGTTGGCTGGGTGACCTTGGGCACATTACCGCTCTGACAGTGCGGTTCTGGCTGAGCACTAATATCAGGGCTCTCAGCCTCACCTACTTCACAGGTGTCTGTTGTGGAGAGAGGAAAAGGAAGGCAATTGTAAGCCGCTTTGAGACTCCTTCGTGTAGAGAAAAGCGATAATATAAAAAACAACTTCTTATTCTAAATGTTTATTCCAAAGATCACATAAAATACTGCAGACTTTTTAAAAATACCGTGTTTCATTGCCCAATATAGACCCTTTAAAGTTATTATCTGATAGAACAATTTTTTGAAATGAAAAATAACTAATAAAAGTTCTAGAAATATGCTAACGAAATGCAGCTGGTTTCTTTTTCAGAGTATAGTCATCTCTTTTATGTATAGTTTGCTTGTCTAGACAAGAGTTCTTTAACAGGTAGTTTCTTGGCAACAACTATATCGAGTAAGAATTGGAATATTCAGCTAAATTATGTTTCAATTTTGATTTGATGTGTCTTTTCTACGAAGCTCACTTCTGTTGACTTTTTACCTATGGAAAAGGAGACATTTAGGCCATTATACCCTGTGTTTCCTCCCTATCTTGAGACTCAAAGCCTATTGCAGAAATAGAACTCAGCCAACATCTGGAAACAAAGGTCTGCAATATGATGTTCCATCAACTTGGGAAGCTGCTGGTTTCTGTTGCATTGTTCCTGCAGGGAGTCTGGCAGCAGAGTACAGATTAAGAGGGAGAGGGCCAAGAACGTTTTGGCTTGCACCTCTAGCTACGCACCTGCAATAGGACAGAACAGGAGAACCAGCCAGGTCTCCTTCAGCTGGCAAAAATATATTCCCAACCTTCTGATTTGAATTTTGGGGGGAAACATTTGAATACTGGACTCAACATGGGCTCCTGGCACATGCAGACTCTTTGGGATAAAATCACAGATTTTTAAAGTATCACCTGAACATCTGTCTCCTTTATTTTTCAGGCATTCACATGCATACCCCAGCTTGTTTTTGTTAGGTAGTAACTGCAATAACTGTTAGTTACATATGCATGGTTGAGGAGAAAAAAAATAAATTGTTTCTTGTGACACTGACGTACAGTGTATGTGCTCTTGAAAAACTTCTGCTTGGAAAAGACTTGAGTCTCTCTGTCTTCTCCAGGATTCCTGTTAACTTGAATAATTACATTGGTAGCACTAAAACTGTTTGTTTGTTTTTCAGATTTCATATTTTGAACTCCTGCAAGGAACCTCAAATATACAAGCATGCTATTTCTGATGCTCGCTGCGTGTTTGACATGGCTGTAAGTAAATTATTGCACACGTACATGCATCAGTGCTCATGTTTATTGTTACAATGTCAAGAAATATTTTCTAAATGGAACTCAGCCCAATCAGTTGATGGCTTGTTACTCTCTACTAATCTGCATCCTATGTAAATTCACCTTTAATGTAAAAATGGATAGCTTTTCTGCATGTGCTGAATATAGTTTCATGATTCAGATATAATCTAATGTTTTAATTTGTTTAAACTGGAATGCATTAATCAGTGTTTAAGTGTGCTCTTCTCTAGAATACAAATCTGGGATCAGATTCATTCTAAACTTTTGCACTTCTATTTTAGGAAGAATTTGGTTTTACTATGAATATGTTGAACATTGGTGGGGGCTTCACAGATAATGAATGTGATCTGGAAGAGGTATGAAAACTATTTCTGAATTTTCCTGTTGACCTGGTATGCTTGGCCTGTCTCAATAAGTATGTAAGACTTGTATGCGCAGTAGAAAATATATAAAAGTTGACAATAATGCCTGCTGTAGTACTATTTGGTGGTGCCACAGAGTCTTTCAGTAAAACAAGTATATTTGGAGTTCACTCTGGCCCAAATCTGAGTTCAGCCAGGAAGACTTGAATGTACTGTTGTACTTGATTGTAGCTTATAGGACCACAGTGTGTTAAAATCCAGTGTATTTGGATTTCAGTATTAATTTAAAATATTTATATGCTGCTTCTTCAGAGACCTGCTTGAGTCAGCTCACAAAGCAAAACAAGATAAAATCATAACATAAAATCAAACCATGAAAAATCAGCCAATAAAAACATAGAATATAAAACATTCTAGCCAGAAGCAGACTGTAAAAATAATGTAAAATATCAAATCCCTAATTCAAGGCTTTGCTAAAAATAAATGTGTTGATTTTGTACCTTAAAAGAGTCGGATGGGCATAATACAGGACTACACAGGCTGTGAAAAAAGCAGCAGTTCCATGTCTGAAGGTGGGAGAAAAGAGAGCCTGTGAATCTCAAATTGTGGTTCAAAGAATACAGGAAGTAGTTCTTCAAGTTCCCTGCCCTCAAACTATTTAAGACCTTAAAGGTAAAAGTCTAGAAACAGCCAGCCAGTGCAGATCTTGGAACATGGCGGGTGGTACGATCTGTCTGTCAAACCCTTGACAGTAGCCACATTTTGAACCAGCTGAAGTTTCTGGACAGTTCTCAAAAGGCAACCCCATATAGAGTGAATTGTAGCAACCTAGTTTGGATCACAGTGGCCAGATCACACTTCTCAAGGAATAGCTGTAGCTGCTGTAACAGCTGCAGGTAACAATTCAGCTTGCTAAGTTTTGTGCTGCGGCCATAAAAATACAAAGTTTTGAAGTACGATAGTTTTAAGTTTTATTTTTAGGATTTGTCTTAATTGTATTATACCTAATGGCCATTCTGTTTTGGTCTCATGATTTTGTTCATAGAACTTGGTCTGAACAACTGTAATAATAAACTTTGATTTCAGCTGAGGCTTCATAGAATGTCCTAATATGCCATGAAGATGACCTGAACTTCTAGCTGTAGGAAGAATGCGACTGTACAGAACAAGCTGGCTTGGTCCCTGAATAGCTTTGTCATTGACTAACATGGTGACCCAGTCTTGCTTTGATTGAGCTTCATTTCATTGGCTCTCAACCATCTCATTACCTTCTCCAGGTACATGTTCAGGACTTCTGCAGCTCCACCCATCTCAGCTGTTAGGAAATATTACTGCTGCTGTTTGCATACTGGCAGCATCTTATTCCAAATGCTTTGATTTGGCGATTATGCGTGTGCTTTGAGGCATGTGTTCTAGTTATTTCAAAACTGTTTAAATTCCTCCTGTGCATTAGGGAGAGAAGTGAAATAAATGAGTATTAATTAAAACCCTTTCTCCTATTGCATCCTTCCATCTCACCATCAAGAGTCACTGGATGGACCCCATCTTTTCCCCCTTATAATTCTTTTAAAATAAAGGTAAAGGTATTCCCTGTGCAAGCACAGAGTCATGTCTGACCCTTGGGGTGACGCCCTCTAGCGTTTTCTTGGCAGACTCAGTACAGGGTGGTTTGCCATTCCCTTCCCCAGTCATTACCGTTTTACCCCTCAGCAATCTGGGTACTCATTTTACTGACCTCTGAAAGATGGAAGGCTGAGTCAACCTTGAGCCGGCTTCTGGGATTGAACTCCCAGCCTCATGGGCAAAGCTTACAGACAGCTGCCTTACCACTTTACCTTATATATATATAAGGTAAAGGTATCCCCTGTGCAAGCACCGAGTCATGTCTGACCCTTGGGGTGACGCCCTCCAGCGTTTTCATGGCAGACTCAATGCAGGGTGGTTTGCCAGTGCCTTCCCCAGTCATTACCGTTTACCCCCCAGCAAGCTGGGTACTCATTTTACCGACCTCGGAAGGATGGAAGGCTGAGTCAACCTTGAGCCGGCTTCTGGGATTGAACTCCCAGCCTCATGGGCAAAGCTTACAGACAGCTGCCTTACCACTTTACCTTATATATATATAAGGTAAAGGTAAAGGTATCCCCTGTGCAAGCACCGAGTCATGTCTGACCCTTGGGGTGACGCCCTCCAGCGTTTTCATGGCAGACTCAATGCAGGGTGGTTTGCCAGTGCCTTCCCCAGTCATTACCGTTTACCCCCCAGCAAGCTGGGTACTCATTTTACCGACCTCGGAAGGATGGAAGGCTGAGTCAACCTTGAGCCGGCTTCTGGGATTGAACTCCCAGCCTCATGGGCAAAGCTTACAGACAGCTGCCTTACCACTTTACCTTATATATATATAAGGTAAAGGTAAAGGTATCCCCTGTGCAAGCACCGAGTCATGTCTGACCCTTGGGGTGACGCCCTCCAGCGTTTTCATGGCAGACTCAATGCAGGGTGGTTTGCCAGTGCCTTCCCCAGTCATTACCGTTTACCCCCCAGCAAGCTGGGTACTCATTTTACCGACCTCGGAAGGATGGAAGGCTGAGTCAACCTTGAGCCGGCTTCTGGGATTGAACTCCCAGCCTCATGGGCAAAGCTTACAGACAGCTGCCTTACCACTCTGCGCCACAAGAGGCTCTCTCTCTCTATATATATATATATATGTGTGTGTGTGTGTGTGTGTGTGTGTGTGTATGCAGGGCTTTATTTTGGTATGTTGGATAACATAAAAGGAGGGAGAATTAAAAATGTTCACCCACAGTATTCGAAGCCTCCCCCCCCCAATTTTACTTAATGTGTACTTCATATTGATAACATCAGTAAAAATAGTACTTAACCAGTGTTCTTCATTCCTGTAGGACACTCCTAATATTTGCTCATACTTCTAATAATAGTCCTAATATTGGGATTAAGTCTGTGCAAAATATACTGGCTATTTTAGGATACAGGAAGCTGATATTTAGAAATTGGTACAGATTCAGTTGAGTTCTTAATGATAAAGGCACTGGACTCCATTATTCCTCCTAGGAGGCCAGTACTTCCTGCTACGAGGGATTAAACAGTAGTGAAGGTCCAGCATGAAATTATTAGCACATTGATAAAATAAGTAACCTCCTTTATTGAACTCACACTAAATCCTGGAAATTAGAGGCTACCACTCCCATAGTGCCCTAGCAGCTCTTTAGTAAGCTGACAGCTTTGGAAATACCATGCTCAGTGTTCAAAGAGAAGGTTTGGCTGTTGCAGGTATTTTAGTGTGGGCTCTTGGATGATAGGGCTTTAGAATCATGGGTGATAAAGTTTCAGCATCATGGCTTCTGAAAATGTCCTGTTAGATTCTAAAGAGGTACGTGTCTAGGTAGCTGAGAAACAAGCTGAATGAAACGGGAAGTTGACCTTTCCTAGAGAAGCTGTGTTCAAGTTTCTAAAATGTGCTTGAATTTATTGGTGCCTTCTGAAGGACATTATAAACTCAGTTATTTCTTATCTAATGTTCAAATTTTAAGCTTTTTATAAGTAAGGCATTACTTGGGTAAAAGTAATTTTACTTGGGTAAAATTCAGACTGTGCCAGGGCACTTCCTTTCACCCAGTGCCTTGGGAAGGGCTAATACGTTGATGTGGAGGAGGTAATTTTATTTATTTGATTTTTATACTGCCTTCCCATACGGCTCATACGTTGTGGGATAATACATGGAATGGCCTAAGCATATAACATAGTCAGAAATAGCATCAACAGTAATCCAACAGTGGTTTAAATTAACATAATATCAATGATTTTGATCAACAATAATATAGCAGGAATGACAACTTATATAAGAACCCTGAGAGAGGTCAGACCGGTGTAGGCCATGGAGGAGGTGTCTGAGGTGGGGACCTGTAGATGTTATTGGGTTGGTCAGTCTCGGGAATGCCTGGTGGAGGCCCTGCTAAAAATGTACGTTGTGAAGAGAGGTTTGATTCAGCAGATAGCCAGGAGGAAAATTAGCACCTAATTTTGACACTGTAAATTGCTATTTCTGGCCTTGACAGAGAAATCGTAGAGACGGGCCTTCTGCTAAAACGTCCCTTTTTTGTTTTCTAGGTTAATCACATTGTCAGTCCACTGCTTGATATCTACTTTCCTGAAGAATCTGGAATAAATGTGGTTGCGGAGCCTGGACGCTATTACGTTTCATCTGCGTTTACTCTTGCAGTCAATGTCATTGCCAAGAAAGCTGCTCAGTGCGATAAACATCTTCCCACTGAAAGTAAGCGAGACCATTTTGGTCGATTTAAATCTGTGTAGACACAGCACTACGTTGGATCCTGGGTGAAACAAATCCTTTTATCAAATAGCTTTCTTTCCCACTGTGAGATTTCTTAGTGGAATTTGTGTCTTAACCTCATTGTTGGTTAGGGAAGTCCAGATCCTCTTACATGTTCTGCCCTTTATGTAATTGTTGGCTTGCTAAACCATTTGCAAACTGTTGTGAATAGAGAAAGATCTAGGGAAGTGTTGCCCAGAATGTGGTTCCTAGAGCTGGCCTGTCACGCAGAAGCTTATATGGGCTGGCTTCACTACTTTTGAACTGGCTTCAGTTTTCTGTTCTGAACTGGTGAGGTGGCAGAAGGGAAATGTCTTGACTCCTGGGTTAGGGTTAGGGTTAGGGTTCTCACAGAAACATGCTGCTTCCTGGTGAAAGTTTTGCTTGTGTGGTTATGTTCTTAATTTTTAAGCTCCGACACAGCTAGGTTTACCTGAGGTCAGTGTTGTGAGTCTACTTTCATTGTGCTTGTTATAAGGAGCTTGTTTTAAGAAGAACCATCATTGAATCCACGGGACGCTGTCACCTACTGCCTGGTCTCACATCTTGCATTTCTGGTAAAGTTGGAGAGGACTGCTGCAGACCATCTCCTGGCATTCTTGGAGGAAACGTTAGCCCTTGATCCAAATTTCAAGATTATTGGTCCAAGGGGTCCAATTCTAAGGGCTTTTCAAGAGGGTTGCCCCCATCCGCTCCATTATATCCTATGGGATGGGCCTCTCCACTGGATATAATGGAGGGATGGGGCACCATCTCTGGGAGCCCCTAGGAGTGGACTCCTTGGACCAATCATTTTGAAATTTGGAGGGAAGAGCTTCCCAGAGCTATCCTGCAAGTTTGGAAGCCAGGATGGAAGGCCAACTGATATGGATCAAGGGGCGAAGTTTCCTCCTACCCTGAAATTCTGGAGGCTCTTAAATCTAAATATAAATAAATAAATAAATAAAACGTGGTATTAAATAAAGAAATGTTTGTCTGTTTATTTAATTAGGTGCTTTTTAAAGCATTGATGACTGCCCAGCTTTTCTAAATGGTTCTCCATATATAAGTTATTTCTTCCTTTCAGTGCCGTTACATATGTCCCTTGTTCCTATGTGTGTATTTTCACATGCTTCTGAAAAATTGATTTTTTCTTTTGAAGATTAGTGAAAATTTTATTAAAATATATATATATTTTTTTACAGTGGAACAAACCAGGAGCAATGATCCCGTCTTCATGTATTACATGAATGATGGTGTCTATGGTTCTTTTGCAAGCAAATTATCTGAGAATTCTAATGCTACTCCAGAGGTTCACAAGGTGAGAATCCCTTTGTATATTGTGCAGTTCAGGGTTCAGTCCCAAAATAGCTGACTCTGTTGCACTTTGTGTTTGGGCTACTCATGAAATAAGCAGTTCAGAATTATTTTCAGGTGGGTAGTTATGTTGGTGGTGCAGTAGTAGAGCAAGATTTGAGTCCATTAGCACCTTAAAGATTTCCAGAGAATAAGCTTTGGTGAGTGAAAACCTACGTAACAAAGGGAGCTTTTGTTAAGCGAAATGCTCTGTTATCCCAAAATATTTTGATCAAAAATTAGGGGAATCAGCTATGTGAAAACGGGAATAACTAGCTAGGATCACTTTTGCACAGTTTACAAGGTGATTAAGCCCTTCAGGAATCCAAGGCAGACAACAAATACTGTTTAAAATAATATTGTAGCTTTATTTACAGAATAAGACTAAGCAAGTAACACTAACACCTACAGCAGAAAGAAATGAGATTGGAAATGGCTAGGTTTGGGGAAGGGGGCAGCAAGGTTCATACGATTATCTGTCTTGCACAGATGGAGAAGTTGGGTGTGTTGAGGGAGAGGGTCAGCAACACGAATGAAACCAGCATCTGAGTTGGGCATCGCCAGAGGGGAGCGAGCACAGTGGCAGCTCCAAGGGTGGATTTATATACCTTTTCCTTAGCCAACTACGTGGTAAAAAGTCACATAGGCAAAAAGTGGGCTTTGGACAAAGGGTGCAGATGCCCCCTTTTGAAGTGGGCCCAAAAGGTTGATTTATTCAAGATGTTCTGGTGATCTGGGAAACTTGGGACCTGGTTTGATCTAGCTGACTATATAGAGCAATAAGGCTCTTGGCAAGCTGGCATTAGGTTCGGTGGATAGGAAAGGTATTTCAGAGGTAAGAAGTTTCTTCGAAGATCTGCCGGTTCAATAGGGTGGGGTGTCAGGAAGGACGATGCTCTTTGAAGTTGCCAGCACTGTGCGCATGTTTCCCAAGGATGCTGGGTTCATGAGGTCAGTCAGTCATGCCAAGCTTCAATGATGCTCCGCAGAGAAAGGCTGGCCTGACTTTTGCCTTATGTCTAGGCCAGAGCAACTGTCCAGAGTCCAGAGTTTTGATTGAAGAAGCACACAAGTGCTAGTCTTGTCCCACAATGAAGTCTGCTTGTTGTAGGTACTGATCCAGAGTTTTGGGCACAATGGGATATAGTACAGAGGATATGGTTTTCACTGGTTATAATCCAGGGTCTGGTAGCACTGGTTACATTTCAGGGGTATGGTTGCACAGGTAACACTTTGATTCTGGAAAACTTGCACCCTGGCAGCCTTGCTGATGGAGCCAGCTTGGTGTAGTGGTTAAGAGTGCCGGCCTCTAATCTGGAGAAGCAGGTTTGATTCCCCACTCCTCCACATGCAGCAAGCTAGGTGACTTTGGGCCTGTCAGAGTTCTCTTAAAGCTCTCTCGGCCTCATCTCTCCCTTACAGGGTGTCTGTTGTGGAGAGAGGAAGGGTAGGCAAATGTAAGCTGCTTTGAGACTCCTTCGGGCAGCAAAAAGGTACAAAAAGCCAGCTGTTCTTCTTTTAACGTGCTACTGAGCTGGAATCTTGCAGTTCATAAGTTGTGGCTTAAAGTAAATAATTTTTCAAATCTGTAATAGCACATGTAAACCTGAGTCTAACTGCCAGAACTGTTTTCTTTTAGAAATACAAGGAAGACGAGCCTCTGTTTGCAAGCAGCCTTTGGGGTCCATCCTGTGATGAGCTTGATCAAGTTGTAGAAAACTGTCTTCTCCCTGAGCTGAATATTGGAGACTGGCTACTCTTTGACAATATGGGATCTGGTACTTTGGGTGAACAGTCTACTTTCAACGACTTACAAAGGCCACCGGTTTATTACATAATGTCATTTGGTGACTGGTAAGTTTGCATTATTTTGTACTAGGGCATGTCTACTCACTTACTTTGGGAGAGCATTTCAGTAGGCTGGCCAATAGTCAGAACATAACTAATGAGCCTTGTAGATCTATATTTGGCTTAAACTTAGGCCCTGGGGTTGGCCATGTGCCAGGAGGAGGAATGTTGGCCGTGCAGCAGTTCTTTTCTCTTTAGCTTGGGCAGAATTTTAAACTTTGTGAGGCCGGATCTGCCTGAAAGGGCCAGTACATGCAGACATCTAAATTTAGAGGTTGGTTTGCTCCGGGCTTGTCATAAAAATGGAAGTACTTGCTTGCAAGTGCTGCTTTCCTTGCCTTTAGCAGCTAGCATGCAAGACCACAATAGTGGAAGAATTACCGCCTCACCAACACGGGGACATGAGGCTTGCAGTGGCTGGTCTCCTTTTTCCAAAGTCGGGACAGAGGGTCATTATTGGGGAGGAACAATCACGCCGCTACCAACTCCAGGGAGGAAATACCACAGGATGTGATCCTCTCCTCACTGTTATTCAACATCTTTATGCACCCTCGCGCTCTGCTTGTTTAGGGCTTTAGACTTGAGTGTCACCAGTTAATGAGCAGTTGGCTGAATATTCCACCCAGTTCCTTGGACAGGTGTCTGGGCATTGTGACAGAGTGGCTGCAGCGAAGTCACCTGAAGCTGAACCCCCTGAAGACTGTGGGGTCCTGTGGCTGAGAAAGAAGGCACCAGAGTTGGAAAAATGCTTCCCTTGCCTGGACGGGGTGCAGCTACAAGCTGCACAGACTGCCAGGAATTTGGGGCTAACCCTCAATGCCTCCCTTACCATGGAGGCGCAAGTCACAGAAGTAGTTTGTCAGGCTTTCTTCCATCTGCACCAGGAAAAACTACTAGCACCCTATCTAGACCCAGAATACCCAGAATACCCAGAATACCCACAGACCCACAGTGATCCATGCAACAGTCACCTCTGGGCTAGATTACTGTAATTTGCTGTATGCAGGCCTTGACCCTGGCCTGGAAATTACAACTGGTCCAGGGACCCCCGTGGAGAGCTCACATTTGACCCATTCTCTAGCAGCTGCACTGGCTTCCAGTTGAGTTCCAAATGAGGGTTAAGATGTTGGTTGTAACCTTTAAGGCTTTACACGATCTGGCACCAGCATATCTTAGGAACTGCCTCCCTGAGTATACCCCCTGAAGAGCGATCTGTTCTACCTCGATTAGAGCCAGGGCCTTTTGGCCCTGGATCCAGCCTGGTGGAATAGTTAACTGGCCACTTTGCTTGGACCAAGTTGCCATTGGAGCTGGTTATCGTATAACTGTTCATAAGATTAAGGAGTGTGCAGCTCTTTGCCATTTAGTGGGGAAACTACACTGATGTGAACATGCAGAATGGTTACTTTTGAGTGGTGCCTCAGCAGAAGTCTGGTAATAGATGCTTGCTCGCTTTCCAAATCTTGTATGGATTCTTTATTATATTAGTTAATTGAGTTAAGTGGGAAATGTTTCTTGGCTGTAACTTTTTCTCCTCACTGAACTGGAATGAAATTTTCTGACTGCATCCCTTGTTCAAGGAGATTCCAGAAAAGAGGAAGTATCTCTGTTTTAAAACCTCAAGTGTTTTTATTTGAGGAGCAGGAAGAGGCAAAGAGGGAGGCTAGGGGGGTCTATATGAAAAAGGGGAACTGAAGCTTGCCTCCTTCCCCCTGCTTTTTGTAGTGCTTGAAGCATTTTAATGCAGAATTGAACATGAGAGGGAAATCCACACAGGTAAGGTTGCAAGAAAGGGATAGGTTTCCGCTCCCTTTGTTCACAAGATTAAGCTCTTGTTGAATATCTCCTGTCTATTAGTGTTTAAAGCTTCTTGTACAGTGAACAAAATTTCAACTTCTTGCAAACCCCACCCCCCTTGTGCATTCCAGGTTTCTTTGGGACTGTAATAGAAGAGCTATACAGAACTAGTGTTCAGTTGAATTTAAGTCCCACACAGTTTTGATTGCAGGAATTGGATTGCAAATTTCAGATTAGCACAGCAAAGCATGAACGACTGCATTTGCTTGAACATTGGGAAATGTCAGCGGGTTTACTTATTCTGCTTTATTATTCTGGTGTGTGGCTGAACCGTTGTGCATTTTGTTTTTTTTCCTTCCACTCAGGTGTGAGATGCAAGATGCTGGCTTTACCTCTGACACACTGATGAAGAATTTCTTCTTTGTGCCTTCTTGCATTCAGCTGAGCCGGGAAGACAGCTTTTCTATCGAAGCTTAAACAGGCACCAGTGCTTCATTTAGCCTTGCAGTTGCATGTCTGTAGTCTTGTCTGGTCACAACATTCCAGTTTGGAAGAAAAAAAATGGAACAATCTTGAATGAATTATTTAACACTTGAAACCCATTGGGACCAGGCAAAACCAGCTACAACTACAATTCACTGGGGGAGTGAGGGTTAAATAATAATAATAATATTAAGATTTAAACTCATCAGATAATTCAGTCCCTCAGCATTTAAATAAAATATGCAACAAAATGGATGACTTAGTCGAGATGGAAACCCATCACTTGGGTTCTGTTAAACAGTTTACATACAAGTACAGTTTTTATACTAAGGATTTCTGTTAGAAAGTCTTGTAAAGTCGTCTTTCCCCCAGATATATGAAATGTCAGTGGGAAACAAGTGTGACTTCATTAGCTACATTTAGTGTTTTTAGAATGTGTAAATTTGTGCTTTGAACTGTAGTTTAATAAATGTAAAATTGCATCATAGTATTTGTTGTATTTCACCCTTGCTGTACCTATCCCTGTATGATTGCAATAAAATTTTGTGTAGGTTTTTATTTTTTCCCAGGCTAACGCAGGGAAGAGGGGCTAAGCAGCAAAGATAGTTTAAGTATGAGAAGGTACAAGTAACTGTTCAAAGACTTCAGCATTTGGGCAAAATACTAGATCATGAACAAAATTTAAAATAAACTAAAAATCAGAGTGCAACTTGTATTTCAGCATCTGATGTAGCAATTCTAATTCCAAATTGTTGAACTTGTAAGCTGGTAGATACCGAAAGAAGTGACAGAGGACGTAAAATGGATACAGGATTCAAAAGAAACACTGCAAGAACAGGTTTCTCAAGTGCTGTATGCATTTTATGTTCTGTATGCTCTTGGCTGCTGAAAGCAAGGCTACTGAATACAGGCTAAACCTGTGCATTACAATCTCTTCTACAACAGTACTGAATTATAAATGGTTCTGTCCAGCATTCAGTCTTTAGCAGAAGGGCTACATTCATCTCCAGTATTCAGATTGGTGTTTGCCTGACTAAGAGTGTACACTTAAACTATCAGAATTGCATCAACTAGACTTAGGAAGGGAAATATTGAAGCTTTTACTCATTGTTAGACCCCTACTACCCTTTGATTCTCATTTTAATTTATTTTACTAACCTTTACTAGCCTTGGAAGCGCTTCTTCGAAATGCACCGAGCCAGAGTTAATTTGAAAATGGTGATTAGTATTCTGAATTAATTTGGTGACGTGGAATGAGCTGTCCAAGTGCAAATGCATCTTGTGCTAATACCTACTGGTAGGAAGTTCTGTGCATGGGTCTGAATATGCATTACTAGAGGAAGGGGCCAGGGAATCGTAATCCCTTCAACCTGACTGTTCTGAAAAAACAGGTACTATTGGGGGGGCCGGGGGGGGATTTCACTTATGTGAATGGTTTCTGAAATTAAATCTAATGATCCTGAGTGCAGAGTACAGCTGTGAGCATTAAAGCACAAAATATACATGGAAAAACCCCCACAAATGTACCCAATTTTATGCTGTCAGAAGAATCTGTTAAACTTCTAACATTTTTGATATGGGATTTGTCAGGGTTTTTGTCATGCAAGAAAAGGGGTGGGGGGAGAACAGCTGTCCTATTCATCCCCACCCCTTTCTGAAGGTGCCCCAGGACTCTGCTATAAGGTTTTTAGAACTGTTGTGAGTTTAACCAACTCTGTTGTCAATGGTACAGTCACCTTGGAAATGTCTGTATTGTAGTTTGCCATAAAAACTGAAGTTTGAACTTGGTATGTATTTGAATTTATATGCTAAAACCTATCTTTTCTGTTTACAATATTGTAATATCAGTTTTGGAATAATTCAAATATAAAACTGAATGATTTCTATATAGCATCTTAACTGTAATGGAGCCGCGTCTCGTGTACATTTCTGTACTTAGCTTTCAGCGTGAAAATCCACAGCCATGGGTGATAGGAAGAGGTGCTGAGCAACGTTTGGTGTGTCTAAACCAGGGGTAGTCAACCTGTGGTCCTCCAGATGTTCATGGACTACAATTCCCACGAGCCCCTGCCAGCATTTGCTGTCAGGGGCTCATTGGGAATTGTAGTCCATGAACATCTGGAGGACCACAGGTTGACTACCACCATTGCTGGGATCTTGATGAGCACCCAGAACCTGTGAAGCAAAACTATCTCAGGGGACAAAGACATTAGTGTAGAAATTTCATGAGTCTTGCATGATTTAAGACTGTTCCTCTTCCGGGAGCAAGTCCCATTGGCCACACTGGATTTTTTGAGTGAACATGCTTAGATCATTCTGGCCAACAAAAACTGCATTTCATCTATGGACACTGCACAGCAAATAAGTGCCCATTAACCTTGCAAGCTTAAATGGACTCTAGGGAATGGTAGAGGACAGGAAGGCCTGGAGGATCATTGTCCATGGGGTCACAACGGGTCGGACACGACTTCGCAACTAACAAAAACAAACAATCATACAAGGCATATGTTGAAGGGAATAAAGTGATATGGTTGGTGGGTTTTTTACACTGCTGCAGGCTACATTCAGACTGCTAGTTTTGCTTGAGTGCAAAGACTGCAGAGAGGAGGGGTCAAAATTGCTCCCTTCCATCACCAGAGCCATGCTGATGGGAGAGGAAAATTTGTCATGTTTCTAATCCACACAGCTATTATGTGAGTCTCTGAATGAACTTGCCTGGACATGTCTGCTGAAGGGAGGGCATCATCTTCTGTGCATCTTGTATCTATTGTTTCCTGTAGTGAGTTGGTGCTTATAAACAGCTGCTTTCACACCATGGGCTTGCCACATTTTAAGCTGCCCAGCTGCTTGTCTTCCTCCTCTCCCCCCTCCAAACATTTTGCATCGTTCTGTTTGGGCACAGGCAATTAATAGCACATCCTATCCACAAGATGTCTGCAAGTATAGGGAGGTGATTTTTTAAAGTTTTTAAACAATTTGTTTTATTTCTATGCAGTTACTTACGATCCTCAAAAAAATTAAAACTGAGAAGTTGGGAAATGCTGGGGATCGTTTCAGAACACAGTTGCAGGAGGGCTTCAATGCACATCAGGCGCAAGGGAAACCTCAGCTAAAAATTGAGAGGAAACCTATTACCGCAGGCTTTTTGGAATCTACTGCAAAGGTGATTTCACACAGAATTGAATCAGCAACCACACTACCTGCCTTTGCTGTATGCTACACATCCTTGAACTCAACTGTGAAATGATCGCAAGCATCACAGAACAGCAAGAAGGCAACAGCCATGGTGTTGTTGTCCTGCTGAAGTCCTTCCCACTCTCATTGTGTGTAGTAGGATCTCACATAGATACATATCCTTACACTTGCTCATATAGCAGTCATAGAAAATACTACATTACCTTCTATTCACTAGTTTAATAAGTAGTATGTCAGCTTTTGAAAGAATTTGTTTTGGGTTTTGAAGGCAGTACAACAAATTATACTTTCCTAAGCAAAGCTTCCTTACTAAGTGTGGTCATTCAACTGATTGATGTCCTAGTTGCATCACATAATCTGCATTTCCCTTTGCTTTTTCAATTCTGTGCCCACTAATGGTTCAGTCTTGATCATGTTGTACATGTAAAAGTGGGAAGGGAACAATGTACAGTTCAAATAATTATTTACAAAAGTTATAGCCCACCTTTCTAGCCAATCAGGGCCACAAAGGCAGCTGACAATATATAAAGTTCACCATGATGTACATAAAAAACAAACATTAAAATAGAACAGGAAGAGATCACTGAAGTGACATCAGACGAACCAAAGAATTCTCCCCCTGGCAGAAGACAGCAGTAGATGAATATCCCTGGGGATGGAGGACCAGAATTCTACCACCTAAACTGGAAAGGCCCCCTTCTCAGGATGCCTAATTTCAAAAGACATAGACACCTGAAGTAGAGCCTCATAAAATTGCAGTACTGGGCAGGAAAGTCTCAAGTCATATAGAATTTAAAAGATCAGCACCACTACTTTGAATTTGGCCCAGCAACAAATTAGAAACCAGTACAGATGACTCATGTCTGAAGTGCATGGTCCTCATAATCCACTTCAGTCAATATCCTACCTGCAGTATTCATGGGCAGTCCCAGAGGGAATACATTGCAGTAGCCTAGTCTAGATGAGACTAGGTCATGAACCAGAGTGGCCAGATTGCTTCTGCCCCCAAAACACCACAGCTTGTTAGTGAAAGTTGGCAAAAAGCACACCTGGTCACAACCACCACCTGTTCATCCAGCAGTAGCCCTAGGCCCACCACACTCCCCTACAGACCTGCTCCTTCTGGGGAATATAATCCCATCCAGAACAGGAGATGCCTCAATGGCTATAGAGGGATGTATTAAAAATAAAACTTGGGAAAGAAACATTTTTGAGATAACCAGACCCTCCCCTGAGATTTTCCTGTAGTTGAAGACCTAGTCATTTAAGGATTTAATTTTTTGGGGGGGGGGATGTTTACATAATTCAGGACAGTTCCATTCTGCCATTAGACAATTCAGTTTGTCCAACCCAAGATTTTGTGTTCTAGCATAAATTGTGCTTCAGGAGTACCGGTTTGCTTGTTCCAGAATTGTTCTTCCAAAATCCTAACCACCAGATAAATGGGCATTTCCAGCAAATAAGTTACTCCTGGCTCTCACCCTACTAGATATTTGAGTCCAATGGCAACTTTAAGACCAACAAAGATTCATTCAAGGCGTGAGCTTTCATGTGCATGCATACTTCCTCAGACCACGTGCATGCACATGATAGCTCATGCCTGGAATAAAACTTAGTTGGTCTTAAAGGTGCCGACTGCAGCTACCCGCTTGAATCTACCTTGACACAATGTTATTGACATTATTTTCAACATGTCCGCTAGGTGTCACATTTGACTTGTGTGGTCTCTGTAAGAACAAAACACGATCGAACTTTGTACTGAACAATTCAGCAGGAAATCTGTAAAGTTCTGGTTTTCTTGCTTATACAAGGGGGAGGGGGAGATATACAGCAGCAATGAGAGCAGGGGAGTGGTGGAAAGTGCCATCAAGTGAGAGGTGACTTGTGATGAGCTCCAAGATTTTTCACAGGAGTAGACAACCAGGTGGTTCACCATTGCCCACTTCTGTGCAGCAACCCTAGGCTTTCTTGGTGGTCTCTCATCCAGGTCAGAGCAGATGTTTTGTTCCACCCTGTTTTCCTAATCAGATTCATTTTCCTTTCCCCAGCTGCTGTTTGTTTTCTCCCCTTCCCAACAATCTGGAAGATGCTCTAAAGCAGGGGTGGTCAAAACTGTGGTCCTCCAGATGTTCATGGACTACAATTCCCATGAGCTCCTGCCAGCAAATGCTGTCAGGGGCGCATGGGAATTGTAGTTCATGAACATCTGGAGGACCACAGGTTGACTACCCCTGCTCTAAAGTTCATAAAGTTTAAGAAAACTGGTACAAAAAGCTCTTAATCAATTTAAATCTCTGGCCTTCGCTTCTGTCAAAAGATCCTTGCAATGCTGTGATCTTTAAAGCCAACATTACTTTGCATTTTTCCCCCAGTCTTCTTGGCACCCATGAAGCAGTGGCCCATTTAATCATTTACATAGAGACAACCTGGAATTTTAAAAAAGGTGATCTTTTGTACCTGACGTCATAACTGTATCACAAGCAATTAGATGACTTACATAACAAGAGATCATTGTGATATTTGAATTTTACATACTTAAATCTCTTCCTCCATGGCTCCTTAATGCTGCTGTTTACAATATTTTTTTCTTCAGAAACACGCATGTGGGCTGTGCCTCACTGTGTGTGTCCAACAGTCTATGGAAGCTACTGCTAGGATGAAAAATTGTTAGTGTTTAAGATTCCTGTTCAATTCCGCCCCCCCCCCCCGCTTGTTATTTGGAACACTGCATTCTGTTTTCTCACCCAGCTCTTTTATACCAGGTAAGTTTCTAAGTTTCTACATTACTTCTTTGATAATGATACCTGGAAAAAGAGCAGCTTTGAAACATGTTTAGAACTGTTCTGCAGCACACAAGCCGTCTCCTGTTAAGACATTCTTAGACTTTCTCCTTAGCCACAGTGTGTTCCATAGGAACTGCTATCATGTTTGCCTCAGGAATTAACCCTTTCCTGCCACAGAACATGGAATATTTGCTGACACAGAATTTGAGCCCAAAGTCACTCCCTCCCACCTTCTGTTCTAATCCCCTCCAGAAAGCACCAATAAAAACTTTAAGTTACTTTCATTGCTGCTTTCCCCCTCCCATTGATTCTGCTTCCCCTTCCCTCACTGTCCCCCTTCTTTCCCCAAATTGCCTATCATACCAGGCCATTCCTCTCCCCATTTGCCAGAACTAGCTTTCTGGATTCTTTCTTCCCCATCCTGTTTCTGCCACCCCAGAGCACTCCAGTCCCCTCTTAGTGTTTCTTTCTGTTCCTATTCTCTCAGGGCACATCCCCTGGATGCACATTAGTCCTTATCATCCCTCCCCTCTCACCCCTTCCTTCTTTGCCCTCATTTTTTCTCTCTTTAAATTCCGATTTAATCCTCCCCCTCCTGCCATTCCCTCACCTGTCTCTAACCGCACGCTCTTAAAGTCAACTGATGCCTGAGATTTAGGCAAGATAACTGAACCAAGGTCCTGCGATGGTGCCATCTGCCGAGGTTGCCAAGGCAACCCGAATGGTGCCCAAACACGTGAGATGAGGGAATCCTGCTAGGGACTGCCATTTTGGTTGCCTTAGCAACCTCATCACACAGCTCGACAGCTGCATCACGTGTCATGACAGGGCAGGTGCACGTGTACGTTCAGAAATTCCTTTTTGTTGTTTTTGGTTCTCTCCCCCCCCCCAACCGAAAACGATGGTCATAAAGCAATTTAGTTATTTTTACATGTGTGGCAGTCCTCTTTGTACTGACCATGGGTTGCCCTTGAAACTGTTTAAGAGCTTCAAAGGGTGCAGAATGCTATGGCCAGGATGTTGACTGGAGTGGCTGAAGGGATCTTATCATTGCAAGTCTCTCTACACTGTCTCCTAATTAAAGTCCTGGTGTTGAGAATCAGCTTGGGGTAGTGGTTAGGAGTGCAGACTTCTAATTTGACAAGCTGGGTTTGATTCCCCACTCCCCCACATGCAGCCAGCTGGGTGACCTTGGGCTCACCACAACACTAATAAAGCTGTTCTGACCGAGCAGGAAAATCAGGGCTCTCTCAGCCTCACCGGATGTCTGTTGTGGGGAGAGGAAAGGGAAGGCAACTGTAAGCCGCTTTGAGCCTCCTTCAGGTAGGGAAAACCGACACATAAGAACCAACTTTTCTTCTTTTAAACCCCCATGTGGTTTGGGACCAACCTACCTGAAGGACGTCCTACTCTGTTATGCCCCTGCCTACCCACTGCAGTCATCTACCAAGGGCTTGCTTTTAGTTTTCAGTGCTCCTGCCTTTCAAAATTATGCAGGTGATAACGCAGAAGAGGCCTTCTCGAGGATGGCATCAAAACTCTGAAACACCACCCGGTAGGGAGTTGCCCTAGGCCCTGTGGTGGCTGCACAAGCCTGGGGGCCCAGTGAGATATGTCACTGGCGGTGTCGAAGCCCCTGGGTGGCACTGAGCCTGGAGCAAAAGTGGCCGGGGGAAAGCCTCTGTGGGTTCCCCTGGAGCAGCTGCCTGCCAGCCGGCAGAGAATCCTCCCATGTTGTTGTTCTCTGGGGGAGTGAGCACAGTCCCTCAACCCCCCCCCCCAGCTCTCTAGTGAGCTACAAGAGAGCTGGGGGGGGGACACTGCTGGTTTGCCCAGGCAGCCTTGGGTTCTACACTGGGCTCGGTGAGGGGGGGGGGGTGATGGAATTCTGCTCACACAACTCTCTTTTCATATAATTAATATCAGTGTTGATTTTCCGCTCTTTCTTTGTTATGCAGTCAGAAGTAGAAATGCAGTACCTGTGATCTCTGACTCCTTGGCAAATAACACACACACACCCCTAAGCAAAAATATTCAAGAGCAGGTTCTCTGTTCCAACCTTCCATGGTTTATCATTCTATTCCCAACAGAATATGAGAAGAAATGGGTACCCATGCAGTGTTAAGAATCTCTATCCGTGGATATTTAGCCAGGAAATGCACGCCACTGATTTCCAAATAATTGTGTTTAAGAGCCAAGTGCTGGTGAACTAAGCAGGATGCCAGAAGGCAGAGCTCTTGGCAAGCACCCCCCCCCCCTTTCTCAAACATTTCAAGTGTTAATATCAAACTATGAAGGGTTCTTTTCTCTCGCATGTTTCCCCTCAAAAGCTACTCCTGAAGCAAACATTTCCAACAAACACTTCTACTTCCAAGTGTGGAAACACCTGAAACGCCGCTGACAACAGACCTTGCCTCTCATGTGATCTATAATAATGGCAATTTGAACTGGAGCATTCAGGGACATGGGCTAGCTGTTGGCGCATTGCCTGCTTTCCTTGCTAGGAAGTGCTGTGTCAGTCTTTAGGAAGCTGATTTGGAATACGTTAGTAAGCTGGAAGGGACAAAACAGTTGATTCTTCCCTTCAGGCAAGTGCAGGCAAAAGGTACACACTTCTTGTCCTACCCACAGCTGAAGGGTCTGGCACCAAATAAGGCCCCAGCAGCATTAAAAGGTCGAGAAGAACAAGCTGTAGAAAAAATCTTACAAAGCAGAGGGAAACAATGGTGACTGGAGAACTCTAAGCTATTGTCCATGTACTCACCGGAACTCATTTGCTCCTTCTTCCCCCTGTCATACCGTTGTTAATTCTTATAACTCTGTCTCCATGCCCTGATGGCTCATGGGCTCACACTGCTCTCTAAGCAGCAATGGCACTTGCCCATTCTCCCTCTATGCCATGACATTGTATCTGAGGAAGTGTGCATGTACAAAAAACTCATAATCACTGAACATTATAAAATTGAAGTTGCCTGCAGCCAACTCACTCCCTACCTCCCTGGCCCTCCCTGGGGGTGTGCTGCCAATAGGGAGATACTCCTCTGCCAATGAAGGCCAGTCGGTTCAAATTGCAATTTGCCAATGAAGTCCAATCAAATTGCATGCAGACAACATAAACCCCACCTGATTGGCCCTCCCTGGGAGTGTGCAGACAATAGGAAGAGAACACTCTGCCAGGGAGGGCAAATCAAATTGCACTCTTTCAATGAGGACCAATCAGTTCAAATTGCAATCTGCCAATGAGGGCCAATTAATTCAAACTGCATGCAGACATTGTACCCCCTACCTGATTGGCCCTTCCTGGGGTGGTGTGCTGCCATAGGGAGAGAGCACTCTTCCAATGAGGACCAACTGTGAGGCTTATCTGTCCTCTTCCTGCTGCTTCCTGGGTGGAAGAGGTCCTGCTGCTGGTAAGTTGATCCATTCTCTATCTCCCCCAGGTAAGGGGTGGGGGAAAGCCAGCTGCCTCCTGTGTTTGTGTCAGGTGTCGGCTCTCTGCTGGAAGGAAGCACAGATGAGCTGCACAGGAGACAGAGATAATAAGTATTTTTTAAAAATGCCAAGGGACAGGCAGAATGCAATGAATGTCTTGACAGTCCAGTGAGTCAAGGGTTCTTTCAGGCAGTCCAAGGACATCAGCAGAAGGAGCAGGTCACAGGTTGCGTGCATAACCCAGGCCTCCCAGCCTCAAGTTAATATAGGCTGTCAGCAAACTCTCAATTATCACTCTGTGACGTCTTAAAGGCTTCTGCAGTCAGCAACTGTCTTGCTAACGTGGTCTGGTGCCTTTTAGACCGGAGCTCTCTTCCAGCACATAGCTGGCATTGCTTAATTGGCTCAGGTGAGCCAGGTGGGCTGACAAGGCAGGGAGCTGCAGCTGGAGGCTTGGCAGAGGAATGAGGAGCTTCTGTAAGAACTTTGGAATCCAAGCCCTGGTTTGTCTGCACCTTTATTCTCTCCTGCTGGTCAGAGCTCACTGCCTGTTGAACATCTGGCTGGACTAAGCTCTCATCCAGTTGAGGCTTGGATGAAGCTGGAAGCTCCTGACAAGGCTTTTCTGCTGAAGAGTCCTCATTAATGGGACCTGGGCTCACAACACTTCCCAGTGGCCCTGCAGCTGGCCATCGGAGCACTCTTTGCTTTCCCCTACCTTCCCTCTACTCAGAGGGACTGGTGGGATCCAGCAGCTTTCATGACCCAACCTGGCAGCCAAGGCCATGGGAAGGAGGCAGCCCCCCCCCCACCCACAGCATTACCTGTCCAGCCTGTCCTTTGGGAGATGTGGCTGAGTGGGAAGGAGGTAATCCACCCACCATGGCCTTCCCCACCAGAGCAGCCTAGCCTTTGGGAGAAGTGGGACTGGGTGGGAAAGAGACAGTTCCCATGGCCCTGCCCACCAATATGGCCTTTAGGAGATGGGCAGGAAGGAGGCAGCTGCAGTGCAGCCTTCCCTGCCCAGCCTTTGGGATATGTGGGGGGCAGGAAAGTGTCAGCCCCCCCTGTAGCCTTTCTAGCCCAGCCTTTGGAAGATATGGGGGGTGGGAAGGTGGCAGCCCACCCTTCCACAGCCTGCCCGGCCTGGCCTTTGTAAGATGCGGAGTTGGATGGGAAGGTGGGGACATATATAGGCAATGTTGTATGGGGATGGGGAATAGGAGGACTAAAGGTAAAGGTATCCCCTGCGCAAGCACTGGGTCATCTCTGACCCTTGGGGTGACGCCCTCTAGCGTTTTCATGGCAGACTCAATACGGGGTGGTTTGCCATTCCCTTCCCCAGTCATTACCATTTTTACCCCCCAGCAAGCTGGATACTCATTTTACCGACCTTGGAAGGATGGAAGGCTGAGTCAACCTTGAGTCGGCTGCTGGAATCGAACTCCCAGCCTCATGGTCAGAGCTTCAGACAGCATGTCGCTGCTTTACCACTCTGTGCCACAAGAGGCTCATATAGGAGGGCTAGTGCCCCTCAAAAGCAGCTATTTTCTTCAGGAGAACTGAAGCCTCCCTTCCCTCCTCCCTCTTTGTCTCTCTTTTCTCTTTCATCCTGTCTTTGTCTTTCCTCTTCCTGAAGGTTTCCGGCCCCCATCTGGAATCTGGCACCCCAGCTGGCTGCATGTGGAGGTGGAGTTAGGAATCAAATCAAGCTCTTGAGATTACAGCTTGCTACTCTTTAACCACTTCACCACACTGGATCTCAAGATCCGAGTGGGGGAGGGCCAGAACCCAGAAAGGTCACAGTGCAGGTGTGTGCGCTAGTGCCTGTTGTATTCCTGGGTGCAACTCCCTAGTACCTTGAGTAGAGCTTTGTTGTTCTTAAAGGTGCCAGTGGACTCTAAATTTGTACCCTCTATTCCAGTTTAGGGAGGGAGGGAGAGAGGTCCCTGTTGGAAGTTTGTAGCAACTTGGAAGAGGGGGGAAATCCTGTTGGAAGCAGCCAGTTGGTCTTCCAAGGAGAGTTGGTTCTTATATGCTGCTTTTCTCTAACCGAAGGAGTCTCAAAGCGGCTTACAGTCACCTTCCCTTTCTTCTCCCCACAACAGACACCCTGTGAGGTAGGTGACGCTGAGAGAGCCCTGATATTCCTGCTAGGTCAGAACAGCTTTATCAGTACTGTGGTGAGGCCAAGGTCACCCAGCTGACTGCACATGGGGATGTGGGGAATCAGTCCCGGCTTGCCAGATTAGAAGTCAGTGCTTCTAACCACTACACCAAGTTGGCTTGTACCTGATTATGGAATCACAGAATTACAGAACTAGAACGTACCTCCAGGGTCATCTAGTTCAACTCACTACTACTTGCTCACCCACAGTGTCCTCAATTCCATGCCCAGATGATGCCTCACCCAAACCAGAAGCCCTGGCCAATCTGGCCTGAAGGAAATTAATCTTCCAACACCACAGTAGCAAACTGCATTTCCCTGGGTGTGCAAGAAAGGGTCACAGAGCCAAACACTGACACAACCTTTCCTGCCCACCCACTCACAATGTGCCTAATGTGGATTTTGTCTCAAAGAAGCCTTGCTTTTGGTTCATACCAAGTGGGCCTTCCTTCTCATCCCTACTGTCCACTCATTTTCCCACGAAGCCTGATGACTCTCCTTATGAGCACCTTCAGCACTGTAACAAATGTTCCCATGCTAAGCTGTGACTGGCCCAACCTTTAGGGTTTCCCACAGCAATTTGTCTTCTTAACTCCACCCACACTGTTCCAGATAAGGATGACTAAACCACACAAGGTCATCCTCCCTCCCAGTGATGGGAGTAGCCTTAACTTTCCAGATAAAGTATTGGTGCATGGTGTTGTCTTTTTACTTGACGACTATCAGCATTTACCCTCATTTTCTAAGTACAGATAAGTGATTTACGGATGTTTTAGTAGAGGCACGTGTAAGGGATGGGCTAAGGAGGTCAGGGAGCATTCTATTGAGAGTCAAGAAACCAGGATCAAAGGCAGCTAGCATACAGAGATTAAAAGATAACGCATTCTAGTTCCAGTTTCCCTTGAACTTCTTCAGAAAGCTTGTACATTATGTTTTCTCCCTTCTAATAGCCTAGCATGACAACAGACTGCTAGGTTTTTTTTGCATTGCAGTAAAGGTCAATTCTTAATAGCTTTTGCTTACAAAACAAAACATGCCTGCATCATAACACTGCATTCAGAACCTGAGAGAGAAGGTCCACGTACTTTACAAAGTCAGGTGGTATATCTAGAATCTGAGGGGGTGACAGTTCAAGCTACAACACTGCTTGTCCCCCTATAACTAGACTAGGCAAAGAAGACATGAGTTTTGATAACACTTAAAACATCAAACTTAAGAACTCTAAAGGAACTATGATAACTACAGGCAATGCTTATGAAATTATGGGTCATGCTGCAATGTAAGGAAAATTGACATGCAAAAACAAATATGATAGAACCCCCCCCCCCAAAAAAAGATCTACTGTCAGTCAAATCAACTTTATATAAAATATATAGCCCTCTTTAAGTATTTGAAAGGTTGTCAACTTGGAGGAGGGCAGAATGCTGTTTCCATTGTACCTGTTTTCATTATCTGTACCTGTTTCCTGTTCCCTGTAAACCACCCTGAGCCTTCGGGGGAAGGCGGTATATAAATATAAATAAATAAATTGACTGCAGAGGAAAGGACGCGCAGTAATAGGTCTAAACTACAAGTACAACGATATAGGCTAGATATCAGGGGGAAAAATTTCACAGAGTAGTTCAGCAGTGGAATAGGCTGCCTATGGAGGTGGTGAGTTCCCCCTCACTGGCAGTCTTCAAACAAAGGTTGGATACACACTTTTCAGCATTTGGTGGCAGAGGCTCCTGGGAATTGTAGTCCATGAACATCTGGAGGACCACAGGTTGAGGATCCCTGATTTAGGATGCTTTGGGCTGATCCTGCGTTGAGCAGGGGGTTGGACTAGATGGCCTGTGTGGCCCAACTCTATGATTCTATAGTCTTCATCAGACGTAATTATTTGTGATTTTTTGAAGCAGAATAAGATGGAATATAAATGAAGCTGAGTAAGTAATAAAGTGAGAATGAGGGACTGGGTAAAAGAAAGGTTGGTTGGTGAGTGGGACCATGAACAGACATACAGATCTTTCCAAAAAGAAAATCCTGAGGTTTGCAGAAAAATCTGAAAGGGGAAAAAGTATATTGGCAGTTAACTCCCCCCACGACAGAATCAGCACCTGTAGCTTTAAGATATGGATACCCTTTTAGCGCTCAATGGCTATTGTAGGGAATACTAGACAAACAATACTGCTAGACTTCAGGCCTTGGTTTCTATTAGTATAAGGCAGTGAGAAGGGGAAGGTCTTTTCAAGGGCTCTTTTAGTCTCACAGGCCACTCCTCTTGTCCTGGAGGGCATACTCATTGGCCATGCCTGGTAGTTAGTGCTGCTTGAATGCCAGTATGGCATAGCAGTAAAAGTGACAGGCTCTAGAACACCCAGGATTGAATTATATAAGCTGCTTAGGGTCTCTACCAGGGGAAAAAGCAAGGTATAAATAAATTAAATAAATAAGCTGAGCTTGAGGGACAGAGAAGATTGCTGGGTGGGAAGAAGAAAAGGAGGAAAAGGAAGGAAGATGGGGGGCTGTCAGGAGTAGAGATGCCACACTCCAGGTGGGACCTACGGATCCCCCTGAATTATACATCTCTAGAGATATCAGTTCCGCTGGAGAAAATGGACACTATGAAGGATGGACTCTACAGCATCATACTCCACTGAGGTCTCTGTCCTCCCCAGACACCATTCCCAAATCTTCAGGCATTTCCCAACCTGGGCCTGGCAACTCTACCCCACCCTCCCATGCCAGTGGAGAGGTGGGAGAGAAGAAATGGGAGGGGATACAGGGGGAAAGGAGGCCATGAGGATTTTCAGCTTAACAACAACAACAGCACGTTACATTAAAAATAATTGCTGTTTGTTCTCTGCTTCTCACTGTGTCAGAGGTATTATTTTTTTAAAAATTCTGTACTACAAAACCATGTTCTGACCTAGCAAGCTAATTGTTCTGCATATGCATCCCATAATGCACATGACTGAGGCATGGCAACTTGCCTTAAAGCCATTTCATGAAAGTATGGCAGGAGTGATCTAAACCAGCAATGTCACTATTTTTGCTTTTGATTCACCCATGTTTTCAGTTACAACTTGTATTGTAGCTCCTCTCTCTTGAAGCCTGAAATGGTAACACTCCCAGGATAGAGGCAGGTGAAAAAGTACAACCACAACAAAACACACAACATGACAACAGCATTTCTTTCTGTGTTCTCCTTCCACCGTGAGAAACTGTATCTTCTTACAGACAATAAGGAAGTCCAACTCTTCAACCACCTCCACTGCCTCAGTCTTTTTACAATTCTTGTATATGTTCACATAGAACAAGAACAGAATACATTATTCTGCTCTGCCCTGTTCATCGCCTTTAAGCATGGTTTCTGTGCCATCCATGGAAAAAAACAATCCTTTATCCAAGCCAGAGATCAGCACCCAAACTCATTTAAAATGCTGGGCCTCAGCCTCTAAACCTACCAAGTAATACTCAAGAAAAGAGACTATGTCTGAAAGTCTGCAGAGTGCCTGCCCGCCTCTGCACATGGGCCACCTGCTGTGCTTTCCACTCCCCCTGTCTGTGATTAGGGGGTGGGGCTTCCAAGTAACAGATGTGTCTTCCAGGCAGACTTGAATCTTGGATCTATCTTTTATTGAAGAAACACACGACACAGTGAAAGATTAACAGCAATAAACAAAGCCTGGTATCAGCGGGGGGACTAAGGTGAAATACGTGAAAGAAACTGAAAGCAGGTAACATTTTTATAAACCATGGGGAAACAACTCAACGGGAGCCTAAAACCAATCTTGGGTTTTGTCTGAGGAAACCATGTAAGGTAGAGCTGTAGAGTGAGTGACATTGGGGGCGTTCCATCACTCTAAGGAGATAGGATGTCTATCTTTGTCTTAACCCTCTGACCCCTCCTTTCTCCTGGCTTGTCCTCTCAGGGTCTCTATATGGCCTTCCATAGGTCTCTCCTGTAGACACAATACCTTCATACTCCCACAACACACGGTGTCAAATCAGCTAACCACTTTTTTAACAGGGAAAGTACCCTTTTGATTAGGCCTTTTTCTCTTCTTTTGACTGCAACCTGAATTGGAATGTATCTACTTGGAATAAATCTTTTACCTTTTTTGCAATATACTTCTTTGGGGATTTATTATTATTTGAATTTATTTCCTGCCACTCACGGCAAAGCCGGCTCATGGCGGGTTACAAGATAATAATAAAATGGAATTCCCTTAAAAACTGCACTTAGTTTCATGCTTCTATGGCTGGGCAAAGCTCTGCTATATTCACCAAATATCCCAGTAAGAACACCATGAAAGCAGTTTTATTTTATAAGCCAGACGTGCTTGCCTGTTTCCACATGCACACATTCACATCTCTTTTTACGCTGTTCTTGATTTCCATCAACCATGGGAATTTGGGCAGATTAAGGAAGCTGCTGTGAAAGCAGAAGAGGAACGTGAAAGTGGCAGAAAGAAATGCCTTGCTGTTCCCCACGACTTAAAAAAACCCCAAAACTTCACAGGGAAAATGCTTCATACAGCCCCATTTATCTCATTTAGAAATCATGAACCTGCATCCTAAGATTATTGCAATGGAAGGGGGAGGACATGGTGGGTTGGCACAAGGCACAAAGAACAGAGGCTTGAAGTGTCTAAGATGTATCTAGTCCAGGGGTAGTCAAACTGCAGCCCTCCAGATGTCCATGGACTACAGTTCCCATGAGCCCCTGCCAGCAAATGCTGGCAGGGGCTCTTGGGAAATGTAGTCCATGGACATCTGGAGGGCCACAGTTTGACTACTCCTGCACTAAAGGCTTCCCAACAGTGGTACTTACTTTGAGCTTATTGGGGAGCCACATTTGCTCTCCACCATCAACCTAAAGGGCTACTTGCCTACTGAAGGGCATGCGTGCTCAGATTTGGGCAGCAGACGCAGGCTCACCCGCTCTGCCTCGTGCTGATGAAAAACACAAGAGGGCAGTGACCGAAGGGAGGGAATCTCAGGCTTCTCACTGCAGGAGCTTCCCACGGTTGGTTTGGTCACCAGCATCCCAGTCAGTCTTGCAGGCTGGTTCACAGCAGGAGCAAGGAGCTTGGGCACTCCTCTTTGTTCTTGCTCTCTAGCCATAAGGAGACCTGTATCTCGATTGCTTCGAACCAGGGGGGGAGGAAGGCAGCAGTGAAAGAAGTGAAGGTGTTTAAGGCTTCCTAGTGAAGAAACCTGTCTGCAACACTGATAAGCCTCTCTTCCCAGGCAGAAAAAGCTCCTATAATGGGAAGGCTGTGTGCCCTCGACTTTCCTACCTGCCCCCTTGCTCTCTTTTCAGCATGAGATGCTGCAGCTCAGGAGAGGAAGGGAGATTGCCAAAGGTGGCTGGGGAGAAAGGCAAGTAAAACCACCACTGCACGGTGGCCAGTCAGCACTTTTTCTGACTGTGGCTGTGCTGGTGGCAATGGTTTTATTCTCTTTTCTCTGTGTCCAGCTTTCTTCCTGACAGCTGTAAAGGTTGTAGAGAGGGGGCAGGGGATTTTTGGAGAGTAAGGACCCTTTACGCCAACACCTGAAAAGAGAAGGCACCTGAGGAAGACTCACAGCTTACCCATTGTCTCAGGCAGCAATTGTTTCAAGGTGGGAACACCTGCCAGCACAAGCCCACTGGACCAGGGCCTTGTTCATGTCCCCCCAAAACAGGCCAGGTGCCATATTAGGGGATGGTACTGAGACAGTCACAGGTGATATGTCCAAGAGCCATATGTGGCACCTGAACCACTATCCCTGCCCTACATTTTATAATTAAGAGAACAAGTTGTATCACTGCTCCCCCTCCCCAATTACTTTTACATGCCAGGGACACAATGAACTTTAGGCATAACCCTGCAAGCCACCTGAGCATGAAAGTAAGGTGGAAAGAGCTTGCCCTCCCATGAACAACATCTGATGGGGTTGCTTACATCGTCAGCGCTACTTTTGAAGTTCTTCTTGAATCACGAAAGCACTGCTGGTAGTGAAGAGCCTTGATCTCTCTTGCAGGACACCTATAATCTGATGGATGATGATTAACATGGAATGAAGGCAAGGCACTGCTGACAAGCAGGCCAGGTTATTTCCAGATTCCTTGCACTACTAGGTTTTTATCTGCTCTGATAACTACCAAATGAAGTCCTAGGAAGAATAAACAAGGGCTAAGTGTACATAGAAAATGGAATAGCGATCAGTTCCCATTAAAAACAAAATGCTTCTGCTATACAACATGATAACCAAAATCCTGCTGCCAGCTCTAAGGAGAACGGCATCTTATCTTACAGTTCTGTATTCTTCACCATATATGGACATCAAAGTCCAAGGATTAGATCCAGGTATGAGGTGAGATACAGATGTTTGTGCACATATAGGCTATCTTTTGCATTCCTCAGTCTGTTTGCTGCCTTTCCCGGCAAGCTATGGACGTCTATGAAGGTTTGTTTATTTATGTACTTTATTTCTGGTCTGCCTTTCTCACGGAGAATCAAGGCAAACAATCAATAAAAACAAGAATGGCAAGATAGACAGAACCAACCAAACATTAACACAGGAGGCAACAACAAGAGCTCTGCCCTTTTTAGTTGTGTTCAGCCCCAGCTGAATCATGAATGCAGAATGTGGCCATTTTGGTGAAACCAGCCATAGTTTCCCAGACCAAAGGAAGAAGTCAAGTTGTTGGTTTATATACCCCACTTTTCAAAAGAGGCACAAAGTGGCTTACAATCGCCTTCCCTTCCTCTCCCCTTAACAGATACTCTGTGAGGTAGGTGGGACTGAGACAATTCTGAGAGAACTGTGACTGGCCCAAGGTCATCCAGCTGGCTGCATGTGGAGGAGGGGGTAATCAAACTAGCTTCTGTCATTCATAGCCACTACACCAAGCTGGCTCTTAAAGGCCAAATACTATTTATTGTCAGCTACATGGTAAATCAGAAAAGGGCTGATTTACTATAACAGAAGCATAAACAAAATCAGAGTCCAGTGACAACTTTAAGACCAACAAAGATTTAATCCAGGCGTGAGCTTTCGAGTGCAAGCACTTTTCCTCAGACTATGAACTTCCATCATGACAGTGGGAATATAAAGCAAAAGTTAATTCTGTTATATTAGTAAACTGTGTCACAACATTTTTCTGGTTCTGGGAACCATTCAAAGGGAGCGAAAGAGTTCCTGATCCTTGTTTAACTAAGAAGCATAAACGTGAGGGTTGTAAATAGAATTCATGCTTTTTCATCTATGTAACTGTGTGTTTCTTTTTCCCTCCAGTTTCCATAGTACTCTGCACTCCCAGGAATGTGCTGATCATGGCAATGTATGCAGAGCTCACATCTGGCCATGGGACAAATGTATTTGTATATTAGGGGAAATAAAAAAGCATCCAAAGACTATCTTAGGTTTTAATCTGTCTAAATATCAAAGAATGAAATCTCTCTCACAATTTTTAGAACAATTATTATTTGCAAGTGGAACTACAGCCAGGGTGGTATAATGGTTAAGAGTTTTGGAATAATAGAAGAAGAATTGGTTCTTATATGCTGCTTTTCTCTACCTGAAGGAGTCTTAAAGCGGCTTACATTTGCCTTCCCTTTTCTCTCCCCACAACAGACACCCTGTGAGCCCTGATATTACTGCTTGGTCAGGACAGCTTTATCAGTACTGTGGCGAGCCCAAGGTCACCCAGCTGGCTGCATGTGGAGGAGAGGGGAATCAAACCCAGCTTGACAGATTAGAAGTCCGCGCTCCTAACCACTACACCAAGCTGGCTGTATTGTTATAACAGCTGAGAGACCTGGGTATGAATCCCCCCTCATGTCATGTACGCTCACTGGGCCTACCTTGCAGGAGGATCAAATGGAGGAGAGGAGAATGCTGTAAATTGCCTTGGATCCCCATGGGGAGAAAGGCATGGTACAAATGACGTAAAATAAATAAAAACGTTAAAAAATTCTTTCCTGGGGGATCAGGGCAGCTCCTTGGAGAAAAATTTAATTGCTTCTTTTTTTTTGCAATCCACGGTTTATAAAGGGCAATTTCATTTGCTTCATGGTCAACATTCTGCTCGTCAAATCTGACACCACCACCAATCTATCCAGTGTAATGTTTTTAAGTGCTGCCCAAGGAAGAGAGGCCCAGCTGAAGTCATATCATGGACAATAGTCAATAGCAGAACAGCTGTGAATAGCTTCAGTTCCTTGTCACAGGGTAACACAAACATAGAGGAATTGCCATGCAAAAGGCAGCTGACTGGATAAGAACCAATAGGCACAGTGTTAGATGCTGATGTATATTAACACAGCCAACTTCTACCTAAAACTTCTAGGCATATAGCAGATCCAAACCAACAGGATGTAGGAATATCCCATTTCCCAAATACTGACCATGGGGATTTTTGCTCATGACTTGTAAGGGTCCTGAGCCAGATGTTTAGACCAAGAAGTTACCATGAGTCTTCTGCAACTTATTCCTCTCTCTTTTTCTTTTTTAAAAGGAAAATGGTGATAACACTGTTGCTACCATCAGTAAACTAGTTGAAAACCAGTGTGCTGAAAAACCAGTTGGCAGAAGCAAGGTGCAACTACTAGTGTTCCCACAAAAGAAGCAAAACAAAACCATGAACACTAGAGCAAAACAATGAGTATCTAGTTTTCAAAATGTAATTACAAATGTATTTGTACAGAAACTGCATAACCGTTTAAAGATGATTTAAGCAGCAAACATACCAGCATGGTTAGCAGCAGTTCAGAAGACAATTTCAGCTGAAAAATCCATACCCATCGTATCTAAGCACACAACTAATCCTAGTGGAATTCCGGCACCTCTTCTTTGCAGTCATCTTGGGAAACCTGACATTTTAAATACAAAGAAAGCAAAACTGACGGGTGTTAAAATGGCATGTCAAGGAGGTATGGAAGGTCTGAAACTGAAAGACAGACTTTGATAAACCAGAGTCATAAAGAAGCAGAATGGCAACTAGTATGATACAGATGTGGAGGCCCACAGCAGAGGGAGATCAAGGACTGGTAGGTATGTGAAGGCCCTGGGGAAAATAATGGCTTTTCCCCTGAAAACTTTTTTTTAGTTTTTCCAATGAAGAACTGGAAATTCAATCCAATGAAGAACTGAAATGTCAGTCAAATGTTTAATCAGGGCTCCTCTTGCCTTTTTGTTATCGGAATACCAGATCCCCTGGTCCAGGGGTAGTCAACCTGTGGTCCTCCAGATGTCCATGGACTACAATTCCCATGAACCCCTGCCAGCGTTTGCTGGCAGGGACTTATGGGAATTGTAGTCCATGGACATCTGGAGGACCACAGGTTGACTACCCCTGCCCTGGTCATCTCCTGGTCCTGTGGCATGCCATGGTCCCATCTCTAGCAAGTGACTTATTATTTTCTTTTTCCATATCAGTTAGATTCCTTCAGTAAGCAGTTAACTGAGTGTTGTAAGAAACTGCCACTTCCTGCTTCTTCTTTGCTTATAACAAACCATATATCTTTTGTTTCAATCAGCTGTAAGGAAAAGATTTAAGAAGGTACCTCTTTTTCTCAATAGTAGTTGCAGCTATTATGCACTTACAAAGAACCTCAAAACTTCTGCACCTTGTTCACTGTTGGTTTTCAGGGGATTGTACCCTCCTGTCCTCTGGAGGGCAAATGCAGACTGGAATAAGGGCAGAAGATGCTCTGCAGCACATACATATTGCTTTTTCCCTTACAGAGTTACAGAGAGCTGTAACAATGCTGCTGTCACAAGAAATCTAAGAGGAGGAAGGAAGCTTTTTTTCTTCCATTGGCCTGGCAACAGTGTAGGAGAAAAGGACTGTGCAGGAAATAGAAGCCAACTCCCCTGGCCATGACAATGCGTTTGCAGAACAGATACAACAATGATGTTGCAGTTACCACAAGGTAAGAAAAGAGGAAAGGAGAGACCTTGTCATCTTCCTGCAGAGTCTCTGTTGGTTGCAGCACTGCCTTGGAACAAGTAAAAATTGAGGGCCCATACTTCAGGAACAGAGCAGCCTGATGTTGGTAAAGTCCTTCCTACTCCCTCTTTAGCTCTGCTGACTGACATTTTCATTGCACGTAAACATGGCTCCAGCAGGAATTCTTGGAAGAACTGATGACCAGAGAGACTGTCATTACACAAATATCCTTGGTAATAAATCCCGCAGTACACACTATTGAAGGGATGGGGGGAAGCTGGGATTTGATGTGTCTCGCAATTCTCACTAAAATCAGAGATCTCGTTAGATTTATATTGCACAACTGGAACCTCAAAGTTAGCTGTAGAGGGAAACATTTTCCCATCCACCTTGATAAACAATTCTATGGTAATACAGGACTGCCATATCAATAGAATTTCTGCGATACGTGAAATAAAACATGGAAATTAATCCTGTCCATAATAAATGAAAATAATAAAAGTAACTAGAAGTCACTGACAGTTGTACCATTCTGCCTTGAGAAACAAGCTACAGATTAATTTCCTTTTTTAATGTCCTCTCTCACCATATTTGGAGGCATCTTAAACATGGCATGGAGAAAGAAGACAGTTCAAAAATAGATATACACAAATTCTCAAGGGCGGCTCCCTGCTTTTTGATGGCATTCCGCCAGAAAAGAGACAGTGCAAACAGTTTGTTAGGATCAGAGATGGTGAAATATGGTGTGTGTGTGTGTGGGGGGGGGGGAACCTAACTCTCTGGGTGGCCTTGGACAAGCCAGACTCATAGCTGAGGGATTCTGCTACGAGGCCACCCAGAATGCTTTCAGTCGAGCTAGAGTTTTCACAAATATCTCTCCTATACCTAAATAATATTCCTTGCACTGGCTCTCCCACTGGCAAAGAATATCACACATTTGGCATACATACATTCCTCCAGGTCCTCGCCATACCACATGCAGCATATGCTGGTTTCTCATCTAGCTACATTATAAATAAACAAGGGTGGGCTACAGCAGCAAGGCAGTGACACATGATCTGGCTTCAGAGAAATAACGCTGCTACAAAAATCTGGCACTCTGTACTGCTTCTTTAGGATATGATTCCTTGCTTTCAGGATTAGTCACAGGATGCCAAAGCAAGAACATGGGAAGATCTCAGCTGGCATGTATCCTCAAAGAGCAAAATGCTGCATCAGCCTTCTGTCCTTCAGTACTGCTATCCACTAGAAGCAAAAAATTATACTTTGGAGAGAAGAACAAAAGCTGACTGACTTCTTTCCCAAGGATCATAGGAAGCTATGGGGTCAATTGATGACCTGAGATAAAACTGAAAATATGGTACATTCAGAAACAAAAATTGCAGACAAAAAAAAATCCTGTACACAAAAAATTCCGCACACAATTGGAATTATATCTGTGAAAGAAATGGCATGCCCAATCAAATACTTTAAATTACACAAAAACTGAGGGATACTAGACAACGCTCACATTCCTAATCTCTTCTCGGGAAACAAAAAGAGAAGAACCCCCCCCTTTTATCTAAAGCTTTCCCTTCCCCCTGTGTTCAGGGAATGTTCTGCAAAAGAATGAGTAGACTATTTTGATGAAAATAATGAACTCTGGTTGTTTTCTAGTTTTTGGTTTCTACAGTACTGACTTCCAATCAGCACAGGACCCTTTTCATTGCTCTCCACTGGCTCCTTCACTGATTTAGAGCACATTATGTATTAGACACGCATGTATTAGATGTGCATTTAGCATAAATACATCCTCCCAGGTCCTCACCATTCAGACCACATTAGGTTCCCATCTAGCTACATCAGAAACAAACATGAGTTCCTTATAGGAGCAAAGTAGCAAAGCAGCAAAGCTTAGAAATGGGGAGCAGGGATAAGCAACACTTTTCAAGCTCTTTATATACAGGAAAAAACAAAGTAGAGAACATGAGCCACTTATATAGTGTTACTTGACGAAGTAACCAGAAGATCTGGGAGACCCAGGTTTGAATCCCCATTCTGCCATGGGAGCTCGCTGGGCGACCTTGGGCCAGTCACAATCTCTCAGACTAACCTACCTCACAGGATTGTTGTGAGGAAAAAATTTAGAAGAGAATGAGGTACGCTGCTTTGCCCCCCTTGGGGAGAAAGATGAGATATAAAGTTAAACTAATAAAAATAAAAGGAAACCTACGAAGACACAGAGGATTATGCTCTTCTTCCTGTTGAATTACAGAAGCTTTTTCTTCTGCTTACTACACTGGGAAGGACCTGCATACCTGAGGGACCATCTCTCCCTATATGCCCCCCCCCCGAAGAGCTCTTTGTTGGTTGTCCCTAGCCCCAGAGAAGTGTGCCTGGCCTCAACCAAAACCAGGGCCTTTTTGGCCTTGGCTCCAGCCTGGTAGAATGAGGTGCCATCAGAGATCTGGGCTCTCACAGAGCTCCCAAAGTCCTGACAGGGTTTTGTTTGAGGCCAAGGCTGCATTCTTAACCATCTGAAAGGGGCCCCCTGCCTCGCCCACACCCACGCTTCTGCCTGAGCCACTCCCCTGTCAGGATAATTATTCTTCCATGAGCAGCTTTAACATCAAGCCTGGGAGACAGATCTGTTATGCCAAATGCGTGTCTATAAGGACACGTGTCTAAATTTAGTTGTGGGGAATCAGCTAGTAGAGCCAGCAAGAGGCAGCGTGGCGTAACGTGGGACCTTATATTGCACAGTTTACTGGGTAATTATGTCACTGAGATAGAACCAAGGCAGACAATGATCTAAACATGAAAGGATTTTATTAACACACACTAATTAGACAAAAGACAACACATGCGTACTCTAGCAAAGAAATGTACATTCCTAGCCACTAGCACACAAGGAAAAGGCTTCTAGGGGAAGAACCTATACTAAGGGTTGATTGGAAGTGATATCTACCTGTCTTCTGGGTGGAGCAGAGTTCCGGAGGTCCAGGGAAGCAATTTGGGGCGACGGACGAGGGACCAAGACGAACGTCGGACAGAGTTTCTGTAGCCTGGAAACTGACTGCAATTTGTGGCTGTGGGAGCCCAATATTTAAAGGAAATTTGTGACCTGAGGTGATAGGGGGCAGATCCTATCTTGTCCAGGGCTTGGACAAAGAGTTTGATGGCTGGAGCCGGGTCCCAACAAAGACACGGGTTGCTGAGACAAAGAAACTAGCTGCTGGGAATATGAAGAAATATTTCCTGTCTAGAAGGGCTGATGGCCCATTTCTGGCAAATCCTGGATGATTGCTTGTGCCTGGGGATAGTGGTAAGGGAAAAGACAAAGGCCAAATCTTGGATTAGATTTGGTGCTGAAAGAGAGTGGCCAGTTCCCTTTACAAGACAATGTGCTTGGCTGGCTGGAGGGGAGTCTTGGGTAGGGTGCCTTTGTCTCTCTGTACTTGCCAGATGTGCTGACAAACTCCTCTTTTGTTTGCAAGCAAGTCGGTTGGGGGAAGCCTAACTCCAAGTCCTGCTTCAGAGCCAGAAGTGGGTTTTAGTTGCTCTCCCATTATGCTTTGCAAGGCTTGACCTGGCTTTTCTCTCTCTGGTGCCAGGGTCTGCTCAGGAGTGTCAGGAAGGGTTGACACGGGTGCGCCAGCCTTTGATGGAGGGGTGGCAGCCCACATAACAATCCCCCCCTTCATTTGGGAACTACAAAGAGTGGAACTCTTTGGAACGTTCACAAATGACCAAAACACATGTAAGCAAAGATAAACTGTCCACAAAAGAAAATAGTCAGAAAGACTTTTGGGAGGGTGAGGTAGGTTTCCAGTTCTTGCCACTAGAACAACTTCCTACTCTATCAAAGCCAACTTAAAAGCAAAAATAGTATTAGGAGCTAAGGGCTGGTCCCTTTTAGCTGTCTGTGGAAATGTGCTGGCAAAGTGAAAACTGAATCTTTTTCCTTATGACAGGTATGGGCAGTTATTTCTAACATGCGGGCAGCAATCTACCTTACAAATACAATCTATAATAAAACATTATTCTAAATATCATTAATTAAAATTACATTAAAATGCTTAAATCCTAAGGGAAAATACACACACATACACATCAATACAACAATACAATAACAGTAAATGAAATAAAATACATAATTCTCATGGAGGGAAAGAGTTTAGGCACCTTTCCCTTTAGGTCAAATGTCCAATCCGGTGGGTCTAGCAGCTGCAATTGCTTTGCTGCTAGTCAGTCCAGTCCATGTGTAGGCTAGAGTCAAAAAAATTTCAATCAAAGATGAATTTTTATTCCATCACCATCTTGAGTTGGTAGACAGCAAGGGCTGCTGTAGGTGATGCAGGTCCACAGCTGTAGAAGAAAATTGCAGTGGAACAGAGGGCTCTTGTCCATGCTGGTGAAAGGCAGAAAAGAGTTCAAATCAGAGTCCATAGTCCTTGGGGCTGCAGGAGGTATCTTCCCGGAATACCTAGGCAGGGGAAAGCAGGAAGCATAATAGTTCTAAGCCAACTCCAGGTCAGGAGGTGAATTGCAGTAGCAGCCAGTAGAGGGCGCAGTGTAGACCAAGGGTCCATTATGGGTACGAGGCAATCGGGTACAGTCTATTGAATTGTCCCTTTTCCCAGCAGGCGAGGCAGAAAAGGACAATGACCAGGGTGATCTGGCAGATGAGGATGATGATGGGGTGCATCTTGAAGTTGATGGCACTGGTAGCATTGCTTGACCATCTTAGGAGGGATTCCCACCACTGGTGATGTCCCAAGTTAGTAATCTTAGTGGCTAAAGTGGAGATCTGGTTACCGTTATCAGTGATGATCAGGATGGCAGCGTCTCCAGCTGCTTTCACTGCTTCCAGGGTTTTCCAAAGAGCAGGATGCATGAGGAGGTGGTGGAGGGGTTCCATACCAAGTCCCAGGACGACAGGAGAGATATGGGAACTCTTGCTTCGTCCAGAGGACAGCGGCGTAAATGAAGACCCATTCATGGATTGAGTACATTTTACAGAAACAGTGATTAAATAATGGTGCCATGGGCTGGATCCGGTGATAACCAATGGCCAAATTATACTCTTGGGTCATGTCCAAAAGAGCATTTTTCCTGATCAATTTTTGGTGGGGGCAAGGCACGGGTGATGTGCCTCTAGGGCTTCACTGTCACAGATGAGGCCTTATTTCTCCCGGCATTGGCAACCTTGGACATTGACTGTCTGCCAACCCGTAGAAGAGAGATCCTAGCCCAGTGGCTAACATAGAGGATGTCTCCGGACTGAGTTAGAAGTCCAAGAAGAACTACAGGGTGAATTTGAAAAAAATTCCGGTGGAACTACTGTGGCCACGAACAGGCGGAGCAATCCCGGCTCAATCTTGACATGCAAGAGAGCCCACCAATCAAATAGGGCAGCTTCATTCGGCATGAGGGTTGCCATCATGAACTGCTTTACTTAATGTGGCCCTCAGATTTAGGTCTGATTAGTTCGTGACTAGGGCCAAATTAATAGAGTGAGCCTGCGCACATGCGAGTGCCAGGGAAACGTTCACTCATTGAGTTCATGGAGTGCTGTACTTCTACAACAATCTCCAGAGAAATTTGGACTGGTTTGGCCAGTCGAGAGGTGGCATCAGTTGCTACTGCCAGTTTATTTGTCAGAACTACATTTTTTTTTGCTACATCGATCTGGGAAGCACCCATGCCAATTGGGGCTAACCAGATGGATACATTTATTTGTGTAAGGTATTCTCCCCCCCTCGCGTCCGAGAGTGGGCAAGGTCTTTGTCCCTATTTCCCTTTACCCTGGATCAAACTGGAGGAAGGTTTCTGCCACACCTTCCAAAGCAGGCTCTCCTGAATTGGTCAGTGAGAGTTGTTTGAACACAACTGTTGTGGTGGGGGCTGGAGGTTTGACCTCCAGGGGCTCTTCAGTGGCGCAATCCTCCTGGGGATTGTCCAATTGTCCTTTCCATTCCTTGAACTGGACACAATGGAAATACTTCAACCAGATGCTCCCATTCTTAGGCAGAGCAACCTGGTATCCCTAAAGGGAAAGACTGTTCCTGTGCATGGGCAGAAGGTCTTTATTGGCTGCTTGATAAGCTAGATTTTCATTCAAAACAAAAAAAAAATGACAAAAAGAATATGTTCTAATTGCCAATTAAAAATAAAAAGACAAAATGTAAAAGGGAAGAAAAATCTGTAAAGGACGCATTTCCCAAAGAGGATCTGTGACTTCCCCCCCTTGCTTCCCTGAGGTGGGAGTCGGTCTTTAAAGCAACAAAACTTCTTCCCTTCCCGATTTGAGAAGAAAGAATACTTTCTGTGCTGTTAAAGTTCCTTAGTTATGTAGATTATTTGCTTCCCTGGGGGAGAGCAAGGCATGAGTCATAGGCCTGAGTGCCTAGGAAGGCAGTTAGACAAAGAGAGTCTGTTTTTATATTGCAAAATAGGGGCTGTTTCAGTGTGACTGCATCTATCAGTGGAGGCTCTACCAATTGTAGCCAAATTTAAAATTTGGAAGTTTAAAAGTAAAAATGGAAGCACACATGTTGAACAATTATTTTTCTGTGTAAATTAACTCAGTGGCACTGGAACTATTTGTGGAAGTTGAGAAAATAAGCTGATTATCTCATTGAATTGGAAATCTGTTAACTTTGCTTGCAACATTAACTGGAAGGAGGGAAGCTAAGAGTAAATTGAAAAAGAATGTTGTCCTTGCAACACATTCTTCCCTGTCAACTTGGATTTTGGAACTCTGTACAGGTTCAGAGGCAGGATTTCCTTCCTGACTCTGAGATGGGGGAACTGAAAATATTTCCTCTTCTTTAAAGACAAGAGGTAAAGCTGGGTTGCTGGATCTGCTGTATTTTCTTTTCAATTTATTATCTGTGTGGCTTTGGAAATCTAGCACATTTTGCAAATGTGTTTTTACTTTAAAAAGTTCACCCTGCAATTCCTTGTTTTTCTCATTAAGATCTTTAATTTCTAGATCTTGTTTCTGGGTAAGTGTTTTAAATTTCTCTATTTCCTTCTGCCAATCCTTAGGGGATTCAGAAGAAATTTCTGTGGGCCTAGTTCTTGTCTCCATCTCTGGCTCAGATCTGAGCATTTTCCTGGTTTTCCTCTTCCTCATGGCCTTCACAAAGGCACACATGAGCACAGATGTGGGTTGGTTATCATACTGGGTCATGTCTGCCCCAGTATTTCTAAGTTCCCGCCACAGAAAAATCCGGTCACTAATTTTATTCTGCTGCTGAGGGGCAGAATCTCTATTAGGTTTGGGATTATTCTGGGGGAAGTTACTATAAGAAAAACCACTCTGTGTCTTATCCCTGTTTTGGGCAGGGGAAGGTGGCTGTGGGTGCTCTGCTGAGTTAGCAGTAAGCTTCCCATAGGCAAGGGCTAGCTTTCCCAGAGGCTGCCTGTTGAACTGGGCCATGTCCAATCTGGCCTCCTTGCGCCCGGCCCAGTAGTATCTCCTTAGGAAGGTTTCCGAGTGCTGAGACCAATTCTGGGCAGAGGGAACTGCCTGCTGAGGGTTCCCAAGAGGTGCTGGGGGAGGCACAGCAGTTTGGGTGCCAAGGGAAGACTCTGCACTTTGGCCAGAGGGGTTTTTCTCTGCTCCAAAGCTGCTGTGTCTCTTGTTTCTCCTACGTTTCAAATGCGGGCCACTGTTAGCATAAGTGACCGCCTGCACTGGTTCCTGGGAGCCTTTCTTGGGATGCTTGACTCGAGAACCTTGAGCATAGGCCGCCTCACGGAAAAGGTCGCCAGCAAGCCGTACCTTCTCCTTGAGCGCATACCAAGTGATGTTGGTCGGGTTGAACAAGCCTATAGCAATTTTTGTTCTGGTGTTAAGACCATTGTAGAACGGAGTCTTAAAATTGTCTACATTAAAGTTCCATATACCCTGAGCATTTGCCTGAACCTTCTCAGCTAACTGCGCAAGGAAGCACTTGTGGCTTGAATAGCTTTCAGGGTTCTCATCCGGGCCTTGCTTGTCCATGAGGAACAGTAGCTCCGCTGATTGGCCCGGCCATAGCAACTTGGCTATTTCACGGGCCCAATTCATTGGACCTAACTGTGCCATTTTACGTTGGAGTAGGCCATTCCGTAAGGCTTGTGCGTCTGGTCCAGTAGCGCACACCCTTACCAATTGGCATAGATCCTCCCCGCTGGCAGTGGGGTACTGCTCTAGGGTTGAATACAGCCATTGCACGCCAGTGTCCCTGTTGAGAGGGCCCAACTGGTCACCAATAGCCTTCGCTTCATGAGGCTTCCAAATCATGACTCTCTCCTGGTTGGTAACCTCGACACGGCCGTTTGCCATGTGTCTCCGGACTGTCTCATGCTGGACGGGATGGACCGGAGTGGGGGTTTCCGTCCAATCAAGGTGGATTGGCGGATGTGAGACAGCCTCTGCTGGCAGTACCTGCTCTGTGTGAGACAGGTCTGGCAGGGCAGGGAGCGTCTCGGGGTGCACAGTTGCAATGAGAGCAGTCTGAAGCCCCAATTTTTGCTTCAGACTTTCAATTTCATGGCGGCACGCATCATGGCTTATGGCTGAGACTTGTGCTGCTTTTTCCCTAGCCAGAAATTGTGCTGCACTCTGTGCCTGATCATGCAGCTTGCCCAATTCTTTCACCTTAGCAGAGGCCTCTTCTGCTCTCAGAAGAGCCTGTTGGCACTGGAGATCTTTCTCCTGTACCAGATTTGCATAGTGGTTTTTGTCCACGAGCAAGTCAAATTTCTCTCCTTGCAACTGTTCTATTTTTTGGTGGAGCTTGCTAATTACAGCATCTCGCTCCCCGATTTCTCTCTCAAGATCTTTACTTTCCAACGCTGTTTGGAGTTCTCTAATCTGTGCCACACTGTCCTGCAGCGCAGTGTAGAGACCCCAGGCAGCGTGGGTACTCACACTTCCCAGTTTCAGCCTCCTGGAGTCACAGTAAGACTGAAAAGTCTCTGTAAGTTTCTCCAGGGGATTTGGGTCTTTAAAGAACCCAGGTTTCCAGGGGTTGCGCCCCTTTGACATGACCCACTTGGTCAGCTGGTCTACCCTGTCCTTGTTCTGAAAGGCTTCAGCAAGAACAATCTTTGCAGCCATCTCTTATGGCAGCAGTTACCCAAACACTCAAAGAGAATGCAGCAAAAGAAAGACCAGGTCTGTGTCCCCTGTGTCTGCAGAATGGTCACAGCCTGCACCAACCCTGATTCATGGTATATACAGCACATGAACAGGAGGAAACAAAAGGGGGGTGGGGGTTGGCACGGTGTCCTTTCTTGCCCTGCACTTAACGGGAGTGCCCGAAGTCAGGAGGAGCACCTGCAAACCTCGACTGATTCACGGTATCTACAGCTCGTGATCAGAAGAGGAGGGAGAAGAGCCCTAATTCATGGTATATACAGCACATGAAAGGGCCAACCTCAGCTCTGCCTTAGCGAAGGTCAGATGCGTGAGGGCGGGGTTCCCTATCGCACGCTACCGTGGTGGGAGACACCCTGTGGGTCTGAAAGATGCAATGTGGGGTCCCCACAGAGCGACAGTCAAAACCCACAACAAATTCCAAGTGAACACCGTTTTAGCCCACGGCCAACAGGCTTTGCAGTACTGAAGGGAAGGAGGGGAACGGAAAACAGCCCACCCAGAATTCACACAACAGCAATTGGCAAACACACTCACACAACAAAAGCCACTAGTTCATCTCAGAGACTTTTCCCCTACGTCACAGAGGTTTTAAACCGAGGTAGTTGCGCCTCTGCTTTTACCACGGAATAAAAGCCCTGGGGCAATTGCCCGCGTGATCCACCAGATCTGTTACGCCAAATGCGTGTCTATAAGGACACGTGTCTAAATTTAGTTGTGGGGAATCAGCTAGTAGAGCCAGCAAGAGGCAGCGTGGCGTAACGTGGGACCTTATATTGCACAGTTTACTGGGTAATTATGTCACTGAGATAGAACCAAGGCAGACAATGATCTAAACATGAAAGGATTTTATTAACACACACTAATTAGACAAAAGACAACACATGCGTACTCTAGCAAAGAAATGTACATTCCTAGCCACTAGCACACAAGGAAAAGGCTTCTAGGGGAAGAACCTATACTAAGGGTTGATTGGAAGTGATATCTACCTGTCTTCTGGGTGGAGCAGAGTTCCGGAGGTCCAGGGAAGCAATTTGGGGCGACGGACGAGGGACCAAGACGAACGTCGGACAGAGTTTCTGTAGCCTGGAAACTGACTGCAATTTGTGGCTGTGGGAGCCCAATATTTAAAGGAAATTTGTGACCTGAGGTGATAGGGGGCAGATCCTATCTTGTCCAGGGCTTGGACAAAGAGTTTGATGGCTGGAGCCGGGTCCCAACAAAGACACGGGTTGCTGAGACAAAGAAACTAGCTGCTGGGAATATGAAGAAATATTTCCTGTCTAGAAGGGCTGATGGCCCATTTCTGGCAAATCCTGGATGATTGCTTGTGCCTGGGGATAGTGGTAAGGGAAAAGACAAAGGCCAAATCTTGGATTAGATTTGGTGCTGAAAGAGAGTGGCCAGTTCCCTTTACAAGACAATGTGCTTGGCTGGCTGGAGGGGAGTCTTGGGTAGGGTGCCTTTGTCTCTCTGTACTTGCCAGATGTGCTGACAAACTCCTCTTTTGTTTGCAAGCAAGTCGGTTGGGGGAAGCCTAACTCCAAGTCCTGCTTCAGAGCCAGAAGTGGGTTTTAGTTGCTCTCCCATTATGCTTTGCAAGGCTTGACCTGGCTTTTCTCTCTCTGGTGCCAGGGTCTGCTCAGGAGTGTCAGGAAGGGTTGACACGGGTGCGCCAGCCTTTGATGGAGGGGTGGCAGCCCACATAACAGTTTAACTGACAGGGCATCTGCTCCATCGAAAAGCGGCAGAGGCTAATTGATTCCTTGTCCAGTGCACACATGCATGTAAGGGACAATGGGCCAGCACTCGTTCGTAGGTCCTCTTGATAGTAGAGACAATTCACCTAGATTTGTTTAGGCTTCGACCTGTGCTTCTTTGGTGGTGGTTCAGAAGAGGATCTGGTGGGAAGTTTCTCAGGTGTCTTGGAACATCTTCAGCTGGGATCCTACTTTAGAACCAAGTGGGGTCAGAGGCCATTTGGGGATTCTACTGGGAAAGATGACTTTGCTGACAAGTTAACAGCTGTAGAGTTAGTCTTTTCCAATAAAGCGGCTTTGAGGAAAGTGGGGTGATCAGCCTTGGCTTTCTGGGTGGCAGATCTTTCAAGCCAATGAGTTATGGCTTTCCCGCAGACAAAAAGGCAGAGTGTTTGTCCATTCTCAACAACTTTGTTGAACAAAAGGGCCACTTTTTCAACACCTACCTTTTTTTTTGGGGGGGGGGGAGACCAAAAAAACAGGCGTCAAGAACTGTTCTTCTCCAGTAGCAGCTTAGGAGAACTGAGGTAGTGTGTGGAGCCCCTCCCTGGAGCCAGTGAATGTTGGGTGAGGAAACAGCCGCCTGTTGAGAGGGGGTCTGTTACACAACACTGGGCAGAGGGCTTACAGCACAGCTGCAGCAATGCTTAATCACAGGAACAGAATTCTAAGTCATCTACTTTTACTATGGCAACAGCCCAAACCTATACACAGCTAGGTGTGTCTGGTCCATCTCATTCCACATAGGATTGCATTGTTAGTAGATTGACTGCCTTTGGGAGTAGGATGTCCAAGGTATAGCAAAAGGCATGTAGCTACAGAGACAAAAACCTTGTGTTATACTGGAATTTGTTCAAAATGGTGGGAGAAGTCACATTCCAAAATAGTAAAAGATCACATACAGGTAAGGACAGGGGTAGTCAAACTGCGGCTCTCCAGATGTCCATGGACTACAATTCCCAGGAGCCCCCTGCCAGCGAATGCTGGCAGGGGGCTCCTGGGAATTGTAGTCCATGGACATCTGGAGAGCCGCAGTTTGACTACCCCTGGATAAGGACAACAAAAAAACTTCATTTATACAGCAACGTTGGATCTTCTGAAATCACCACCAGTAACTATTCAATCCATGATAACAGTGTATTACAGAATATCATAAGATAAAATTGTGTCCATACTTATGACAATGTGTTGAACGTTCCAAATCCTCCAGGCAAAGCCCTGCCCACGCCAGGAGGCTATGGGAAAGCCACTTGCCAGCTCTTTAAATCTCCCCCCACATACACCCTGTTGGTGCAGAGAAGCCTCCCTGCAGCCTGAAGAGAAAGCAGGGGGGGGGGGGGCAGCAAGCGGCTCTCCTGATGGGAAAGATGCTTGCTCCTTAAACCTCCCCCTTCCCTCAAGCAGTAGGGAGAAGGCTACCTGGAGCCTGTGGCATTCCAGCACGCAACAGGCTTCACTGCTAGTCTGAAATAAAAAGCAGATGTTAATACATGAGATTAAACAGATCACACTTGACAAGGGTACAAATGTAATTATTCTAAAGCCCAGGGAGGCCAGCATGGAAAGGCAGCAGAAATATCCCTTTGACTCTTATTTCACCCAGGGACTGCCCCTGATAGATTTCTCACAGTGGGAAAGAATACAGACAGACGTTAATCCCACTGGATCTGCCTGGAATTACTCCTTGTTAGCAGTTCCTTTTGTGAGTTGCTGAGCCTATAGGACAGGCTTTCTCAACTGGGGTTTCATGGAACCCTGGGGTTTCTTGATGGCCCTGGAAGGGTTTCCTGAATTGGTGATAATTAATTTTGAACATATATATATTTTAAAATTGTTAAACATTTATTGGGTGACATGGTCATCAACCACACCCAAATGGGAAATTTGGGTGTGGGTGTGGCCTGGAGGGGTCCCCAGTGGGCATGTGGGTACAGCTCTGCTTCCCAACCATATTCTGCACAACTGTGCCTGTTCTGGGGTTTTCTTGAAGCCCGAAGAATGTTTCAGGGGTTCCACAATGGTAAAAAAGTTGAGAAAGGCTGCTAGAGGGTGTCCCACCGTCTCCTGTCTCAGCACACCTAGCTCTTCTATGTGCTTCCATGCTATGCCTGCGGCAGAAGAGCAAGATTCAAGAAGGCGCTGCTGAGCCCAGCCACACCTAAAGTCAGACAAGATTTCCAGGGCATAAGCTTTTTGAGAATCAAAGCTCCTTTAATCAGATATCTGGCTAAGGGAGCTGATACGTCAAAAGCCTTATCCTTGAATTCCTGTTGGTCTAAGGTGCTATCTGAACTGCTCTCCATGTGTTTTGTTATAATCACCCCTTCTTTGTCTTTCTGAGCCAGGAAGTGCCTCCTCCCTCTATGGCAGGGGTAGTCAAACTGCGGCCCTCCAGATGTCCATGAACTACAATTCCCAGAAGCCCCTGCCAGCATTTGCTGGCAGGGGCTTCTGGGAATTGTAGTCCATGGACATCTGGAGGGCCGCAGTTTGACTACCCCTGCTCTATGGCTCCCTTTCTTCCCCCAAAAGCTTTCCTTGCAAGCTACCACCAATCAATCACAACCTTCCTAGAGAGGTGAATGCTGCCAGTACCCCAAACAACAGACCCCACTGCCTTGTTTTGGGCTCCTCGGCCCATAACATTAACCTGCTTCACAGGGCTGTTTGGAAGAAAACGGGGAGGGGGGGGGGAGAAAATTGTTTTGGGGGTCCCCCTTGGGAAGGAAGGCAGAGCATAAGCAAACGCTCACGTAATTTTTTAAAGCTTGAACAACCAAACCATGTACAAACTTTCAAGCCCCGCAGGCCATTTCCTTAGGCTCATCGGAAAAAATGATGAGGGAGGAGAGAAGACAAAGTTCAGAGCTCGGCGGCCCCCACGCTGTAGCAAATCTTTGCAATACCTGCCCTCTGCATCTTGCCGGGGTGGAAGAGACAGGAGATTCCGGCATGCCCTTCCGGACGGCCATCTGTCTCACTTACTAAGCAAAACATCCTCGGCGCAGCCCACCTCCCTCCTCCCACCCAGATCCGGAGAAGGAAGGGGGCGGGAAGGGACGTGACACTGACTCAGCCAAGCAGCAGGGACTTACCCAGGGGCTGCGCCGGGACACGCCGCCGGGTTTATGGACACGCTGGGATGACTCCCTCTCCACGCCGCTGGGCAGCCGCCGATCACGCGTGGCCCCCGCTCGCCCATTGGCCGCGGCTTCACACACCTTTGCCGGCGATTGGCCGCGTCCCGCGCCCGCCTTCCCCGACGCCGCGCTGGGGAGCCGCCACCTGAATGGGGAGCTGCCCGCGAACAAAAAGAGAAAAATAAAGGCAGCATCCAGCAGAGAACGCCTGGGGCGGGGGGAGAAGGCGCTTGTCAACAGCTGCTGCCGCCGCCTGCCAAAGCCGGCCAGGGGGAGAGGAGAGGAGGGGAGGAAAAGAAGGGGCTTCCAGCAAGGCCATGCTCAATTTTGGAGCTTCTCCTTTGCAGCTAGCCGTGAGTACAAGGGTCTCTCGCGCGGGCAGGGTGAAATTGGGGCGGTGGGGGCTAAGGGGGCCGAGCGGGGAACTGGTTTACGCGGGCTCGCTTTGGGCTGTCCAGGAGAATCCAAAAGGGGGCTTCTTCCCTGAAGGCGACGCAGGCAGATAGGATCGAATGAATATCACGAGGCTCATATATTTTATTTGTCTGGACTATTCAAGAACCCGCAGTACGTTTTGGTGGAAAGATTGGGGGTCTCCTTGGATAATGGAGGGAGGGGAGCCCTTTGCGTAGGGGGGGATATTTGGGGTTTGCCACGAGGACCCTGGGTGCGGGCGAGAAGATGAGGGTTGCTAGGCAACGCAATAGGATTGGGAAAGGGATTACAAAAAAAAATAAGTTGGCTGGTTTCTGGGGCGAGGTTCTCGGCGACCCCCAAACTGGGAAAGAAGGATGTGGGGAGAAGGGGGGGCTGGCGGGCAGAGGCTGGGGAGCGGCCTGACAACGGAGTTGCGCGAAGAAACCTTCGCGGCTGAGCGAGGCGCAACATATGACTTGGGTATTATTTGCAATTATTGTTATTGCAAAGTTTAAGTAGAGCCCTGTCTGAGCCCTGTCTGAGGGCAAATGAATATGTATATATCTCTCCAGTTTAAACTGGACGCCTGTGGCAAGCCCCACACGAGCTCTTCGGCCCCCGCCGGCCTCACGTGGGAGTCGAGCAGCAGCACACGAGGGCGGGGAGAGCAGAGGGGTCCGGGGCCGCCCAGGGACGGCGGGCAGGATGTGGGCGCGGGGGAAGCGGCCGCTCTGAAAGCCCCAATGGCGGGAAGGATGAGCGCGGCGCTGGGGCGGCTGGCCTGGGCGAGGCCGGCCTTCGGGGAACAGGGGGGGAGGCGGGCGGCGGGGTTAGTGGGCGGCGAGCTTCGGTCCTGGGCGAGGCTGGAGGTGACGCTGCCCGGCTGGCCGTTTCAGGCGAGGCGGCGGCGCCTCAGGGGGCGTCGAGGCGGACGGGGCGAGGCCAGTCTGGAGGGAGGGCGGACGGGCAGGCGAGGTTGAGCGCCAGGAAGCAAGAGGAGAGGCAGGGCGCCGGGACTGCTCCGAGGGGGACAGGCCTTCGGCTGGGAATAGCAGCGCCCATTTTGGACTTCATCCCTGTTCGCGCCCCGTGTTTGCATCCCCCCTTCCTTTTTGTTGGGGGGGGGAGTTCTGGCGGGAATCTCCCCCCCCCCTTTTGTTGTTCAGACGTGATTCAAGCGGGTTGGCCTGAAGTAGCGCAACGACATTTGAGACCAAGAGGACCTTGAAGGCTTTGAGTCCAGTGGCACCTTTAAGACCAACAAAGATTTAATCAAGGCGTGAGCTTTCGAGTGCAAGCACCCTTCGTCAGAATATGATCTTCTTACATGACAGGGAATATATAGCAAAAATCAGTTCTGTTACATCTGTGTCACAACCAGATACAGGCTTTGAAGGCGTTGAATAAATCTTTGTTGGCCTTAAAGGTGCTATTTGGACTCAAATGTTGAAGGGCGTGATTCGTTTGCATCTTTCTCCCCCCCCCCCCCCGCCGCTCTTACCGGGCGTGGTTGAGAGGCGCATGAGCCAGCAACCTCGCTATGCCTTACCAGCGCCTGGATCCCGCCCATCTAAACCAACTTGAGCTCCCCGAGATATAGGGGAGTTCTGCTGCGGGACCTATCAAATTCCCTGGCGCTGACCCCCGATTAACCGACCGCATCAACGCAGCACGAAGTGCGCTTAAAGCTGATGGGTCCCGGTCGCCCTCTGCACATCCGCGGCCCCATTCCGTGCACTTCGGCACGCCTAAGCCGAATAGTATCCATGAGCTGAGGGGTACCCAAGTCCATAGAAATGTGGGCGAGCGTGCCTAGGTCTAGACCCACTTCCACGGGCTGGTTCTGCCCGACGCCCACTGGTTCCGGGGAAGGAAGGGAGGTGCCCGCATATGGCTGGAGGGGTTGGGTCGCGTTGGCGTTTTAATTGGCTCTCATGTTGCCGCAGGAAGCGGGGGCGCGTCTCCAGAGTGTGCATCGCAGAGAGATAAGATTCAAGTGCAGGGGTGGTCAAACCGGGCTCATGGGAATTGTAGTCCATGGACCTCTGGAGGGCCGCAGTTTGACTACCCCTGTTCAAGTGGGTAGCGCCGTTGGCCCGAAGCAGCACAACATCGGAGTCCAGTGGCCCCTTTCAGACCAACAAAGCCTTCTTTTCGCGGGCATGCACACGATTGCCTGAAGAGCGCCAGTGCGTGCACACTGCCGCTCTCGCCTTGAATCAATCCTTGCTGGTCTGGAAGGTGCCACTGGACTCGCATGATGTCGTGCATTGCAGAAAGATAATCGGGGTTTGTGTCCAAGGCCGCCGCGTCCCACCCCTCCTCCGCACGCGGCCGAAAGCAACGCGCTCCATGCGGACGAGCTTCGTCAGCCTTTCCCGGCAGCCGCGGGCGGCATCTCTTTCCTGCCTGCCGGGCCTCCCGGCGTGGGAGTGGAGGGATGGGCGGAGCCGGGAGTGGAGGGGAGGGGGGACGAGCGAGCTCGGCAGAAGTAGGTGAAAGGTTGCCGCGCTGCAATCCCCAGTTCACGTTTCCCCCGCGGTGGGGAGCAGTCGCCGATCACGCTTTGTTCACGTGTCTCCTCCCCCTGGGCCGGCTTCCTCGGGAGGCGCCAGCCAATCGGCTCCTGGGCTGGCTGTCCTCGGTGGCCAATGGGGAGCGCGGCGGCGTTCCCCGGGCTCGGGTGCGTGCTGTTTGGAATGTTCGGCGTGAGTCACCCTGGAGGTTCTTTGAGGCGAGCGTGGCTCCCCGCCAAGATCCGGCTGCCAGCGAGGATCTCCCTGCCCCCGGCTTAGCCGTCCTGAGTCTGGCTGGCTGGCTGAGCGGAGGTCTTTCTGTTCCGCATTGCCTTCCTCTGCAGTTTGCAATGATCGCAGACAAATCTAGCCAGGCTAATCGATTGGGTTCCTGTACAGGGTGTTGTAGGGGTGGCTTTACAGGAAGCCGGACAGATTCTTCCAAAGTCTAAAAACAAGGTGTGCCGGCGAATGACGTAGCAACCTTTCCAAGCTATACTCGTCTAAGTAAGGGTGCTGCTTGGGAGGGGAGTCATGTGTGCCTACTGCCCATGTTGCTCCAGAAGAAAGAAAAGAAATAGTTCAGAATGAATACAGCAGGCCTCTTGCAGGGCACAACCGAAAGAAAAGTGCTTGGCACACAAGGAAGTGACATAGTAGCCACGTTTTTTGTGTGGAGGGGCTTCTGTTTGGAGAGGAAAGAACAAACTTGCGCAAAAGTCCATTGTTTAATTCCATTGTCTGAGTCTCACTAATCTTTATTGGGGTGCTTCAAGTTGTAGCACTGTGAGGTATGTAGAATAAGTTCCTCCGTGTTCTGAGGGTTCACTTAATGCCTCTGATATGTGGGCCTTAGGCCAACAGGAGGGAAAAAGCCTTTAGGGCGACTCCCTTTTATTATTTCAGACTTTAGCTTGTTAAAAAATAGTTGCAGCACAAACAAATCCTTCAAAATATTACGATATATTTTTGAGGTTTTTTATTTATTTATTTTTATTTATTTATTTTTGATCCATAAACTTGTGCTTAGTTGTGGGATCTAATCAGCACTTGATTGGACTGAAATAATCAGCTGTGATCCAGTTTAAACAACCTGGATAGCCTATACTTTTCCAAATGCACAATAGTGAACAGCAACCAGAACTGGATAGTTCAGACTAGCTCTGTCTTATCAGGTTTTGGAAGCTAAGCAGGGTCGGTCCTGGCCTGTATTTGGAAGGGAGACTGCCAAGGGTCACAATGTAGAAGCCAGCAGTGACAAACATCTCTTGAAACCCCAGTGGGTTGCTTCTGTAAGTCAGGTGTGATATGCTATTAAAGAAAAGACTCTTGGTTTCTATATCTGTCTTCAGTAAGGTGTTGAATTATAGAATCATAGGGCAATTGTGCATGGTCACTAGCTTTATGATATCTAATAATTGCTAGAAAAAATAGTCCTTTTGGGGAAAGCTGCTTAGCATTGGAGTTCCATATAATATTTTGTCTACCCAGTTCAATACATGTTTTAGTTTGGCTCTCACAGGCTAAATTCAACTGTTTTCAGTAAGCACTGACAGTTATTTTTCAACAATGTTGGTAGCAGGTCATTCAAAATCATATCTGTTTTTCTCATAGGAAGGAATGGAGCAGCACATTAAAAAGTGTTCTTGGAACAATGCTACTGAAAAAAGTGATTTTGAAGCAGTGGAAGCTCTGATATCCATGAGCTGCAGTTGGAAAGCAGACTTCAGAAAGTATGTTGAACTGAGACCTATAACGCCAGCATCAGATATATCTGAAGAATTTGAGGAGAACCCACAACCTGCTGCTGATTTTAATGCAATATCAGCCTTTGTAAGTATGATGAATCTAAAATTGCTTTTTAATAGTTCTCCCTACATATATTCATTCAGAAGTAAGCCTTGATTAATTTGATTGTGTTTAGGAAGTATATGTTTGCACATGATTATAACTTACTACGGCTCATAGACCGTTCTAAGTAGTTAAGCCACATACCTATCTCACTAAACCATGGTTTTGTTCTTCTAGTGTTTGACTCCACCCTACAGCCCTTCTGACCTTGAAATGTCTCAAGCAGTCCCTCCAGCAGCACCATCTATTGTACAGAGCAAGTCAGTTGTTACTGATAAGTCTGGTCAAGCTTCTCCAGCTGCTGTTAAAAAGAATGAAACGGTCCCGGCATCAAGAGAGCTGAAAGCCCAGGCAACAAGCGTTATTCGCCACACTGCAGATGCCCAGCTTTGTAATCGCAGAACGTGTCCTGCAAGAACAGCCAGCGCCCTGAATTATCAGGTTGATAACACAAAGGAAGCAAGTCCGCAGGACAATGCGACATCAAGAGAAGATTCGTCTTGTGAAAACATGTCACTGAAGACTGCACTTCCTGAAAACGACAAGCTGCCAGGCGTGCAAGATCAGAGATGTCCAATGCTAACTGTTAACCCAGTGCATTTTGCACAGCCTTTAATGAATAGTGGCCTGCCAGTCCATGGATCAGCACAGCAGACTTCGTCACTGGTTGTCCCTACGTCTCCTATGCAAGCTGGAGGAGTCCCTTCTATGCCGTTAGTTTGCCAGATGGTTCCATTACCTGCGAACAACCCGCTTGTGACCGCAGTAGTTCCCAGCACCCCTTGCAGTCAGTTGCCATCGAACCTTTGTCAGCCTATGGTGTTTATGGGCACCCAGGTTCCCAAGGGAGCTGTTATGTTTGTTGTCCCCCAGACTGTTGTTCAGAATCCGAAAGCTCCTGTGATCAGTCCTAACGGCACCAGACTTTCTCCTATTGCTCCTGCTCCAGGTTTTGCTCCTGTTGCAACCAAGATCACTCCAACCATTGATTCTCTGAGAATAAGAAGTCATGTTTGTAACTATCCGGGATGCGGAAAAACGTATTTCAAGAGTTCCCATTTGAAAGCCCATGTGAGAACGCACACAGGTAAATTTACAAATATACAAAATTCAAAATGGAGTTCGTATGTTACATGCATATTGGTGGCAAGATTTTCTACATTTGGGGAGTATGGAAAACTTACCAAGAATTCCCAAGTTCATTTAGGCTATATAGGCAAAATAGGAGGTATTAACTAGGAAATGCTCCATTGCCATGGGGAAAAAAATGTATTCCTTGGCTAGCCATGCCATAACTAGGAATAGTTAAATGCAGGAGAGGGAATTAACTCTTCACATGATTCTCATCAAAGATGAGTAGCATCTTCAAGCTAGTCTACACCTAAAGCCTCTGTCCCACAACAAATCCAACTAGTGAGGCAGACTAGAATGGCTTAAGGCACTGGCACTAGCTTTTATTGCTCTTCCAGGAATGAGTTTAAAGCACACAGTTCTAAATAAGTATTGGGGGGGGGGGGACTGGCCATCCAGTGTAGCTTTCTCTGCCTGCTGCTCTGGTTGTGGGAGGTGAACTTTCGGTCAGAACTTGCTGTTTTCTTCATGAAAAGTTATAATGTGCAGCAATTCTGCTTTTTTTGTGCAGAAAAAATTTGTTCATGCAAAAATGTCTGATTTGGGGATAATTAGCACCTTTTCCTATTGATAATCATAATGCTGTGAGAATCATTGAAGCTACAGTCCAAGAAGACTGACTCAAAGTGTGATTTTAATTCAGCCTGGAAGCTGGCTGTATTCCTTCTTACATTATGTGCTGCCCGGATCCCGTTCAAGTTCTTGGTTTTTTAAGGCCTTACGCGGGTTGGGACCCACATACCTGAGTGACCGCCTATTGCCCTATGCTCCCCGCAGGGCCTTACGCTGTGCAGGTGAGAACCTATTGGTCGTTCTTGGCCCTAGGGAAGCGTGTTTGGCCTCAACCAGGGCCAGGGCCTTTTCAGTCCTGGCCCCCACCTAGTGGAATGAGCTCCTGGGTGAGCTGTGGCCCCTGCAGGATTTCCGCAGGGCCTGTAAAACTGAGCTCTTCCACCAGGTTTATGGTTCAGGCTAGGGTCACCAAACTAGAGTCACCGCCCCCCCCCCCCCTGGGGTTTCGAAGTGTACATCGCTCCTTCTCTATTTTCTCCATCGCTTCGGTAGTGGGGGTGGGAAGGGGATTCTTTTGCCGTCATGTTGGAATTTTTAAAGTCTTTTAATGGGGATTTTAACGGGGTTAAGACTACTGTAACCTGCCTCGAGCCTTATAGGGAGAAGAGGGAAATAAATCTAATAATAATAATCCTAGGAATACTGGTTGCCTACAGAAGTCCCCTCCCCAACAGTTGGAGTAGGAATCCATATTGCCTATTGTTCGTAAAGAAATACTTATGGCTCTGCTTTCTGCTTCTATTGTAGGCGAGAAGCCATTCAGTTGTAGTTGGAAAGGCTGTGAGAGGAGGTTCGCACGTTCTGATGAACTGTCCCGCCATCGTAGAACACACACGGGTGAGAAAAAATTCGCCTGCCCTATGTGCAATCGTCGGTTCATGAGGAGCGACCACTTAACGAAACACGCACGTCGGCACTTATCAGCCAAGAAGTTGCCAAATTGGCAAATGGAAGTGAGCAAGCTTAACGATATTGTTGTACCACCTCCTACTGCACCTGCACAGTGAAGTATTGCCACGGGAAGACACTGTCAAACAACTGTTGTTGCTGTGGCTGGAGGAGGGATGTCAAGCCAGCTTCCAAAATAAGTCTGAGGTTCTACAGTGTCAGCCTTTGATGGCTGCTAGAACAGACAGCAGGGATGGCTCTGAGGTCTCCTGGAAAAAAAAAACCAGTCAGATGGGACAGTAAGTTTCTCCTGTGTAGGGAAAGGAGAAATATAAGTGTCATGCAAGAGTGAAGCTTTAAACATCTTGTTTGCACTACTTGTATGCACTATAGATCAACCAGGTATAAGTCAGAGCGATGTGTATGTGTTTAGGCTTAAAACCAGAGACGAATAACGGTCTGGTGCAGAACCAGATAATGTTCGGTTATACCAAAGTGCTGTAACTTCCTTTCAGGCAGCAAATAATATTTGATTCATTCTTTGTTGCTTCAAGGCTCAGTCATCAGACTGGTGGAACTCTGGTTATCAGAAACCCCCTTGTGCTTAGGCCTGTTTATCGCCATCACTTAGGATATCAAGTATAGGTAATCGTACCAACATAAAAAGTTAAAACATCGAATTGATTCAGAATGTCTCATGGATGGGACGGGGGTTTAAAACATCCAAAAATGGATCCATTTTGTTATGTTATCATGCAACTCTAATAGTATTTTGCTATTCCTTTTGAAAGCATCATGGTAGTACTATTAGCTGGACTGATGCAATTGCTTTTACATTGCTTATGGTTTCATTTATACCTTGACATTTTTAAAATCTTGATATAGTGCACTTTGTTAAAAATGTAATCATAAGAGTGAACTGAGGTTGTTTCGGGAGAAAGGACAAGAGCAGTATGCTATGCTACTTTCTAAAAATATTACTCTTGAAGATATGCATCTGTTGGAAGCCAAATGGCCTTTATATGTTAAAGGCTTTATGCGGTGTTAAATCAGAAAATGTGAGAAGCTAAAGGGTGTCAAGACACCAAATTGGTACACCATGATTATTAAACTATTTTTCCTTGGTGGTATTTGTGTTCCATCTTCTACACTACTGGTGAAGAATAAACTGCTGGAGAGTGGTATGATATCTATTTTGTGACTACTTTAAAATTTTGCACACAATTTCTTATTGTACTTTATACCTTGTTTACAATAAAGATCCAGTTTTGTTTAATACAGACACATGTGTATTCTCACATTTTTAATTGTTTGAAAAATGGACTGTAAAAACTCTGCTCATTAATTCTGAGCCGGAACTTTCTAAAGACAATTAACATTGTAGATCATCTTGAAAAAGGTAAAGGTAAAGGTATCCCCTGTGCAAGCACCGAGTCATGTCTGACCCTTGGGGTGACGCCCTCTAGCGTTTTCTTGGCAGACTCAATACGGGGTGGTTTGCCAGTGCCTTCCCCAGTCATCACCGTTTACCCCCCAGCAAGCTGGGTACTCATTTTACCGACCTCGGAAGGATGGAAGGCTGAGTCAACCTTGAGCCGGCTGCTGGGATTGAACTCCCAACCTCATGGGCAGACAGATTCAGACAGCATATCGCTGCCTTACCACTCTGCGCCACAAGAGGCTCTCATCTTGAAAAAGGGACGTATAATTGAGCACATAATGCAGTAGACCCCCCAGAGGACTATCTTAGATCTGTTTGTGTATCTAACCACAGAGTGGGATTCATTTGTTACGTTTCTGATTCCTATCCCCATTCCCCCCACCTTATTTTTAACCTAATTTTTCGGGTTCATATAAGATTACAATTTTTATTAACAACTAATGTGTATCTTATCTAATGGTTAAATCTACCAGTCTTCTTGTAAGAGCCTCTTATCGTGCAGAGTGGTAAGGCAGCAGAAATGATGTCTGAAAGCTCTGTCCATGAAGCTGGGAGTTCAATGCCAGCAGCCGGTTCAAGGTTGATTCAGGCTTCCATCCTTCCAAGGTCGATAAAATGAGTACCCAGCTAGCTGGGGGGTAAACGGTAATGACTGGGGAAGGCACTGGCAAACCACCCCGTATTGAGTCTGCCATGAAAATGCTGGAGGGCGTCACCCCAAGGGTCAGACATGACCCGGTGCTTGCACAGGGGATACCTTTACCTTTTACCAGTCTTCTTATGACATTTTCATGCTATTGTAGCATGAGAAATCGGTCTGATAACAGTTTTTACAGAGACTTAGCAATTGTTTTAAGCATTTCTGGGCATATTTGTGTAATAATTCACCATTGAATTACACAAATGCACAGCTGGTACTTAGAAATAGTATATTTTGGTAACCCTTAAAGTAGCGGTCCCCAACCTTCTTGTAGTTGGGGACCACCTCCGAGGGTGGGAGAGAACCGGCGGCCCGGCCACAGGAGCTGCACGTAAACGCGCACCCGCAGTTGCCGCGCATACGCGTTTTCACCACTAGGTGGTGCTAACGTGCATGCGCAGAGCAGCTGCACGTGCGCGTTTTCGCCAGCAGGGGGCGCAAACACGCATGTGCGGCGGCTCCGCGCTGCGGGGGGGAAGTCGGGCGCGGCCGCTGGTGGCCCGGTACTATGGCCTTAGCGGCCCGGTACCGGGTCACAGAGCGGGGGTTGAAGACCCCTGCCTTAAAGTATATAGATTTCCCCCCTTTGAAACCAGTGTTAGGCCATCCAGTCATCCTATATACAACCATTTTTATAAATAAACACCAATGTGAAACGTTAGTCCATTTCTTAACTATATTTTTATGTAGAGGGAAAAAGCATTTTTATAGTCTGCATGATATCATGCAGGCTAAAATTTACATTATCTTCTTCCATCATGAGTTTACCTCCATAACTTCCTCTCAAACCAGATGGGAATTCCTAGAATGTCTTCTTGCTTGGCTACCAAACCATACATTCGTCTGTCCAAGCACATTTGAAGAACCATTTTTCAAGCAGCGTATACGGTTGGGAAACTACTACTCGCATTTACTCACATGTCCAACTAGGGGTTGTGTGCCCCTGCCATTGAGAGGGCCCAGCAACCTCTACCATGCTCTGGGAATAGGTCTGCTGACCCTGGGCCAACAGTAAAGCCACGAGGCCATTTTAAGGAGCCACACCTAGTGGCTGGGATAGCTCCCTGCCAGTTAGCCAATGAGATGAGAAGACAGTCCATAGAATCCCCCAGTCAGGAATTGGAGATTTAACACCCTAGAAAGTTGTTCCTTCTAAGTGCTTGGTTAATACCCACCTTGATTAACAAAACCGTTTGTTTTAATCTGCCTGGGTCCCTGTGAGGACAGGCTGCTCTTTGTCTCCCACACAAACATAGCATGGGTCAGGAAAGGTGACAACTCCCTGCCATATATCTTCAACCCATCCCCAACTGGATTGGTGAAAACATTGCCTGGCACTCCCTGAGCGCTATTGAAGAAGAAGAAGAAGAAGAAGAGTTGGTTCTTATATGCCGCTTTTCCCTACCCGAAGGAGGCTCAAAGCGGCTTACAGTCGCCTTCCCATTCCTCTCCCCACAACAGACACCCTGTGGGGTAGGTGAGGCTGAGAGAGCGCTGATATCACTGCTCGGTCAGAATGGTTTTATCAGTGCCGTAGGGAGCCCAAGGTCACCCAGCTGGTTGCATGTGGGGGAGCGCAGAATCGAACCCGGCATGCCAGATTAGAAGTCCGCACTCCTAACCACTCCACTAAACTGAGGCCAGTTGGTCAGAGTTGCCTCATTAGATCTTCTCACAATTGCCTCAGATCTGGCACATCCAAAACGTTTGCTATTTAATTGCTAATGGTTTCTTGGGTGAGCAGCCTCATTGTGAGTCCTGACTCTCATCCTCAAGACTCTGCCATTAGGCTTTGGGTAAGGCATCTCTTAAGACCTATTAGACTGGCCTCAACCTCACTTGTCTCCCAGCTGTAGGGGGAAACAGGATCAGTTCAGGTTTGCTTACCCTTAATCTGTGTCACACAATGTATCTATCGCGACTCTAGCTTGCTGTTGCTTTAGAATATCTTTTAATACACCTTTTACAATCTTTTGGGCTCTGGTATGTTTTATTGGCTCTCTGCATATGGTGGACCCACGGAGGGGCAGCCTGAAACCGGCTTACCCTGTGGGAGGGGAGAGTGGGAGACCCCTAAATCTCACAGTCCCGGCCGCCTCAAACTTGAAGGATCACCTGCCAAGGCCCTCATTAATGTGGGTTTGTTGTTTGGAAGGGTAAAGTGAGAGGTAACTCTGGGCCCTCCCCGGTTTAAGCCCCAGACCAGAGAGGTGGCAGCCAGTTAAGGCCCTTGCCTGTTCCAGGGAGGAGACATCCATCTTAGACAGACCTCCATCTGGCATCTGTGGCAGAAGGTTAAACTTCAGGGATGTAAACTATCTCTTTGGTCTCCATCTACAGATTTTGAGTGTTCTTTGATGAATTCTAACCACATATGCAGAACACAGAGTAAATTGACAAGGTACACAGTGTAAGACCTTGCTGCAGATTTTGGCACTATCCAGATTTCCCTCAGCCTTACCATTTCCCAAAGAAGAGGGGTGATTACTATGTGGGAACGGTCTCTCAAGACACAGGGATGATTAGAATGTGGGTGTTCCTTCCTGCATTACAATAATCACCAGTCCGTAATTTTCTTGAGTCTTTTGCCTTTATTCTTCACAAATAACTGCTGGGTTTTTGAAGAGCACATCCTTTGCTAAGTGTTTTGCTAAGCTTGGCAATTCTGTCAGGCAGCAGGCAGTGCCGACGTGGCATATATCTGAAGAACTGAAAAGAGACCTAGGTTGATTCCACACTATAATCATTTTGCATTTCTTTTCCACTCCTCTAAAACTTAGACAATATATACAAGCCCACTGGATTCTGCCCCTGCTTATCTTAGCAGGCTACTTGTGAATCATAAGCTGGCTTGTTTCTTTACTATCAAATAACAGTCTTTCTTACATGTCTCTGTAATCATCTATAAACATCAGTTCAAGAAAATGGCAGCCAGGGGTCCCAACCTTTTGGAGCCTGTGAGTGCATTTTGAATTCTGACACAAATAGCCACCTGGGGAGCCCAAGTGTAAGGGATAAGAGGGATAAATATAAAAAATACACAGGGAAAGAAGAGTCGCCGTAGTAATAGCTGTTGCTGAAATGTTATTTTCAGATGCCCTTCCTGGAAACAGTTGACAGGCCCCATGGTAACCCCGGGTACCACTTGGGGATGCTTGGTGTAAGCACACAGTTCTGCCCAGTAAACCTCTTAAATTATGTCTATCTTCGGCCATTGATGGGAGGTTGTATAGTGTGAATTGGTTGCCCTGAGAGTACTTTCATATTTTCAATACCCATAAAGGTGATTTAAGAAGGCAAAATTTCTCAATAAAATAGCACTTAACACTAAGCATCTAACCAGACAATTAAAATAGCTATGCAGGCAAAGAGATACAAAGTGTTTGTATGTCATTTTTAGAGGTATGTAGTTTTTAGAGCTAAATATTAAGATCTGATTCTGAGAAGTGTAAGGACTCCCCCTCCCCATTTCTACATTTCTAGAACTACAGGGTTTGGCTTTGGTTCAAAGTAACCACTTTCTCATGTCCTGGGGCCATTCCCAGCCAATTCCATTTTTAAACTTCTGTGTAAACTCAACAGTGCAATTAGCTTCCTATTCAGAGGCCAGGATGCCCCTGGATTTATTGGAAGTCATTCGCAGAGAGTAACTAGAGACCAGATAACTCAATAGGGATTCTTGCAGAGAAGCAAAGTTCTGTATATTTCTACTCTAAGGAAATACAGTAGCCTGCTTGTTCCTATTTAAAAGCTATTCCTAATTTATGATTTGTAAATTATTATGAAAGCTTCATTAGCAATCCACTGCTGTCCTGTTTTTTTCAATATTTATCCCCTTGTGATTGCTAAGAAAGCTGTGTGGAAACATGGGGGAGGGGGGGAATGGTAACAAAGAGAAATGAAAATGGAATATTAACACTAAAACGCTTTGTACTGTCTGTTGTATGTACATTTTATTATGTAATTATAGCATTCACATGAACACGTAAAGTTGCTTTATACCAGTGGTTCTCAATAACCTTAATGCCATGACCCCCCTTGGGTCGCCGCTACCTCAGCAACCCAAAAGGGGTCATGGGATTAAGAATGCAAACTTTGTGATCTCTGATGCCCGAAGTGGCCAGCGCCATGGCGCAGCAGGGAGGGGCGGTGCTGGCACCTGCATGCTCTGCACATGGCATGCGCTTGCGTACAGCCGCTGGCTGGCACGCCACCACCAGCGCTGACCCTCTTTTAGCCGTGGTGCTGGCCGCTCCAGGCGTCAGGGATCACTGAAGCGGCTGTCTTGCACCGCACAAGCCTAAAATGGAAAGGAGGTTGCAGTGGCTCGACAGCAATCCCTGGGAAAGGGTCAATCGACCCTAGGGGTCGCGACCCTGTGGTTGATATCCGCTGCTTTATACTGAATCAGACTCTTGGTTCATCAAAGTCAGTATTGTCTACTCAGAGTGTCATAGAGAGACTTTTCACATCGCCTGCTGCCTGGTCCTTTTAACAGGAGATGCCAGGGACTGAACCTGGGACCTTCTGCATGCAACTCAGGGGCTCTTCTACAGTTACTTCTTAAATTTAATGTGCCATGTTAATATGCTGCACTTCACCTCTGGTCGGTTTCCAGATTTCAAGAATTCTGATCCTATTGTATTGTCTATTGCGGGGGTCCCCAACATTTTTGAGCTTGTGGATATATTTGGAATTCTGATACAGCAGTGTACATGTGGCCACAAAATGGCTACCACAGGAGGTGAAGTCAGCCACAAAATGGCTGCTGTAGAATTAAGCTCAGAATTACTCAGAATTAAGATCCTTGTGCACTGGGCAAAAGCACAGTAAAAGGAACCTGCGCAGCTAATCAAATCACCAATGGCCAATCAGAAGGCGTGCTGGGCCAAAGTCTCCACTGGCCCCACCCACTTTCTAAAAACATTTGGCAGGTGGCAGGCGAGACATCTGTCGGCACATATGCGCCACATTGGGGACTTGTGTTGATTATATTGATTTATTCTGTGTAATTCACCTTGTGTCCAAGATAAAATGGAAAGAAATAAAATTGGTCCAGAATTCACAAATTGTTTCTAGAACCAGGCCACTGCCTTCTGTCAGCTACAGTCATGACTGACATATCCAAAACATAACCACACTGCCACACTAAAAGCTTCAGAGATCAAATGGGTCAGCCAGACCTTACAGCTATTTTTAAATAGCACAGACATACTAACATGCAACACGAGCAAGTGTAAATATCCTACAGTGGCAATCCTGCATGCAGAATTACCATGAGATTCTTAGATCACGGAATTCTGCCAAGAATCACAAGGGACACAGTTACAAATGCTACTAAGACCTCTCAGAAGCAACCCTTAATATTCATAACACAGTATCTGTAGAGGTAGAATGGCCCCTTTACATCCAGTACTGTATACATTTTCGAGTGTTTTCTAATATTTTATTTTTTTTTAAGTTTTAAATTGTTTACAAAATGATACCTGTAGAACTAGGCTGAGCTGGGGAACTTCCATATTCTGCTTCTACAAGCAGCATCACAATGCTGCAGCAACACACAGGACTTTCATACAATTTTTGACAAAAATAACAGTCTGCAGATGGAGCAGTGGAGCAGACAACAGATGGGTCACATGGTTTCAAAATGGCACCAGAAGAAATACCTTGTGCTGTATCTTGCTCACATGGAAAAGATAGACAGTATAATTAATTGTTCTCATTTCTCACAAGCAGATGCTGAGGAGCAACTCTAGTGCTGAGAAGCTACTCTAGTCCTTGTTCCAGTGTAAGGACTGGTATGCCTGCAGAAAATTTCCCTTTCCCCCTGTAGCTTCCAGTTTCCCTATCCTCAGGCTCTGACTCTTTAGGGGCTATTTCACCCTACAGTGTCCTTTTGAAGAGGGCCACAGGAGGGGCCACAGGAAAGGAAAGTTTCAGCTCACTCAGGCCCCTCTTTCTCTTGCCTATACCTCTTTCCTTCCAGTGGGGTTAAGTTCTGGCCCTTCTTCCTTTGCTGCCCTGTATCCTGCCTTTTGAAGGAGTCCAAGGAGGTGGGAGAACACCAAGCTCTTCCAATGTTCCATGATATGGGGCTGGGTTCTCTGGGGGGTTGACAGCATTCCCAATGCAGACAATGGTGTTTTTAGGGTATGGTGACCAGGGTTCACACCCACGGGTGGTGAGAGCCACGTGCTCTGACCTAGAAGGTAGAGGATGGCTTGGTGCCATGTATGCTGTCCGTGAGTGTCCTGATGCTACAGACCAAAGACTGGGCACAGTGGCTGCTCACGTTCAACAGAGTGATGCCTGACAGCTGCCTTGTGCAAACCTCCACAGCTTTCCCTTTGGTGTGCGCACTGGTGTGGGCTGCCCTCCCCCCCAAAGGCAGCCAGTCCCTTGAACCACCTTCACAATGGTGGGGACAAGTAGAGAGACTTGCAGCCTGAGGCACAGGTCGGAGTGTAGGCCTCTTCCCCCACGGCCCACCTGTCAAAAGGCCTCCTTCTCCTTGGCCCGTGGAGGCCCACAAAGGTAGGGGACACTTCTGGCCTCATCCATGACATTGCCAGCAGGTGTGGCTTGGCCATGCTCAGGAAATGTCCTGGGCTTCTCTGTGGTTAACCTGGCTCTTTCTCCCTACTTATGGATGAGGCCTGGGCCCCTGAAGCCACTGGGGCTGCCTCAGCTTGGGTAGGGAGGAACCTGTGCTGCCCACCCAGGCTTTGGCCCTGGTAAGTCTGGGGGCAGGGCCCCTGACTCTGTACACCTACCTCCTTCCTTTCCCTGGTCTCGATCTATATGCAGGAGCTGTTAATTTAGTACAGTTTTGACCCCAGATATGAACAGGATGGATTTTCCAAGCGCTTGGTTTACTTCCCAGGGTGATGGTCCTCAGCTTGGTTTCTGCTGATATCCGTGGTATTCAAACAACAAGAATTGTTTAGACTACCCGCACAGGTGTAAGATAGCAACTGCAATTGCTAGACAGTCAACAAAATGCCTTGTATGGAGGCATGAGGTATTTTTTAAGGACATGGAGGAGTGCCTGGAATGAAGGTTCCGTTGACATTATGGTTCAAGTTGCTCTACAGATCTTTTAACTCTTGGAGTGTTTCCTCTCCCTACACCTTTAAGGCCTTCTGAAATCTGGCAGAAGCCCTGTCATTATGTCTCCTAGCAACTGTTGCAAGAGCCAGCAAACAGCTCCTTCAGGGCACAGTCCATTTGTTAAAGCTATGTGCAAAGAAAAATAAAGGCTGAACCATCATTGCACATAAGCACCTACAGAAAAGAAACCAACACTTATTTAAATATGTTTAGACAAGTGAATGTAGCACAGAGACGTGTAATAGCTCCGGATGGAGACAAAAAAAAGGCTCCTGGAATAATGGAGTCATTCAGTTTCGACAAGCACTGGTTCAGCAAAATTTATTTTTCATACATGAACGCAACTTGTCCTCACATTCCCCTTGAACAAACAAGACCTTCGTAAACAATAATGATCATACTCATATGTATATTTCAACTTTTCAAAGCACTTCCCGCTCATTACCTTTGTAATCCTTACAACCACCAAATTCTCTGTTCCACTTAATATTTCTGGTAAGGCCTTTTAGGAGGAGCGTGTCTCATGGCTTAAGTGCCACTCAGCACTTAACACGCACTCAGGGCAGCTGTCCCGCCCCTGAGTGCCTCCTCCTCCAACCGGCTTACCTGTCTGTCCAGTGGCCAGCCTTTCGTCCCCTACCCCTGACCACCCCCTCCTTCTTCCACTTCCATCTGAGGTTTGGAGGCTGCAGATCCCTGCCGCATGAGAGCTGCCCCTGCCAGTGATTTCCCTAACAGCTGCCTGAAGCCTTTCCAGATCCTGGGGAGAGGGGAAGGCCATCCACAGAGTACTCCCACCACCCCTAATCTAGTGCCCATTGTATTCCTGAATGCAACGGGCTTGGCCCCTAGTTGTTCTCATATGGGAGATGGAAAACTAACAGAACACTGGCTTAGCAACTCAGAGCTCCTTCCTATATATAAGGCTTGAGGAAGCCTGTTTCAAGACATTTGCATGCATACAAAAGCTTATACCCGGAAATAAACTGTGCTAGTCTTAAAGATGCCACTGGATTCAAACTTCATTCTATTGCTTCGCACCAACAGGACTGTTCACCTGAATCTACATTGTTAAGTCAAGCTAGAGGGATGAAAATAGGTGTCTGCCAAAGACTACCCTGGGAAAGCCTGAAACAGAAAAAGCTGACAATCACCATAATGAAAAACATTCAAAATATCTTCAGCCATGCCTTCAACCCTAAATGATTCTTGTTGCTATTACTATGTTGTCCTACAGTAAACATATACACATTCTGGGCCCAGCCCAAGAATGTTTACTGCAGGGTTGAAGAATCTGCCTCCTATTGTCTATCCTCTTTGATTTATTGTGAACTAGGAATCCCCTCCCAATAACTTGGATTCACTTCCTTTTATTCACAAGGTCAGTGCCCCATAACATAGAACATAACCCCCTCACAAAGTGGGTGCACCCCTCTGTAAGACCACCCATGTCCTGAGAGTTGCTTGAACCCCCAAAAGTACAAAGAAGTTTTGAGGTGGGTCCCCAAAAGTCAGTAAGCTGGTCCTAATGCAAAAAGAGAATGTCTCTTTGACCACATGTGGTTACAGGTTCAACCTGTATAATCGTCACCCATCTAGGCTTTTAAAAAATGTAGGTTGATTGCTCTCTTGCATAACTGGCATCAATGGTCACCTTGGATTCCTACATCCTGGAACACATCCTACTTCCAATGGTCTGCTTGGTATGTGTGCCAAGATGCGGGATTTGTCCCCGTCCAGGTAGAGATAAAGCAATCTTGGGGAGCTACAACACTTTAATTTCCCTTTGGTGCCATGTGACCCAGATGGGGAGGAGGGGACAGGCTGATATTGCATGAACTAGCATAACTAGCATTTTCCTGGTTCTGTTTGATAAATAAATGAGAAAAGTGTCTGCCAACTTTAGTTACAGATATTTACATGTTACCTGTCTTCATCATAGCATTAATATATTTGGAAACATGTCAACATTCCAGATGCATTTAGAAGAGAAATTCTGTATCAAATATCACTCACATTGAAAAAAAAATCCTAAACAGACAGGCTCAGAAATGAAACTGGAGACAAGCTGAGGCCATATCCTTAAGTGACCTTATCACACAAGTACTGTGAACTTTATAAACACTCCTGATAATGTTTCTACTACTTTCCTTTCTGATATGTTGTAACTTAATATCCTCCGCCTAAAAGAGACACACCAAATTTATAAAAGTGAGGACATGAAGAAGTCATTTGTTTTAAAGACATGATAAAATAGCAATGGTTCTTGCAGACTGGAACAAGACCTGGAAAAATGACCATGTTAAAAAAACAGTGGAAGGTTTCATCTCCCAGGATGCTCTTGTTGCTGGCCTAAGTCACCATTCTTCGACAAAACTTCAAAGGGAGATTCCAGTACGAAACCACTGAACTGGAATCCATCTGAGAATTTGAACAAAGACTGTGCAGTTCTCTGCCGTTCTGTGTGTAAATATCAAACCTGGAGAGACTGTATTTTCAGCACTTACTGTGTGTGACTTCTGTACTTATTTTGATTACATCAGAATTTTACATAATGACATGACATCCTGCAATTTTTGCACTTCATGGCCTTTTGTTTTTCTCATCCACAACCATGTATATGTGTGCAAACTTAAGGTCCGTGCACTCGATCATGCATTTGATAAAACAGGCTGTAATCCATTACAGTTTATGCCCTAATAATTATTTAAACATAAGATTTTAGTTTGTCACAAGACTCCTGTTTCCAATTAATTGCAAGTGGTATAAGGTCTGATTGAGGTTTAAATGTCTGGCTCTTTTGAAAGTGAGGATGGTTTTATTGGGGGGAATTCAGATTTTTGGGTGCACGTGTCTGCCTGTATGTCCTAAGGAGTCTTCATATACAAGAGAGAGCAAACATGCAAATTAGCTTGTAAAGGGAAAAAGAGTAATTAGTTCCACTGCTTCTGATGCTTCAGCTGGTAGACCTAATGGGGTTTTTGGGAAGGCGTGTGGGGAAGGATGTCTGAACAGAAGGACTGGGGAGAATGCATGGGGCCATTACAGGCAACCAAGGTTTGATATGAGAGATACATATCGTGACTGCAGGGGGATTATTTAGCTAGAAGGGGAGTTGGTTTTTTTACTGTTTTTGACTACCCGAAGGAGTCTCAAAGCAACTTACAATCGCCTTCCCTTCCTCTCCCCACAACAAACACCCTGTGAGGGAGGTGGGACTGAGAGAGCTCTGACAGAACTACTCAGTGAGAACAGCACTATAAGGCTGTGACTAGGCCAAGGTCACCCAGCTGGCTGCATGCGAAGGAGTGGGGAATCAAACCCAGCTCTCCAGATTCAAAGCTGCCGCTCTTAACCACTACACCAAGCTGTTTTGTTGATGATCCGAATTCTGGAAGATAAAATTATTGCGAAGACTGAAGCAACAGTAGGCGTTGTTTGTGTATTGTGTACAAAGAAAGGTGGTGAGCAACAGTATAGTTACCCTTGCACTGGAGTTTTGCTAGATTTATGTTTCAGGAGCGTCTGTGGCCCATTTAAGAAAAGTCAGCATCTATTGCCGATGTTAGCCTGATATGGGGTGGGATCAAGGGGTTACTTCAGGCTGGGATTATTTCTGACTAGGCTAGGGAATCTCACCTGCCAGAAGCTATAAACAGACACAGCAAGACTGACTTCATACCAGTCTATGCCACCTAGTGGTAAAATCACCCAGTTTCAATCCCTTTTTCCCAATCTTTAGACAACCTGCTGTCCACTAGAAATCTTATCCAAATGAATGGAAAAGGACAGAGTATTTCTCAGCTAATGTTGGCCACAAGCAAAGCACCAGCTGTGCTGTTGAGAATAACATTTCCCCTAGTTAGACACTGTCCGAAAATGGTTGGCTGCGTGACTTGTTTTGTATCTAGCTTTTAAAAACAATGCGGACTTTATTATTGCAGTATGCAAAGAAAATTATCATTATTTCTTGGAAAATCTTAGTTTGACAGCTTTGCATTGATACTTAAAATATCAAGAAAACTAGCTGGAGATGTATATTTCAGCTTGTGTTTAATTGGGCTTTTTTTGTTCTCCTGAAAATGAAACCACTTTCACAAGAATTGCTTTTAATTTCCCAAGGCTCATTGACGTACCTCTTACATGAATAGTGTCGTCAGACAGGGTTGCCAGCTCCAGGTTGAGAAGTTCTTGGATATTTAGGGGTGGAGCTTGGGGAAGGCAAGGATGGGAAGGGGAGAGACCTGAGCTGGCGTTTAATGTCAGGGACTCCACCCTAGAGGCCACTTTCTCCAGGAGTTCAGCAGACCCCACCAGGAGGCTGGCAATTCTATTACAAAGTGATGTCTCTAGCAGTCCCTTTAATACCAGTTTGATTTGTAAGCAATTGATAGGCGATTTTATTTCTTGCCATTAGAAACTTCAGTTACCCCTTTCCACTTAATAAAAGAGATAGGATTTTCCCTCTCTGTCTAGCTGGCAACCTCAGACAAGAATATGACTTTTATGAAGGAAGTGGCATGCACACTGGCGCTTGTGTTAAGACGGCATGTCTAGTCTCCGAGCTATACAAATAATGGGATAGGAACATAAATGCTTGTCGCTGTGTATTAGCGACTTCTTACCCAGACATTCTTTTGTCTCCCTTCTCTCACCCTCTCAACGAGTTTGACACTACCTTGAGATCACATACATATTATGTACAGGTGTGTTTTTTATCCTATTTACAAATTATAATGTCATTCTGCTAGCAGTTCCATGCCATCTTTGGCTGGGCACATAAAAGCTGGGCACATTGGCTGGGCACAACGTGGGCACATAAAAGATGTTCCTGCCCTGATGAGGAATGAGAAAGAAATTCAGGTTTGCCTGACATGCCAGTCTTGTAAAGTTGATATCTAAGATACGCAAGACCACATTCTATCATATTTTCATCCCATCCTTCTTCCAAGGAAGAAAAGTTGGATTTTATACCAATTTTCTCTGTCTCAAGGAGACTCAAAGTGACTTAAAATTGCTTTTCCTTCCCCTCCCCACAACAGGCACTTTGCCAGGTAGGTGGGACTGAGAGAGTTTTGAGAGAACCATAACTGGCCCAAGGTCACCAAGCAGGCTTTGTGTGCATGTGTGTAGCAAACCTACCTTTCCAGGTGAGAGTCTGCCACTCTTAACCACTATACCATGCTGGCTCTGAGGAATTCAGAGTATCATATACAGCTCTCATCTCCTCATTATATCTTTACAACATCACCCTGAGATGGGCCAATGGTCCCCAGCCACTTGGGGCCATTTTGTCACTGGTGCCCAGCACCTTACGTCAAAATTCCAGAAGTACACACATGAAAGGAAGAGCCTCTTGTGGCGCAGAGTGGTAAGGCAGCTGTCTGAAAGCTTTGCCCGTGAGGCTGGGAGTTCAATCCCAGCAGCCGGCTCAAGGTTGACTCAGCCTTCCATCCTTCCGAGGTCGGTAAAATGAGTCCCCAGCTTGCTGGTGGGTAAACGGTCATGACTGGGGAAGGCACTGGCAAACCACCCCGTATTGAGTCTGCCATGAAAACGCTAGAGGGCGTCACCCCAAGGGTCAGACATGACCTGGTGCTTGCACAGGGGATACCTTTAACTTTACCTTTACACATGAAAGACATAAGATGCTAGGCACCAGTGACAAAATGGCTGCCATGGGAGGTATAGCCATGCATGCACACAGAGGAAACCCATGTGCTGGGAAGAAGGGGGATCATTTAGAAATATATACTGGGGAAAAGGAGTGAGAGAAAGTAAAATCTATACAGTGTTGCCAGCTGTCCTGACAATATCATTTAAAGCTGAACAGCCAATCAGATCGCAGGTCAATTAGACACCCTTTTGGGCAAGAGCCCCCCTGACTTCACACACTTTCTAAAACACTTGGTGTTGGTGAGTGCTATGGCACCCTTAGGTGCCATGCTTGGGAACACCTAGGCTGAGAGAGAATGGCTTAAAGAACGTGTTGCCATCTTACTGAGTGAAATTTTGGTTGCCTTCATTCTAGTACCATGTAAAAGGTTTCCCCTTCCCTCTTCTTTTGTATTGTTTCACATGTAAGCTGTTCTAGAAGAGGGCTTGTTCTATACAGTATTGCTATTTAAGCACTTCATAGACCCATTATGCACGGGGGGTTTAGTGCACATTCGGGGTGGAATGGCGGCGACTAAAATCACCGATAATGCATGGTGCTGGCTGCAACCGGCCGCAGCTTCGGTTCATGCTGCCGAAAAAGCCGCGTTCGCGAAACGCGGAAGAAAGCACAGCTTCCGGGTGACCGGGGCACAACCAGAAGTGGCGCTGGGATCGCCGCGTGCATAATCGGTTACTCTGGGTTTTGCTGCCGTCGTGCCCCGCCCCGTGCATAACCGGTGTGCGTTGCGTCTTCCCCCTCCGCGTTTTCCATGTGACCCAAAATCGCCGTTTCGGCGGCCGTGCATAATGGGCCATAGTGAGTAATATATAACAGTCCCCCTCTTGTAACTGCCCAACAAGCTGAAGTACTTTAAAAGTTTGACTAACAACAAACTTGCACTAGAGCCAAGAGATTTACAAGCACTGTCGTTGTTGGTAGAAGGTTACATTGGTTGCTAACACATGGCTAAAGGGTGCTGCTAAAAAAAAAAAACAGCAGCAATTCCCCAGGGAATCCACTGGAGTTACATCCTTAGGCTGATCGGCTACCAGAGCTGACCATCCATGGTCTTTAAAGCAAACTCAACAGGCAAGGAGGACATGGACGTGGTGGAGATTCTATTCTCACAAGACTCGTGGGCCCTATACTGTAAGTGACTTCCTCATCCGCCACTCCAGGTGGCAAACAGATCTCCTTGGTGACTGTTGAATAGTTGTACTCCTTTCCTTGGCAGGTCTTATATTCTTCTTCATGTTCAGCCGACACTTTGACTTTCCCATCTTGTACTTTCACGGTTATGTCCTCTGGGTCGAAACCTTTAACGTCCATCAAAGCCAAAAGCTTTGGACGAGCGGATGCTGCCAGCATCTTAGCAACCCTTCTTCGAATCCTGCAATCAAGAAGGAAGATTTCGGAATCTCATTCATTCATTAATTCCTTCGTTCATTGTGTTTATACCCTACTTTTCTCCCTGGAGGAGCCCAAAGCAGTTTACAATAAACACCATATAAATAAGCCACTAATAAGATAAATTAATAGCATACCTTTCAACATTTTACAGGTAAAAACACCTGTGTTGCTAGGGCAAGGGAGGGTAGCAACTACAGGGGGAGGCTTCCCCTACTTTAAGGCCTCCTGGAAACTTCTGGTTGGCTGATGTGTGAAACAGGGGCTAAAGTGACCACACTGTGTCCAACAAATTGAATTCCAGTTCTGCTCTGGAAGTTTGATGGGTGACCTTAGGCTAGTCACTTTCTATCAGCCTAATGCAGGTAGTTGGTGGGAAGATAAACTTGGAAGGGGGCAGATTGCTGTTGCAAACTGAGGAGAAAATGACAAGTATCCAAATAAATATATCATGCTGTCAGTTCCCCCTCCCCTCCAATTATCCTTTCCCTCTGCTGATTTAAAGACCATGAGGGTAATGGCCGGGGGAAATATAAACTGTCCTAGAATATATTTATCAATTCAAAATTTGCTCAGAAACTCAGCCGTAGAGTCTATGGTGCCATGCCACTGGAACAAAATATACCCATCATATTTTTTCAAGCATTTTAATGTCTGGCAAATCTAACAAGAAAGTTGAACTTTAAAGAATGGCTGCCCTGTAAACATTAATAAGAAAAAGAAGATGACAATTGTTCCCCCAGAATTTTCATTTATACCCCATCTTCCTCCCCAACAAAGACCCAAATCAGCTTACAATATTTTTTTCTCCTCTGTTTTACCCCCACGGCCGCTTTGTGAGAGTGGATGAGCTGAGGGAATGTAACTGGCCAAAGCTTTCATGGCACAAGTGGGGAGATGGACCTGGATTTCCCACATCCTAGTCTGACACTCTTAACTACTAAATCACACTGAGGGTGGGTAATAAAGATGGATCTAATATTAAAATGTCATAATCCAATGATAAACTCTGTGGGTGGTGCCTGTTAATGCCACGGGTGAATATAAATGAAATAGCCATGAAACACTAACCTGTACCAATGACTGAAATGATTACAGTGCTGCATCTTAGCATTTTTACATCTGCCAGTGACAAACATATAGGGTTGGCCAGTAGATGCTGGTGTGTAGCTGTCATTTTATTAGGTATGCGGAGAAGAGAATTTACACCAACTTGGCGTAGCGGTTAAGTGTGGCAGCCTCTAATCTGGAGTGCCGGGTTAAATCCCCACTCCTCCACATGCTGCCAGCTGGGTGATCCTGGGCCAGTCACAGTTCTCTTAGAGCAGTTCTTATAGAGCAGTTCTATCAGGGCTCTCTCAGCCCCATCTATCTCACAGGGTGTCTGTTGCGGGGAGAGGAAGGGAAGGCAACTGTAAGCCACTTTGAGGCTCCTTTGGGTAGTGGGTAAAAAAACAACTCTTCTTCAAATGTTGGCTATCCTATTTCAGCGTGTTCCCCATGTAGCCCTCAGCCAGTGCAACCCTTTGGAAACTCTTTGTCTGATATTCTGTTTTAAATACCTGGATAAAAAGGCTAATCAGTTCTATGAAGCTGAACTATATTCCTGAATAGTTACCCATTGTGATCTTTTCTGGACCTGGAACAGCCCTGGGGGGGGGGGGTAATATTTAATTCATCAGTACATGTACAGCCCTGAACAGTGCAAATCGCACCCTCCAGGCTGTTTCAGTTCAGTTTCACTCTCCATGGACCATAATTTGAAATTGGACACAAGTATGCCTAAAATGTGGAAGTCTCAGGGCATGCCTCTCTCTGCCTCATCTGAAGAGGCTCCAGGAGAAAATGTGACATTGGGCTCACAGATATGGACTGGATATTTCAAAATGCCTGCCTAAAACAAATTTGTCTTCTATTAGACAATAATTCAGTTGTATGTGCAGAAGAGGAACTAAATTCAGGCCTGCTTCCTTCATAAGGGTTCCACATAGGAAAGCAAAATGAAATCTACAGTTTAAATGCTGCATATCATTTACAGGTGCTTGGAAGCTGAGGCCAGTCACACACAGGTAGATAAACATCTATCTCCATAAGTGACTATGTCTTGAATGGCAATATTTCCCTTATAGTAATATATGTCATGTTTGAAACTACTCTCAGATTCAGAGTAATTTCATAAATGACACTAACATTACCCCCCCCCTTTACCTTATAACATGGAAAGTAAATACAGAACCTAGAAACCATCTGTTTTAAATGTCACTAGATGGCCAGGATCACTGTGGTTATTTTATTCCATCTACAACAGGAAGTCAAATACCAGTATTAAATGGATTAAAGTGTTTATAAGTTAAAAACAATACCCACTGGGAATTATTTGGCTTGTTGCCAGCTACTTACACATCACATTATAACTCACCCTTCCTCCAGGGAACTTTGAGCACTACACATGGGGTTGCCATTTTATCCTCACAACAGCTCTATTGGCCGGACTAGACGTGACAATATCCATGGGTTTGAGCTGTAGACTCTGCCGCCATTTTAAAGTGATTTAAAGATGCCACAAAAGACTCATCAGGGCTGAGGTGCTCTTGTCTTCCCCCACTTTTTCAGGTGCCAAAACAGTGGACCTCCCTCCCTACCATGGTTTTGGCATTTGAAAAGGTGCAGGGACAGGGAAAGAGCCCCTCAGCCTGCCATACTGTGAGCCTTGTGGCATTTTAAAATCACTTTAAAATGGAAGCATCATCCACAAGTTGGCCCCATGTGCCCTGTCATATCTAGCGTGGCCCTGTGATGTACGTTACATTAAAAGCATCTGCCCTGTCTCATCCAGAGAACTTCATGCCTGGACACAGAGTTGATTTCAGATCTCCAAATCTATGTTAAGCACTTTCGCTAATGCTCTGATCTTCTGTATTGTGCTTGTATAAGTCACATGCTTATATCTAATTATATCTGTGCCATCTATCAGTTTTTCTACACCTTCTTATGAAGTTCCTTTATTGAGGACATTTCTGTAGGTGGGGGGTTCTGGCTGCTAGCTGTCTTCAGCTGATCGACTGGAAAATATTGCTAAGTAAAGAAAGTTAAAGCAGCTCCCTGACTCAAGTTTCCGTCTTGAGAATGGATAAAGTCGTCATAATTTTGAAAAGGAAAGAAAAAATGATGGAATGGCAGAGAAAAGAGTGATGCAGCACAGATGATAAGCGGGAAAAATTAACTTCAACTGGGGCAGGAGCTGGAGAGAAGCCTGAAGATGAAGAACAAAGCAACTCAATCAAGTAGGAAAGCAAAAGGGGGGGGGTAAATTTTATTTAGCAAACATAAATCTGAAGTGTCACCGGCTTAAAATTAATATCACAAATTGGAAAGGAAATCTGTTCTTTTTGATGTATTTGCACTGGTCTAGCTATACTTAGTTTCAGATACATCTTGGTGCCAAAAGGTTTCAGCTAAGTTTTTGTGAAAGAGCCCATGTGGTTACACAAAGAAATGCAGAGCAACGGCCTCACTCTAGTTCAAATCTACAGCTAATACACACCCTCTGGGAATGCACAATTAAGGGGGTATAGGTGATGCTCCCTCTCCTCTTTACAGATAATGCCACTAACTACCATGGCCAACAGATAACTCACTGGTCCCTTGGATTACTTTCTCCCTTTCCAAATGGTTCCCTGTGCAGTAGAGACAGACTGCCCTGACTGATAGCCCAGATTAGCACAGGTGGATGCACAGAGGCATCCTACAGGACATCAAATCCACTACTCTCCATCAAATTCGAGAGAAAGATTCTTCATCCAGAAGTGCCTCAGCAGCCAACCCTCAGCAGTGTCTGTCTACTTCTTCCTCTCTCTCAAACATTTCTGTCTTCATACACAGACACAAATCTGTTCCATCCCTTCAGATGCCCCATGTTCTAAGATTTCCAAACAGGGTCCAGGGGAACCCTGGGCTTCAAGTTCAGATGTCTGCTGACATCACTAGATGTCACTGAAGCCCATTTCCCCTGTTGCTCTACAGGCCTCATCTCTTTCTCCACAATGGAAATGGTAAATGATGAACTGATTGATTGGCTGGCTCCCACATCTTACTTCTCAGAAGGGGCATGTCACTGCCTGAATATTAGCACTTGCACCTCTAAGTAAAAAAACTAGGGACTTACTTTTCTCATCCTACACATACAGGTGTGCCCGTACAACCGGAGACGCCTGGGAGAGGAAATAGTTTTAAAAGAGAAATGCCAAACAGTCTGATATAGCAGTATAATAATACAGCTCTTCCCAGCAACTCTCTCCCCCCGCCCCCAACCATGGCATCCTTGTACTAACTCCTTAAATTTGCACTTTGGAAGAAATAGAAGAGAGAAGAAGGAAAGGAGAGCTGAGGGGGACTCCAGATGAAAAGTGGGGGAGCAACATCTCCTGTCCTGTCCTGGGTAGCTCAGGATAGCCCAATCTAGTCAGATCTCAAAAACTAAGCAGTATCAGCCCAGGTTAGTATTTGGATGGGAGACCACTAAGAAATACCAGGGTCACTAGGCAGAGGAAGGCGATGGTCACCTCTGAACCCTACAGGGTTGCCATAAGTTGGCTATAGCCTTGACAGCAAATTAAAAAATTCCTAAACTCTACACAGTACAGTAGTAAGCAAAGGGGACACGAATGGTATTATCCTGGTGAATGGTATACTCTCCCGGTGATCATTCAAAGTCTTAATTTCAAAATGTTTATTTCTTGTCACCAAGAGGACATCCTGTGCATAAGTACATTGCCCTGAGTTTAAATGATAGAAAGCTTCCTTCTGCACTCTGGTGCTAGACTAACAACTTAACTAACCCATTCTGCCTTCTAAAATGTATACAATGATTATGTGAAAAATTGAGATTTGTACCACCCTCTTGAGATTGCAGGCTTAAATACCACAAAGACATATTTTCCTCAAGGGGGTTGTACAAATTTCACTTTTCCACATAATCATTGTCTACATTTTAGAAGGCAGAATGGGTTAGCTAAGTTGTTAGCCTAGCACCAGAGTGCAGAAGGAAGCTTTCTATCATTTAAAATGGCACATTTGGATTATCAGAAAGTTTCTCAAAGTAGTACAAGTGACAACCTACATAGACACTCCTATCTGTTGAACAATGGAAAGAATCCCAGGTCATGGAAAACCACTTCTTCCAGATGACATGTAACATGTGTGGATATCAGGATGAGAGTATAATACAGAAGTGGTTTTTTGTTTCTTCCCTTGGGTTATTTGATGAGAGGATTTTTAACAGTCAATACGCTTCTCGAAAGGCAATTTGTCTGCTGTTTAGGATTGCTGCTTCTGACCTGGGAAATTCATGGGGATTTTGTTTGGGGGGGGGTGCCTGGAGAGGTCAGAGGTAGGAGAAGGCAGTGGATGTGATGCCATGGAATTTGCCCTTTAAAACTCCCATATCCCCCACCCCCCCAGGACTGATCTTTGTCGCCTGGAGATCAATTGTAATTCCATGAGAACTTCAGGCTTTGTCTTGAGGCTTGGTAATCTTGCCGGCAATGCTGATTTTCCTTTGCCAAACAAAGCCACAAACTTATGTTCTAAGATAGCGATCCCCAACCTGTGGGCTGCGGACCACATGTAGTCCTTCAACTAATTGGAGGTGGGCCCCAAAGGACGCCTTCTCCCCCCCCCCCGGCCCTTTACTTCATCCCCCCCGGCCCTTTACAACACACTTCGGGTGTCATTGTCTCCCATCACTCCCAGATGGGACTATCTCGTTGCAGAGAAACAAGCTCAGGGTTCCCATTGATTTGTCATTGTCATGAGTTACAATTTCCATGAAAATAAAATGTTCCTTATGTTCATTGTTGTGGCGTGTCTGTATCTTATTTTGAAGGGATGTTTAAACGTTACCATAGCGACCAGAGAGCGTTAGGGCAGTGGTTGAGAGTAGAAGAGTAAACTACCCGCCCCCCCACCGGGCCTCAGTAAAAGGTGTTGAGTGGTCCCCGGTGATAAAAAGGTTGGGGACCACTGCTCTAAGATACACTCTCCATTTGTTGGAGTAGAGAAACCCACACCACTGATGCCTTTTTAAGGAATTAAGAGTAAGGAATGTTAGGGATCCAAGAGGGTAAAGGAAATGCTTCCAGCGCTATTTGACTTTCCCTACATCAGCCTTTCGCAACTTTTTGACCATTGAGAAACCCCTGAAACCTTCTTCAGGAGGAACATGTATACATCATCCATCAACCGGTTGAAAATGGGCCTCAAGACCCAAACACGTTCCTTTCTTTGTAACTTCTAACAGGGACAACATCAAATTATTTTTTCAACAATAATCTGCAATCTATTTTCCACGGCATACTTTGCCACTACCCCACCCGTTTTAAACCACATTAGCTGCCCAACTAATTCACCAAAGGATGCCTTTACCTGGCCAGTTCTTGCTCAGCTTCTATTTTAGCTCTAATGGCTTTCCTCTCCAACGTCGTGAGGCACGGCAGTCGACACGGACTGCAGCACAGGATGTCACAGAGGCAGTGAGGAAACGGGTGGAGACTACAACAACAATGCGGGTGGAGGCTTATGTCACAGAGGCAATGTAAGTGGAGGTGTCTGTTGCAGAGGCTATGGCAGCAATGCATGTCCATGAACCTTAAGCGCCTCTTGATTTCTCTGTCAGTTCGCCTTAAATCCCGCCTCACAGATTCCAAAGCCAGACAGAGTGACGCCATTACTAAGCATTAAACCATATTAGTGTACGAGTACAGCCTTTGACAAAGGGCACCCGTCAGGGAAAAAAATTGCTCTTGCAAGCCCTGGCCAGAAGTTTGCTTTAAGAGCAAGTGCCTGGTGGTTTAGTTGTATTCCAGCATGCTGTTTATGACATCATCATTACTCTGCCAATATGTCATAGTCGGTCCATTGCCATGGGAACTGTAAATAGTGGGTATAACCTAAACAGCTACTCAGTGCAAAATACTACAGTGATGGAGCATGAAGAGTGGCATTTCATGGACAAAGGGGTCTAGGAGGATTTCTATTCTTAGTTAAAAGCCATTAGGAGCCTATTTATATACATAGATTTTTTTGAATGTACTAAATTGGCTTAAAATGGTACAAGTACCTTGTGGATGTTTTTACAAATTGTGTTCATTTTACAAAAAACATAAACCATAATTGTAAAAAAAATGTGCCCATGCTTTTACCATGCTGCTTCCTGGCCACAAGACTGATTACTGAAATACTGTACTTATCAATATAATTAGACAGTATTTTTGTTTTTTTGTGGCTGGGTAGCTTCCCTTTCCAAAAAAAACTATTAGGTTTCTCTCCCCTATAAAACGACCCTTTGTTTGTTATATGGGTGTTTTAAAAAGTGGTGGTGTGGAATCAAAGCTGCTGCTTGTGGAAACATTTTTAAATGGCCCCTTATCTGAACACACAAAAACAGAGAATTGATGCTTAAAGCAAAGTCAGACCCCAGCCAAACCATGTAGAAATGGTGCTATAAAGTTTACAATTATTCAATTGAAGTTCAAAGTTCAGCTCAGGAATCATGTTAAAAAGGTGAAAGTATTCCTGAACCAAACTATTTTGATTACCTATTTAGGGGGTGACAAGATTGGAGGTAAGAGTTCCTTCAAGTAAACTATCCCAAAGAAAAAAAAATTGTTAGTTAAAATGCACAGGGATCCAGCGTTTTATAATTTCTTCACTCCCACTGGATTTTATTTTACTGACATTAAGAGGAAAACATGAGTTTCACTAAGAAACAAGCTTCAGCAGTATTTTTGCCTACGTACAACTAAAATGAGAACTTGAATGACAAGTACAGCAGGACCTTCGATTCTATGCAGACTTCTAGAAATCTAAACTTTCCACAAATGTGTTGTGTTTAAGATAACCGTCTTCAGGAGATTGTTCAACAATTTCATGTCACATGACTGGAGTGCTAGACTTATGCAATCATGAATTTGAGGCTGCATTCTGGAAGCAATATAGAACATTACTTTAGGCTTACTTTAGGTTCGGTCAAAAGAATAAAATAGAAAAGAGCTGGGAAACAATTGCTTTAACTGAGGCTAACAATTTCAATTTTTTTAAATCTAAAAGCCTGGTGTTTTTGGATTTAATTGTAGCTCAAGCCCCTTTCAATACAACAGAATCCCAGAATGCCAATAGTAAACCTTCAAATCAATGTTGTTGTTTGTTGGGCTGTGATATGCCAGGTTTCAGCAGTTAATTTTGTTAATAATACATATGGGATGTACTTGCCAGTTAGAGTTGCCTTCCAATGCCTGCTCTAGAGTGTTCTACAGCCCAAAGTGTAAAATTTCTTTCCTGCATTACAACGGATCTGGTCAGGATTGCTATATATCTTGGTGCTGATAGTAGGAACAAATGTCTGAATAAAGTGTCTGGAACAGTCCAAGACCTGGCTGTTCCTTGCTCTGTCCATAAAACGGTTAAAAAGAAACCTTGTGTGGAACTGGCAAATGCTTCCTTTGGGCTTTGCTGATGTCACCTTTATGTCATATCACTTATAAACCTCAGAGCTGGGATTGTTCAAGGTTTTAAAGATTGCGTGATCTCAACAACCTTGCAAAAGGCTGTTAAATGTCGTCCAAGTAATTTTTTTTAATTGGCTCAAACAAAAACCAAATACTGTTATTAAACTCAAATATATTCTGCTCTTAACCTTTAGGATTACTGTACATTCAATTTCCCCTCGAGTAGAAATGCTTCAGTTTCTCAAAACAAAATGAATACATTTTCCCTTAGAATTCTATCAACAGAACGTTAAAAATCTCAGACCTTGAAAAGTGTGTGTCACTCTTCTCTACAATGAATAGGTGTGTTTTCATCACAGGAAGGAGGGAAATAAGAATCCATTAAAACTGATTTCAGTAGGAAGATACCATCATAAATGTCCCTCATTCCACTTGCTGATAATCCTACATTCATGGGACTAGATACTCCAGCTAAGGTGCTACCTTCTTGTCATCACATTGGATTGTCTTTCTGTCACCCTCCATTTTGACAGGAGTCCTGTCTCTGGCTGCTAGGCACAGGAGGCCAAGAACAAGAGTCCTTAGTGCCTCAAAAGACAGAGAACTAACCAAGAGAGTAGGACTGTGCCGGGAATCTCTTTTTATTTACTGAGGACAACTGTAAATCTAGAAACAAACTGAGCCCTGCTCTACCATTAATCAAGGCCTCTCAGCACTTAATCTGGGCAGTTAGCCTCAAAAGAATCTTGCCCTAGGAGAATTCTGTCAAACTCACAAAAGCATTTCTCAGTAAAATACTCTCTGTTCACAATGATCTGATTCAGGGTGCTTTGAATTGCCTGCAGATTGATGCTTGAAAAATCCAGTTCCAAACATGGCTCTGCCTGCCTGAGGATCTCCATTCTCTTTTGTAAATTGGAACACTTTTTCTGGTACATCTCATGGGCTTCTTCACTTTTTGGATTTCATTTTTTGAATTATTGTCTGTGGGGCTATTTGGACTACTAACCAATGCCTGACCTGAAGAGCCCAGGCAAGCCCAATCCTGTCATGTCTAGGAAGCTAGGCAGGGCTACCCCTGACTAGTATTTGGATGGGAGACCTCCAAGGATTGGGTGGGGGTAGTTCCTCCAAGGAACACTAGGGGTCATGATGCAGTTAATGGCAAACCACCTCTGAACGTCCTTTGCTTGGCTGCCACACAATCCTCAGATCTCCCAGCTACATGACATACGCCATATGATAAACATACTTTGGGGAATGGCCCTTGCTTGAAACCTGCAAATGATGGCAGGGGCTCATGGGAATGGTAGTCCATGAACATCTGGAGGGCTGCGGTTTGACTACCCTTGCAGGACGGAGAGCTCCTCTCATTTGTCACCGAGAACCGGTCCACAAACCAGCAGGTGAAGGTTTCCCAGGGCTGTACCATCCTAGGTCACAGGTAGCCAACCTGTGGTCCTCCAGATGTGCATGGACTACAATTCCCATGAGCCCATGCCAGCGAATGCTGGCAGGGGCTCATGGGAATTGTAGTCCATGCACATCTGGAGGACCACAGGTTGGCTACCCCTTTCCTAGGTTACCATAGTAGAGTGCTTCCCCTCCCACTCCTTCCCGCAGAGAAATAGCAGGTCGAAAAGGACATGATGCTGAGAACAGCGCTCCACAGCATGCTGGTCTTCCAATGCGTTTACATTTTTCCTCCTTCAGATACCTTCTCTCAGCGGGCTCAAGTGGTGCAGTCGGCGCAGGAAGCGCCTCGGCCTCTCGCTTCTGGAGCCGATCAAACAGTCCCCGACGCCGCCTCTTCCTGGGAGACAGGCCATCCATCACTCCCGCCGCCTCTCCGCGGGCCGCGGTCGAGGAGCGCTTCTTCCCCTCGGGAGTAGGGGGCGCTGCCGAGCAGCAGCCGCGCCACCGCTCCATCCTCCCCGTCCTAGAAATAAAGCGGCGCGCGCACAAGGCGACTTCTCCCGCCCCTCCCCGGTCTCCGCTTAAAATTTCACGTCTGACGCAAGCGCGCCGAGTCGCCGCACTCTCTCCCTCGGCCAATCCGCGCCGGCCTTTCATCGACGCCGCGGTCTCCCCGTTGAGCTGCCCCGCGCCATTCGCTGCCGACACAGAGACGTCCCGCCCCTCCCTCCCCGGCGCGCCGCAAGGAAGGAGGGAGGGAAGAGAGGGGGCCACTGGAAGTTAAGATGGCGGCGCGTGTGAGAGTGGGGCGCTGACCGAACCCTTTCCCGTTGTCGCGAGCTGCCGCCCCCCTCTCCCGGCCCCGCGCTGCCCCGCCTTAGCTCCTCCCCCGCGCGGAGCGGCGCTCCCGAAGTGCGGGCGAGACTCTGTGAAGGAGACACCCAAGTTCCCCCGTGCCCGTCCTCCCCCCCCCCACCCCCGGTCCATTTCCTCCTTGCGCGCCCGGCCTCTGCCCGCCTCCCTCTGGGGAGCGGGAGGGGAACATGACCTCGATCCACTTCGTGGTGCACCCGCTCCCGGGCACCGAGGACCAGCTCAATGACCGGTGAGAGGGAGGGAGGGGCGGCCAGCCCGGGCGGGGGGGGGAGGGAGGGAGGGAGGGGGCGAGGAGGAGCCCCGCGGCGTGAGGGGAGGAGTCCCGCGTGTATGTGGGGGGGGGGGAAGAGAGTGGCGGGGTGCATGGCGGGGTGGGGGCAGCTGGCCTTCGCCCAGCCTCGCGGGACCGGAGCGCCCACAAGGACCGGCGCGTGGGTGTCGCCTCCCCTTTGGGCACGGATGCCTTGGTCGTGGGCGGCGGATGCAGTTGTGGCCGAGGAGCAGATCTTGCCCAGGCCCGGCCTTGGCTGAGCCATCGGGCGGCGGATAGGCCTGGAGATTATGTGCATCTCTCTCTCCCTCCCTCCCTCCCTCCCCCCGGGAGTGGGCCGGACTGGGCTCTCTCGCCGCCAGAACTTCTCCGGGCTGGTTTCCCTGGTCTGGCGTCCGTGCGGCGATGGGGAGTATCGCTTGCTCAAACGTCATGTGCTGCTTTAAAGACGGGCAAGCGGAGGCCGCCGGGCCACGGTGGGAAGCTCAGCCTCCCCTCCTTGGGGCTTTCTGGAATGTGAACAGGGCGCCTTACGCCGGCCGCACAGATCGGGGGAGGCTTCCCTCTTCTTGTAGGAGCCCTGATAATGGTGGGTGGAGACAGCGGAGAGGAGCCAGAATGTATTTTGAATCTGTTGTTAAGGCAGGCGATGCCAGTGTGTGTTGGTGGTGGGAGAAATGAGACGAGTTAATGTCAGTTGTGTCAAAAGGTTGGGTCGCCTTTATGCAGATCACATAGAGAAGGTATTGTGGGAGAAGTTTTGATTGAATCCACGGTGGTGGGTTGGGAATAGGTGGCTTTGGAACAACTGGGTGAATCAGTAGAAGGATAATATTTCTGTTAATTATCCATTTCTTTGCATTACCCCCAAAGCAGTCCTGTGACAATTTCTCTGTTGGTCAAATAAATATTTAAATATTTCTATCTGTACTCTCTGGGTTGCTGTTATACTTGAAAATGTTCCAGGTCAGTGTGGTGTTCCAGTTATGTAGATATAAAAGAATATGACTAAAAAGTTACTGTTGCATTGAAATCCTAAGCAGTGAGCTTAGATGGATGTAACTGTATTTAAGATTGCACTGTTGGAAATGGAGAATCAACGTGTCCTGTGAAAAATGGGTGGGTTTGGGAATTACTACTCACGCATGCTATTAAGTGTCTGACATCAGATGAGAAAGGGGGTTGCAGTTTAAAATGTGCCAGCAGGGTGTGGTTTCTTCCTTTTGAATGACCTGGTGACACATTTTACACAGGTGCATGTGTCATGTGCTCCTCAGAAAGTACCTCGATGTTTGCAACTTCAGTTCTACCTGTGAACATAGCATGTTTATGATATGGGGCAAATCGACACATTTTTTGTAGCTGCAGCTCTATCTATGGCCTAAATATCTTCACACAGAGGTAATCTCACTGAGCTGAGTAGGATTTTTTTTTAGTTTATTACTAGAAAATACTGCTACTGTTATTACTATAATAATTATAATTACATTTATTTTCTTCCCTATCTTGTGATAATCAGGGTGGATTACAGTAGAGGTAAAAACCTATGAAATCATAATACAAAAATAGAGATTTAAGATGCATCATAAACATTAAAGCAAGAATTGGAACTAATTGCCTGCTCTTTCTACCACAGGGAAGGGAAGGAGAATCATATAAATGTTCATTTGAGTTAGTTGGATTATGACAGGGAGGCCAGTGGATTAAATGTTTTTTTGCCTCAACCATAGCCTTGTGGAATTGTCTGAGGTTCCACAGGGCTCTGATCTCTGTTGACAGAGCATTCTACCAGGCCAGGGCCAAAAAGGCCTGGTCCTTGTTGAGGCCAGTTTGATCTCTATAGGGCCGGGGATACTGAACAGGTTCTGTTGACTAGATCTTAATGCTCTCTCTCTGTGTGTGGGGGGTGTCATAGTGAGAATGGCAGTCTTGTAAATACCATCATAACCACAGCTGAGGAGCTGCAGTGTTCTCTAAGTACGACTTTATGTTGGTCTTATGTGATAGCTAACATGGTAAATATTTTATAGATTCACTACTTTTCTTGTAATATCTTGAGTTTTATCCTGTATTTTTTATACCATTATAACATCATAAACAATACATTTGATATATTCTGTTGGATGAAGACTGAAGAGTGCATATGAAGTTGTAATGGTGAAACCAAATACTGTCTCATATTCTTCTGAAATGCTGCTTAACATCTTTACAAGTGGTATTTTAATAAAGCAGAACATCTTTCTAAAATGGCAGGAGCCCTTGCTGCAACTTCTCCTCAGGGAATGATACATTTATACATTTTCAGTGTGTTAGAACTATGCAAATTATTTCTGAATTGAAAGTTGAAAGAAATCAATAAGATGGATTTACGTATATGGTGCTGGTTCAATATGATTTATTGCTACTACAGATTATGTACAAATGCTCACAAAGGTGGAACATGTCTGTTTCTGTTTTTGCATTTAATTCCTGGTATTGTCAAACTTGCTCTCGCTTAATTAATGATCAAATATTGAGTGTGTGCCTGTATACTGCTATGTAAAAATAAAACCAAAAGAATTGTATCTTTATCCCATGAATCCAGAGACAGATGAGTAATGTTAATTTTTTGGGATTATTTGGTCTATGAAATCTAAAGATGTTTTTGCGTAAAAATGTTTGCCTGTAATAAATTGTGACATGTGCCAGCATAGAGAAGGAAAATCTGGCCTATATTTAACAGTTCGAAAAAGCAAGCTTGTCTGTCCTTAAGCACTCCTGAGCTTCTCCCAGTAGAAATTTGGCAGCTGGCTCTTCTCTTTCAAAGTAAGAAAAACGTCAGTGTTTTTCACAGCTGGAAGACAGTGGAATAGAATGTATGAGAATTGGCTGTTTTAGAAATCTTGCCTGCTGTGATGGACTGTACTTTTTAAAACCTTAGAAGTGCTTTACAAACCAGAGACTGTGAAGGGTTAATTTGTCACAGAAACAGAGCCTTGAGTGGCAGGCTGCTGTAAACAATCTGATTGGTTAGCATCAGCTGAGCAGAGAAAGAATTGAGAGCTGCATGCTGAGAAGATTTCTGCCTTGACTGAGTGATGTATGATTTCAGCTTTATCTGAGAACAGTTTAACACAGATGGAGAACTGGGGAAAGCTGGCAAGGAAGTTTGGGAGCCGGGCAACGACTCCCATTTGGGCCAAAGAAAGGTGATAGAGGGAGAATAAAATTCCATACCCAGACACACTCTGCAGAGATTCCTGATTTAGTGTGGTTAGAAACTATCTTGAGAATTTCAGAGTCAGTTAAAAACTCAAGAATGAGTTCTGTTTTTTCAAGAGAAGGGTTTTGAGTAATGTGAAAAGTATACCAGCTTTCTAGAAACAAAGAATCAGAAAATACTTTTAAAAAGTGTTTGGGATAAACACTGGAACAAAAGCCTCTCAGCAGAAAAGTTTAAGTCACTTTGACTAGCTTAAGAAACTCTCATTAGCCCAAAATATAAGAATTAAAGTCTGTACCTGTACTGGTTTTATCTCAGAAATCTTTAATCCCTGATTTCACCTGACCCTTTGCTCTCTGTATTAAATAAATTTTATTATTTTTGAATTTCAAAGCATCTTGAGAGCCATTTACATTGTTTAGGTTAAAGGGGACTCCCAATCTATTCCTCAGCTTCTTAGGTTTAGCCAACAGCCAAGATATCATAGGACAGCCAGAGTTTTTCAGCAAAGAAGAAAACATATCACTAGGGCTGTTCAGTCAGTAAAGGGAAAGAAAAACAGAGGGAAAATCTTGCCTTTCTGCCTTCAGCCTCTTTGTGTGGAGCCAGAATGAATTTTTGTGATGTTCTGATAGATAACAACTTAAAGAGCCAAGCAGTGGTTTGAAACGTTGCTAACCATAGCCTGACTTCAATATTATTTTTATTGCCTTCCTTTAACACTGATGTAATATCATACTCTATGACCTTGCCTGGTGGAGCAGTCAGTGTGTCATATTTTATAGGCTTACTTGCTGGATGAGCAAGTGTTAGAATCAGGAAGTGATGCTGCTAGTCTGTGGGCAAAAATTAGATGCTCTTAGTGTAAGAAGGGTGACATTAGAACATACAGGAAATGTACTTAAAGAAGCTTGATAAATGTAATATTGCTTTTTCATTTATAATCTGTTTTGCTCCTAAACCCAAAATGTGATAATTTGATATTCTGGCCAGTCAAATAACTGATATGCCAATGGTGAAATAGATTTATGGAATCTACACATTCAGACATGAAGACCTTTCAGATAAATCAAGTGAGGTTTAACTATTATATAAAAACAAGGTTTATGTGGAAATTTCCATTGCAATACCATAAATAGAATGAAAGGCAATACTACAGACATTGCACATATTTAAGGAAAGGCCAAAGAAACTCACACAGGGTTAGGTCATCCAACAAACCATGCATGATGCACCATGGATGGGGTTGGAAAACAGCTGGCTACCTTGATTCAGAGTACTTGACTTGGTGCCTGATAAGGAGGAGAGCTATTACATGACTGAAAATATCAAGAACAGAATTTTTCATGGGAGAACCTATCTTATATAACCAGGGCAATGAATGCTTTAGACCTATCTGATAATGTGAAAACCTCTCTTAAGGAGGGATCTCAGAATGGTCTTAGGAACAGTGTTGTTGTTGTTAGGTGCGAAGTCATGTCTGACCCATTGCGACCCCATGGACAATGATCCTCCAGGCCTTCCTGTCCTCTACCATTCCCCAGAGTCCATTTAAGCTCGCACTGACTGCTTCAGTGACTCTATCCAGCCACCTCATTCTCTGTCGTCCCCTTCTTCCTTTGTCCTCAATGACTCCTAGGAGCAGTATTGGTCTGCATATAGATTTTTAAACTAACGTACTTAAGTGAGCCAATGGCTTTGAGCAACAGCACACTAATAAAATTAAAAACAATCCTAATAACCCAACTCTGGACTCATTTATTTATTCATATTTCTTGCTGTAGTTTGAGGGAGTGGTGGGAAATAAATCTAAATAATAATAATAAAAAGAACTTTGCAACATCCAAAGTGGCTTAGTGTTTAGTGCCTTCTAGGAGCATTCCTAGTTTCTATCCAATATGTTTATTTGCTCTCCCTTGAGGAACCAATACAATCCATTTATATCTGAGTAAAATACACTTTTCAAGAGACAGTGCTCCAATGTTTCAGTTTGCCCTGATTGATACAAACATAATCTATTTGAGTAAGGAAGCTTCTTACAGCAGTCGTCCTAACTAATAGACCTTACTTACAGATTTAGCTCAGGTCATGCTAGGAAAATGTGTTCCTATGTTTCCAAAGCTTCTAACCTGACTTAGATCCCTTTGGTAGATGCATCAGTAGTGGCATCTCAGATGCAGGTGTCTCAATGGATGACAAAGGTTACTTAGTGGGCATATTTGGCTGCAAGAGTGATCTAACATTGCAAACTCCTCACAAGTCTTTGTTGGAAATTAGATCTTTAGATCGCATCAGTTGGCCAGTCCATTTATTAGCAAGGAAGAGTCCATAATTTTAATTGAGGTGAATTAAGCTGTTAAATGAAAGGGGGAAAAGCTGCAGGTAAGCCTAGGAAAGTACATGGCTGCATGGAGACACCATTGAAGTAGCCCTGTGGTTTTGGTTGGGCTTTTTCATCCTCCTGCTTATTCTGATTTCAAGATAAATAACCTAAATTATGCTAGGCCTATAAAACAGGGTAGTCACCCATTCAGGATTTCAGAGATTTGTCATGACTTCAGTGGATCTCCCACCCTGTGGGGATGAGACAACAGCATTTTCAGAGAGTCATGCTAAATTCTTTGTCAGACCTCTGAATTGGAGGCTATAACAAGAGGTGACTTTTTAGGGTTATGCAGTCTTCCTCCTGGCAATCTCACATCTCGCCCATGTTGACTCACCAAGACCAAAAGGAAGTGCACAGCAAATACATCTTGGGATTTGCACAGAAAATACATGGATTATTTCTTGGGCACCAAAATGATAACAGCAGGTGCCATAATGGGGAAAAAGTCTCCTCTGTGTATTCTGATGTCCCCAAAATGTTGGATAGTAGAGAGATATCCTAGAAACCAGGTTTGTAAATGGGGTCATGAGGTTCAGTTCTGTTCTAGAAGAGTTTTTGACATCTGTTGATTCTGACCATCCCATCTTATAGGAGATTTCTAAAGTTTCCCTCAAGGGGACACCATTCACGAATGGTAAGGTTCAAATTAAGTAAATGAATGTAGAAAGGCCCTTCCAGTGTTTAAATATCAAGAGGAGGATTCTCATTCCAATCCAACCTGCTGATGGGTTTCCTGGCACCCCCTTTATATTTCCCCCAAAGTAAAGAGCCAGTCCTGCCTTTTGTCCACCTTTTTGTAGTAGGAGTGCTTTTGTGTCACATAAAGGTAAAGATATTCCCTGTGCAAGCACCAGGTCATGTCTGACCCTTGGGGTGACTCCCTCTAGCGTTTTCGTGGCAGACTCAATACGGGGTGGTTTGCCAGTGCCTTCCCCAGTCATGACCGTTTACCCCCCAGCAGCAAGCTGGGTACTCATTTTACCGACCTCGGAAGGATGGAAGGCTGAGTCAACCTTGAGCCGGCTGCTGGGATTGAACTCCCAGCCTCATGGGCAAAGCTTTCAGACGGCTGCCTTACCACTCTGCGCCACAAGAGGCTCACTATGATATTATTAGGAAGCAAAAAAAAGATATTGCATCTCAGTACAGCACATCTCTGTGTACAGAGCAGGCCAGATTCAACCCCCTTAAAAGAAGAAGAGTTGGTTCTTATATTCCGCTTTTCTCTACCCAAAGGAGTTTCAAAGTGGCTTACATTCACCTTCCCTTTCCTCTCCCCACAACAGACACCCTGTGAGGTAGGTGAGGCTGAGAGAACCCTAACATTACTGCTCAGTCAGAACAATCTATCAGTGCTGTGGCAAGCCCAAGGTCACCCAGCTGGTTGCATGCAGGGGAGCACAGAATCAAACCCGGCTTGCCAGATTAGAAGTCCACATTCCTAACCACTACACCAGGGGTAGTCAAACTGCGGCCCTCCAGATGTCCATGGACTACAATTCCCAGAAGCCCCTGCCAGCGAATGCTGGACATCTGGAGGGCCGCAGTTTGACTACCCCTGCACTACACCATGCTGGAAGGATCTAAGGGCCAAACCAGACATTATGCTTGGTGTTTTAGTATTTTAAAAGGTGGGGGAGGGGAGTGAGAGAATCAATATCTCCTAGCCCTGCTGTGTCTCAGATGCAATCTGGATTCTGTGAAACTTTTCAGGTGGCCAAATTCTTTGCCAAATTGGCATTGGCAGCCGTGGGTTGGACCCGTGAGCTGCCGAAAAATCTAATTTGGCTCTCAAATAGCAGTTGCTGGGAAAGTCCCCTCTGCCAAAGAGTCTAGAGAGCTGCTGCCAGTTAAGAGTCAACAACACGTTGTTAGAAATGCCACCAGTTGGGACTCTGTGAAAGAGAGCCTTGTATGTTCATCAGTGACATAAAAACCTTGAGACGTTCTGGTTCTTTAACAGAACTGCTTGATAAACTCATCTAAAATTTGCAAATTCCTCAATTTTTCTGCTTTAAGTTCCTATTGGGTACAATTCACAGGCAATTATGTTCAGCGTTCTAGAAAACTGGAAAGGACAATGAATCGGAAGTTAAACAATTCCTAGGAAGTGTTAGTCCTCGTAGAGAAACACACAGGAATGACTACAGTACTAGCACTACTGCAAGTTAAAGGCAGCATGACAGAAGGAAAAAAGGCAATTTTAAACATGCATACCCACAGCTAGAATTTAACCAAAGATACCATGCAGGGAACACACTGGGAGGGGCTGTGGTTCAGTGGTAGAACATCTGCTTGGCATGCCGAAGGTCCAGCAAAAAGGACTGGGTAGCAGAAGATGTGAAGAATCATAACTTTGAGAGCCAGGAGAGTGCTGCCAGTCTGAGTAGATCAGGAGTAGTCAAACTGCAGCCCCCCAGATGTCCATGGACTACAATTCCCATGAGCCTCTGCCAGATATTGCTGGCAGGGGCTCATGGGAATTGTAGTCCATGGACATCTGGAGGGCCACAGTTTGACTACCCCGGAGTAGATAATGCTGACCTTGGTGGACCCATGGTCTGATTCAGCAGCTTCATGTGTCCATTTTTTTTTCAAACCCAAACATTAGACAAACAGGAATTCCACAGCCAAAGTACTAAAGTCTCTCTGGTGCCCTCTCTCCATGCTTGAGTTGGATAAGCTTTACTAATGTGCTTCAAGCTTAATTTTTTTCCCACACACTAAAAGTGATGTTTAATTAAATAAGGTACATATTGCTTTTTATAAATACTGCTTGGAATAATGTTTCTCTAATTTATGCACTTAAATTATCTAGGTCTTACATACTGTCACAAATATAGCCAGAAACACAAGGGTGCCATTGCTGGTCTTGAGCAAAAAAATCTTGGAGAACGTTTTGCCAGGCCTGAGACAGAGCTGATGGTCTCTCAGCTAAACAATGAGACACTGCATATAGTGCCCCCCCCGCCATTGAGCCGTATTGGGCTACTAGGGGCGGATTAAAAAAGATCAGACCCTCTGTCCTCCCTGAGGTTTATTAGTGGTTAGAACTGGGTCGCTTGCCGCTGAGCACTGGAGGGTTTTTTAAGGTTGATTGGTTGGTTTTCAATTGTTTTATGGGTTTTAATGGGGGGATTATGCTTATTGTTAGCCGCCGCAAACCTTCGTGGGAGTGGCGGGATAAAAATTGAATGAATGAATGAATGAATGAATGAATGAATGAATGAACATTCAAAACAGAAGAACTTTGGAGAGAGTTGAAGAACAAAAAAGTAATGGAAAAATATGTCCTTTAGCAGATTATAATATATAACATTATAAAATAATAAAAAAGCCTCTTGTGGCGCAGAGTGGTAAGGCAGCAGACATGCTGTCTAAAGCTATGCCCATGAGGCTGGGAGTTCGATCCCAGCAGCCGGCTCAAGGTTGACTCAGCCTTCCATCCTTCCGAGGTCGGTAAAATGAGTACCCAGCTTGCTGCTGGGGGGTAAACGGTCATGACTGGGGAAGGCACTGGCAAACCACTCCGTATTGAGTCTGCCACGAAAACGCTAGAGGGCGTCACCCCAAGGGTCAGACATGACTCGGTGCTTGCACAGGGGATACCTTTACCTTTTAAATATAATCAGTAGATGAAATTTGCTGGGCTCAGCATCTAGAAGCATCTTTGAATGATAAAAATGTCCAACTATACACAGAAGTGAAGATGCAGTTCAAAGATAGGTTTACTTGTTGAGGGCAAACAGATAGCCATACATACATGAAACTAGAGGTCTTCTGTTTTTATATTTTTTGTTATGATAAAAAGTAGCAAGAATGAATGAACAGATTTTATATAATTCAAGAAAATATAAAGATTCATGCATGTAGTTATAATTACTTAACCACAAATGTGTGACTTTATCAAACAGGTTAGCTTACTATTCTTAGGTGATTTTGAAAGTCTATATAGTAAACTGAACTGACCTAGAGCTGGGCTGGGGGTGGGGGGAACCGTGGCTCTCCAGAAGTCCATGCTGGCAGAGGCTCATGGGAACTCTAGTTCATGGACAGCTGGAGAGCCACAGTTTGGCCACCCCTGACCTAGAGTATCTGCTTGACTGCTTGCTAATAGCATTTTGTAAAATAAATGGATGGTATTATATTCTTTACTGAAAGTGTAAATAATTATGTTTTAATAAGATTAAATTGAGGCTTGATCTCTAGTAATATATTTCTTGTATACCATATCCAAAAATGAACCACAGATGTTGTTAAGGTATACCTCTTGGCAGGATATTAATGATCTGATATAGGAAAATCTAGGGCTTCTTAGGGTTAGGGTTATGTACGCCTGTATCTGAATCATGCCTCACCAAAGTCATCCCAAATATATTTCTTCAGAAGAATAACTGTGAAAGAGCAACTAAGCCAGCACGCAGCTGACTGAATGTCAGACTCCCATTTTTATAAAAATAAACTAGAAAAGTAAAGGTCACCTCCCCACAATGGATGTGAATCTAGTCTAGACTAGACCCGCCTGTAAAACCAAATAATAATTAGAACAGAAAAATCCTTAGCTTACCAGACAGGAAAGGTTCAGATAGGAAAGGTTCAGATTCTTTTAGGTTCCTAATGTATGTGGTCTTATTCTTTTCTCACCACTATCTAGATAAGTGTATTTTGAAAGAGTAAGAGTCTTTACTGAACAGAGTCCTACTCCCACTTGCCTTACAAAAAACAAAAGAAAAATAGAAAAGCAGATAATGAGCAGTGGATTAAGGTGTCTGTCTCTAAAATTTCAGCAAATAAAAATCTATCTTCGAGAAAGCTAAGTTTTTGTGAACAAGGGGAAACAGCACTGCACACAAATGGTTAGGCAATAAAACTGCCAAGAGTTATTTAAAACAGCCTTAAAATTAGCCCACAAATTCACAATATCTTTGTTTTTACACGTTAACAGCCTGCAAAGACTTACAAGAACTTAGCCTCCACACCTAAAGTTGCAAAATGATTCATTAGCTAAACTCCTGCTGGCAGAAATTTTCAATTAGAGCCTTACTTTGGTCCTGTAGAGTCAGGTAGAAATACTAATTGGGAGGGAGCCCTTGTCAAGTCCCTCAACCAGAAATTCATCTTCAGGAGTCAACTGTCAAAGCCTGAACACATGGATGGACTACCTTTCTCACAGTTTTAGAGGAAAAGTGCTAGCCATAAACTATGATGTCAATTTTATTTTGCTGTTCTGTATTTTTCATTCCCAAATTCCCACTGTGTTGCTTTTTGTGTTTGCCTTCTGCTTCTTGTTATAGCACTCTGAACTTGGTGATTCATGTTTCTTGGCTGTGATGATATCCACCCCGATGGAGACAATGACATTTTTTTTACCTTCACTGCAAAATGCATTAGCACTAGAGAAGCAGACTTCAGTTCCATAAAACTGATGCTACTGAGCCAGTATGGTGTAATAGTGTGTCAGCCTAAAACTGAGAATTGCAGATCTTATTTAATTTGTATCCCTGCTTTCTCCCCAATGGGGACCTAAGGTGGCTAACATAATCTCTCCTCTGTTTTATCCTCCTAACAACAGCCCTGTGAGGTAGGTCAGACTGTGAGAGTGGCCTGAGGTCACCCAGTGAGCTTCCACTGGACAAGTGAGGACTTGAACCCAGGTCTCCTAGATCAGTGGTCCCCAACCTTTTTATCACCGGGGACCACTCAACGCTTGACAATTTTACTGAGGCCCGGTGGAGGGGGGTAGTTTACTCCTCTACTCTCAACCACTACCCTAACGCTCTCTGATCGCTATGGTAATGTTTAAACATCCCTTCAGAATAAGATACAGACACGCCACGACAATGAACATAAGAAACATTTTATTTTCATGGAAATTTTAACTCATGACAATGACAAATCAATGGGAACCCTGAGCTTGTTTCTCTGCAACGAGATAGTCCCATCTGGGAGTGATGGGAGACAATGACACCCAAGGGTGTTGTAAAGGGTCGGGGGGAGATGAAGTAAAGGGCCGGGGGGGAGAGAAGGCATCCTTCGCGGCCCACCTCCAATTAGTTGACGGACCACATGTGGTCCGTAGCCCACAGGTTGGGGATCGCTATCCTAGATAATAATCTGACCGTCTTAATCACTGTTCTACACTGGATGTCATGGAAGCTTACTAGATGACCTTGGGCCAGTCACTCTCAGCCAAATCTACCTTGCACGGTCATTATGACAATAAAATGGTGACGAACAACGTAAGCCGCTATGGATTCACATTACGAAGAACAGTAGGGTATAAAACAAATAGATGTATGTAAACTTAGCATCTTTCCAGAAATACAGTCTGTAAAAGATCATGCTGTGGCCTCTTCTCCTAATCTGGCTCCTTTCTCTAGATTTACTGGAAATCCCAACCCTTGCCAATGTTATCTGGAATTTTGTTAGCACCATAAAATAGTGCTACCATAAAATAGCTGCCATGAGACTAAGATCAATCACAAACTGAGTCTAGCATCATCCTGATTCCAGCAGCTATTTCTAAATGGACGCTCCCTCCTGACACAGTGGCGCAGAGTGGTAAGGCTGCAGACGTGCAGTCTGAAAGCTCTGCCCATGAGGCTGGGAGTTCAATCCCAGCAGCCGCTGGGGGGTAAACAGTAATGACTGGGGAAGGCACTGGCAAACCACCCCGTATTGAGTCTGCCATGAAAACGCTAGAGGGAGTCACCCCAAGGGTCAGTCATGACCCGGTGCTTGCACAGGGGATATCTTTACCTTTACGTGACACAAAGGCACTCCTACTACAAAAAGGTGGACAAAAGGCAGGACTGGCTCTTTACTTTGGGGGAAATATAAAGGGGGTGCCAGGAAACCCATCAGCAGGTTGGATTGGAATGAGAATCCTCCTCTTGATATTTAAACACTGGAAGGGCCTTTCTACATTCATTTACTTAATTTGAACCTTACCATTCGTGAATGGTGTCCCCTTGAGGGAAACTTTAGAAATCTCCTATCACCGGGGGTCAGACATGACTCGGTGCTTGCACAGGGGATACCTTTACCTTTAATAATATCATGCCGTAAGTTTAACCTTTGATAGTTTCTCCTTCTATCCCACCTGTATGATATCTCATCGTCTCCGTCAAATGGATGTAGGCATTTCTGGAAATTTTACACCTCTGGATTCATGACTGATCTCTGGTTTTCATTTAGGCAGAGATCGGTGCCAAATCCAAATGGCATATTAGGGCAGGCCAAAGTATCATCCAATAGTATGTTTCCCATTTTCAACTGAACCTTAAATTCCCAAGGACCTGATTTTTTCCTGAGGTGTCAGTATTGGCATTCATCTTATAGAGACGTATAGTGATGGCCATTAAAGTACCTGGTTCTCATTCTGCTGTTACAAGATATGTACATTTATGAACATGCTGTAATTCATATTGAAGTTTTCTTTATCTAGGCTGTATGTTCTTTCTCAAGTCAAGCTACGCATGGACTAGGCATGACATTCTTGCATTCCTTTCCTAATAACTTAGGATGGGGAAGTCTGCATTTCCATACTGAATGATCCAGAAGGTGCCCCTTATACTGCAAAATGGGACATTGTCTCAGTGACATCTGAATTATCAGGTGACGTGCTACTTCTGAACTGGTAGCACTGCTGCTGATGGAAGACTTCTGGGACATTTTCCTATTTCCTAGTAGGAGGGTACCTGCTAGGTGACAAATGGTACCTTGAGTAGTCTCCTTGGCATGAATAGCTGATGAGGGTGCCCAGATAAATCAGGATAAGAGCTGAATTTGCTCCAAAGGCTGCTAGTTGATCATTCTTAGAATCCTGGCATATTGAAAGCCTCGATGGTATAGGTGTATTCAGTGATAGGGGTTTTCCAGGAAAATGTGATTGATTTTTCCCACATTCAATTTGAAAAAATCATTCAAATAATGTTAGCAAAAGAAGGCAAATATACCATATATATGGAGAAGTCAGATATACAAGCCTGTACTATGTACAAGCCCTGGGACTTATCTGTGCATCGTATCCTTCCTTTAGCCCATCTTATATGATTGATTGTGGCACAACAGCCCTGATAACTATAAATGGAAAATATATTTACATATGGGTGTGTTTACATGTTCTGCCTTCTTGTTTCCAGTATAGAATTTAGTGGCGTTCAGAAAAGTTGTTCATTGCATGAACAAATCTATTTGTTCATACTGAGGAAGGCAGGCAAGGCAACCTCCATAAGTAGCCACAAAAATCAGTGTTCAACCTTTTGCATATCAGTGTTTGATCTTATCTTGAGAGGAGGTAGAGAAGTTTGATGTTATCTGAGAGAATGTAGACAAATGGTTTTTATGTTTTGGGCTTAGCAGTATCCTTTAAAAATTATTAATGTTGACCTTTATTGCATACTGTGTGCAATGAATAAATTTCCCTACTTCCTGTACTGGCCGCAAATCCCCCCTGCCTGCTTTGGAAAGTTAGATTGCTATAAACAGATCTCTTGACCTGAACTGAGGCAAAAACATGCTGCTTAACTTGAAGCATTTTGTCAATATTAAACAAAGCTTTGTTTTCCATTACAGGTTAAGGGAAGTTTCAGAGAAGCTCAACAAATACAACCTAAACAGGTGAGGTGAAGTGGATGCTGCACTATCATGGCAAATAATTTGAAGGGAATATTTAGTGTTCATGTTTTTATATTTTAGTGTTGGTAACATCTGAATTCAATTGCACAATTGGAATGGGCAGTTAAGGGTGGACTGCTCCCCTCCCCTCAGATACCTTCTGATTTGCACACAGAAAAACCTTTGGTGATTGGCTTTTTTAAAGTTATCGTGCAAGATATAGGCTGTTGCAAGTATAAATAAATACAGAGATCCCCTCATGGATAATTTGCTTTAGCTGGTGGGTTACACTTAAATATAATGTTCCTTGATCACTTCTAAGGTTTTGTTCTCCATTTTCTATGTTTAATGACTGAAAGCTCATCAGTTGTTGCAACTAATGTACATTTTTAGTCATATTGAGATGTATCTAAATTCATTGTACATTCCATATGCCACTTGTTTTCTTTTGTTTCTCAGATTAAAGAGTCTTTAAAAATGTTACACATGCTCACTTTTTGTTTTCAGCCACCCCCCTTTGAATGTATTGGAACAGGCTACTATTAAACAGTGTGTGGTGGGACCAAATCATGCTGCATTTCTTCTTGAGGTAAATTGCTCAAAATACATTAAGACAACAGCTTTATGATTATATAAAGGTAAAGGTATCCCCTGTGCAAGCACCGGGTCATGTCTGACCTTTGGGGTGACGCCCTCCAGCGTTTTCATGGCAGACTCAATACGGGGTGGTTTGCCAGTGCCTTCCCCAGTCATTACCGTTTACCCCCCAGCAAGCTGGGTACTCATTTTACCGAGCCCGGAAGGATGGAAGGCTGAGTCAACCTTGAGCCGGCTGCTGGGATTGAACTCCCAGCCTCATGGGCAGAGCTTCAGACTCATGTCTACTGCCTTACCACTTTGCGCCACAAGAGGGTCTTATGATTATATAGTTATGCCTAACTTCCCCAACCTCCATTAGATCAACTTTACCAGCTACTGAAAACTTGATTCCCTCCCCCTCCAAGCTTTGGTTTCAATATTGTACATCTTTTTTCTTGTTTTAAATCTAGGATGGTAGAGTCTGCAGGATTGGCTTTTTAGTTCAGCCTGATAGATTGGAATTGGGTAAACCAGATAATAATGATGGGTAAGATTTTTTTTCTTCAGGTATCTTTCTTTTTGTAATTTTTAAATGTTTTATAAAGTAGTAATGGTAATGATGATTTTGAACTATTAATCAGGTATCTCAGTTCATCACTGGCCAGAAATAAAGGCTAGGCTAATAATCCTTCCTTGTTAAATAATCCGAACTGAATCTTACAATGCAAAATGTGATTTCTGAACAAAATACCCAAGTCTCCAAACCTCAGATTACAGTCATCTTTGTAGTGGTGCCACCTGCTAGGACATCTTTTCTGGATCTGCATTGTTTAATCACTGCTGTGAGAGTATAATTCGGGTTTAAACAAGATTCTTGTTTTTCCATTTATTTACAAATATATTTATGTATAATCGATTGCATATTCATTCACTTAGACACATTCAGCAAGGCCCATGACTACTAATATGCAAGGTTTATTTTTTCAAAACATCATTTTGTCATGAAGCAAATGTGTTTGGCGTGCTTTGCATGCTTTGTCTGTTTTTTATTACTATTATAGAAGATCACATCCTGCTGCTAAATTTGAAGATTCCCCAAGGGTGTTGCTTCAGCTGGTGTGTTACCAGACTGAGTCCCTGAGAATTTAAGCTTGGGATTCCAGGCTTTGTTTTTAACCCATTTGGGATTGTATTGTGACTGATCTACCATCTTTTACTTTCAGTTCAAAGTTGAGCAGTGGCTCAGGGGCAGGAAGGACATCCAGGCCAGGCAGGACTAGTGATTCCCCATGGTTTCTGTCTGGTTCTGAAACTCTGGGCAGACTGGCAGGCAACACCCTTGGGTAAGTTTTGGTAGGGTCGAGGCTGCAACCCGTTTGTACCTTACTTGGCTATGTGTGACTACACATACATTGTCTGCATTATGTATGAGAACTGTTAAAATGCAGCAGTGGTTTAGCTAGGTTTTTGGGAAAGAGCTATTAAACAAGGTTTTGTGTTTCTTCAAACTCTAGATTAAAAACAAAAACAAATTGATGCTCTAATAGGTAGTCTTTAGAATTAGCCTATTTCCCGATAGTGATAGCTTGATTAAGAGAGGAGGACTGTTGACTTAAATGCAGCACCTCTGTGTGAAACTCCTAATGACAGCATGGCTCTAATACTTAAAACAGAGTACTGAATTATTAGTTGCAGTTGTTTCATTGGTAGTAGATCCCTGACAGTTTTTTCCCCCCTTCTGTTTCAGTATTCGGTCTAGTGTAGGGGTCTGCAACCTCTGAAAGTTAAAGAACCAAACTATGATGAACTTCAGAGCAATAAAATATTTGTATAACTGCAACTGTACAGTTTAACTTTACTGATAATTAATGTGATGATCCATATAGCTTCTGTAGTCCAAGCAGTGTTTGTTTCAAGATCTTGACAATAAGTAAAAATACAGAAAGGAGACATTACATTGTTATTTTAGTGCACTGGCATAAATTGGCACATGATTTGCACTTGGGTTGCAGACAACTGTTCATCTCTTTCATTTCCCTTTTAGCAAGAAGCTTTTTAATCCTATTAAAAATCTTTTCCTGCTCTTCCTTTCATATACTGACTATGATGGCATCCTATTTTTCTTTTTTAGAAGATGCATATATGGTTCCTTATCTAGCCACATCTGGTTCTAGAACTATAGGCTGCAGACCCCTGGGCTGATATATTTTATTAGCTTCAGAGTAATCTTTAAGATACTGGATTGTTTGGATTGAGTGTAGTCAGTAAATATAGAAAAAGTAGAGAAGTCCTAAGACTCTTACATTTTCAAAAATCAAGATGTTACAACTTAAGATAAACAGATTTTTTTCTAATTTCACAGGAAGGATTGAATGTATTGGAGAGGTTTCATAGTTTTTGCCATTATTTACTCAATAAGTTCCAGAAGTATATAGAATTTCAGTTCTATATTTTACACTGAGAATGCTATTTAAATTTCAATTTTAATAACTTGTAGGCTGGCAGATGTAACTTCCCATTTTAATAACTTGTAGGCTGGCAGATAGATTCTTTAATTCAGTAGAGCATACTAACTCCAGCATATAGAAATTAAGCACATAGCTCAGGGGTAGTCAAACTGCGGCCCTCCAGATGTCTGCTGGCAGAGGCTCATGGGAATTGTAGTCCTTGGACATCTGGAGGGCCTCAGTTTGACTACCCCTGATATAGCACTTTTATACATAAGGGGGTCTGGCATAGTATTGCTTTGAGAAAATTCAAAAAATCTTGAATTGAAAAATGAAAAGCCAAAAGTAAAAAACATTCCCCTTAATGAATGCTCGTAAGTTTGTCATGTTCTGTTTCAAAGGAATCCGCTAAGGAAGCATACTTAAAACATTGCTGTGTAGGAAAGAGTCAATTGTATCAAGCAATGCTGGGTTTAATAGTATAAAGTATATTATAAGGCTAACATGCCATAAGCAGCAATGACATTTAGACACAATCTCTCTTTAAAACCACACTGACCTGTTGCCTTTTTCAAAATATTCTTCAGGAGTCGCTGGAGCTCAGGTGTTGGAGGGAGCGGAGGAGGATCTTCAGGTAGATCCTCAGCAGGAGCTAGAGATTCTCGGAGGCAAACGCGAGTGATTCGAACAGGGCGTGACAGAGGGTCTGGACTGTTGGGTAGTCAGCCACAACCCGTGATTCCAGCCTCAGTTATTCCAGAAGAACTCATTTCACAGGTACCCGCCTCTTATGAACATTTCAAAGTTTGTGTGTGTGTGTAAAATGATCTGCTGTATATATGTTGAAAATGATCTGTAAACTTCCTTCACATATTGTATTTGTATTCTTTTCTTTGTTAAGGGTATCTAATCATATTTATGTGTTTGAGAAATGAAATAAAGACTTTTAGTGAAATAAGGACTTGTAGAAGATACTTCCCAGTGTTAATAACTTGGTGAAAAATTAAATCTGGTTGCTGTATTAACATTGGCTGAGAGAGAGCACTATGATCAGTCTTGAGTGAGCTTTTTTGTATATGGCAACACCCTTAATGTAAATGGAACCATCCTGAATGCTCCTTCAAGTCATCTTTTTGCGTAAATGCATGAGACACCCATGCCCTAAAGGTGTCTCATGGTAGGTAGCGTATCGATTATGGATAATTAACAGTGTCTAGTGGTAGTAGGGCTAGAAAGAATTTTCAAAGTAAGTAAACTGGATAGTGTTTGCCAAGCTATCCTCTTCCTTGGGAATTTTGGAAGATAACAGAGCTTGTACTCTAGGGCTTATTTGTTCTGGATTCCCAAAGGTTGAAAATGGTTCTGAATTACATGTTGACTCCTATTATGCCATTAGATGAATTTCTTCAGACCCAGCTGACAGTGTGTTATTTCATACTTCTTCCCCTGGGCTGTTCGTTTTTTTCCCTTCTCCGTCACTCCCACCAGTTTAATGTGCAGATTGCCAAGTACCTGGCCAACTTTTAAAAAAATGAATAACAAATATTTTTGTACTGATGAACACAAAGAATGGTGTACTACCTATCTTTTATAAATCTTCACCATGTTTATTTTTCCTGCCAGATGGACATGGTGCCCAATGTTATTCTGTTTCTATCAAGCTCACTATTGCCAGGTGGGGCTTTCCCATGTGGAAGAGTGGGAATGTGTCCAATGAAGCCAGACAATAGGGGAGGGTAAAAACCTCCAAACAGCAATCTGCTCTGCCTTCTTCCCATAGGACATCCAGTCCCAAGAAGCGCCTTGCCTTCGTCTTCATTTTGTCCGGACTGACTATATGGAAAAGGATTAGCTAGGCTAGCCTTGAGTAGTTAGAAAGTAGGGAGATGCAAAAAAATTGGCTTATTTCAGATTCATGCCTTCAGTGCTGCCAAACCACTGCTCCGTAGAGAGGCTTGTATTTGCAGATCAGGTTGTTGGGCTGGGAGAGAGGCTCAAACTGCCAGCACCCCATACAGCTCAAGTTGATCTGGTGATAAGGTTTATCTCTGTGGATCAGCTGTTCAGGCTGGGGGAGCCAATTTGAACTGCCCCTCTCCACCTGACAAACAGCTTATCTATGGAGAGAAGTCTGTTCACCAAATTGGGTAGAACTCTGCATGGGGGGGGGGATTTAAAAACCCCTCCCCCACAGCCCTACAAACTGCTGACCCTTGGAGAGGCTTCTGGATCCTATGTATCAGCTGTTTTTCAGGCAGTGATTTGAGAACCCAAATTGGGCTCCAAATCAAACTGGGGATTCATGACTCAGCTAACTCCTCCCCCTTCCAATCAGTATTGATTTTTTCCCCCTGCGTCTGAACTGAACTGCACACCCCTGGTAGAAAGTCTTGATCTTGCCGTATTTCCAGAAAGGAGTGTTGACTTGACCCCCTATGTGTATTTGCTGCCTTGAATTTTGAAGAGAGAGGGATTGGAGGGGGCGAAAGTATATTGGAAGCCTCTGTGCAATTGGTTTCAGTGTCCAAGTGCCACACAAACTGCAGTTCTCACTTCAGAATGAAAAGGTACCTATGAAGAGTTTTTAAAGATGAATGAGATTGAGACATACATGAAAGTGAAGGAAACTTGAAACCGTAGGAAGAGAAAAGGAGAGATACAAGAAGGTTCCTTGGGTTGCATCTGTAGCAGGAAGATAACAAGAAATGTTGCTAGTGTGGGGAAGTTAATTCAGTTGTCCAAATCCAAGAAAATAAAACATAAGATCATAGTGGACATATCATGCAGTTGGACCTGGGATAGGTTGGTTGTAACAAGAAAGGTAAAGGTAAAGGTATCCCCTGTGCAAGCACCGGGTCATGTCTGACCCTTGGGATGACGCCCTCTAGCGTTTTCATGGCAGACTCAGTATGGGATGGTTTGCCAGTGCCTTCCCCAATCATTACCGTTTACCCCCCAGCAAGCTGGGTACTCATTTTACCGACCCCGGAAGGATGGAAGGCTGAGTCAACCTTGAGCTGGCTGCTGGGATTGAACTCCCAGCCTCATGGGCAGACAGCTTCAGACAGCATTTCTGCTACCTTACTACCCTGTGCCACAAGAGGCTCTCGTAACAAGAAAAAATGGTATCAAATGGGACAGGTTAATAGAACAAGTGATGGTAGTGCTCACAGTCACTATTTTGGCGACAAGAGAACAAGTAAACCTGTGAAAATTTGATTTTTCTTCTGGGTATGGCTATCCAGAGTCTGTCAGCTGGATTGATAGCCTTATGAGAAGAAATGGGGAATGCTAGTTGTGTTTTCAGAGCAGTAATTCCCTGTAACCCCATGAACAAAGATTTAACTACTTTTGATTTTAAGAAATCTGGCAGCCTATTGGGCAGAATATTAAGAATATTATAATCAAGAATATTATAGCATGGCTGGCAAAACCTCAAAATCTAGCTCTTGAAAAGCCTCTTGAAGAATTACTTTTTTGTAAGTGAATACGATCCTATCTCGTTACTTTTTAAATAACAACTGAGACAGCCTAGCTTATTCCCAGGATGATCTGAAATGTATTTTTACATCCGAACATTTGCATATTGTCAGTTGCTATAACCATGAAAACATTGGCCGTGAGAGAATAGAGTATACATAAATTGTAGACTGCAAAAAGTAGTGTTTTTTTAACCTCTTCCTGATTTTGTGCTTTGGGGCCTCTTTTCTGTTAAGGCAATTAATTCTAATTCAAGGTTTCATAAATATAAGAAATAAATAAATGATTATGTACAGGTTACCCCTTTTAACCGTGGCTTTTTCATATGCTTAGAGGCCACTTTCTAGTGCATTTCAGTTTGTTCTTGTCAATAGAAACCATTTTGGGGGATTCTTCAACCTGAACGTATGCATGGTTTTTACTTACAGGCACAGGTAGTTCTACAAGGAAAATCTAGAAGCGTAATTATAAGAGAGCTCCAGCGGACAAATCTCGATGTAAATCTTGCCGTGAACAACTTGCTGAGCCGTGATGATGAAGACGGAGATGATGGTGATGATACGGCTAGTGAATCATATCTTCCAGGAGGTTTGTGTGGGCCAAGGCTTTCTCTCCCTTTTTAATTTTTGAATTCCTTCTGTCAATGTGCAACACTAGTAGAGGGCTTATCTTACTTTTTCTGCTATGGGCTCTATTGAGATGTAAAGAATTACTGTTCTTTTGAAGGTGGTAAACTAGAGAATAGTAGGTGAAACAGATATAGAACTGGGGCATGTGCATTTATGCAACTTAGAGTTTCTTCAGTCCTCATAAAATGAAGATTTGTATGACAAAGTTCTGTATTGCCCAGGGACTTGTCATATACATTTGCCAGCATATTTAGACTAGTCAGAGTACTTGGTGTAACTGTTCTATGGCTTTCTGGTGAAGGGTTTTGTTGCTTAAGAGCATCTGATATCAGGTGCACAGGGGGGAAATCTGCTAGCCATATACTTTAAAATTAATAGTTATTTCCTTCTCATGGGAAACTTGGGGCTTTGCATAATTGATGTTCATGTTTGGGGCATGACTTTCTATGCTACTTACGAACAAAAACACAGTGTGCCCACACAAAAGCAGGATCTTTGTATCCTGTTCATTACCTTATGCTTTATTTAAGAGCAGGACTAAGCAACTAGTCTACTCTCAAGGGTCGTATTAGGAACATGCAAAGTGAGAAAAGCTGCAAACAAATTGCAAATATATTTTGGCAAACAAAGGATTAACATAAATTATATTAATGATATGAGCAATAAATTTGCAACAGTTAAGTTTCGTTGATAGTGAGTGACTGGAATAGTGGATTATCAATCCTTGATCTGCCAGGGAAAGAAAATAAACTTAGTTGTATAATGAGACTTTAAGTCATGTGATTTGGTAGTAGTGATTTAATGCATATACCAGGAAATGTTTATCCCAGGTGTGCGAACTGCCTCATAGTGATCCTAGGAATATAATTTTTTGTTGTTGTTTGGTGTGGTTTGTCAATTATTAGCTGTCTTGAGGCCTTCTGTGGTAAAGGGCAGGATATATTTAACACATCCAATTTCTTTGTTGTTCTATATTTGCACCCCATCTTGTCTTAGGTAGGGGTTTCAGTTGTCTATAACTTTGTCCATCCTTGAATAACTATGCTTCATGTCTTCCACAGAGTTTATTACAGTCATATCTAATTCTGAACTTGATCCCCATGTGGATAGAAAAACCAAGATAATGGGACCATGTTCAGATAGTGTTTTTTCCCCCTTTAAACCTGGCTCACCCCCCCAAGATTGCAGAAAAATGTGAACAGTGGAGGGAAGTTCCATGACAGAATTGTGTTCTGTGCTTGTGTAGCATCCTTGCTTATTGGTGGAGGAGGCCCACCCCAAGTTGGTGTAGTCCTATGTTTTGGCAATTGGTTTGTGTGGCTGCTCTAAGTTGATATACTTAATAGTTGGTGGGGCTGCTGAACAAGCACCTTCAGGAAATGATGGCCCATTGTCGGGTAGACAAGACCTCTCTGCTGCTGCTCCTTAAAAGCAACATTTCATAGCCTCATACAAAGTCTGGAAAGGATTTGCTACCTCGTAAACTTGCTTATGGTTGTTCTGAAAATCTTTATTCCCCAAATCATCTTAGTTTGTTGAAGATTAATTTTAATAAAGTGAAGCAAATCATGGAATTTTGCACTGAGATGTTCTTGCCATGATGAGACCTGAGAATTAAATTGTTGCCAGAGAATACGGAATCCTTTTTTTGAATAGATTTAGTAGGTGGCTGGCAGGCCTTATTTGTAGATGTATAGTGATGGGAAGACTGGCTGCATATTGTATGCAATGTGAATCTCTGTTACATGCCAGTTCCAAATAAAGTACCTCGTAAGAAGATACTGTGTGAACTGGCCACTAGTCTGCATGAAAAAGTTGTTTTTTCTTTTAATTTTGTGTTGCCGTTAGTTAGAGTCAGGTATTTGATCAGTAAAAAGAAAATCAGTGTCGTTTATTTAAAGTAGTAACTTAATTAGGACAATTGAAAAAGATAATCAGCATATTTGTTATTTAGGGTGACTGCAAACAATAGTCAACTGTTAGTGTAAAACAATGACACTGGTGGGTACCCTTAGGTGGTACTTCTGAAAATTGATTTCCTGCTTGGAAGTGCCAGCAGTTCTAGTTAGTGGCCAAGTGGAGAACCTTTGGTTTGCTTTTGGTTCCTGTACGTCACAGGGCAGCCTGCCCTCACGAACAAATAAACCAATGAAGCTAGAAGGAAAGAAAAAAAGATAACCGGCTACCTCCACAATGATATTCTTGGCATCATGAAAACATACAATAGAATTTGACTGATCAGTTGCCAACACCCTGATTTCTGTGACATTGTAGTTATTTAGGGCACTTAATCTGATTTGCTGTGTCAAGGACATAGTTCTAAGGGTTCCAGCAATGTAAGGAATTGTGATAGTGGAGACTTTGGAATCTAAATTGTACTTCCTAAATTTGGCTATGGTCTTCCCAGTTTCAATGTCTGGCTGTGAAAGTTGGACCATAAGGAAGGCCGAGCGTCAAAGAATTGAGGCTTTTGAACTCTGGTGCTGGAGAAGACTCTTGCGAGTCCCTTGGACTGCAAGGCGAACAAACCGGTCAGTCCTAGAGGAGATCAGCCCTGACTTAGAAGGCCAGATCCTGAAGATGAAACTCAAATACTTTGGCCACCTCATGAGAAGGAAGGACTCCCTGGAGAAGAGCCTAATGCTGGGAGCGATTGAGGGCAAAAGAAGAAAGAGACGACAGAGAATGAGGTGGCTGGATGGAGTCACTGAAGCAGTAGGTGCAAACTTAAATGGACTCCGGGGAATGGTAGAAGACAGGAAGGCCTGGAGGATCATTGTCCATGGGGTCGCGATGGGTCGGACACGACTTCGCACCTAACAACAAAATTTGGGAATAACAATAAAACTTCCAGCCACGTAACTCCTTTGGATGAGCAGTACTGGCTTTTGAATGCGCATAATGTTTGACCTCATGGTGAGTGCAGTGTTGGCCACGATGGGCTCGTGTACGGATGGCATCTGACTAACAGCAGCTGTAAGTATTTGGAAACCCTGCTGTTACTGCACTGTTCCAGTGGCAGTGAACCAGTTTTCTTTTCCAGCGCACTTCATTTTATAGGATATAGTGGGCTTGTACAACGTAAGAATGAAGCGTTTTCCTCACTTACCATATGGCTCCAAAGGGAACCTGTTAGAGGAGTCAGTTCTAATGTACCTAGAATTGAACTGTGTCTGGTTATAGAACAGTGATAAGTACACAATTGGCTTTCCTAGATATATTTTCATGATTTGTAGTGCTGTCATCTCAAACTATTTTTAAAAAAATCATTATGGTTAGGTTGTATATGCCTTAAGAAATTGGGGAATGTGTCATGACATTCCATATCATCCAACTTGGATGATCAGAGAGTGAGAGTCTGACGGCTTAAGAAGCCTGTCTTTATTGATCTAGAGATGCAAAATGGGTAAGATGAGATTTTTGAGTCAACACGATGTCCTTGGTGATAAGTAACTTTAGAATAATCTCATGAATTATGGATATGTGGGGCAAAAAATCTGGTGTGTTTCTGATTCAATGCAATTTAGTATATGTGAAAGAATTAGACTGGTATTTCGGTGGCAGAGATCGGTGCATCAAAGATGCTTTGCCTTTCTGTTCCCTCCCTGTCTAGGACTTGTCTTTTGCAAAAGGAAGTTGAAACAGGACCATGTGGTGTCTAGTGCTTCCCAAGTCTATTGCATTGCAGCATTGCTGTGCAGATTGTAAGGTAGAGAAGAAATTTGTGTGGATGCGTGAAAGAGAAATAGCGAGGTGAGAGTACTTTGTGAAGAGGGGTAAGGCAAGCGAGAAAAGGACAATGGGTTGGATGCAGAAGATCAGGATTTTTCTCAGCTTCTCTGTCTCATTGCAGTCTGAAATGCTGCAACTGAGAAACAGCATGAAGGACAAATTGAGTCTACAGTTGAAAGGAGGAATTGGTGGACCTGGTCCCCCTCCTTTCTGTTAGCAGAAATTTATTGCCAATTCCAACCCAAGAGAAAGTGGACCCCCTCACTTTATTCATTGCACAAACTTCTACATCTGGCTTTTAGAAAATGAGTGAGGCCTTCCTTTCAAGATTAAGAAATAAGTACATGATGTCATCTTAAACCTGAGGTTTGGAGAATGATACATTTATCTAAAAACAGTTAAATTTAGAATGTGGCATTGTAATTCATCGTTTGTTCTAGACTAGAGGGGCTAGAGTAGAGGGTAATGAGATTCTGACGTTGAAATGTATTTACTTTTACTAAGATAGATGCTGAAAGAATGGTGTAAGTGATTTTGAAATAAGAGTTGGATCTTTAGGGAGGTCTCAGACACCCACTGATGGGGATTGAGGGGAAGAAAAATGTTCAGTCAGTTCATTGTGTCTTAGTGATAATAGATGTATTTAAAAATAATGAAAACTGAGTGAGAGCCACTATTTCATTTGGTTTGCTTCAAAGGGAGATGTTGGGTTGATGGTTTTTTTAGGTGGATTCAGTTGTTTTAAACAGGAAATGGACAGTGTATAGGAACTAGGAAATAGACATTGGAGTATAGTAGCCAGGTGTCTGAGGAAGTACCAACTGTGTGAGAGTTGGAAAAATATCTATTTGTGAGGGAATGTGTATTTTAGAACGTTCAGAAAATCTTCATATATTTTGAGAAAACTTCATTACTTTGAAATATACTTTTCTCTCACTGTACATTTCTGCTTTGTACTAGAAAATAAATTCAGTCCAATGTAACATGAAATTTGAACACGACCAATAGGGTTTTGTGTTTTCATGCCAGGAACCCAAGTAGGATTAAGATTTCATCCTAAAATGGAAGCATTCCAAAATGCGGGGGGGGGGGGGGGGGCTTCTATGTCAGAGAACATTCTAGGTATGGCAGATATTAAAAATACAATATCAATACATTTTCTGTGGGGGCACATTAATGAATGCTGCGTACATTAGTAAAATCCTATCGAAGACACTTCCATTCAGGAAATAGTAGAAGGCAAAATGAAAGATAGCATGCTATCTGGAAGAAGAGGGTTTAAAAAAAAATTACCTGCTGTGTTCTGGAATTTAAATGTATTGAGTCTTCTCTTTTTATACTGCTTAACTGTACACAGTTTTGTCTAATGTCTGGGTCCTTAGGATTAGATTAGTCTCAGTGGCTTGAAGAAGCAAGCAGCCAAGCAGTTGACTTTGGTAACATTGGTTTCAGACCTTAGGGCATTGTGCTTGATTGCAAGCGTGAGCAATAGGCGCACTGGCATGCACATGGCAATCTGAAGAAACTTCAGTTTTTGTTGGTGGATTTGTCTTGTTTGGTGATGGTCTTTTCTAGCTGATATTTCAAGTAGCTGATAATTCACCTGAGATCCTTGTCTCCTCTTATAGAGGATCTTATGTCTCTTCTGGATGCTGACATACATTCTGCTCACCCAAGTGTCATTATTGATGCTGATGCTATGTTTTCAGAAGATATTAGTTACTTTGGTTATCCATCCTTTCGGCGCTCATCACTTTCCAGGCTAAGCTCGTCCCGAGGTAATTTTGCACCTTTTTTCTTTTGTAAATAAGTAGCATTGCTGTGCAGTACTCTAGTTATAGCACATGCTGGTGAATTTGTCTAAGATTTGTGTGTACATTTTCCCCCTATTTTAAATATAAGTATTTTGTCTTAAACTATATATTTTTAAAAACTATCTTTTGACATAATTACTTTAGATATATGTTGGAAGGATACGATAGGTGAAATGTGCACCCATATATATTGCATTCCCCAAAGTCAACGTAACTAGACCTACTTCAGGAGTATTGATCTTAAAAAAAAATTGGGCATGAATAATTCTATTCTATTCTAGAAATTCTAGAACGTAATTTATTTTAGATTGCTCAGGAATCCATGTCAGAGCTGGTGTACTGCTAGTGGCACACAGGGCATTTTCTGCCTTCCTGGATCTGGAGGCATATTTTTGTAGTATAGTTAAATGTCCTACTTCTGTTCTGTTAGGTAGCATTGAACTCTGTTCCACGGCTCATTATGCACTGCTCTAAGAGTAAGCACTTCCTTGGCAAGGTAGAAAGCCTAATGATCTTTTCTCAGATAAAGATGGGAGAGGTTGGAATTGAACTGCATTCTGGAAAAACTTTGCAGTGCTTTCTGTTAAGTCAGACATTTGTATCTGCTTTTTGGCAGTAATAACCAGTTGCAGCTACAGAATACTTTGTATAGCATCAAGTTCTAAGCCTGATTTAGTATGAAATGTAATATATGTAGCATCAAGTTCTTAGCATGATAAAGTATGAAATGTAATATTAGACACCTGTACCTGTAGTTTTGTTCTTCATGATTTCTTAAAGATAAGTATTACACTTGGTAGGTATTCAAAACAATTTACCAATTGTTAATCCAACCCTCTGATGTGAAGTGTGACCGTGCCACAGTTAATCTTGGTTAGATGTTCAGATAGCTAAAGATCTATCCCTGCATCCAGACATCAGAGCGAGCTGTAGTTCAAACTGCGGTTGGGCATGAACGCAGCTTGTTGGTGTGCTTGCAAGCTCACCTCGTTCCTTACCCTTACGCTCAAGGGCAGAGCTTGATTGAAAGCTTCCTGATTTGATCAAGTGCCAGTGTAAGAGGAGGTAGGAGAGCCTGTGGGAGTATGTGAGCATAGCAACCAGCTGGGTCTGTGCCTGATTACTTTTTAATTTTCAACTTGTCATGATGTCTGACTGCAGCTGCTGTGCATAAAGTTAGTTGCACAGGAGGCAAGATAGTGTGTAGGTACACAAAAAACCCAAAACTTTTATCTACATGTCAGCTTTATCAAATCTAGATTTAGCACATTGTTTAGTTTGTGCAGACAATAGGTTTTGTAAAGGTTTAAAATACAGGCCCTGCCAGCAGGGTTTTTATTTAATATTGAAATTAGGGATTGGAAGCAGCCTGCAAGATCACGCATGCTCTCCTTCTGCCGCTCCTTGCAGTCCCAACTTCCTGGGCTACACTGCTCTTGCTAACTCAATAGTGTTTTCAGCTTCACCAATTTTAAGTATTAATTTTCATGTGGGTTAGGGATGGCCACATAGAATGTCAAAATTGGTGGCTAGAGGAAGCTAGTTTTATGTACGAGAGGGAAGAAGTAAAGGAGTCGGCAAGCATAATTCTGTGCTCTGCTCTTAATATCTAAACCAGGGGTAGTCAAACTGCGGCCCTCCAGATGTCCATGGTCTACAATTCCCAGGAGCCCCTGCCAGCAAACGCTGGCAGGGGCTCCTGGGAATTGTAGTCCATGGACATCTGGAGGGCCGCAGTTTGACTACCCCTGATCTAAACTCTGGTTTCAGCATTAAGTCTGGGTGAATCTGAACAGACATGACACACGAGGGGAAAGGAAAAGTTTTCAACAGATCAGCGACTGGACCAATAGAAACCCAGCAATAAATTGATTCATTAAGGAGAGGGAGGAGAATGAGCAGAGTTCCAGGGAAAAGCACAGCAGAACTTAGGGGTGGTGTTTGAAAAAAGAAGAGTAAGAAGACAGGCTGATGGGGAGGAAGAGCAGGAAAGAAGAAATGGTTTCAAAGGTGGTGTTAACATAAGCAAAGAATCATTATGTGCATGTACAGATATTCAACCTCTGACTTTTCTTAAATACTTCCCTTTTTCCTCTCTAAGGTTATTTCTATGTTAAGATGAAAAATCCTTATTTTCCATGTATATTTGTCTCTTGGATATTTAGCTTGATTACCTGACTTAAAATTTTAATTGTATGAAAGAACTGGAGAGTACTGGCTTTAGACAATTTGTAGGCCAATTGGAGGGAAAGCATTTTGGTAAGGAACGTCTTCCTTCAAAAATCTTTTTAGAACTTGTCTGGCTTCAGTTTTTTTTCCCAGTTAACCAGCTTTAATGTAAGCTTTAGAAATAACTTCCAGTGCCATGTGGTGTTTAAACTAAGGGGTTGGATTAGCAATATTTGTAATTTTTTTTTTAAATGTGGTTTACCTTTTTCAAGTGGTGGTGGTGGTAATGGGGAAATTCTGAGACTCTCTAATAAACACTCTTTTTGGGCTACCTTCTATGTCTCTAACAGATATTACCTTGTTAGGTGATTTCTTTTTTGTTTCTCTTTTTTGATAAATCATCCATAATATACTCTTTGCATATGGTACTATATAGTTTTTTTATTGCTTTTTATCTCATGCTTAAAAAAATTCCAAGCAATTTCTTATTCATTTTTGGGCTCTTTGGAGCACCTAAATTTTGAATTTTTATTTCTAGTTTCATTCTTGCATTTCAGATTATTTTGGTTAATATTAAGTACATATGCTTGAAAGGGTTAATACTTTGAATGTTGCATGTCATTTTTCTATTAGCCTTTTATGAATAGACTTAACTGCTGTTAGTTGCATCCTGAAGGGTCTTTACTAGAGAGTGGCTTACTTTTATCCCACTGGTGTGACCCAATTGCATACCAGTTCTCCTTCTTCCCTTAGAGAGAGACTCTGAGCTGTTGCGTGAACGTGAATCCGTTTTACGTTTGCGTGAACGAAGGTGGCTTGATGGAGCCTCATTTGACAATGAAAGAGGCTCTACAAGCAAAGAAGGGGAACCCAACCTGGATAAGAAGAACACACCTGTCCAAAGCCCAGTCTCCTTAGGAGAAGACTTGCAGTGGTGGCCAGATAAGGTATTTCGTTTCTAAAATTTTTATATATAAAACATTTTAACTCTCCCTTCCCCCATGCAAATACTTGTCATGACATCTGGAGCTGATACTGCTCAGGCCACATCTTGTTCTAATCTGCTGCTGTACTTCATTCCTAAACCTAATTACTTGAAGGTAAGTAGTACTGATTTTAAGGGAAGTGATATATGCAAGTATGCACAGCTTCTTGTCTTGGATTGTGGTTTAGCATCCCTCCAGATTAGGGAGCACTCTCTTTTGGGGGACAGTCGGTGAGGTATTTGTTCTCTTTTCCCCAGGTAAGAGAGCACAATTTAAGTCCAGTAGCACCTTAAAAGACCATCAAGATGCTAGACTCAAAGCAAGTGCTACTAGACTTGACTCATGCTCTTCCATTGCAGACAAACATGGTCATCCTCCTGAAACTGTTTCCCAATGTTTGACTTCTTTTTCCATTCATAGATTAAGATGTTTTTCTCTTCAAACTGCATCTTGTCTTTTTCTTGTGTACACTCTTGACCTTTCAGCAGTTCATTTTTCCCTAGCAGATCCCTGCTGGTGAAGACACTTAGCATTTGTTTCCCTGCCTTCTGAGAAGCATGGTTACTTGTTAATTTCAGATCATAATTTTTTTTTGCTTTGGTGAATAAAATCACTTTGATTGTATTTTCTCCTTTTAACTTCTTTAATAAAGTCTGTTATATTATGATGTCCACCCCACCAATCAAGTCTTTTTGCTCTTATGGCTTTCCACTTCAGTTCCTTTTGTGTGTGCCTTAATTTGTTAGGAGACTGACTGGCAGTTGGTGTAGTACCATTTTGTCTAGCTGGAGTTTGGACTCCTACTTTGTCCTTTTCTAAAGTACCGTGGGAACCATGAGCTCTGGCTTGCTCATCCTGTTGACTTGGCATCTCTCTTGGGTTCAGCAAAGAAACATGTCAAGCTTTTCCCCCTTTTTGCTCTTGGAAAGTAAAAGGTTGTATGAGTCATGGAGGCTCCTTGATTCCCTTGACTAGTGTAAGGCTAGATGCTTATTTGCGGTGAGATTCCAGGCTTCATTAGAATATTTTAGATTTTTGGAGTATTTTCTGTTAAATAGTCTTACTCAGAAAGACATGTAAAATAAAATGGGTGTCTGAAATGAATCTGGGTGTTGCTACTTAACCGCATACTCTACTGAATGATACCTTTTGAGCTGTTGAAAGGATACAGGATTAATGGCAAAGACTCAAGAGGCTGTTGGGGAGGTCTGAAATTGGATGTAAAAATAATTCCAAATTGGCAGAGAACTCCAGTGCAATCTTGTTAGCCTTCGCTGATTGTTCTTTTTATGACATTCTCTTTTCTTCTGTCGCTTACTTTGGTTCCTTTAAATTGCAAGCACATTTTGAGATACAAATACCTTTACTTGTAAGGTATCTCAGTATGGTTACATTTCTCTTTAAAAATTAGGTCCTGATGTAAAGGTAGTTAATGGTGGCTTTAGCGGCTAGCCTGTTCCTAAAAGAAATAGCCAAATTACGTTATCTGAACCATGAAAGCCAATGTTATGCACTGGAATCATTATCCTTGAATGCTGGTGGCTTGTTCTATAACAAACTTCTTACTAAACTTTTGCATAGAACTTTGTTTAAAGCATTTCACTGATTTTAAAAGAGGACATTTCTCAGGAGTTTTTAATGCTCTCCCCCATTTCCAGTTTCTCCAAGAAAACCAAAAACCCACCCAGACATGGAAAACCCTTGATATTTTCCACTGGGTCTTCAGATTTTTAGATGCCCCTTTGAATTCAACAGCAGCATCTTACTGGTTCTGTCTAGTTTTGAACTTAAAGTGCTGGTAAAAGGTAAAGGTATCCCCTGTGCAAGCACCGAGTCATGTCTGACCCTTGGGGTGACGCCCTCTAGCGTTTTCATGGCAGACTCAATACGGGGTGGTTTGCCAGTGCCTTCCCCAGTCATTACTGTTTACCCCCCAGCAAGCTGGGTACTTATTTTACTGACCTCGGAATGATGGAAGGCTGAGTCAACCTTGAGCCGGCTGCTGGGATCGAACTCCAAGCCTCATGGGCAGAGTTTTCAGACTGCATGTCTGCTGCCTTGCCACTCTGCGCCACAAGAGGCTCTTAAAGTGCTGGTACTGACTATTAAAGATGACCTGTTTCTTTGACAGCCTGCTTGAGCTTTGAGGTCTTTATCACAGTCCGTGCTTTTTGAAATGAGATAGTGACAAAGGACAGGGCATTTTCTATTTGGCATCCTACATCTGGCATGCATGCCTGCCGACCCATTTACCTGGTTCCAGAACTGCTAATTTCTGGGCACCAGACAAAATCCTTTCCTTCCAGGCATTTTTCAAGGATTTTTTTGGCTCAGTTTATGCCATACACACCTGTAGTCTTGTTGAATGTACTATGACACTTTTGTTCTGTTATGCTGCTTTTCTTTGGTTATTTGTTGGTTGTGTGTTACTTTTCGTTGTTTCATTCTGGAACCTCTGTTGGGCAGTTTTAATTGGAAAGCATGGTATAGAAATGCGTTAAATAAATTCCTCACAGAATTGTGTACTTCCTTCTGTTGGTTATCACAGCTACTTCATTGAAAGGTTGAATGAATGTGTTTTGCTAAACCAAGTGTAGTTCTTCAGGGTCCTCTGGATGAGTTAAACAAACAAACTTTAATTTCATAGCTAGACTAGTTGACCTGTTCAGAAATCCTGGACATTTGTTTCTCCATGTAATGAAATCCGGTCCTTTGGGGCTGACAGCATTTCAGCTTTAAACTTCTTGATTACTTCTTGTAGGACGGACTGAAATTCAGTAGTATTGGTGCTCTGTATTCTGAGCTTGTGGCAGTGAGCAATAAAGGGGAGCTTTATCAGTGGAAATGGAATGAATCTGAGCCTTACAGAAACACACAGGTATATACAGTTTTGTTTGTTAAAAGTGAAAATACTTTGCTTATGTGAAAGCCCACTCTGTCTTGGGAATTTTTTTGCTATGCTTTCAGCAAGGGGAACATGCTGTAAAGACTTCCTGCTTGCTCCTTTCAACCTCACTCCTTCTTAGCGGCCTGGTAGTTTTGTTTGGAATTGGTGGCAGGGGCTGAGGGAAGGAAGTTGTGGGATCAGCGCCCTCAGTAGCAACACTGCCTGAGAATCCACCACTGGAGGAGGAGGGCAGGGAGCCTGATTCACAGTCCTGTCAAAGGGATGTAGCTCTTGGCTATGCAGTTTAGCAGCCCTCATGCAGCTAGTACTTTTCTGCCATACAAGGATTCAGTTCTGTGGCAAAAAGCTTACTACTGCTTTTAGAAATGGCATTTAGACAGGGTCAGAGATTGCTTCCCCCACATAGAGATCTGGAGGGGAAGGTTGTTTGACCTCCCCTTTCTATCATAGTATTTGAGTAATGAATAGACAAAATATTACCTGCTGCTTCTGTTTCTCAAGAATTCTTCAATACATCATCCACGTGCAATATCTTTGGGATTGACCAATGAGAAGATTGTCCTACTCTCTGCAAATAGTATCAGAGCAACTGTTGCAACAGAGAATAATAAGGTATGTTGCTCTAGGGATGAGGGGATTCGTTTCCATGTTCCACTTTCTTCCCCCGGGGTAGATTTTACAAAATTATTTGTGGTGGTTAATTTCCTATAGCTGTAACATTTGTATGCAAAAGCAGAGGTCAGAGCTGCTGATGAAAGTATTATAAAGAGAAAATACTGTGGGCATTAAATGGCATCTACGTTAATGGTTGACTGAATTCCCATGAAGCTGCCTTACCAATTCACACCATTGGTCCCTCATGGTTATTATTGTATAGTCAGACTGGCAATGACTCACCAGAGTCTCAGGCAAACATCTTTCATATCACCTACTGCCTAGTCCAGGGGTAGTCAAACTGCGGCCCTCCAGATGTCCATGGACTGCTGGCAGGGGCTTCTGGGAATTGTAGTCCATGAACATCTGGAGGGCCACAGTTTGACTAACCCCTGGCCTAGTCCTTTTTAACTGAATGTGCAGATGTCAGGAATTGGACCCGGAGCCTTCTGTGTGCAAAGAAGAGGCTCTTCCACTAAGCCATATCCCCTCCACTGAATTGCCTGTGGAATTTTGTTTTTTTCTTTGCAGTGATCCCAAATGTCTTTGGCCTGTTCAAAATTACAGGAACTTTCCTAGTAAAAACTTTAAAGTAAATATATAAGACCAAGGGGGGGGGGTGCTTGAGGCACCTTGTGTTTGGTTCTCTTTTGCCTCCGGTTATTACATATCCGCCATATTTCTCAGCCCTTACACTTTGATAAATAGTTTTGATTATTTGGTGATCAGCACCTTCTGAAATACTAAGAAGTCCATTATTTGTATAAGACGCTGTGGTCACAAAAAGCTAAAAATATTCTGAAATGTAGCAACTCCAGGCCACAACATCTCCATTAGATGTGCATGAGTCTCTCCTCATGGAAAGGCTTCCTTTTAATTTCAAAGGAGGGACTAGCCACACAGGTATTTTTCCCTTGTGGAAATGAAATGCAAATGTTGAAAAACTCAAGTGACCATCTATGTTATGTTTTGCTTCAAAAGAAGAATGCCTGGTGCAAGCCTGTATATGTGTGTGTGTGTTTATGTGTGTGTGTGAGAGAGAGAGAGAGGAAGGGAGGGAGGAGGGGGTGTGATCAGTGCCAGAGAGGATTGGAATAGAATCCAATTAGAACTGATTGGATGTGAATGATCTTATGCTTTTTGTCCTCTTAGGTAGCGACCTGGGTGGATGAAACTTTGAGTTCGGTAGCTTCTAAGCTAGAACATACTGCACAGACATACTCGGAACTGCAGGGAGAAAGGATAGTGTCACTACACTGTTGCGCTCTTTATACCTGTGCTCAGCTGGAGAATAACTTGTATTGGTGGTAAGTGCGTAATATTTCATTGTGGTCCAGATGTGCAGCTGAGCTCTTTGAAGAGAAGTAGAACAGAACAATGAAAGACATGCCTCTCTCTTAATTTAATTGAATTGGATTTTACCAAAGTTTATTCACACAGGTTATAAATGATTTAACAGTAGTACAGTGCTCATCTTTGTGTTTCAGAAAGGGAGAGAAAGCATTCTTGCAAATGAGCTGTGAAGTTAAATCCTGGGGTTCCAGGTGGATTTTGTAATTCTCCTTAGGAACCTGTGAAAAATTCATTGACTTTGTTTATAATTCTTCAATACTATTACAGTTTTGTAACTCGATATTCACGGTGACAAAGCCATGCTAAGTACATTAAAACAATATCCCCCTTCTCCACCAGGGGCGTAGTTCCTTTCAGCCAAAGGAAGAAGATGCTGGAAAAGGCCAGAGCTAAAAACAAAAAGCCCAAGTCTAGCGCTGGCATCTCCTCTATGCCAAATATTACTGTTGGTACTCAGGTAAGCAGAAGCATGCTGTAACATGTATTTTTTGATAACTCGATATTGAACATCTCTGGCTCCCTTCTTCTCACCCCCCCCTTAACAATGGGGGTTGGAATGGGTTCTTTTTGTGTCCGCCATGTTGTGATGGTTTTTAAGTCTTTTAATGGGAGTTTTTAACAGGGTTTTAAGACATTGTGACCCGCCACGAGCTGCTTAGGAAGTGGCGGGAAATAAATCAGAAAAAAAAATATTTTAAACGGTTCTGAAGAATGACCCGGATAAGACAATCTGATCTGTGTAAAACTGCCCTGAGCTGTATGATAGGGAAGCATAAAAATCTAATGAATCATTCAACCTTACTTGCTATAACCTTGTTTTATGATATAACGAGGTGTCCACGTGTATGCAGGTGCAGTGTCTAAAGTGGGGATTCCTGTTGTTTGCACTCTGCTTTCTCTTAGCTGGAATCATGCTGGTCTCTCTGTCTTATCAGTGCTGTTTTATACATAGATTTGCATACTTGATGTACTGCTGGAGGAATCTGTGCAGCTTATGTTTGCTATATTTTCTTTTTGGCACCTCTGCCCTAACTTTGTATCCATATTTTATTGATGTCCCAAAATAACATTCTGTATCTAATTCCCATGATGGTCCCACCAAAAATCTGAAAACTCAAAATAAACAATGGGTTGTATTGGATGTAAAAGGATGCCTCTAAGATTACAGTCACAACAAACTCTCCCCCAAGCGATGCTAATGAAGGTCTTGGTGTTCCTGCGTTGTAAGATAGTCACCACTGTTCTGTGGCTGCTGAAGAACTGAAAGCAAGTTTACCAAGATGCTCTGTCGTGGATGTAGTGTACTGTAGAACAGGGGTAGTCAACCTGTGGTCCTCCAGATGTTCATGGACTACAATTCCCATGAGCCCCTGCCAGCAAACGCTGGCAGGGGCTCATGGGAATTGTAGTCCATGAACATCTGGAGGACCACAGGTTGACTACCCCTGCTGTAGAACGTATTGTGGACAAGATGTAGTCCAGTGAAATCTCATGAATGCCCGGAAGACACTGATGGGAAAATAAAAGCCAGGGGCAGAGAAAGAAGTGGCTTATATAGATCTGAGGGAGGGAAGCAGAAAGGCCACAGCGAGAAGAAAAAAGGGCCCTGTGATGGAAGGGGGGGTAGAAAATAGTACAAGTGGAAGTGGGGAGGGCTAAGCTGGCATATTGGAGGGAGAAGCAGACATAGCAGGGGAAAAGGGCCAATTGGGTGGAGGTGGAATTTCCCCTCCTTTGTGAGTTCTTATGGTTCCATATATATATGCTGGTACCAGAGTGCCACTACTGAGGAACTGGAATAAAAGGAATTACTCAGTGTTTCTTCAAAGGTGTACATTTTTTCATTGTCCCTTTTGATGCTTCGCTTTGATATAAATAGTTTATAACCAGCCTTTTTTTTTTTTTTTAAACGGCAGGTGTGTTTGAGAAATAACCCTCTCTATCATGCTGGAGCAGTTGCTTTTTCAATCAGTGCTGGCATTCCTAAAGTCGGAGTCTTAATGGAGTCTGTGTGGAACATGAATGATAGCTGCAGGTTTCAGCTCCGCTCGCCAGAGAGTTTAAAAAACATGGAGAAAGCTAGTAAAACTACCGAGGCAAAGTAAGTGGGCTAGAATAAACATTTTAAAAATATAATTAGATCAGTACCATTTCAAGCACCTTTTCTGCCAAATTATCAGCCTTGTTTTTTGGCTTCTAAACCTCATTCCTCTTGGGTGCACTAGGGACCTTTAAATGTTATTCAGAAATAAGTGTCTTAAGTTATATAGCAAAGAAACTGAATGCATATCACTTGGCCCAGTCTTGTTTGGGGAAAAAATTCATCCTCTTAAAATCATATTAAAGAACACACTCTGATTTTATATTTTGGCTTCATGGATTGAGATTAAAGGTAGATTCTTAAATCTAAAAAAGAACTTTCCAAGGTTCTGTATATGAAGTCTGTGTAGAAAAGCTTTGTATTCACTTGGGGGGGAGGGCACTCAGGATAGTTAGCAGCTCTGTCCAGAGCATTAGCTAGACTTCCTGGAGAGAGTAAATTATTTTTTATTCTTAGACCTGAAAGCAAGCAGGAACCAGTGAAAACTGAAATGGGCCCACCACCTTCTCCAGCTTCTACGTGTAGTGATGCCTCTTCAATTGCAAGCAACGCGTCTATGCCATATAGTAAGTTGTAGATTGTGGTTTTCTGCTCAGAGCCATAGAGATTTTAAGTCTGCCAATTATACTGATGTAGTCACTTTGTTAAATTTGAACACTTGTATGTAGTCACTTTGTTAACTGTATATAAGGACTAGTATTCCCTCGACTACTTGGCTGATAGTTTGGGTAATAGTTTAGGGAAATATGTATTTTTAGAAAGCTTTCATTTCCACAATTGGTTGATAATTGATGTTTGTATTCTTATGTAGAACTGTTACTTTTCATATAGTATTCGTTAACTTACAAATAATAATATGCTACTCTTAACAATATAAAGTGTCAGTAGTTGGTGTTTTCAGTGGGCTGAAAGTTATTATTGGTACTAATTGAGAAATTGACCCACAGTAGCGAGTATGTCTGTTTTATATAAATAGGCATTTATTGGGGGCGTCATCATTACCAAGCAGAGTGGTAACTTCTTGTACTTCTTTCTTGTCTAAGAGCGACGGCGGTCTACTCCTGCTCCAAAAGAGGAGGAGAAAGTGAATGAAGAACAGTGGTCTCTTAGGGAAGTAGTGTTTGTAGAAGATGTTAAGAATGTTCCTGTTGGCAAGGTTTGTATAAAACAGAACTCCTTTAAGTCTCCTTTTCTTTGTTATTATACCAGTCCTCACCCCATCCCCAGGGGTCCCACTATTTTGCAAACACAACCGTAGTGTTTTGACTTCTGCAGGGGGTTGGATTAGATCAGTGGTCCCCAACCTGCGGGCCGCGGCCCGGCGCCGGGCTGCAAAGGCCATGGCGCCAGGCCGCGGCTCCCTCTCCCCGCCCCCCCCCGCAGTAAAAAACTTCCCAGGCCGCAAGCTTGCGGTCCGGGAAGCTACTTACTGCGGGAGGGCGGGGAGAGAGAATCAGGGCCGGGCCGCGGCCCGCGGGAGCGGCCCGATCCACGGGTGCGGCCCGCGGGTGCGGCCTGATCCACGGGTGCGGCTGGGCGCGGCTCGCGGGCGCGGCCCGATATGCGGGTGCGGCTTGCGGGCGCGGCCGGGCGCGGCTCGCGGGCGCGGCCCAAAGTGTGGGCGTGGCCTGCGCGGGCGCAGGCCCTGCGGGCGCGGCCCAATGCCCTGCCGGTCCCCAGCCTAATAAAGGTTGGGGACCACTGTATTAGATGACCCTGGAGGTCCTTTCCAACTCTATGATCCTATGACCACCTCCCAGTCAACTAGTTTCTGTGCAAATATGATTCTATGTTGAGTTATAGCTTGATCCTTCCTTACATGCTTCCCGTGCATTACCACAGCACACCGTGTGTTCATAGAACAATAAGAGCATTACATGACAGGGTCTGTGATATTTGCTGCCTCTGGCTGAGTTGATCTGTCTCTAGAGGGTTTTCTCTGGAATTGCTTCTATCTCCAGCATCTTTAAATGGCCAGATGGAGCCTTCACAGTATCAGCAGCTGTGGTCTGGGTGGATGTTGGCACATGAATACTGCTGCACATAACAATGGTACAAGAAGCTACAGAGAAGACATATCATGTGGCCACTTAATTCTTAACAGTGTTAAAAATGATTTAAGCATGTGTTTGTTTTGCCTGAACAGCCATTTTACTGAGTTGGTTTGTGTCTGCATTGGGAAGGAGGAGTGGTTAGTTTATACCTTCTTCCCGTATTATCAGGGAAATGTAGATTGTAGCATCTAGCAATTCTAAGGTGCTGTTTTCCCAAGACTACTGCTGTTGTGTGTCTGTTGACCAGTTGGCTTAACTGTAAGATTTTGAGTGCTTTCTGGTACACCGTGCTTTAGTTGTGTGAGGAAGTGGGACTCTGTGAAAACAGTTCCAGAGTAGAGATTGTCCAAATGGCAGAACTAAAATGAATATCCCACCCTTCTGCCCTCAGGGCCACCCAGGTGGCTAATAAATTAGAAATGTAAAGTGTAATGTATTGAATAAATTGGGCAATTGCCCCTTTAAGGCATTGCAGAAAGTTCCCGTGTGTGGGAAAATCGGGCGTGAACTGAGCCTATGTATGTAAGGAGAGTGTGTTAGTTGCAAGTTGTTAGGTGCCCCTGTTGTGTTAATGAAGGGTTTTTGGAACATGTGTGTTTCCCTCTCACTATATAATACTGGCGGCAAGGATGGGATTGTAGCCCAGAGAGGGAGAGAGAAGCAGCAGAAGCGATGGAGACGCAAGGTCACATGGAGGAGTTTGATGTGTCTGACCCGGGGAAGTGGGGAAGCTATATTGAGTGGTTCGAGTTCTGTGCAGTTGCAAATGGCATTAGCAGCGCCAACAGGAGGAGGGTACTTCTCTTCAGCGTGTGTGTGGGACTTACGAACTGGCAAAGGCTCTAGTGGCCCCGGACCTATTGACAGTAACATCGATAGAGAATGTATTGACCACGCTGGCCACCCATTTCACTCCCCGGCCCTTGGAAACTGCATGGAGGCACACCCTTTCTCCTGAGGGGGCAGAAGCCAGGTGAAAGGATCGCGTCTTATGGGGCCGAATTAAGGCAACTGGCCCAGCATTGCAACTTCCGAAACCTCGAGGAGGCCCTGCGAGACCGGCTAGTCTGTGGATTCGAAATGATGTGACCTAAAGGAAGCTGTTTGCCCGACAGACACTTACCTTCCAGGCAGCTGTGGACGACGCACTGGCGGCTGAGACGGCGGAGGCCACCACGTGAGCAGTCAGACGGGCACGAGGCCCGGGGGGTCTGTTGTGAGAGCCGGAGGAACTGCTAGAGAAAAAGATCCACCGTCTGCGGGCACGAGCTGTGCCGGCCCGGGGAGCACCAATGGACAAGTGCAGAAAGACGGCAGAGCGGCCACAATGATGTGGGAGCTGTGGGTGGCCCCATGCCAGGAACTCCTGCAGGTTTAAGGAGGTGCGGGGCCTATAAGAAGTGGGGTCGCATTGAAAGGGTCTGCAGGGCAAAGAGAGGCTCCAACATAACACAAACAGAAGGTTAGGCTTGGTCGCAGTCAAGCTCCAGAGCCTGTGAGGTGGCCATGGAAGAAAAGGGAGAGACCGAAGACCTGGTCCAGAATGTGCGGCAGGAGTCAGCTCGAAGGATCACAGTCTGGGTGAAGCTCAATGGCCAGCCCTCCAACATGGAGGTGGACTCCGGCTCCGCCTTTTCAATCATCCCCGAGTCCTTGTACGAGCGCATCCAACTTGGTGGTGGTTTGCGACTGGAGAAATTTGATCTGCCTGTGATTGATTTCCAGAGGAATCGGGTGCTGGTGATGGGAAAAGCCCGGGTAGCGGTGGAGTTCAAACAGTTTAAGGGTACCCTGAACTTAGTGGTGGTGCCTGAGCATCAAACCAGCCTCCTTGGATTGGGCTGGTTTGGCCCCCTTGGTATCACTGTGGAGGGGCTGCACCAGGTGCGCGTGGGAACCTATGACGCCTAGTTCTGCCGGTTTGCCTCCGTTTTTGACGGTAAGCTGGGGCAGTACCGGGGGCCCCGAGTCTCCTTAGCACTGGATCCAGGGGTGGCTTCAATTAAGCTCAAACCACGGCATGTACCATTTGTCCTCAAACATAAAATAGAGGCCGAGTTAGACCGCCTAGTGACACCTTAGTGATGGGAGAAACTGAGGCACAGCTGTTGGGAAGGCTGGTGGAAGTGTTAAGGCTCTTTGAAACGGCGGGTTTGCATGTAAAAAGGGAGAAATGTGGATTTGGGGTACCCCGCATTGAATTCCTAGGGCTTTTGATTGATGCCGCCGGCATTCACCTAACCCCAATAAGCTCAGAGCCATCTCAGAGGCACCCACCCCCAGGTCGAAACAAGAGCTCCAGGCTTTCCTGGGGGTGCTTAATTTCTATCATTCCTTTAATATAAAGAACAGAAGTCATATTAAAAACCATTAAACCCAAACAAAAACACATAATTAAAACAATCAACATCGTTAAAATACAAGGCCAATTCAGTATAACACACATTAGAGGTGTGCAAAAAAAAAAGAAATTTGATTTTTTTTCAGATTCAGGTATATTGGACCTGAAAAAGATCAGTATTCCCTGATCTTTCCCCACGTGGGGAAAACCTGCTCATTCTGCAGGCTTTTCAGAGAACATGGCAGGATCTTCTTGGCCTTGGCAGAAAGGTCTGGCCAGATCATCTCCTTCATGGCCCAGGAGCTCAGCTCCACAGGACAGTCCCTCACCATTGCAGCTGCCATGTCTTATGTGCTTGCCGCTCCCAGAGGGGCCAGGTACCTGCCTGATGAGGGACTGGCGGCTTCTGGTGTTTAACAGTGTTGCAACAAAGAAAAGAGCTCACCTCCACAATTTCAGGGCTTGAATCTCTAGCTGTTGTCTGCTGCCTTGGATGCACCACTGTGATCTGCACAAATGTGTTCAGCTTCCGATCACGAGTAGGAGCTACAAGATCTTTTGCATGCTGAAAATGACACCAGAGAGGAGGGGAAACAAACTGTAAAAGCAAAGCACAGCACAAACTTTGCTCTATGTCAAGGCAGACGGAGTCATATTCCCGAGTTAAACCTCTAGAGATTTGCAGCTGATGCAGCAGAGGAAGTCCATCGGAAGTCCCTTACAGAAATAGGAAGCCGCATGCTGGAAATTGAACAGTTTTATTTCCACCTGTGAGATGACCCTCATTGTGGTGGTAGCCACAGGGGTGGGGGTGGGATATGCTGCCTAGCAGGGGAGGTGGGGGATGAACAACAGCAGAACTGTGAGCCGCCTCTCTTCCTGAATTGCCCTGGTCTGAGAAGTCAGGTCAGTCTGTGCTCTCTTCTGCTGCAAGCACTTGAGCGTGGAACAGGGTTTTTTCCAGTGATGCTTTGGGCTGATCCTGCGTTGAGCAGGGGGTTGGACTAGATCAGGGGTAGTCAACCTGTGGTCCTCCAGATGTTCATGGACTACAATTCTCATGGGAATTGTAGTCCATGAACATCTGGAGGACCACAGGTTGATTACCCCTGGACTAGATGGCCTGTATAGCCCCTTCCAACTCTATGATTCTATATGTTTTCCAGTGATCTGTTTTGCATCTGTTCTGGCTGCCCAAGCAATGTTTGGGTGTCAGCCTCCAGGTGATAACTGAAGTCAAATCAGTCAGTGCTCTGTTCTGCTCCAAGCACTTGAGTGTGGAACAGGGGTTTTTCCACATCCTTGATCAGCCGGTAAACTGGCACACCTGCCAGTGCCTACTTGTCACGCAGCAGATGGGTATACCTTACACCGTGAAAGATGTGACCCATGATATGCTGGCATTTCTGGAAGAAATACCTGAAGTCACAGTTTCAGGAAGTCACCAGGAAGCCCATGGAGAGATCCCTGCCTATCCATGCCACTAATTGGTGTAGTGGTTAAGAGTGGCAGCTTCTGATCTGGCGAGCCATGTTTGATTCCCCTCTCCCCCACATGCAACTGGCTGGGTGACCTTGGGCTCCTCAAAGCCCTGCTAGAGCTGTTCTGACCGATCTGTAATATCAGGTCCCTCTGAGCCTCACCTACTTCACAGGGTGTCTGTTGTGGGGAGAGGAAAGGGATTGTAAGCCATTTGAGACCCCTTCGAGCAGAGAAAAGTGGAATATAGAAAACAACTCTTCTTCTTTTCTTCTTCACTGTGTTTTTCTGTGGTGGCTGATGCATTGTCCATCATTTATCTCAGTTTGGAGCAGTGCCTGGCAATAGCTGGTTGGCGACCCTCACCCTGCCTAACACTAGTTCTCCTGCATGTGTGGGGCATCTGTACCTTCATATGATCCTTGACAGTCCTGTACAATGAGGGCAGCATCGCCCTGTTCAGTGTGGTGTGAGCAGGGTGTGTGTAGGAGGAATAAGCATCCTGGAGCAGCCCGTAGAAAGCCACATCTTTAATTGCAGAATTACTTTCAGCTTTGCCATCAAGGGTTTAACTTGTTCATATATATATGCATAATGTGTTTTCTTTATAGGTACTGAAAGTAGATGGTGCTTACGTTGCTGTAAAATTTCCAGGGGCATCCTCTAATGCAAACTGTACAAACAGCTCTGTCTCAGACCCTGATCCGTCTTCTCTCCTTCAAGATTGCCGATTACTCAGAATAGATGAACTCCAGGTATATATGATAATATTAAGACATGGCAGGTTTTAAAATGTTAGTAATTATTGAGAACACAGCCTTAAACTATTGTGTGTGTGTGTTTGTGTGTGTGTGTTGTTTTTTTAATCTGATGCTGGGGTTGGAGAAGCCATTAGATGGCTGACCTGTCAAGGGGATAGGATTTCTCTAGAGAAGGAAAGTCTGTAGTTAGAGAGAAGATGGCTAATGGGAGATGAGAGGAAGATCCCAGATAAAACCAACAGTGGTATGAATAGAACTGTGTTCCCCACCCCAAAATATTAAGCCTGGGGATGTTCTTGAAACTAAGCGGTAGAAAGTAGAGGATGGGCAAAAGAAAATATTTCACAGCCAGTGCATTAATTAATAACTACATCTTTGGTGATATCAAAGGGGTGTTAAGCAAATGAATGGAGGCTCACTTGGATCCGTGGCGGGCAGCCATGAAAGCCAGATAGAAACTCCATGTTCAGGGGCAGCCCTAATCATTACATGCTTGGGAAGGGGGAAGAGAGCTTGTTCCTTTTGGTAGAGTGCCAGAGGATTAGATCAATTCATTGAACTGAAATCTGCTTTTGTTACCAGGTGGTAAAAACTGGTGGGACTCCCAAAGTCCCAGATTGTTTCCAAAGGACGCCTAAAAAGCTGTGTATTCCTGAGAAAACGGAAATTCTAGCGGTGAATGTGGATTCAAAAGGTGTGTGTCTTCTCAACTTCTCAGCTCCTTTCTTTAGAATAAAGTGCTAATCATATCAGCAGAAATGGGCAAACTTGCAAACACTGTTTATTTCATCAAGGATATTTACTCGCCCTTCATTTGAAATGCATTCTGGTCTTTCCATACACTTGCAGGTGTACACGCTGTTCTGAAGACTGGGAACTGGGTTAGGTATTGCATCTTTGATCTTGCAACTGGAAAAGCAGAACAAGAAAACAATTTCCCCACTAGTAGTATCGCTTTCCTTGGGCAGAATGAGAAGAATGTTGCCATTTTCACTGCTGGGCAGGTTTGTTTGTTTTTTAATTGCATGCATTGTTATCTTAATTAACATCTGGGGGCTTTTAATGGTGATATAAAATAGCAAAGTGTAGCATAACACTATGGAGTGGTGCAGCTTCTCCTTATGGTCTGACTGACAGAAGTGAGCACTAAAGGTAAGCAGAGTGTGCAGGAAAAGCTCCAATTACAGTAGTCCCTGCAGGTGCGTATTCGCCTTAAAAAATAGACAGGCTAATCAGGAAGGAATAGTTGTCACTAGTATCTTCCCACTTTATTAAGACTCCAGGTATCATCAAGTAGGTTTTCTGTGGAGGAGAATGTAAACACTTTAGCTTTCCTCACAGGGCAGGGTCCCAACAATAGGGAAGAGAAATTCAATGACTGTTGATTCTGAAGTAGTCTCACCTACACTTGACTTCAGGGCACCTGCACTTTGTAAGCTGGATGTTGCAGGTGGTGGCATAGCAGGTTTCCAGTGCAGTGCCAAAGGCTATGGTGAGCTAAATAGGGACCCAACTCTTTGCTACCAAGCCGTGGTTGCAATCTCTTTGTAAGGAGTCCTATAGGACTTCAAAGAAACACACAGGGGAAGTCTTAGCATAGGGGCAGATCTGTGCAAAAGAAACATAGGCAAGATCACAGATCAGCTCACTCCTCCTGTGGTAGTCCAACTTTGCCCAGCTTATAGCTCTAGCTGCCTTGAGCCCAGAAAGGTGAGGTGTAAATGTTTTAATGAATAAACTTCTCCCAGAGCTTCAACTGAAAGCATGCATTCTCATAAATGGAAGGCTTCCTGCAAGAAATACAGAGAAGAAGGTTGCTGCTCAGGTGGTGCAGGGGACAAGGGGAATGCTCTATTCTCCAGCCTTTCTGGAGAAATCCAGAATGCTTCCATAAGAAGGAAGCAGTTATTACTAGGAGCAGGTGGTACAAACAGAACCTTCGTGAAGATCCTCTCCACTGGAAACCTTCCCTGGATTCCTGTCAAGGCCATGTGCCCCCTAGTTTTCAGGTGGCAGGGGGGGGGGCAGCAGCTTCATTGTACCAAGGGTGGATGCCCCCAGAATCTTTCAGAGCCTCTCACTATTCCTTTTCCAGATAGGATTGTCATGCAGAATGGTCCTGGGAGTGTTTGTATTGATCATCATATGATTTACTGCCTTTTTTCATCGAGAACAAGTTTTCTAACTGTCTTGGCTTTTATAAGCCTTTTCAGAAAACAAGTAGTTGGGCTGTATAGCCCCCTCCTTGAAAGGTGCTCTTGTATGGCCACCCACACCCTGTGGACCATTTGTGCTGCAATCTTATTTTGAAATAAAGAACTGTGTTGTTGAAGACCAAGGAGAGGAACTTTATGCAATTGATTTTATGGCAGAAATTGATGTGTTATGCTGCAACCACATGCATATGACCTGATATGAATGAGTAAAGTAATCACAAAATTGATGTGCTGTATCAAAATTTCTTTTTATGTAGGAGTCTCCAAGCATTCTTAGAGATGGAAATGGCACTATATATCCAATGGCAAAAGATTGCATGGGTGGAATAAGGGATCCTGATTGGTTGGATCTTCCTCCTATTAGCAGTCTGGGAATGGGAGTTCATTCCTTAACAAATCTTCCTGCTAATTCAACCATTAAAAAGAAAGCTGCTATCATCATAATGGCCGTGGAGGTAATTCACAGTATGCTCTAATTAATTACTATTTGGAGACTTACTCTCCTCATTTTGGTAATTTTCATCTTTAAATTATATTCTGCTTTTTAACAACTAGTCCTCAGTTGAATAAATTCAGGTGGGTGATTAGTAGATTTTGTGCTGGATTTGAAGGGTTTTGGGGTGGGTTTACAATTACTGTTGTCTAATGATTTGATTTGTGTTTGTTTCTGATATGAAAACTGATGCTTTCTGTTTTGGCCAGAAGTTTTATAGAAAGGACAGCCACGTACTAGACAATAAAATCAGTGCAATCCTAAGCAGAATTCTACCCTTCTATCTCCATTGACTTCAATGGACATAGAAGGGTGAAATTTTGTTTTGGATTGAATGGCATGTATGTTTTCTGTAAGGTTGATGGTGATCTTTCAGCAAGCTGGTTCCACACTTCCATTTTGACATGGGCCATGGCTAAAATGCTGGCGCTGACAGGTTCACAACCTCCTACACAAGTTGACCTGAGCATTCATCTTCCCACTTTTCTTTTCGGGGAGAGAAGTTCCTTGTACACAGTGTTTTCTGACATTCTGATTTTGTTTTAAATAGCAACTGCCCACAAAATTACTTTCTTTTTAAAAAGGACAAGGTAGCATTTAGAGTGCAAAATGCATTTTATGTCATACAACTGATACTAAGCACTCAATAGTACATCTTCACAGAGAATATACTATGCGGGTGAATTTCAGAACAGCATGGTTGGGGTGAAATTTGCATGCACCTAAGTTGATTTCTTAACCTCTTGTGGATGAAGTCTCCCTGGTATAGTTTGTCTTATTTAAATCACTTGAAAAATAGTTTATGGCTATAAGAGCCTCTTGTGGCGCAGAGTGGTAAGGCAGCCGCCTGAAAGCTTTGCCCATGAGGTTGGGAGTTCGATCCCAGCAGCCGGCTCAAGGTTGACTCAGCCTTCCATCCTTCCGAGGTCGGTAAAATGAGTACCCAGCTTGCTGCTGGGGGGTAAACGGTAATGACTGGGGAAGGCACTGGCAAACCACCCCGTATTGAGTCTGCCATGAAAACGCTAGAGGGCGTCACCCCAAGGGTCAGACATGACTCGGTGCTTGCACAGGGGATACCTTTACCTTTACCTTATACTTTTCTACTTCATGTGCTGTGCCCTTCTTCGTGAAGTTTGCAGGAATGAACATGCTGTGTTCAGAGCATGCTGTGGCGTAGAAGTAAGGCAGCACTCACTTGCTTTCATTCGTTTTATTTTGTGTGTGTGCGTACAGAAACAAACCCTGATGCAGCACATTCTCCGATGTGACTATGAGGCCTGCAGACAGTACTTGATGAACTTTGAGCAAGCTGTTGTCATGGATCAGAATCCCCAAGCTCTGCAGACATTCCTTGGCCACAGATGTGATGGAAACCGCAATATTCTGCATGCGTGTGTATCTGTCTGCTTTCCAACCAGTAATAAAGAAACAAAAGAGGAAGAGGGTGAGTTTAAGAATGTGATGGAAATACATTTTGACTGGGAGTGAGAAATCCAGCTAGATGCATTCATCAGAACTTCTCATTCATAAAAACTCCTCACTTGAAAACAGGCTTTGTACAGAGTTTTCATTCACAGTTGGGCTCTTCCATTTCCCTTTTAGCTACCATCTTCTCTCAGTAGCTCTGCTTCTGTAGGTGGGTGGGTGGGGGAATCTTCAGTACACTTGATGTAGAATAAAAAACAGCTTAAAGGGGAAGCACCACCACCCCAGTGCATGAGGCTGTGTTTGGATTCCAGCCACAGACCTCATGTATGCTGGTTATAAATGTGGGACAGAGGCTACAAAAACATTAGAGATAAACAGTCTTATCAAGTGCAGAATTATGGTCACAAAGTTGAACATGCCACCTCCCCTCAAGGAAGAAAAAATTGAGGAGTCCTGCCCACAGATGGCCAATATGGTAACTTTTGCTAATAATGCTTCATGAACTAGCAAAAGGTCTGAGAAACTAAGAGGAGTTATCTGCCAGACTGCACACAATATGCAAGTAATATAGTGCATTTAAATTTGTGCAACAGCAAAATCCATCTTGAGTAGCAGAAGGCAGAAGAAATTGTATAACATCCAAATCATATCGTATTTACGAACCTCTTACTATAGCATCCTGCAGAGGAACAATTCATTTGAATGTTTAGAAATGTATTCCCATATATTGTAGTGCAGAAATTAAACTCATCTGCTGAGCCAAGCAGATGCAGAAAGTGTTTTGTTTCGCCTTTCTTTGCTTTGTACTAAAAATGTCCTGACCTGATAAATTTTGTGATTTGAACGATTAAACCTATATTCCGTGTTTAAATTGGAAACGTAAAGGCTTTGAAGAAGCTTAACATTTAGTTGGCTGTTCTGGATATACATGACACGGATGTCAAGTTTTTTCTTTATGCTTCAGAAGCAGAGCGCTCAGAAAGGAATACATTTGCTGAAAGATTATCTGCCGTTGAGGCTATTGCAAATGCTATTTCAGTCGTGTCGAGCAATGGACCGGGAAACCGTGCAGGATCCTCAAGCAGCAGAAGGTAATCAAGGGACAATGCATTTATTTTCTTTCTTGCCCCTCCTGGTCTAGCACTCCTTATTCACATGTTAGGTTTATGGTGACATCTTAAATTTTTGACATTCAAGTTTTCAATGATGTACATAACTCTTAACAATTTCATGTGCGTGTATAAAAATGCATGCATGTGTCCCTAGGATATATGTGGTTCATTGCTGTAGCTTCCGTGCAGGCACTCATGGGACACAGTGCAAGGTTGCAGGCCCCTCACGGAGAGGAGCTTCCAAGTTTTTAAAGGAATTTCTAGCCTTTAGGAGCACTCCCCCTCCCCACTGTCTGCAGAGAGCTCTTTCCTGTTCAAAGGGTCACGTGACAAGAAGCAGAGCAAGTACTCCTCCTTCTGTTCTCTTTGAAAGAGACCATTATTTAATGCTCCTGAAGGAACTTACCCTGGATTCATTACATCCAAGTAATTTACAGCAGGTTCTTTACCTTTAAGGAAAAGGTGATGGTTCAGATACAGGTTATTTTGAATTAATGAACTATTGAGACTCATGGTTAGAGATGGCTTAAATCTCTTGCTTGGAATAACCTAATCAAGGGATGGTCTGGGCCAGTTGTCTAGATGTGGCTTTAGTTCTTCCTTTGTGTTAAAGTAGCTTGCATGGCCAAAGAGCACTACCATGAGTCCGGGAAGCTGCTTCCCATTCCAGACTCTCAAGTTTCATTAAGTCTCAGATGCACTTAAGTATGGATGTTATACCGGAGGTTAAATAGCAGCTTCTATGCAGTCTGTTGTTTGCAGAAATACAGATGAAAAATTAATTTGGTCTGTAGTACTGTGCAGTTTCTTGAAGAAAGTGCAACATGTATTTTAGGATTTCTTCTCTTTCCCTTAGTCTGAGGCTGAGAGAAATGATGAGAAGATCCTTGCGTGCAGCAGGGTTGGGCCGGCATGAAGCTGGAGCTTCATCTAGTGATCATCAAGATCCAGTTTCTCCTCCAATAGCTCCTCCCAGCTGGGTTCCAGATCCTCCTGCGATGGACCCAGGTAAGGTTATGCGAGTGTGTTGAAATAGGTGTAGAGAGCCAGTTTGATGTCGTGGTTAAGAGCAGCAGTCTCTAATCTTGAGAACTGGGTTTGATTTCCCACTTCTCCAAATGCAGCCAGCTGGGTGACCTTGGGCTATTCACAGTTCTCTTAGAGCTCTCTTAGCCCTGCCTACCTTGCAGGGTGCCTGTTGCGGGGAGAAGAAAGGTGGGTGATTGTAAGCTGCTTTGAGACTCCTCGAGATAGTAAGAAGTGTGGTACAAAAGCCCAGCTTCAACTCTAGGTGAAATTTCTGATGAACTTATAGATGTAGCAGTGCACTGGAAATTCATGTGTGTTTATAAGAACTGTGTAAAGCAGGGGTAGTCAAACTGCGGCCTTCCAGATGTCCATGGACTACAATTCCCAGGAGCTCCCTGCCAGCATTTGCTGGCAGGGGCTCCTGGGAATTGTAGTCCATGGACATCTGGAGGGCTGCAGTTTGACTACCCCTGGTGTAAAGCATGGTGCCCTGAACTGGGTAGCCCAGGCTAGCCTGATCTTGGGAGCTTAGCAGGATTGACTCTGGTTAGTATTTGGATGAGAAACTGCCCAGCTGGTCCAGGGTCACTATGCAGAGGCAAGCAATGGCAAGCCTTTTCTGCACGTCTCTTGCCTTGTAAACGGTGATGGATTGTTGTAAATGGGCTCTAACTTGACAAAAAAAAAAAAAAAAGCAGTGGTATTAATTCTGCAGTTTGTGAAAACTTATATACACGGTTAGTGCAAACTCAAAGGGCTGCAGAACTGTGATTTATTTATTTTTACTTATTTATAATTAGATTTATAAGACAGCCCCTCAAGTTACCAAGTTCCTTCCGAAAATGTAAAGTTCTTTCCCTCCAGTACTGTTGAACTGGAGGAAGCAGAAAGAATCCTCTTGGTCTTCTTGTATTCCTCTCTGCATGAGGCACAGCAGCTCAGGCAAAGGAATGGGATTGTCCTTGGTAGAGCCAAGCTGGTTGCAGAAGGAGGAGAGTAAAACCACCCTCCACCATCCCACTGTTGCTGACTTTTCCTAGATGGCTGCCATGGTGGCAATTTTACTGTCTCCCCTCTGTGGCCAGCTAGCTCCAGTCTTCTGCTCGCCTGTTGAGATAAGAGGGCATAGGCTGCAAAAAGAGGTGGAGTTTGCTGGAGAGGATGAGTCCTTCACCGCCATCCCTGGTACAAAGTCTTCCTCTCAGGGAGGCTTGCGGATTTCCATTCTCTGTGGCAGCAACTGTTTCTAAGTCGGAGCCACCTACCCCACAATCCCCACTTCCCCCCCGGTCCTGAAACATGGGGTGGGAGCCATATTGGAGAACGGTGCTCAGAAGACCCACAAGTCAAATGTGACTTCTGAGCCGCTGAGTGTGCATCACTGTCAGACAGTGTATTGCTGTTTGTAGTTATGAGTTTGGTGTAGTGGTTAGGAGTGTGGACTTCTAATCTGGCATGCCGGGTTCAATTCTGCATTCCCCCACATGCAACCAGCTGGGTGACTTTGGGCTCCGCCATGGCGCTGATAAAACTGTTCTGACCAAGTAGTGATATCAGCGCTCTCTCAGCCTCACCCAGCTCACAGGGTGTCTGTTGTGGGGAGAGGAAAGGGATGGCGACTGTAAGCTGCTTTGAGCCTCCTTTGGGTAGAGAAAAGCGGCATATAAGAACCAACTCTTCTTCTTCTAAGTTGGCTTGCTAGAGGAGGAAATGGGGTGTTAAAATTTCTGATTGGAATAAGCAAACTTGCTATCTGCTGTGAATGTTCGTGATCCCCAAGTCTTGGGACATAACCTTTGTTATAAACACACTGTCCATCGCTACTGTAGAGACTGCATTTTGCCAAGGATTTTTTAATTGATATGCATCCTGCTATTCTTTTTACTAAAAGATGGAGACATCGATTTTATCTTGGCTCCTGCTGTGGGATCTCTCACCACAGCAACAACTGGCACTGGTCAAGGTCCTAGCACCTCTACCATACCAGGTAGGACCTGCTGTTTTGTATGCAGGTAGTCAAAGCTTGCTTCCCTTGAGAACATTTTTGTATAACTTTGATTGCAACTTCCTAGCAGTGGTGCGAAATTTCTCTGTGCAGTGACACTCAGCTTATCGCACTGCGGTGTTGTTTCTGTTGTAGTTCAGCTGTTAACTGCCTAGAAGCTGCATGTGGTTTCCAGCAATTGAGAGAAGCTTCACCACAAGCGTCTTGGTGTTCACCCAAATTTGTTTGAATTACAGGTCCTTCTGCTGAACCCTCTGTCGTGGAATCAAAGGATCGGAAGGCAAATGCACACTTCATACTGAAGCTGCTGTGTGACAGTGCTGTTCTGCAGCCTTATCTTCGGGAACTGCTATCAGCCAAGTAAGAGTCTTTATCTCAAAATCATGTAGTGCATCCCTTACCCAAAGCAGTCGTGAGTTGTCTTTTCTCCTTGGTCAACTGAAAGTCTTGGATGACTTAAGGATTTCATATTATCTAAAATGGGAAATCCCCAGTAGGTAATGCAGCAGCAGGACAGAGCATCTGCTTGGCATGCAGGAAGGTTAAATCCCTGACCTGTCCAGTTAAAGGATCAGGTAGCACGTGATAAGATCTTTGCCTGGTACCCTGGGGCACTACTGCCAATCTGAGTTGAGAATATTTGATGGACCACCAGTCTGATTCACTACAAGGCAGCAGCATCTCACAAAAATGTATTTTATATATTTTTTAAAAATTGTATTCCACCTTTCCTTGTGGGTCCAAGGCACCTTACAATAATAATATCTTTTTTTAAAGCCACAAAATCCAAATCTGTCTCTTCCCCTCCCCTGAAAAAGATGCTTGTCATTCACGTCCCTCAAACATCCTGGCCTTGGAGCACTTCCTGAAGATCTCCAAGGAGGGGGGCCGCCTTCACCTCTTTAGGGAGCACATTCCACAGAGCTAGAGGCACAGGGAAAAAGGTGGATGCTGGTCAGGCCACTCTGCGTGGAGGGGTTGCCAACAGATGGCTGCCTGATGGGCCTAATTGGCATCTGGAAGGAGACTACTCTTCAAGTACGTGGGACCCAGGCCGTGAACAGCTTTAAAGTCATAAGCACCTTTTGTCGTAGATAAAAACTGAGGAACAATAATTGGTGTATCCTGCGGATGCTATGGTTTCCATAGAGCACTGTAGACTTGCCTGTAGTTCCTAGTAAAGAGCTGGCTGAATTTGTCTTCTCATTTTTATTGTTCATTTGCATTAATAGTCCCCCTCCCTTTTGTGTGCATCACAGTTGTGTTAGCTTTGAGTCTGAAGACAAGAATAATTTTAACTTTGGCTCTTGCTAAATTTAGCAATTTGCTATTTTCCATTGACTGAAAATGACAAGGGATGTAAATAATTGGTTTTTCCAGGGATGCGAGAGGCATGACTCCATTTATGTCTGCTGTTAGTGGCAGAGCATATCCTGCTGCAATTACCATTCTAGAAACGGCACAGAAAGTTGCTAAAGGTACGTGAATGTTCCCTTTTTGTTTTGCTGTACGTGCAAACATTTTCAGATTTCAAGCTGTTCCAATTGTTTTGAAACCAACTTCATTGCTGAGCTTTTTTCACCTACTTTCCTTCCCTTTTCCCTCTCTTCTTTCTAAAGCTGAGGCAACCTCAAGTGAAAAAGAGGAGGACGTGTTTATGGGAATGGTTTGTCCCAATGGCACTAACCCCGATGACTCCCCTTTGTATGTTCTATGTTGCAATGATACCTGTAGCTTCACGTGGACTGGTGCAGAACACATAAATCAGGTAAACAACTTGTCACGTCCAAGCAGTAATGTTACATCAGCAAGGATCTGTTGCGTGTAGAAAATAGTTAAGGGTGTGTGTGTGTGAAATAACATCAAGTTGCAGCCATTTTATGGCAACCCTGTGCAAGCACCAGGTCATGTCTGACCCTTGGGGTGATGCCCTCTAGCATTTTCTTGGCAGACTCAATACGGGGTGGTTTGCCAGTGCCTTCCCCAGTCATTACCGTTTACCCCCCAGCAGCAAGCTGGGTACTCATTTTACCGACCTCGGAAGGATGGAAGTCTGAGTCAATCTTGAGCTGGCTGCTGGGATTGAACTCCCAACCTCATGGGCAGAGCTTTCAGACTGCATGTCTGCTGCCTTACCACTCTGTGGCACAAGAGGCTCTATATGGGAATTGTAGTCCATTAATATCTGGAGGACCACAGGTTGACTACCCCTGCTGTAGGGTTTTCAAGGCAAGAGACATTCAGAGGTGATTTGCTGTTGATTGCCTTTTCATAGTGACTCTGGATTGCCTTGGTGGTCTCCCATCCAAATACTAAGTGGGGCCAGTACTAAGCAGAGTTTCTGAGTTCTGACAAAATCAGGCTAACTTGGCCCATCCAGGTCAGGGTGATATTTATGTTGTGTCAAACATACTACAAATTAATCTTAAAATCCCAAGTCTAGTATTTCTTGAGGTTCTAGCTCTTGTTTGCCTAGAACTCACCTACTGGTGCAATCTTAGTCCAGCTGGTTTGTGACTAGCAATGCTTTTGTAGGCTGTTTAGTTGTCCCAGTGAATGCCACATGTGCTTGGGGAAAGGAGACTTTTTCAGCCTAAAACTTATTATTGGAAATAGTAACTTATTGCAGACTGCCTTGCTTTGCAGAAGAAATAATGGTAGAAGCATTTTAAGAAAACAAGAGGAGCCATGTTGAATCAGGCCAATGGCCCATCCAGTCTCTGTCACACAGTAGCCAAAACCCAGGTGCCATCAGGTGGTCCACCAGCAGGGCCAAACTCCAGAAGCCTCCCACTGTCATTCCACACACCCCCACACCAAGAATACAGAGCATCAATCACTGCCCCAGACAGTGATCCAACTATACGTAGTGGCTAATAGCCACAAACGGACCTCTGCTCTATGTTTACCAATTTTAATGTAAATACAAATAAAATATATGTAACTGTTTTAAAGTTGTTAGACTAGGTGCTAAAAGATTATATCAGAGTAGCAGTTTACTAGCCCTGTTTAAAAGATTACCAAGGATAGTGTAAACACTAAGATGCATAAGGAGTTCTTACAAATGCAAGGACTTTAATTTTCAATACATTACTGGGGTTTTCTGTGTAAACCTGTCCTCAGTGTTGTTGCAAACAGTAGAGCCAATATCCTTTAGGAATTCTTAGAGTATTTTGTGAACTTAGCACCGCACTTTTGCATAAGGAGATAAGGATTGGGATTTATCTTCAGGAATATTTAGAAGTCTTGAATCTTTCATGCACCTCCTGCTATAAATGAGATAATTCTGTGCATGTGGTCTCAAAGCTTTTCCATTTGCTTGCTTCTGGTGATTTAAGTTTATATGTTCAGCCTAGGAAAAGGAGAAGAAAGCAAGCTGCTAGATCTATACCAAGCATCTTAAGTCAAACATCTTAAAATTAGACATGCTTGCATTTTCTAAAATGTTAAACTTTGTCTCCCTAGGACATATTTGAATGCAGAACATGTGGCCTGCTGGAATCTCTGTGTTGTTGCACTGAGTGTGCCAGGGTGTGCCATAAAGGCCATGATTGCAAGTATGTACCGGTTTGTTTACTTCTGATATAAACCAACTCGTATGCCTGCTCCCCAGCATAAGGAAGAGGGTGTCAAGTTGTGAGCTGCAGAGCAGCTTTTTAAAAAGTTGTTCCAGAGGAGCATAGCAGTAAAGAGTTCACTTGACTAGGACTGGGGGTAGGTTCACAAGTTGCTGCCTTATTATCCAAGCTGGCATTCATCTTCTAGTAACTTTCCTAAACAGGATACCTTGGACTTCTGCTTTATTAACTGATTAAAATCACTGAGTGCATTCCTGTTTCTCATTTCTATTATGTTATGCATTGACAAAAATTGGAGCTATATAGATGAATCCTGTCTTCTTTTTTCAGGCTTAAACGCACATCCCCAACAGCATACTGTGACTGCTGGGAGAAATGCAAATGCAAAACATTAATTGCAGGACAAAAATCAGCTCGTCTTGATCTGCTCTTCCGACTGCTCACTACCACAAACCTTGTCACTATGCCAAATAGCAGGCAAGTTGTGTGTGTGTGTGTGTATGTCTATCTGTATCTGTATAATTGCTAAACTATCTTTGATGGGCCCATGTAGCTCCTCATTCTCATATTCGTTCATATGTTCCAGGGGAGAGCATCTTCTGTTGTTCTTAGTGCAAACAGTTGCACGGCAGACGGTAGAACATTGCCAGTATCGGCCCCCAAGAATTAGGGAAGATCGTAATCGTAAAACTGCAAATCCTGAAGGTGAGAAGCTTTCTCATAAGATTTTCTGAGCCGCAAAACTCCCCCCCCCCAGTGCCAGTCTCTCAGCAGCAACTAACATTCACACACAGCGTTTATTTCCTGTGTTTTAGATTCAGATATGCCTGATCATGACTTGGAACCCCCCCGGTTTGCACAGCTCGCCTTGGAACGAGTGTTACAAGATTGGAATGCGCTGAAATCTATGATCATGTTTGGCTCTCAGGAGAATAAAGACCCGTGTGTATTCACTAACTTATTCCGATTACACTTTTGAAAATAACTCCATCATAGATCTTACAGCTTACGTTAAATTTTGTCTTCCCCTTTTCCCTCTGCTTTTTTCCAAGTCTTAGTGCAAGCAGTAGGATTGGACATCTTTTGCCTGAAGAACAAGTGTATCTCAATCAGCAGAGTGGTACTATTCGACTGGACTGTTTTACACATTGCCTTATTGTGAAATGTACAGCAGACATTTTGGTAATGCACATTTCTGTTAATATGGTACCAAAGAAGTAGTTCAGTCAGTGGTGATTTGTGGAGTCAGTAATACTGTAAACTGATTTGTAAACTAACTTAATGGCAGGTTTTTGTTTTCTCTTTCTGTGAACAACTTCAAGTCAAGAGTTATTCATTAGTGCTTAAGTGATAATATAAATTGTCTCTACAGCTTTTAGATACTTTGCTGGGGACTCTTGTCAAAGAATTGCAGAACAAATACACTCCAGGTCGCAGAGAAGAGGCTATTTCTGTTACGATGAGATTCCTGCGGTCTGTGGCAAGAGTTTTTGTCATCCTTAGTGTGGAAATGGCTTCCTCAAAAAAGAAAAAGTAAGTTTATTTTTAACTCAGTTTGAGATTGATGGAATAGGGGTGGGGTAAGAATATAAAGTGACAGATATCTCTTCTGGAAGTTGGCCTCCATCATCTTGCATGAGCGATGCATTCTCACGAATGCTTCCAGAGGAAATAGCTGTGGTTCTGTGTATGCGCAATGTAATGGAAGGGTTGTCCTGACTTGTGTATTTTTTGAACCTTTTTGAATAGGTTGCCTGTTCACCCACGTGTTTCCTTTCCCTGCCTCTATTCCAGCAACTTCATTCCACAGCCAATTGGAAAATGTAAGCGTGTCTTCCAGGCTTTGCTACCTTACGCTGTGGAGGAATTGTGTAATGTGGCAGAGTCCCTCATAATCCCGGTCAGGATGGGCATTGCACGTCCTACGGCACCGTTTACATTGGCAAGCACTAGCATAGATGCCATGCAAGGCAGCGAAGAACTGTTCTCGGTGGAACCTTTGCCTCCACGGCCATCCTCTGACCAGTCCAGCAAGTAAGGATCATTTTTATGGCTGCGTTTTCCCTAAAGATTTTATAATCACTTTTGAAGGATATTGTTTTCACCTTGTGGCAGATAGATTTGCTGTCTTAGTTGCAACTACAGAAGCAACCAGGATGATTGTATCTCCTTTTTATTCTTCAAGGAGCTCAAGACACAATACTGTGTTTTGCTGTTTGTTTTGTTCTGTTTAGAAGATTTGTAGACTGCCTTTTCACTCTCAGGCCCCCAAGGCAGTTCACAACAAGGCATCATGCCAACGGTTTACATTGTGCAATGAGTACAGAATAACGTAAAACCATCTAAAAGCACCAGGGAGTGAACCTCAATAAGTCCTGTCCCAATTTCTGTCTGGTTCAGCCTTCCCGAAAAGAGTTCGTTGGTTTAATCTGGAAGCTGTGAAGGGAGAGGACTGATCTTTCCTCCACTGGAGGAGAGACCCACCATCCTAGGTGAGGGGGCTGAAAAGATCCTCCCAACTCAACCTCACAACGGCTGGTTCCCACATGAAGGAGGCAGCATGCATGCGCCTCTTACTGGAATGCTTTCTCCACCATCACTTTATCCCAGCAAAAGCCACGTAGGTGTGCTAGGCTAAGAGGAACTGACCCAAGGCCGCCCAGTGAATTTTATGGTTCAGTAGGGATTTGAATGCTGCTTTCCCAGCTTCTTGTCTCCACTCCCTAAACACTATAATATCCCATGCTGGCTCACAGCACTGACCTTTCCTATTAACCTTTCTCAACACATCAGGGTGATTAGTTCGGAATATGTCATTCCTGCATATTTTCAACAGGATAATGTAGTCTGTTAGAGTTCCCAGAGGAATCTGATCTGGCTGTGAAGGTGACCAGGGTGATAGGAGTTGGACTCAAACAATATGAGAAGGCCTCTATTTCTACTAGTTTCGGGACGGGAAGGAATGAAGATAATCTGAGTTCTATAAAATAGCGGTCCACAACCTTTCTCAGGTCAGGGACTGCCTCCGGGGTGAGGGGAGAGCTGATGGCCCGGGTGCTGTGAAAACGCACACGGGCAATTGCCGCGCATGTACGTTTTCGCCACCAGGTGGCGCTAATGCGTATGCACTGCAACTGCGTGTGTTTTCGCCACCAGGGGGCGTTAATGCGCATGTGCGGCAACTGCGTGCATGCACGTTTGCGTCACCAGTGTGCCGGCGGCTGCGCCTGCCTCTTCCCTTCCTTCTCGCTGTGGACGGAGGGAAGCAGGTGCGGCTGCCAGCGGCCCGGTACCGTGGCCTTTGCGGCCTGGCACCGGGCTGCGGACCGGCGGTTGATGACCCCTGCTATAAAACATGACTTAATCTAACAAGGTAGTACTTTTAGAGAAACGTTTATGTCCGTATTCAGTGGTGCTGCCTTCTGTCTGTCAGGTTGACTCAGCCAGCCAACTTGTGTGAAGACAACAAATATATAGTGCGTTAATATTACCTTTTGCTATATTCTTGTATTTTTAAAAAAGCCTTTTCTTTCTCTTGTAGTTCCAGTCAGTCTCAGTCTTCCTATATTATTAGAAATCCACAGCAAAGGCGGATCAGTCAGTCTCAGCCAGTCCGTGGGAGAGATGAAGAACAAGACGACATCGTTTCAGCCGACGTGGAAGAGGTAGTGTTGGTTTTCAGCTGGAGATTTTGTGTTTTAGGTAAACGTTGGTACAGAAGGAGACAAGATTGTCCTGGTACAAGACTGGCTTGTGAAGTTACAGCTCTAGTGCAGTAGATGCAGACAGGCTGTGGAGTTGTAAATGAGCCTTCTTGTACAATTTCAGTGGGTAGCCGTGTTGGTCTACAGTAGAACAGACAAATTTGAGTCCAGCAGCACCTTAGAGACCAACTGAAAACCGTGTTTCTGCCTAAGGTGCTACTGGACACGAATCTAACTGTCCATATGCAGCAGCAGAGTTTTGTAGCGACAGAACGGAAACCACACACTCCTGTAGCAGCAGAATGTCCTGCAGTGTCTCACGGGACAGCTGATTTATGACCTGAGCTTTTACGGGTGACAACTGCAGATTTTGCTCTGCTGCTTGGAGTTAGTGCAACCCCCCCGCACAGACACACCATTTGGGATCAGAATTTGAATTGTAAGCTGTTTGGACAAAATAGTGCAAGTATAGTGATGCCCTGGAGGGACAGACCAGAACCAATGAGATGAAATAAATTCAAAAGAACTTCTGTCTCAACATCCGGAAGAAGTTCCTGACAGTTAGAGTGGTTTCTCAGTGGAACATGCTTCCTCGGGAGGTGGTGGGTTCTCCATCTTTGGAAATTTTTAAACAGAGGCTGGATAGCCATCTGACAGAGAGGCTGATTCTGTGAAGGCTTAAGGGGGTGGTAGGATACAGTGGATGAGCGATAGGGTTGTGAGTATCCTGCATAGTGCAGGGGGTTGGACTAGATGACCCATGAGATCCCTTCCAACTCTATTCTATGATTCTATGATTCTGTGATTCCAAATAGTTTTCAATAGTTTTCAAAACTGAGATTTATGAATTGCCTGCATTGATTCCAAAACCCTGCTTAGCATTTACAAACCTCTCTCTGTTCCAGGTTGAAGTGGTTGAGGGGGTGGCTGGGGAAGAGGACCACCACGATGAACAAGAAGAACACGGAGAAGAAAACGCTGAAGCGGAAGGGCAGCATGATGAGCACGATGAAGACGGTAGGCACTCGTCATTTTAAAAAGTTTAGACCAGGGGTAGTCAAACTGCGGCCCTCCAGATGTCCATGGACTACAATTCTCAGGAGCCCCTGCCAGCGTTCGCTGGCAGGGGTTCCTGGGAATTGTAGTCCATGGACATCTGGAGGGCCGCAGTTTGACTACCCCTGGTTTAGACTGTCCCATTCGCCAAGGGCCGGATTTTCTGTTAACACACTCCCCCCAATCTTGCCAGGCATGGGGACACGACTGTCACAGAGAAGCACCCTCACTGGTGCAAGCAGCACTTGAAGTTGTCAGAAGTAGGCCACTGCAAAAACCCAAAAGGAGAGGGTAAAATGGAAGGTAGCAATATCGAGACCCTGAATCTGAGTCAGTGGTATAAATGCAGTTAGCAACCTTTCACTAATTGAATATGATTCCTGTTAATTAGGAAGTGACATGGAACTGGACCTGCTGGCAGCAGCAGAAACCGAGAGCGACAGTGAGAGCAACCACAGCAACCAGGACAATGCCAGCGGGCGCAGAAGCGTGGTCACGGCAGCTACAGCAGGATCGGAAGCAGGTAACGTCCAGCGTCTCAGTTTTGTTGCCTGGATTTTTGATGCTGCTGCTTTGAAGTGTATTAAGATGGCAAAAGGTCTGCACCAGCAGTTGACCCCGTGGGAGTCGTCTGCGTGTTTCCTGGTGCCCCCCCCTTCTTCTGAAGTCTCTTCAGGGGGATTCGAAGGGACTTGACTGAAACTGAAACAAAAAAAATAGGGAACTGTCTGAATAAAGTGCATCGCACTCCCATAGCTTCAGTTTGATGTCTTCCCTTTACAGATGTAAATAAATACAATAAATAAATTATACTTCTTAAAAAAAATCATAGTAGACACAAACAGTTTTCGTCATGTCCTCATTGTTTGGAGGCTCTCTCTGTTCATTAGAATGAGACCCGGACTGCTCTCTGCAAACATGGTCCATTGTATAAGCCCCAGAAGTCTCAAAGCGTGAATTGTCCCATAATGCAGAGGTCCCCAACCCCCGGTCCAGAGACTGGTACCGGTTCGTGGATCACTTGGTACCGGGCCACGGCTCATCCTCATCCTCCTCCCTGGCTGCTGCCTCGGGGGCTGCCCTGCCACTCTGCTGCCGGCTCACCTTTGGTGCTCTCCAGCGGCCACCATGGCTGGGGCTCTCCCTCAGCGTGGCACTGTGCAGCTGCTGCTGGCAGCGCCCCCCAGCAGGCAGCGGGAAGTCAGGGGCGCCGGGGCTCAGCAAAAGATTACCCCCCACCCCCGGGCCTCAGTAAAATTGTCAAGCGTTGACCGGTCCCCGGTAATAAAAAGGTTGGGGACCACTGCCGTGATGGGCTTAGGCCTTGAAGAACAAAGCAAGCGGCAACATTCCTCATGGTGTATGTTGGCCTACAGGTGCCAGCAGCGTTCCAGCCTTTTTCTCTGAGGATGACTCTCAGTCCAATGACACCAGTGATTCAGACAGCAGCAGCAGCCAGAGCGATGACATAGAGCAAGAGACCTTTATGCTCGACGAGCCTCTGGAGCGGACAACCAACAGCTCCCATGCCAGCGGGGCCGCCCAGGCGCCCCGCTCGATGCAGTGGGCTGTCCGTAACACCCAGAACCAGAGGACGACGAGCACTGCGCCATCCAGTACCTCTGCTCCAGCAGGTGAATGTTTATTGTCACTTTCCTCTTAAAACATTAGCCAGTGCGAACATGATCTTTTTTATTTTGGTCTACGGGAAGCATGCAGGAAATCGGTTTGCATCTTTGGAAATGTGGCCCACTGTGTATTTCTTCATCGGTTTAAGGCCCATTTATGAACTGTCTGTGCTTTGGGGTAAGCATTAGAGCTGTGTTCTGTGCATCTAATGTTCATACCCTGAATGTTGTCTTCTTTTGCCTTTAGCGAGTTCAGCAGGCTTAATTTACATTGATCCATCGAACCTGCGTCGGAGCGGCACCATCAGCACCAGCGCAGCAGCTGCTGCAGCAGCCCTTGAAGCGAGCAACGCTAGCAGTTACCTGACGTCGGCCAGCAGCTTGGCCAGGGCTTACAGCATCGTAATCCGACAAATCTCCGATCTAATGGGCCTGATTCCCAAGTACAATCACTTGGTGTACTCCCAGATCCCGGCCGCAGTGAAGCTGACATATCAAGATGCAGTAAATCTGCAGGTATCGTGCGAGAAAAGAGAGAGAAAAATGGTTACTGTGTGTTAAATAAGGCCTTTTAAAAAGGAAATCTGCCTTCCTGTTAAAAATGTTTTGTCATGAGTAATAACTGCTGCTCTCTGCCACTACCTCTACTGCTAGTTCTCTGGGTTTGTTCATTTTCCCCATTTGCGTCTTTCTGACAGCCTTTCTGATTCCTCTGAGCTCCTGTCCCTAGTCAGCATTTGGGAAAGACTGCTTTCCAGGAGTTCTGGGAAGGATACAGGTGAATGTGTGTGTTGGAGTCCGCTCTTGCCTTTTCCTGGAGGCTGATGCAGGCAGATGGGGAACTGATGGCACATTTCCTCTCTGAAGAAGAAGAAGAGTTGGTTCTTATATGCTGCTTTTCTCTACCCAAAGGAGTCTCAAAGCGGCTTACAGTCGCCTTCCCTTTCCTCACAACAGACACCCTGTGAGGTGGGTGAGGCTGAAAGAGCCCTGATATCACTGCCCGGTCAGAACAGTTTTATCAGTGCTGTGCCTAGCCCAAGGTCACCCTGCTGGCTGCATGTGGGGGAGTGCAGAATCGAACCCAGCATGCCAGATTAGAAGTCCGCACTCCTAACCACTGCACCAAGTGTGTGAATCAGAATGACGATGTCAAAGAGTGCAGAATTACAGTGGGTAATTGGGAATTTGTTTATCTTACTGAAGGGGTTGTAGCTCTGAAGTGCTTCCAGCAATCTGGAAAATGGTAGGGATAATAAATTGTCAGGATCTTTATGGAATTAGGTTAATCACCTTGATGACTTAAATGTAGGCATGTTTGCTAATGCATTATTATTCATCGTAATTTACTTAGAATTACGTTGAGGAGAAGCTTATCCCCACGTGGAACTGGATGGTGAGCATTATGGACTCTACTGAAGCTCAGCTGCGTTACGGGTCTGCTCTTGCCTCTGCTGGAGACCCAGGACACCCAAACCACCCGTTGCATGCATCCCAAAACTCAACCAGGAGGGAGAGGATGACAGCACGTGAGGAAGCCAGCCTAAGGACCTTGGAGGGCAGAAGGTATTAACATTTTCTTACTACATAGGAATATTGCAAGGAAAAAATACGCAGTTGTGCTCTGTATTTTAAAAACAACGTTTTGCTAGCTCTCCAGATAAGTAACATTTCTCTTGATAGTATGCTGATCTGAAGGGCTTTCTGTGTTGAGCCATGGATAACTGTGTTGCCAACAGTTACAATGTTTTTGTTTTAAATCTCCAGGCGCGCCACGCTGCTCAGTGCTCGTCAGGGAATGATGTCGGCGAGGGGCGACTTCTTAAACTACGCGCTCTCTTTGATGCGTTCCCACAACGATGAACATTCTGATGTTCTCCCAGTGTTGGACGTTTGCTCTCTGAAACATGTAGCATATGTTTTTCAAGCTCTCATTTACTGGATTAAAGCGATGAACCAACAAACAACGCTAGATACTCCTCAGCTGGAACGGAAAAGGTATAGAAACTAATTAATGGAACTCTTGCTCTCGGTAGATGATGGTATTCATGGATCAGAAGTTTCTAGTGAAGGGGTTTTCCTCATATGTGCCTACAGATGATGTTGTATTTGTGATTGTGATAAAATGCAGTGAAATCTAGGATGTAGCCTATGCTGTTGAAACGTTGGACAGGCAACTGGAATGGCTTCTCCAGAATTTTCATCATAGTGATGATGAATACGGATGCTTTTTGTGTGTTCCAGAAAATAATTTGAAGCCAAGAGAGAGAGACAAAAATCATGTGCAAATTGGCCTGTGCATGTTTACAGATTTTCAGGAAACACCTAGTTGTGATTTGCATAAGAGCTAAATATATTTTACCTTTATTGAGCAGGTTTTCTTGTGGTGGGCAGTGATAGGCAAGTTACTTTGTCTATAGTTAAATTAGTATTTTGTGTCCTTGTGATTAAACAGGCATATGCTAAAATATTTCTGGGGTTAAATACCAGTGGAGCAGTTGTTTTATTCTTTTTGCCAAGTTGCTTTGGGGCACATAGGCACCCTGATCTTAAAAGAGGAACAGGATGCTCCTTGTGTGAGGGTGAACAGTTTTAACCTTAATCTGGATGAGGATGAACTCCTGATGGCAGTGAGATATGCCTGTGCTGTTCTGCCTAAAAATGTAGATTCCTATCAGGAAGAGCCTCTAGCTTTCATTATTGTAATCCAGACTGACATTTACAAGTTTTTTTGCTTGGCTCACCATTGAGGGAAGATGGATGAGAAGCATGGCAGAATAATTTCCAGATTAGATTTCTGCTATTTGCCCTTTGTGAGGCAGTCCTAGAAGACTATCTGAAAAGTCAGCTGTTAAATAATGCAGCTGTTCAATTGTTGATAGGCGTGAATTGTTGTGAAAACATATTGCCAGATTCAGAAGAACCTTCAGGACTATCCATTTGTGTTCAAAGCCAATTTATAACACTAGTTTTAAATTTAGATGGTTTTAATCCAAATTCATTTTGAATAACTTATCCTATATGGCTTTCCGCTACCTGCCTGACAGTGAGATTAATTAATGATGCTCCAAGTTTGTCCTTGTGTTTATAAGTACAGGACATCTTGCTGATGGTGTTTGCTTTGTCCTTTGTGTAAAGAGCCTCTTGTGGCGCAGAGTGTTAAGGCAGAAGACATGCAGTCTGAAGCTTTGCCCATGAGGTTGGGAGTTCAATCCCAGCAGCCGGCTCAAGGTTGACTCAGCCTTCCTTCCTTCCGAGGTCGGTAAAATGAGTACCCAGCTTGCTGGGGGGTAAATGGTAATGACTGGGGAAAGCACTGGCAAACCACCCCGTATTGAGTCTGCCATGAAAACGCTAGAGGGCATCACCAGTAGGGTCAGACATGGCCCAGTGCTTGCACAGAGGATACCTTTACCTTTGTGTAACTCATAAAATGTCTTTAATAGTTTATTCTATAACCCACTTTAACACAATAAGGTAAAGGTAAATACAATATATTAACACAATATATCTATGTAAATTATGTACATTCTGAATATTCTATGACTGTAGCGAGTACAGTTAGGCATTTTATCATTTATGTTAAAGGAAGCTATGAGCCAATGTGTTTTTAAAAGCAATTTTCTTATATATTATTGAAACTGCTGTTTGTCTAAAATGGTCTGACACTTACTTTTCAAGGACCCGGGAACTCTTGGAACTTGGTCTTGACAATGAAGATTCAGAACATGAAAATGATGATGACACAAATCAGAGTTAGTATTTATATCATCTGTACCTTGGAATTAATAAACAGACAGGGACATCTTTGATAAACCAAGCGCTATTCCAGTGAGAAATTAAATCCTGGGTGCCAGTTAAGGGATCAGTGCTAGACTTTTGTTTTTAGTACCAAGGCTCAGTCCTGGATCCTGCGAGGTAGTACTACAGAAGCTTTTGAGCTTGTGCAAAGTGTTTTCCCCTGCTCACTGAAAGCTTTCAGATATCTGGATGTATGGTAGCAGTGGGAGAGACATTCTGATTAGCCTGAAGGCTTCCTTAGACCTTTGCAGAGGGAAAGGAGCTACTTGCAGCCACTCTGTGGTTGTGCCATTGGGGTATCCAAGGTGAATATCAGGTGGAGTGACAAAAGCACAGGCACTTTGTTTGTATGGTGAGGTTTCACCTAGTTTGTTTGTTTGTTTGTGTATATGTGTGTGTGTATTTATTTATTTATTTATTTATTATTACATTTATATACCGCCCTCCCTGAAGGCTCAGGGTGGTTTATATCAAACAGAGATAACTGTACAAATAACTCAGTATACAATAACATAATAATAACTATAACATTATGAACAATAGAACATTGGGGAGAACAATAACTCAACACTTACTGATGGGCCAGTGGGTTGGGTGAGCCTGCAATGCTGGTTGTAGGAGGGAGGCTGAGGGGGGCCGATTGGAAGCGGGGGTACTGGTCGACCTCAACCAAATGCCTGATGGAGGAGCTCCCTTTTGCAGGCCCTGCGGAACTGTTTGAGCTCCGTCAGGGCCCTGATCTCCTCTGGGAGCTCATTCCACCAGGACAGCATATCATTTTAAGTCACAGGAACAAACTGAAATCTGTACAAATCCCAGTAGTTATCTTGTAGCAGATGTCTTGAACCACAGATTATTTTTGGTTAATTATGATGTTATTGTAGACTTTCCTAGTTTTATCAGACAAGATATTCACAGGGTCAATCTACAGTATTTTGATTTTGAATAATAATTTTTTCCCCAAACCTAATGGTTCTTTGGCTTCTCCCACCTCACATTTCTCCTTTTCAGGTGCTACACTTAACGACAAGGATGACGACTCCCTCCCAGCTGAAACAGGCCAAAACCACCCTTTCTTCCGACGGTCAGATTCCATGACGTTTCTTGGCTGTATTCCACCCAACCCTTTCGAAGTTCCTCTTGCAGAGGCCATTCCCCTTGCAGATCAGCCACATCTCTTACAGGTAACGTTAGATACACCATATAAAAGAAACAAAAAGCAACAGCCTATTCTCTGATTTTTGGTGGCCAGATTCCGGATTCTTTAATCAGGGTTAAGGACTTGGGAGAAAACTGCAGGATGTTTTGCTGGCCCTGGCCCTTAAAGTTTATCCCAGTCAGGGCTTGCTGTTAACCAAGGTTTTGAAATTAGCTTCAAACCCTGGTTATTAACTCTGGTTAAAATAAGTCCTGATTTGTGCCTTCAGTACTAGGATGGGCTGGAGGGAGGGAAGCGTTAAATAAATGGATACTGAAGAGAAGAGGAATGTATCTTTCTATAGTTTGTTTGGTGAAGTTTGTGTGTGTTCCAGTGCCAGGCGAAAGAAACATAGATTTTTTATTATTATTATTTTGGCAGCCAAATGCTAGAAAAGAAGATCTGTTTGGTCGGCCAAGTCAAGGTCTGTATTCGTCTTCTGCCAACAGTGGAAAGTGCTTAATAGAAGTAACAGTAGACAGAAACTGCCTTGAGGTACGTAGTTTACTATGGCATTCTCTAGCAAACCCTCCTTCTTCCTCTCTGTTCTCTTCTCCTTTCAGTTCTGCCAAAAAGCCTGTGTTGTTTGTGTGTGTTGTTTGCGTGTGCATGTGTCTTGGCTGAATGAACAAGGAAATCACTATGACAAGGGGTAGTCACACTGCAGCCCTCCAGATGTCCATGGACTACAATGCCTATTAGCCCCTGCCAGCAAATGCTGGCAGGGGCTCATGGGAATTGTAGTCCATTGACATCTGGAGGGCCGCAGTTTGACTACCCCTGACTATGACATCCCCCCCCCCCCAGACTCTGGAAAGACCAATGCATCAGCCAATAAAAGGGGTCACTTATTCAGGCACAGACTGCTACAGTCTCTGAAAAAAGCAAGCAAGTATGCATTTATCACCATTTATCAAATAGAAACTGTGTATTGGTAGTTCAAAAAGTTAGGATTTTTTTTTCAGAGCTCCCATCCGTTCTTTAAATTACAGCTCTTTATTTTTCACCTATTTCCCTTCTTCATTCATAGTGAAGTGGATAGATGGGTGTGCACACAAAATTCAGTTCCTAATATAATAGATCTAAGAGAGAATAAATACTTTTCCTTGCAGAATTCTTCCTGCTAGAGTCCATTTGCCCTTTTCTGGAGTGTGTTCATTGGATAGAAATAGTTTCTGAAGCTTGTCATGCTAAATGAAAACATGTATGCATAACGAAGATCTTCTGTTAAAATAGTAGGCTGAAGAGGTTCAAAATAATCTGCTTCAGCTGGCTTTAAGTGCTGGATTATAAAGCCTGTGCCACCGTAGTGTAGCAGTCCTTATTTACGCAGCAGTTTTAATTTCTTCTTTGCTTAGGTTCTACCAACAAAAATGTCATACGCAGCCAATTTAAAAAATGTCATGAGCATGCAGAATCGACAGAAGAAAGAAGAACAACAAAATGTGCCATCAGAAGAATCCGAGGGCTCAAAGCCTGGTCCTTCAGCCCATGATCTTGCAGCACAGCTGAAAAGCAGTTTACTGGCAGAGATTGGGCTGACTGAAAGTGAAGGCCCCCCTCTGACTTCCTTCAGGTATCTTGAAATAGCAGCTCATTCTCTTTCTTTCTTCCCAGTATGGTCACTCTGCTGTCCTTCCCGCTCAATTCTATGTAGTTCAGAGTAGGAGCCTGGGGTGAGTACCAGCAGCAGATGAGAGAGATTAAAGGGAAGTGGATGAATTGGAGACAGGAGATTCCCATCGTAATTCTGGTTTACTGTAGGCAGTTAGTGCTTGATTGGAACGACTGTTGTTGCTATTGTGCATCTTGTAGCAAGGGCAAAGATATGGCGTTTTCCAGCCACTTTGAAGCCATTGGAGATGTGTGGGGTTTTTTTTGTCAGATTCAGATTTACTGCTTTAGGAACATGATGCATTATGGATAAGTTAGCACAAAATTACACTGTTTTTTACATTTTGTGAAAACGAAATAAATAAAATATTAAAGTAATGATTAATGAAGTCTCTTCAATCAGAGACAGAACAGTGGGGCACTGCTTCATATAAATGTACAGAAAAGGAAGTTTTTAAAATTATCTTGATAGAGTCATCATCTAGAAAGTTACCAGGGTAGCAAGGCAAAGATATGCCCCCGAAAGCAATGATCTCATTCCCAGGCTACTTCCAGTTCCTGGGGGACCCAGTCACCTGGTTCAGCAGACTTTTTCAACTGGATCCACCCCACTGAACTCTTCCACTGGGGCCGGATCCACCTCACTGAAACCTTCCATACCATATGGTAGAAATGATGTGCAGCAAAATTGTTAGAGGAATAGGACAGAATGAGCTAACTGAATATCTGGACTCCATATCTGGGCTTCAGTCATTACCATGTGTGATAAACTTCAGCCAGCAAGGATATTAAAGAAAACTATTATTTTAGCAGAACAGATTTTGAGTCCAGTAGCACCTTTAGCACGAATGACGTCTTATTCAAGTTTATGAGCTTTCGTGTGCACGCACACTTCCTCAGACATTGTATTCCTCAAACGTTGTTGGTCTTAAAGGTGCTACTGTACTAAAAAATCATTCTGCTGCTTCAGATCAACACAACTGCCCGCTTGAATCTATTATTTTAGCATTTTCTCAAATTTTCTATGTTATTCTAGAGAGTGGACTTTACATCTCTAGATAAGCTGAATTCATTTCAGTATTACTTTTGTCCTTGAGTTAGGTTTGTAGAATAGCATAGATGTTTTCATTTGACTGTTGCTAGAAACACAGAATTATTTGTTACATAAATGAGAACCATTGCCTTTTAATATACCAACTCCCCCCCCCCCCCCCCAATTTGTTCTCTTTTCCAGGCCACAGTGTAGTTTCATGGGCATGGTCATTTCCCATGATATGCTGCTTGGACGTTGGCGGCTTTCTCTGGAGTTATTTGGCAGAGTGTTCATGGAGGACGTGGGAGCAGAACCTGGATCGGTATGTTTTTTTCTTAACTGAAGACTGCTTGTTTGTTCTGTGGGGTGTTTTTGATACTGACATGCAGCTTCTCTTTGTAGATCTTGACTGAATTAGGTGGCTTTGAAGTAAAAGAATCAAAATTCCGTAGAGAAATGGAAAAACTTCGAAACCAACAATCTAGGGACTTAACACTAGAGGTAATTTTTTTGTTTGATCTTTATTTAAAAGATGATCTATACTGAAGCATCCCATTGCTCACATTACAGTGAAGTATCATTAATGTGGTAGTCTAGCAGTCTCACTTTTGTGTTCCAGGTTAGGTAATGGGCTACTAAATCATGAGAACCCTGAGCAATCTGCTGGATGGAGGGACTCCTATTCCTTAGGAGTGTTAAAGCCAGTCTGCCTTTTCCAACCTGGGGGCCAGGGGGCGGAAGAGGCTGCTTTCAATTGTTGGGCCATTGACATTCTCTTCTTGCTGGGCCTTGGCTGTGTTCATGCTTTTCAGAGGCACTCTGATTGCTTAGTAGTCTGACAGATGTAAAGAGATTGGTGCATAGCTTGGATAGCTGATAGTTGAGCAAGTACCACCAAGAAACCGCATCAAAAGTTTACTTGGGCATAAACACTTGACTTCCAGTGCTGCTTCAATGTATGTCCTCAGCCTGCTACTAAAAATTAGGCCACTAGAGTTGTTTCTGTCCGTGTGCATTATGGTGAATCTAGACTCAAACGCTGGGTGTGACCAATGTAGACTCTTGGTGGTTCTTAGGGGCCAAACTGAATTTAGTGTAGATGTAGCTTTGGCAGAGGGTAGCCATGTTTTTGAGAAGTGCTAGCTAGCTTTAGATGTGCTAATTTATCTTCCTGTTAATAGTTCATTGCTTGGCAGTTACAAACCATCCTCACATCTCATTTCCCTCTTTTTGGGAGGGGTGTATTTAAAAGCCCTTAATGATATGGCTTCTAAGCTCCGGAATATCGTAAGTATCTCACAGTCCATATACTTTTCTCCCTTAAAGAGGAGAGGTGGCATTTGTTGGGATTATGAATGTTCTGATATGACATTTGCTCCAGTACAACTGGCTGTTGTGGTTATGTTGGACATTACATGAACATTCAGTTTTGCTAGGTAGAGCTGAATGTCCATGTAGTTTTATATTTAGGACTGGGCTTGGGGGGGGGAGGGGGGCGTATGACTTCAGTTTAACCTGGTGCTTTCTGTGGAAGCTTAAGATCTTGTTCTGGATGTGTCTACTAGGTTGATCGAGATAGAGATCTTCTCATTCAGCAAACAATGAGACAGCTCAACAATCACTTTGGCCGCAGATGTGCTACTACTCCAATGGCAGTCCACAGGGTAAAGGTTACATTTAAGGATGAACCAGGTGAAGGCAGTGGTGTCGCAAGAAGCTTTTATACTGCAATCGCACAAGCTTTTTTGTCAAACGAGAAGCTGCCAAATTTAGATTGTATCCAAAATGCCAACAAGGGAACACATACAAGTAAGTGTCTTAAGTGTCTGTATAACATGAACTTTGAGCATTTCTTTTCATACCGAATGATGTGTGGCAATTTTGTTTTCAATGAGAAGGGCTGATAAAGACCCATTTCTGTGTACTGTGTTGAGTGGCTCTGCACATGGTGGTTGTACTTGTTTCTTTCACTGAACTGACTTGCCTGACAGGCAGCCCTGTAGAGATTGAGAGGCAAATTTACAGGCGACAAAAAAAGATTTTGTGTGCTGTGTTTTGTAAAAAAAAAGAAAATAAATTAACCCATTTTGTAATTCTTCACCTTTGCATGCGGAGACTGGATGATTAGGATTATGCCATCACTTGTTGTTTTTATTGTTGACCGATTGGTTATTAATTACTGTAATTTTATTGTTCATTACTGTAATTTTATTGTTCATTAGGGGATGGGGTTTTATGTGAGCTGCCTTGAGCCTTCGGGGGGAGGCGGGATAATAATAATAATAATAATAATAATAATAATAATAATAATAATAATAATAATAATAATAATAATAATAATAATAATAATAATAATAACTATGCAAATAAAATAAACTTGTCCAACAACACACTGGTTGCAACAATCGCCATTCAAAAGAATACATCTCAGCAAGGGGCCTAAAACAATTCACCTAAAATCAAGCCTAAAAACAAATACCTTGCACTTCCCAAAGGGAATTTGACAGAGAGCTGGGTTCTTGCACCTTTGTCTGGAAGAGAATTTAAGGAAGATGGAGTTACTCTAGAGCAGGGGCAGTCAAACTGTGGCCCTCCAGATGTCCATGGACTACAGTTCCCATGAGCCCCTGACAGCATTTGTTGTCTGCTCTAGAGAATGCTCTAGAGAATGCTCAAGCTCTTTTGGTTAACCTGCTGAGAGTGCTAGCAACTTTAATTGGCAGACAGTCTCAGATGGTGAGAGGGAGTCTTCGGGATATGAGAGTCTCTCTTTATGGAGGGCTTGAAAGGCTAACACCGGTACTTTTAATGGACCTTGGAAGCAGGTAGTGCAACAGACTCAGAACAGATTGAAAGGTCTCCTGTTAGCTGCTGCAGGCTACAGCCAGTCATCTCTGTTTTGCACTTTCTAGTTGAAACCAAGGCCCAGGGTCTTAACCTGATCAGACACAGTTTGAATGAACCCACCTTACAAGGCAGATATCCAGAACAAATGCATACCCAGCCAGCATAACTTCAGTCAAATTTCAGTTTGTTGAAACTCCTCAGCTTGCTTTCAGGCAGGCATGTGTAAATGATTATAGGAGCTGACTTGCTATCTCATTGACAATTTTCTGAGCCCTTTCTGAAGTTTTCAGTAGCTGAGGCCAAAGAGGTAAAGCATAGGCAGACCCAGCTATATTTGAGTGCAGTGTTGATGTCTTCATAATATTTTCTGTATAAATATTGTTGGAAAATGCAGGTTTACAAGATCTAAACTTTGCTCTCCCCATCAGGTCTCATGCAGAGGTTACGGAACAGAGGGGAAAGAGATCGGGAAAGGGAACGTGAAAGAGAAATGAGGAGAAATAGTAGCGGCTTGCGAACTGGCTCTCGGCGAGACAGGGATAGGTAAGTAATGTTTTTAAAATAATTAATTTTCAGAAGAATGTCAGAAATGGCGAACCACTAGTTATTATCGGGTGTTTCTCTTATTAAGTAAGTGGCTGCTGGTCTTTTTTCACCTGAGCTCCATAGCTGCTATTAGAATTCTTGACAACTGTGTAATAGCTTATTTTCACAATTTCAGAAGTATAAGATCCTGTATTTATTAATGCATTTATACCCTGTTGTCCTAGTTAGGAATTCCCAGAATGGTTTACGGAACAGTAAGAAACAGTTCATTGTAGCAACAGCAGATCTAACTTAATTTCCACTGCCACCAGCATAGGGGTGGATCTGGTGAATCCATTTGTTTCCAGTGGTTCTTTCTCTTGAGCAGTAGAGCTTCTCACATGGGGAGAATGGTTTTTTTGCACCAGAAGTAAATGCCTCAGCAGAATTGTCCGACTGCTTCCACCTCATTGTCTATAGCAGGGGTAGTCAACACTGGCAGGGGCTCATGGGAATTGTAGTCCATGAGCATCTGGAGGACCACATCTGGAGGACCCTGGTCTATAGATCAGGTTGCACAGAGCAAGATCAGAAAGTAGCTATGAAGCCAGTGATACCATGTAGGATGTTCCTGTTATCCCTTATCTTGTTGGTCACTGCAAAGTCCCAGACGATTTCTGATGAAATGTTCTTTTTTAAGGGACTTTAGAAGACAACTCTCAATTGACACTAGACCGTTCCGACCTGCATCAGAAGGGAATCCTAGTGACGACCCGGACCCTCTTCCTGCACATCGACAGGCTCTGGGTGAAAGACTTTATCCCCGTGTACAAGCAATGCAACCTGTAAGGCTAACCTCCTCACCTTTCTGCTGTAGAGTAAATTGTTTTTGTTTCTTCCTCGGGATTTATTGGTGCGTTGAGTCATAAATTGATTGGGTATATTTTGACAAGTTCTTGTCTTCTCTACAGTGGTATGACTAATTCATAAATGTGCATGAATGGATATATTGAAAACCTTTATTATGTGGCTGAATTACCCAAAATGCTCAGTTAACTTGCATTGTTCAGATTTCAGATCCCTTCCCCATAGCCACCATGGCCCTGCATCTTTGATCACATGCAGCATGCGCTACTCCTGCATCTCCAGTTGGCCAGCATGATGCCTCTGACTGTTGCTAAGCTTCTGACAGCTGGCACTGCCAGTTGACATAATACTTGGATGCTGTCTCTCCTCACAGCTGCCAAGCTTGTTTCTCTGGGCAGGAAAGAGCAAACTTTTTGTATTTATTTTATTTTAATTTTATTACATTTATATACTGCTCTCCCTTGTGGCTCCAACCTAGTTGTGGTATCCACCCTAGTTGATTAACCTGCAACCCAGATTCCTCATAACTGTTACATAGAACTTTTACTGTACTGTGACATGAAGGCTTTAGCCTCTGCCCCAAAATTTGTTGCAAGTATAGAGCTCTGAGGACTCAAAACTGTTCTATGCCAAGGATTGCCCAGTTGATTCCACTGTAGAAGAAAGCTCCATTCACGTAAAAGGATCTATGCATGATGCTGGCTCCTTCATTTAAGTGAGTTGTGAAATCTATGAAAACAGAATGTCTGAGTGCATGGCTGGGCTGTGGATCAATTCATGGATTTATAGTTTCATAAGTGCTGTGAGCTGTAGCTAATGGTTCCCTTAAGTTGGAGAATGCACTCCTTCCATTGGAGAAAGGGAGCCAACCACTGTATCTAGCTCATAGTTATCAGATGAATATAGACATTTCAAATAAAGGTATTTGTGTCTGTTGTTCAGGCATTTGCAAGCAAGATCACAGGTATGCTGTTGGAATTGTCTCCTGCTCAGCTGCTTCTTTTGCTGGCCAGTGAAGATTCCCTTCGAGCAAGAGTGGATGAGGCCATGGAGCTTATTATTGCACATGGAAGGTATATGAACATCAGACTGTTCAAGGAAGTTGAAAACATGCGCGTTGAGTCTTGATGGTAGACAAAAGAGTCAGGTCTTGTACACATCTCAGCACTGTCACTGAACTCCTCTGAATTTTAGGGGAAGCTTGTTTTTCAAACCTTAGTTTTCCTACAGCAGAATTTTTGTGAATATTCAGAAAATGTAGAATGATAGGTATGTGTTGTAAGGAAGCTCATAAGCATTACTACTAATGTAGTCTGCATGTTTTTAAAGGAAAAATGTTAAGAACTTGCACTTCATGAAATCAAAATTTTAGTACAGTAGTTGGGGGTACGTAATAAACAGGGTTAATATCTGAAAAGAAATTGTTCATATGTGGCAGGAGTTCAGTAAGATACATGAGAACCAAGAAAGGTCTAGGATTTTTTTTTAAAAAGACAGTTAATTAAGTGGGTTATTTGATTTAAAAATCCCAGTAGTCATGCGAAACTAAAATATGCCATGGCCTCATTTGCATATATTGGGAATCCTAAAGTATAAAGCATCTGAGTTTAGAATGTTGATGAGTTTGAAAGGATTGTGCAGTTTTAACCTTGAATTTTATCTTTATTTTTGGACTTCCAAATTCTGTAGCTTCAGGTGTTGGATACTGTTAGGCCATACTAGGTGGGATTAGTATATATTTCTCCTATACAACTGAAATAATTGGCAAGAATTGGGAGTATTCAAGGTTGAATGAGATTTTTTAAAAATGGAAGTTATCCTTTTGATAATGAAGTCAAAATTTCTGGCTACATTTGGCTGTCTCATAGATATTTTGTTTTTATCCTCAAAGGGAAAATGGAGCAGATAGCATCCTAGACCTTGGATTGTTGGATTCTTCAGATAAAGTACAAGTAAGAGATCTATTTTAGCATTTGCTCACTTCCACTGTGGGGTAGGGAACGTACAAACTTGTTTGCCGCTCCTTCTCATTAGATTCCTGGGGATTGGATTGGTTTTATTTAAAATATATATTCTCTGCCTTATCTTTGACTAGGGGTGCCAATTCCATGGTCAGGCCTATAGATCTCCCAGAATTACAGCTGATCTCCAGACTATAGTGATTCGTTTCTCTGGAGAAATTAGATGTTTTGGAAGGTGGACTTTTTGGAATCACATCCCTGCTGAGGTTCCTTCCCTCCCTAAGGACCCCGCCCCCCCGATGCCATTCCCAAAATGTTCAGGAATTTTCCAACCTAGAGTGAACAATCCCATCTGAGACTCAAGCCAACTTAAAGAAAAAGCAAAAACTTGCAAGGACACAAATATGATAAATGAAATATAACCTAAAACAGGGGTAGTCAACCTGTGGTCCTCTAGATGTCCATGGACTACAATTCCCATGAGCCCCTGCCAGATGTCCATGGACATCTGGAGGACCACAGGTTGACTACTGCTGACCTAAAAAACTTTTGTGAACCAAGTTTAAACTAAAAAAAAAATTGATAAAGGTAAATACACCCACATTTTTAGCAACAGTTTCCTGCACAATCTTTTCTTAATTTAATACAGAACAGTTTTCTTTTCTTAATTTAATACAGAACATTTTTGAGCTGTAAAGCGAATTTCGGCTTCTTTAACACCATCTTTTTCATGTTTTTCTTTACTAAAAGGAAAATAGAAAACGGCATGGTTCCAGTCGCAGTGTAGTAGATATGGAATTAGATGATACAGATGATGGGGATGATAATGCGCCACTGTTCTATCAACCTGGAAAGCGTGGTTTCTATACGCCAAGGCCTGGCAAAAACACAGAAGCCAGATTAAATTGTTTCAGAAATATTGGCAGGTAAAGTATGCTTTCCAACCATATTCTGCACAATCGTGCTGTTACTGGGGTTTCTCAAAGCCTGAAGAATGTTTCAGGAGTTTCTCAATGGCAAAAAAGTTGAGAAAGGCCAAATTGTATGGTCATATTGACCCACCCCCTCCCAAATGGCCAATGATGGGGGGAAGGGGAGGGGCCCTGATGGGCATGTACACAGCTATGCTTCCCAACCATATTTTGTAAGATCACATCACTTCAGTGGTTTCTCAGTGGTAAAAAAGTTGAGAAAGGCTGGTCTAAGATAAGATTTCCCTGCAGTCTGATAATACCTGTTTTACAGTGATGACCGTTAAGCACTGGTAATAAAGATGATTTCTCATTTTCAACATTTTTTCTGTTAAATTTAACAAACTTCTCTGTTGCCTCTCAGAATTCTAGGGCTGTGCTTGCTACAGAATGAACTTTGTCCAATCACATTAAATCGGCATGTAATCAAGGTACTCCTTGGCAGAAAGGTCAGTATTACAGTAGTAGTTTAATTGCATTTAGTAAGGGAATACCAACTTACAGTACATATTACAAGGAAATTGAATAAGTACACATCTTTTTTTTTTAAATCACTTGAGTCAAGGTTATATGTGCATTATAATTTGATCAAAATAATCAGGAAAACTTTCTGTTCTTTGAAAATATCACAGCCAAGCAAGACACTCTTTACAGGATACATCACAGTTGTTATCTGTAAAGAGTACCCAGTTGATGTCCTATGAATGTTTTTAAAAATTCTAGGAGTGCCACAGACCCCTGCAGAAGAACATTATCTCAGTCTAAGCATATCTGGGAGCTATATGACCTCCAAGCTGCTCATTTGCCCTTGGTACTGAAAGATAACACTGCAGTAAAGGAGGTGAAAGAAGGCGCTATTTGTAGATCATGCTCTTCATTTTAAAACAAGTTAACAGTTGATCAGAAGAATGATATTTGGACCCTTCTTGTATAAATAGCCAAGGAGAAAGATTGCTACATTTCATTAAGGTATAGAGTGGGATAGTGAAATGCAAAAACCGTTTTGACATTTTAAAAGCTGTAGGAAGTAATTGACTGTATTTGTACATCACAGCAAACCTCTGTGTGTGACCAGCATAGACATAGCTTGTTTGTCATTCTTGTGCACACCTTCTACTTCTTCCCATCTCTCTAAAGTTGGTTTCTGAGGAGGTATATATATTCAAGTGTCTCTATGAACAAAAATTTATGTGAAGATTTCCCAAGTCAGGAAACTTCAATTGTGCTCTGGATGCCAGTGGAGAAACATGGAAATGCACAACGTTTATGAACCATAAACTGAAGTTTGTAATATATGGAAAGCAGTTATTTCTTAATTTTATAAAGTGTCTCAAAATGTGACCATCTAATAACTAAGTGAGTGTCCTGCATAGTGCAGGGGGTTGGACTAGATGACCCATGAGGTACCTTCCAACTCTATTATTCTATGATTCTATGAAAATCTGTGATGAATCCAGGTTAAATGTTTATAAAAGTATTCTTTGTCGGTATATCTTGAATCATACTTGTAAAACTCCACAGTGTTTCAGCTCTGACCTCAAACCAAACCATGGTATCTGCTAACTGCAGTTTGTAAGATAAACCATGGTTTAAGTTTCTAAATGTATAACTGGCAAAGCATGATTTAGAGCTACCTATTTGCTTTTGTCTTCTGTCTTTTATCACTCAGTTTCATAACTGCACTGCATTCCATGGTGCAGTGACCTCAAGGGCAAAGCATTGGCTGTTAGTGGTTTAAGTGTAGCAACATGCAAACCTATTTCAAATCACTGTTTCTGATTGTAGTTTTGCTGATGGATCAAACTCTGGTTTATAAGTTCAGCCATTATACCAAGCGGTAGTTAAACTTCTTTAACGATAATTAGATGTTATGTCTGAAATGAGCCATTTTGATTATCAGAGGATGGGAAATCTTGGATCTCCCTAAGACCTGGTGTGCACATACTTTTTCGAAGTTAATGGTAGGCTGCTTAGAAGTGTAGCATTCCTATAAGCACACACCTAAACTTCATAGTTCTTGGATAGACCCAGCTTTGCTATTAAAGACCATGCTTATTATTTTCAGGTTAACTGGCATGATTTTGCTTTTTTCGATCCTGTGATGTACGAGAGCTTGCGGCAACTCATCCTTGCTTCCCAGAGTACAGATGCCGATGCTGTTTTTGCAGCAATGGACTTGGCATTTGCTATAGATCTGTGCAAAGAGGAAGGAGGGGGACAGGTAGGCATTGATTGAATAATTCAAAAGCAGCTATACTTTGTCCTTTTCTGGTTAAAAGTAATTGTAAACAGCAATTGTAAACAGCAAATTGGAAACATGTAAGTAGAAAAAATTTAAATAGAAATTAATAGATTTCTACTGTTCTCTCCACAGGTTGAACTTATCTCTAATGGTGTAAATATACCAGTCACTCCACAAAATGTATATGAATACGTTCGAAAATATGCAGAACACAGAATGTTAGTAGTCGCAGAACAGCCTCTACATGTAAGTGATAAGGATTTTTTCCCCTCATAAATGTATTGGTTTCTCTTTATAAACATATTGGTTATCTCTTTTGTTATGTGCGAAGTCGTGTCCGACCCATCGCGACCCCATGGACAATGATCCTCCAGGCCTTCCTGTCCTCCACCATTCCCGGGAGTCCATTTAAGTTTGCACCTACTGCTTCAGTGACTCCATCCAGCCACCTCATTCTCTGTCGTCCCCTTCTTCTTTTGCCCTCGATCGCTCCCAGCATTAGGCTCTTCTCCAGGGAGTCCTTCCTTCTCATGAGGTGGCCAAAGTATTTGAGTTTCATCTTCAGGTTATCTCTTTAGTGTTACATAATCCATGCAGAATTATAAATTTAGATATATTACTATAAATGTAATTTCTGTATGAGAAGAAGGGTTGGTTTTTATACTCCACTGTTCACTAACCAAGTCTCACAGTAGCTTACAATCACCTTCCCTTCTTCTCCCCACAACAGACACCCTGTGAGGTAAATGGAGCTGAGAGAGCTCTGACAGAACAGCTCTGTGACAATTTATTTATTCCCAGTCATTTCATTACATTAATTTTGTAAGATGAAAGAAATCTTGTAACTTTTCATTGGGTTTCTATTTCAAACTGTGGTTAATAACAAATTACTTCATACTGAAGATGTGCCTTGGTTGATCAGTTTTTCCAGGTAGCTGTGATTTATGGTGTCTTGGGAGGTTGTACAGAAGAATTTAGGACTCCTCTGAAAAAGGAAGAATAACATGTATCATTTATGTGTTTAACTCAGGCCAAAAAAATATGATAAAAACTGTACAGGCACTGATCTTGCTAGGAGATCTCTCCACAGGCAATGCATACCGGGAGAATTACAACCCAGAACAACCAGGAAGGCTTAGTGGCCCATCTAATCAGTCCTGTGGTGATAGTGCCTCAACATATCTGTCAACAGAAAAAGAAGGCATCCAGCATTCAGACAAGCACATTCTCTCTCAGTGCTCACACTGTTTGCTAAAGCAAACAGTGATGTCTTGTGGGGTGGGATAAAAGACAACACTATTGTACTGGGGGAGGTGCTAAAGGCACCGAACTCCCAGAATTCCGCAGGGCCTGCAAAAGGGAGCTCCTCTATCAGGCATTCGAGTGAGGTTAAACCAGCCTAAAAACATCCGTAGGCTCCCCTCAAGTCAGACCCACCATAATCTGAAGGATTCAGACCTCCCTAGGGGTTCCATTAAAGTTGTCTTATTGAAAATTGTTCAATGAATTAATTATGGTAATCAGTTAAATTTATATTTACTGATAGAATTGTTACTGATTATTGTGCTATGACTGCTACTTAATACATGATGTTCTGTGTATTCCACGACGTTCCATGTAAACCGCCCTGGGCTGTATGGGAGGGCAGTATAAAAATCTAAGTAAATAAATAAACTATTAGACATTGTATTGCCAGCCAGCCTATATTTCCTGTTGATGCTGAACCAGTAATTCTCATGACTCTTTCAGGCAATGAGGAAAGGCCTGCTGGATGTGCTTCCAAAGAATTCCTTAGAAGACTTGACAGCAGAAGATTTCAGGCTCCTAGTAAATGGTTGTGGTGAAGTAAATGTGCAAATGCTTATCAGTTTCACCTCTTTCAATGATGAGTCAGGTAAAGAATCCTTTGTTAATCTCAAGAGTTACAGGACAGTAGTGGCATGCTTATTCGTGTACCAGTTAGACAAGTGTCATCTTGCTATAAGCTTCCATAATACTTGCCTTTTGTAAAGGTGATCCTGAAGGGCATGGCTCCTGCACACCAATGTTCTCTTAGAAGATGTCTCCCCTACAAGTGAAACCTGCCTGCCTGGTTTAATTCAGGGGTAGTCAACCTGTGGTCCTCCAGATGTTCATGGACTACAATTCCCATGAGCCCCTGCCAGCAGGGGCTCATGGGAATTGTAGTCCATGAACATCTGGAGGACCACAGGTTGACTACCCTTGTTTTAATTGAAACCATATTTTAGCTTTTACTATTCATGTGCTAAAATAAGTCCAGGGTCCTTGCGTGCTTGGCTTCCTTTCCTCGATGGTTTTCATTTGAATTGTAGCATATAGTTAAGTGTTGTCTTTTGTGCAAATGTTTGTTTCCATTACAGAAATTGCTGTGAACTGACTTTTCTTTTATTCTGTAACAGGAGAAAATGCTGAGAAGCTTTTGCAGTTCAAGCGTTGGTTTTGGTCCATAGTTGAGAAGATGAGTATGACGGAGAGGCAAGATCTCGTGAGTATTTTCTCTCGGCCAAATTTCCAACGTTAATTTGTTACCTGTTGAGTTAGGGTGCTTCTTCCACTTGGAAAAACATATACTACCTTAAGTTTGGCCAGAATTCTGGGTGTTAACTCGACACAATGAAGGAATCTTAAGCCTTGTGTTTCTTGAGCAAAATCTCTATGTGCTGCATTAAAAGGGAGTAAAGCTGGTGATACAACTGGAAGGGGTGGGGGGGGAAGGCTGCCGTTCAAAGGACAAATCATTCAATGGGCATCCCCACACCCTGGGCCTGCCCATAGAAATTTTAAACCTCAAATGACTGCAATGGAAAAAAAGGTGTTAAAGAGAACCAGGTCTGTTTTCAAATAGCACTTGAGAAATAATGAAGCAGTAGTTTCCCAGAGTTCTTCATACCAGTTATTTGGAAATTATAGATTTCTGCTACTAGCTATTTAACCCATTCAAGCCCTTAGTTTTGTTGATTTGGCAAATGTTTAAGAGAGGAATCATAGGCTCTGAGCAGCTGGGATGTTTGAAGTGGTGGCTTTCTGTGTAACATTTTGAGTTGTAAGGTTTTGGGCTCAAGGGACTTACAACTTTGCCAAATTGGTGTTTCCTGAAGTATCTAACCGTTTACTTTTTATCTGCCCCTTAGGTTTATTTCTGGACATCAAGCCCATCCCTGCCTGCTAGTGAGGAAGGATTTCAGCCCATGCCTTCCATCACAATAAGGCCGCCAGATGACCAACATCTCCCTACGGCAAACACCTGTATTTCTCGCCTTTACGTCCCACTCTATTCTTCTAAGCAGATTCTCAAACAGAAGTTGCTACTCGCCATTAAGACCAAAAATTTTGGTTTTGTGTAGAGTATTAAAAAAAAAAGTGTGTATTGCTGTGTAATATGAACTAGCTAGTTTTTTGTAGATTTTTCCATTTGTCTATAAAAGTTTATGAAAGTTAATGCTGTCATGCTCTCCTGCTGGTACTTCAGTGATTAAATGCAACATTCCTGTACTAAGTTTGTAACCCATGGGCTGAAGGCACTCTAGCAATGTTAGACTGTATCCATTTGCTAGTTGGCAACTTTTTGGCCAGACTCCAGCCAAAGATGACAGCAGAACAATATAAATTACACTGTGATTTAGCTTCTTCTTTTTTTTTTTTTTTGCTGAGGGGGAGAAATATGTAAAATGTTCTAAAAAAATTCACTGCTTGCCTTTGTGGAAGGTGTTTCAGCAAAGGCTCTTGTACAGAGGGAGTAGGGAATTTCAAAATAAAAGATGAAGTATGTTCTGTGTTTTATTTTAACTTTTTTTTTAAAGGTGTTTAATTTTGTGGTTGGCTGCAGTTGTGCATCATGTATATTGAACTTGTAAAAAGTTCTTGCCAGTTCAGAGCTGAGTTGAAAAATCATTCACGTTTGCTTACAAAAACCACTGCCATTGCAATTTTTTGTCTGGTTGCATTGGACTCTGGCACATTAGAAACCACCACTAATGATTTTGCATGTAATCTATATACCTTAGTGAGGGTCTTTTTTTGTGTATATAACAAGGAAGCCAATGCACAGTATTTAATCGTTCACAATCAACACTTTTGTATCCCTCCTCCCTTGAGCAGTCAGTCAGGAAGTTGTTCCATTTCCAACTCCAACCTGGAAACTTGTTCTGCTGTGTCTCAGGCTGTCGAAGCTGTCAGCCTAGGCACTACCTGGTAACTGTAAAATGTTTATAAGATCATGATTATTTGAAGGTACCTTTTGAAGAAATTTAATGTTCGTGAGCGGCTTAACTACTTTTGTATCTAGCCTTTTTTAAGTATCTTGTTACAGTTTTTAATAAATTACAGACAAAGTACAAAGTCATACTGAAGAAACAATAGTTTTTATTTATGTAGCCTGTATATTTTTAGTTATCGCAGCATACCACTTGTCCACTAAACCGCTCTAAAGTTTCGCAAGTGGATAAAGTTCATCCCGATCTACAATCAAAACAGAACGGTTCAGCCCACATTTTACAGTTAGCAGAAAATCCTTAATTGCCTGGGCCTTGCAGATTCTTTCTCGTGAGCTGAATGTGTGGATGGCAGGCAATGTAGTTTGTTCATCTAGCACAAAAAAAAAGAATATTGCCAAATGCATTGCAATGTGTGCGCAGAATTCTCACTTTTGTATTAAAAGGTTTCCTTTTTTAAAGAGCCCTGTTGTATTTCAGTGTATTAGGAGTCCATTTTGTTAAGTACCAACATGTTCTATGAAAGGGGAGGCACTTTGAAATGGCTTGTTCACTCTCTCATGGATAGAGGCTAGGCTGGAACTCTTTAATGATGATTAGTTGTAATCTCCCCTTTTCATTTGGGTTTGTGGCTTAGGGAAAGTGCACATTACTGAAAACTTGGCCAAATTTCTGCCAAAATCGACCAGTCTTTCCCACCCTTCTCTCTCATTTAAGCATTTCCCTTTCTGCCTTAGCTTAAAAATAATGGCTTGGGATTTTTTTGTAGAATGTCTAACTGCAGTAGGTCTGGGAACTCTAGAGCATTTCTCTCACCTCCGTGTAGCAGACTCTGAAGACTGTTCCCCACCTCTTAAAAGTAGACGGCCTGGCTTATTTTTAAACAAAACAAAAATAACCTGCAGGTGCTGTTTAAACATTAGGTTTTTTTCCCCCTGCATGTGCTAATAAAACAATTAGCTTCCCCAAGTACAGTCCTTCCAGGCAGAACAACAGAGGCTGCCATGATGTTTTTAATGGATATAGAAGTCTGGATTCTGCTCCTGGGCTTGCCATCAGCTTATGGTAAATTACTTAATGTCTCTGAGCCTCTTGCATTCTGTAAAATAATCATTACCTACCTCACAGAGATGTTGAGGCTTAGTAAGGTTATCCTCCCCCGGGTGCCCTCTTACAAAAAGGCTGTGTATAGTGTAGAGTACTGTTATATATAACCTGTGTATATATAGCATATTCATATGTTATATGTATAATTCTGTATATAACATAGCTGTTTTACAACAATCACAGCTGGATAAACAACACAATCAGCAAGCTCTTTACAGTAGCTTAACCATTACATATCTACACACTTAAAACAACATGTTGCTGACACTCTAACCAAAGGGGAAAGTTAGAATGATTTATGCTGTCGTCATTGACTCAAGATGTATATGTAGCTATATAAATAGCTTTTCTCTGTATATTTGAACAGTATCAAGCTTTTAATAAGAAATGTTTATTAAAATTGTACACCGCATTAACCGTCTGACTTAAATTAGTTTCTTTTTAAATGTGGTAGAGAAAAGAGAGGCTTGTAGGAAAGCTTAGTTGTGTTTTGATTTTCACCCAGTACTTGGAGAAAGTACAGAGGTGGTTTATGTAAATGTTTCCATTTGCTGATTCGCAGGGCTTGTTTTACAGCTGACATTGAGGCTCTTTTTTTTGGGGGGGGGGGTTATTTTCAAACTGATCTGGGTTTCTTCTTAGCCTTTCTTGCTTGCATGAGAATTTAATACCTGCATCAAGTATTTGACTCTTTGAAGGACAGGTCTTTGTTCTCACTAGCTGGATCATGGGGTCTGGGGATGGGTGGATAGTAAGCAGCCCTCCATGGTGATGTCTGTACAAATGATAGATGTAAGAGATAGTCAAACACCACTTCATTGATCTTTTATGCAGTTCCACATGGGGACTGCACACGAGCAGGCCTGCCATCTGATAGGTCTGTACAGCTAGAAGTTCCCAGAGGGCATTGTGCAGCAGAGCCAGAAGCTTATTCCTGCCCTGAGGTCACATGCTCCTGTGCATGCTCCTGCCCTCGGTTTCTGTTTTGCTGCTGAAGGGGAAGGTTATGTTTTTGGAGTCTCCAGGTACAGTTGAGAGGATTTTAGTCTTGAGTTGTTGAAACTACTTTAGCTCACAATGTGGAGCGAAGATGACGCAAACTGACAAACACGGTTCTTTTTGGGTGAAGGGCATAGTGTCAGGGCCTCTTGTGGCGCAGAGTGGTAAGGCAGCCGTCTGAAAGCTTTGCCCATGAGGCTGGGAGTTCAATCCCAGCAGCCGGCTCAAGGTTGACTCAGCCTTCCATCCTTCCGAGGTCGGTAAAATGAGTACCCAGCTTGCTGGGGGGTAAACGGTCATGACTGGGGAAGGCACTGGCAAACCACCCCGTATTGAGTCTGCCAAGAAAACATCACCCCAAGGGTCAGACATGACTCGGTGCTTGCACAGGGGATACCTTTACCTTTATAGTGTCAGGGAGATAAGGAGTCTAAGTTTAAGACTCTGTTGTGGGAGAAAGCCCTCGGAGTTTCCAATTCTGTGTCTTCAGAATCACCGCATTCAACTCTGCCCTCCTGTATCTGTGACCCACTGTGACCGATCTCAGTCAGCAAAGGAAAAATGTAAATTGTCTCCCTTGTAAAACACTCCTATCTGCACTCTTGAGCCAACACCAATCTTGCAGTGAGGGGAGAACCAACAATCAAATCAGATGGTTCCAACGGAACGTTGTATCAGACCCAGATGAGAGGGTAGGTGTGCCACCTCTGGCATCTCCCACGGGATCACTGAAGTTTGGAGTGCAGGTGATTCATATGGCCCAGTCTCTCAAAATAGAAATAACCTCGGAACACAAATCTAAAGATGGTGCTTTCCTGGTTTTGGAGGGCCTTGAGGACGTTACACTGGAACCATGGCAAAAGCCTGCATCTCTTCAGCCTACCTTTTATAAAATTAAGGAGCCATTTAATTATATGATAATTCATTCTTTGCTGTCCTCTTTGGTTATGGAGAAGCCATCAGGCCTACCCCTCCACTCCCACAGATAGGGAAGGGTGAAAACTGGATGTCCTGGGTCAATAATTACAATCTTCAGCAGCCCTAGGCTTCAAATTGCCAACTATGAAACCATTATGGCTCGTGATCTATGAAGATGCTGAAGCGTTATCCTTCGTCTTTCCTGACTGAAATAAATGGGACATCAAAATGTTTTAAGGGACTGTGGCTTCCTTACTGTGGATGTTTTTCATTGCATGACTAGATTTGGTAAGTTGCATATCGTGCAGCACAATATTCCCAGCAGGTCTTTATTGCAGAAAAGCTCCCAAGAAAATATACTGAGGAAATCATGGAAAGATCAGTGAATAAAGAAGCATTTGTCTCTTGCATGTGAGATGTTACCTTGATGTCACTGAGTAGGTTCTGATACTGTTTGCTTTGGAGAAGTTTGAAATAATGGGGTTTTTTTTTGGTAAATTGGCCAGAGAGAATAAAGTCTGGAATGAAACAGAGAGCATATATAGGCAGTTTCCCTCATAAGCAGATAACACCAGCTTAATTTGTGTGGGAGGTATAATACCTAAGTAAATACATCTACATTTAAAAGCCTTGCTAACAGAGGATAAAATATTAGATAAGTTTCCTTGTTTGCAATTGTAGATTCAAATCGGTAGCCGTATTGGTCTGAAGTAGCACCATACTGCTACTGGACTCTGATTTTATTGTGCAATTGTAGAGTTATTTTTTAATTCAAGAGAGGATTTTGCAGTGATTATCAGTTTATCTTTGAGCATTGTACGTTAGCTAGTAATGGCAAATTTCTTTTGTTTTCTGTTAATAAAGTTTTGAAAATATGAAGGCAGCTATCCATGGCTGCAAATGTTGCAGATATTCCTGTCTCGTGCTCTAGGGACAGGCTTATTATATTTCTAGAGTGCTACTAAACAAAATCCTGTTTGACCAGTGGATATAGCAGAGCAATAGAAATGAACATCTGTGTTGTCCATTGCCACTGATGGTTGCATATCATCCCTTTCAGGTATATTATAATGTCCAGTTATAAAGCAGTGCCACATGTGGCCTCATGCCTGAAATATTGATTGCTGTATCTTAAAAAACAGGATTACTACAAGGTATTATCTTGGGTATTTTTGATCTAGCTTCCCTATTGCATGTCCCTTAGCCAGAAGTGCTACTAACTGGCTACTGCTCTAACTTTGACCGTTACTGGGAAAGGATCAATGCCCTGTGATTTACATAACACTGAATTTGAGGAATGTAAAATACAGGTGTTCGTGGTAAGGTTTTCAAAATGTAGAAGCTTCAGAGACCATGACTTTTAAAGCAGTGGTCCGCAACCTTTTTAAGGCTGCGGACTGGTGTGGGGGAAGGGTGATCTGGCGGGCGCGCATGCGCGGCAGGTCTGCACATGCGCGCTTGCGCCATGCGCGCTCGCAAACATACATGCGCGGCACTTTGCATCAGACTGCCAAGCATGTGTGTTTGGGGCCATGTATGACGCAAACGCGCATGCGTGGACCTGTCACGCATGCGTATTTGCGCCGGCGGCCGCGCTTCTCTCCCCCACCTCCCGCAAAAAGAAGCTTGCCGGGCCACAAGCTAATTGGCCGCTTTGGCGGCCAATTTGCTTGCGGCCTGGGAAGTTTTTCACTGCGGGGAGGAGAGAGCGGGGAAAGGGAGCCGCGGCCTGGTGGTTGGGGACCACTGTTTTAAAGTAAGGCCTTGAGTCCACTTCATAGTCTCAGATCTTCAGGAGAGATCCTGCTAAGTATCTGAAGCTCAATTCTGGCTAAGTGACCTCTTTGATTGGGTGTGTGTGTGTGTGTGTGTGTGTGTGTTTGTTCTGTATTCCAGTGATTGAACCTGATACCATCCATGCTCTACTTTTCATAGCCCAAGACTGTCAAAGGGGCCATATAATCATGGCAGTAGCAATTATTTGCCTTCTTACAAACATCTATATTAATGAGTTGTTGTTGTTAGGGGCGAAGTCATGTCTGACCCATTGCAACCCCATGGACAATGATCTTCCAAGCCTTCTTGTCCTCCACCATTCCCCGGAGTCCATCTAATGGGTACAGAATTCAAAACAATGTTGTATGGAAGTGTTGTTTCGTTGGTCTTTAATTTTAGGAAACTTGTATATCCATTTAGGACAAGTTTTTGCTGAGTATCAACACTAGTTTCAGATACAGTCTGAGGAAGAGTACTTGCACTTGAAAGCTTGCGCCTTGGTCTTACAGGTGCCACTGGACTTTGATTGTCTTGTATCAGATACTTGCAGATTTCATTTTTTTGCAATACGTAGCTGGTGTCTTCCTTTCTTGCTGATTCGACTTACTGGCTTTTAGAATTATGTTTGCATGCTTTTTACAGCATGGAAATCCAGGCAACGTAGGTGAGGCCCCCAGGAGCCATTGAGCAGCCTCAGACCTTCAAGCAAATTTGCTGTATCATGAGCTTTCTGAACCATGCCCTGGGCCTATCAACAGTTTTAGAAGTCTGAAAAGAAAAAGGAATCCTACAAGGTTTAATAGTAACCTGGGGATTCATGCATCTTGAAGAGGCTTCATGGCTCATGAATTGTTACGTTGCAAATATAATTGCTTCCTAAAGACACGAGAGTTCAACTCCATTGTTGAAAGAAAAGGAATCCTGCTGTCAAACTATTTAAAAGTCTGAGGGATCTTCCCTCAATCTCTGCATCATTGATGGCAGCAGTGTTGGAGGGGTGAACTGGGAGGATTTACATTTGTCCGGCTTGGCTGGGGAGGAAGCCGGCCCATATGACCCAACTGCAAATTACAAACTTGAGGATACCTAGTATTCCTTCAGTGATGTGTATGTAAATATGTAAAAACATGCCCATACGTTTATGCAAGGCAGGCCCATAGATCTTTTATAATAGCAAAGAAGGCTCACCTCATTTCAAAATGACTCTCAGGAAGCACCACAAGCAGATGTTTCTCCTAGCACAGGGGTGGCTAGAATGGCTCTCTGAATACCCATAGACTACAGTTACCATGAGCACCAGCCAGCATGTGTAATCCATGGACAGTTGGAGGATCACAGTTTGGCTACCCCCTGGTGCAGGCTATGTCCACATCCTTGCTAAGCCAGCTCTTCGATGTGTCTAAGGCCAAACCAGAGGGCCAGGCATCACTGAGTCTTGGCACCAGTTAGCGCCCCCCACCCCCCCCAGCCAGGCTGATGAAGAGTCCTGTGGAAACCTCGCCCCTGCTGTGTGTGGCAACTTAGTTCGGCAGGGAATAAAAAGGGATTGTGCTGTGATAGACCAGCATTTAATCCCTTAAACGTATTGATGATTATGAGTCCGTGAATATTGTGCTCCTCTTAAGGAAACTTAAGAGGAAACTTGTTAGGAAACTTAGAGACAGTGCGTGGGGAGGGGGGAGGGAGGGAAGGAACCTCAGTGGGCATAATGCCACGGCATCCATCCTCCAAAGCAGAGGTAGCCAACCTGTGGTCCTCCAGATGTCCATGGACTACAATTCCCATGAGCCCCTGCCAGCAAAGGCTGGCAGGGGCTCACGGGAATTGTAGTCCATGGACAACTGGAGGACCACAGGTTGACTACCCCTGCTTTAAAGCATCCACTTTCTCCAGGGGTCGCTCCAGAATGGAGACGAGCTGTAATTCCGAGGGACGCCCTGATCCCCCCTGGGGGCTCCCCTAGCTCTCCTCTCTCGGATTCAGGGAACAACGTCGTCGTGTCGGAGGGAGGGAGGGAGGGCGCGTGCACACTAAAGCGCGTCCCTGGAATAAAACTTTGTGGGGCGTCAAATTTGTCCCGCTGCTGCCCCAGACCATCCCAGCTACTCGCCGCACTCTTTCTCCTCTGTCGGGGGACGCTTCCCAGGGCGACGCGCCACCCGGCAGACAGAGGGCTTTCAGTCGCGCAGGCCCAGCCCACCTTCCCCCTTCAGGGCGCGCCGGCGCGGCGTGTTGTGCGCATCGGCAGCGACACGCCTCCTCGACCTCCCCTTTCCCGAGCCGGCGCTGGGTCGGAGGCCTGCAGTTCCCGGGGCGGCCGGCGCGGCTGGCTGTGGCGCTGCTCCTCGCCGCGGCCGTGGCTCAGGCTGCCATGGGCGAGCGCCGCGTTGGGGGCGGCTGGGGCGCAGCGGCCGGGCCGGGGAGCGAGCAGGTGGGTGCGCGGGAGAGGCGCCTCTTTTGGGAAGGGGGCGGCCGCGGAGGCGCATTTGGGCGAGGGGAGGCCGGGGGGGAGGCGGTGCATGTGTCGCTGCTGGAGCGCATCGGCTTGCGGTATCCGGCGAGGGCTGCGCCCCTGCGCAGGCGGGGGACGCCGCTCCCTTGGGCGCTTACTTCCGAGGAAACTGGCCGAAAGGCTCCGGCCGTAAAGGCAGCCAAGGTGACCGGCCTTTGAGAGCTGCGTAGAGGCTGCGCTCCGCTAGGAGTCATGACGCAGCCGCGATGCCACCCTGCGCACGGGGATCCCTCTGTAGGGACCTGCGCTTGCCTTCCTTCAGGTGGGGGGTCGCGTTGGTCTGAACGGCCGAGTCCAGGGGCACCTTGAAGAAGAAGAATTAGCCTTTGTACCCCGCTTTTCACTGCCCGAAGGAGTCTCCAATCTCCTTCCCTTCCTCCCTACAACAGGCGCCGGGTGAGGCAGTTGGAGCTGAGAGCCGTGATGTTACTGCTCTGTGAGAACAAAACTATCAGGGCTGTGATGAGCCCAAGGTCACTCAGCTGGCTGCATGTGGGCGAGTGGGGAATCAAACCTGGGTTGGTTAGAAGCTGCTGCTGTGGACCACTACACCAAATGCAGGGGACAGGAGGAAGAATTTTTAAAAGTACACTGGGAAGAGCGGTGACAAAGAGAACAGAGCATATGCTGTGTGGTGTCAGCGGCTGCCAAAACAACATTAAATCTGTTCAGATCTCCACTGGCCAGTCAGAAGCTGTGCTGGGCAGGAGCCTCACCTGGCCAAACCCACTTTGTAAAGTGGGCGCTAGGAAAGGTGTCATTGGGCACCATGGTGCCAAGAGACACCACACTGGGTACCCTGCCAAAACTGATAAAATGTTTCTGGCCTTCTAATTACACACTGAGCAGAATTAACCCTTCAAATAACCCATTCACTTCAGTGTCTTTACGCTGCACTGTCAAGGTTGTTTCAGGGCAGAATAGGGATTTGGACCCAGTCCAGTGGAAAGATAATTTAGTTATATGGTATTCTTTATAACTGGTACTGCCGTTTGTACACAGCGTGCACCTGGCTTCTAGGAAAGCGTGTGAGACGATAAAGGAGCGTCTGGATGGAGGATGCAAACGCCTGCACGCTCTTGCTAAGAATGAGATAAGGGGGAAGGGTATCCTTTACCTGCTTGGGTCTCCTGTCTCACAGGTCCTGCTGTCTACATAACTAGTTCTAATAGAATGCCCTGGCAGAAAAGAGACAACCCCTCCCCCGGACCCCAAGAGCATTTCTTGCACTTCGGGTTGTGGTAGTTACAGGTTGGGCCCCTACCCGTACACATTACATAGCTACCCAGCATCCATAGATGTCTGAAGGTCCTTTAACTTTGTCTCTTGGCCCTGGTGTGACACAATACCACGGGAATAGACTGATTCCTTGCCAGGAATATGGCAAGACTCTTGTCTTGACGGATCCACAAAACATGTAATGAGTTTTCATGGGATATTTGCTGCTCTGTTTGCATGTCGACATGTTGCATGACCTTCTGCTCTCCCTTTAGAGTCTATCTTCAGATGCTGTTGAAAATGGGTGCAAGTCCAATGAAGAACCTCTCTTAAGAAAAAATCCACATCGATTTGTCATCTTCCCAATTCATTATCCTGATATATGGAAAATGTACAAGAAAGCTCAAGCTTCCTTCTGGACAGTGGAAGAGGCGAGTTGTATGCAGAGCTGTCTGTCTTTCAGAGTACCAACTTTTCCATAAGGGGGGGGAGGGGGTTCTGAATTCTTTATGGTATCTTAATTCTTTACAGATACTCTTGCTAAAACCCTAATGCATTCAGCTGGAAATGGTGAATTATCTGTGAGCTTGGCCTTTCCATACGTATTTGAAAAGTACTTTCCCTGTCTTTGCTCCCCCAGGGGAAACAGCAGCAAGAAGGTTAAGAGGCAGGCAAGATAGCATTCACACACTGCAGTCTCCACAATGGCCCCTGCTGGTGCCACCTTCCCCTGCCATTTTGAAGGTGGTCCTAAGCTCTGCCCTCCCTCTCTCTGGCTTGGCAGCAGTCAGAGCTTTCCTACGGAAGCTCTGCCCATAACCAAAGATCCTCTAAATCCAACTTAACAGGGAAAGCTCTGAGAGCACCATAAGCCAGCGGTCCACAAGCTTCTGCTTGCCGCGGACCGCTGCGGCGAAGTGGTGGGAGAGGGCGGCCCGGGGGCCCGCGCGCAGCCCCAGCGCAAACGCGCATGCGCGGACTGCCGTGCACGCGCGTTTGCGCCCGGCAGGGGCGCAAACGCACATGCGCGGCAGTCCGCGCATGCGCATTTGCGCCGCCGCCATGCTGGTGGCCGCGGCTTCCCCATCCAGCCCCTCCAGGCCGCGAGCAAATCGGCCACTAAAGTGGCCAATTAGCTTGCGGCTTGGCAAGCTTCTCTTCCCTCCCCTCCCGAAGCGAGAAGCTTGCTGGGCTGCGAGCTAATCGGCCACTTTGACAGCCGATTTGCTCACGGCCTGGCGAGCTTCTCGCTTCGGGGGGGGAGGGAAGAAGGAGCTGCGGCCCGGCGCCGGGTCGCGGCCCGCGGGTTGAGGACCACTGCCATAAGCCATGCTTGGAAAGAGCATGATGTCATGAGGGGCATGCCATGTTCTACCTGGAGAGAAATCCCTACAGCCTTAGAAAACTTTTAGGAATTGTCTATTCATTTCTAACAACAGTTTCTTTTGGCTCAGCCTTAACATTGTATGACAATATAGATTTTTCTTCTTCCATACAAAGGTTGACTTATCAAAGGACCTTCCTCACTGGAACAAGCTGAAACCAGAAGAAAAGTATTTCATTTCACATATCTTGGCATTTTTTGCAGCCAGCGATGGAATCGTGAATGAAAATCTGGTGAGAGTTTGACACTTTACACCTCAAGCACCTCTATTGTATTGACAGCTGTTATCAGCAGATTATGGACAGACCACACTTCTGGTATTCATGCAAGGGTATAAAATACTTTGAGGGTGCATTTCTGTCTGCATATTATTTGGATTTGTTTCCCGCCACTATCGGAAACCGTCTTGTGACGGGTTACAGTCATAAGAGCCTCACATTAAAAAAAGTAAAACAATAGAAATATTCATAATAACCAGCGGCAAGCTAAGAACTCTGACCTCCCACCCCACCCCTAGGAAGCCTGACTGTACTTGGCAGGGTGGTCTTCAACCAAATATGCTTGTATCCAGTGGGGCCTGGCAGGGTGGAGACTTCACCCATGGCCGAGGCAGACCGGTAAATGTTCAGGCAAGGCCAGTAAGAGTTATCAAGTTAATCAGACAGCTTCATAGTAATTAGACTTTGCGCTCAGGAAGATTTGCATTTGCTGACAAAGATACACTGCTTGTGGGTGCCTGGCTTAGCAAACTCTCACAGAGGAAGGTTGACATGCAGATGCCCCATCAATGGCTCAATCTCCCACCCAATATTTGGGTCAATAGCTAGCATAGCCTGACAAAGGAAAGCCACAGGCTCCCTTTCTTCAAGGCGAGGCATTGCTAGCTCCTAAAATGGCAGGTGCAAGCCACAAGGGTGTCAAGGCAGATGGTGCATGTCTAGGAAGGGAGTCCTTGGTAACAGGGGGATACGTTTTTGAGGTTGCATATGCACGATTGACGTCTCTTGTTGGCAGGTCGAGCGATTTAGCCAAGAGGTGCAGGTTCCAGAGGCTCGCTGTTTCTACGGCTTCCAGATACTAATAGAAAACGTCCACTCAGAGATGTATAGTTTGTTAATAGACACGTACATCAAGGACCCTGAGAAAAGGTAATCACCGTAAGTATTTTCTCAGTGTTATGAACAGCCAGTCTAGAAATCTGTATATTCATACAGGGTCCCTGCTACTTTAATTGTTTCTGTGTTGCTTTGATTTAACATTACACTGTTTTAATAATCAGTTCTAAATAAAAAAGCTGAGACCTGTGTACATTTGTGCTAATTAAGATAACATGCATTTTTTTTTGTTTGGCATAATTTCCCCTCTTTATCATGTGCTTTAGACATGTCTTTGGCTCATAATTTTTTGAGATTTTAGGGGAGATTGCCCAGATATTGTCATGTGAATCGTGCTATATTTTTCGAGGACTGCTTAGTGTCTGAAAGCTCAGGACCTCCTCATGGTGTGACCAGCTTGGTGTTTCAGTGTCCAACTGGAAAAGGAAATCAGTAGTCACAAAAAAAAAGCACAGGATTTGTAAAATGTTCCTCCATGTAAATTGTGCCCCTTGTACCATCCCTGTCTTTTCCCTGGTCTGCCAAGTTGGCTTATGGGGATGAGGGCTGGAGGTGTGTCATTGGAGCTTTTGAGCCTCAAACAAAACTCTACCCAGACATGAGCCTGAGAATGAAATCCTCATCCTTTCAGAGCAGATAACTTATGGGGGGAAAGTTTAGTATAATTTCTTATTGCTCTGAACTGTTCTTTCTTTGTCTCCCTTCTTGGGGAAGGACATTACCGTCTTTAATCTTTAATTTTGCTGGACTGTGAGATAGTAGCCGAGAAAATCAGCCGAGATCCTGCCTAGTGTTCTGGGCATTCGTGTTTTCATTATTGTGCTGATCTGTCAGTGCTACCCTGTTGAATTACTTCTGTTCTTCATTTCTCTGTTTGTGTCATGGGGAGCCCAAAATGTGAGATCTGGGAGCCCACCAAGCGTTTCTTCAGCTAAGGTTTGAATGGCAAGTTCTGAAAAATCCTCATTTCCCAATGCACCATGGTGTGGGAACTTACCTTTTTACTCTGTGTAGATACTTACAGAACACTATTCCATCATGTGACCCTTGGAAGAGGCCAGAACCAGGTGTATGGTGACTTCCCTCCCCTTAGACATAGTCAAGTATAGGGTTCCTCTTTTATTTAGCATTGGCCTTTTAACTTGCCAGAGAATTTCCTCATGAGCCCCTGCTGTGGAGGGCTGTGGACAGCCAGGAGGAGCAAGCTGATCCAATCTTCAGTGGGGGTGGCAGACCTTGGGGCTTCTTGGCGTTGGCCCAGCCATCAGTAGTGAAGAAGGCAGTCCCGTATCTACTGTCATCATGGTTGGTCAGATGTGAGTCGAGTGATCCCTGCAGTGCTGTGGGTTCTTGAATCATAGAATCATAGAACCATAGAGTTGGAAGGGGCCATACGGGCCATCTAGTCCAACCCCCTGCTCAACGCAGGATCAGCCCTAACCATCCTAAAGCATCCAAGAAAAGTGTGTATCCAGCCTTTGCTTGAAGACTGCCAATGAGGGAGAGTTCACCACCTCCTTAGGCAGCCTATTCCACTGCTGAACTACTCTGACTGAACATTTTTTTCCTGATATCTAGCCTATATCGTTGTACTTGTAGTTTAAACCCATTACTGCGTGTCCTTTCCTCTGCAGCCAATGGGAACAGCATCCTGACCTCCTCCAAGTGGCAACCTTTCAAATACTTAAAGAGGGCTATCATGTCCCCTCTCAACCTCCTTTTCTCCAGGCTGAACATTCCCAAGTCCCTCAACCTATCTTCATAGGGCTTGGTCACTTGGCTCCGGCTTGAACTATTTTAACCTCCCAGCCCACCTTTATTAAACTACAAAGTCTCCAAAGTAGGCGAAGGGTGTGCAAGCACAAAGAAACCGTCTCACTTCACAGTGCTATGTCTCAGATAATTTATGATTTTTTAAAAACATTTACAGGGATTTTTTGTTCAACGCTGTTGAAACTCTGCCTTGTGTCAAGAAGAAAGCAGACTGGGCACTGCGGTGGATAAGAGACAGGGAAGCTACTTTTGGTAGGTGACCACTGAATGACAGACGGAGTTTCAGGTGAAATAGGGCTGGGCTGATTTTATGACCAGTTTGCCGACTGGTCATGGATTAATGGGGCCCTGAAGATCTGGGCTGCTGATGTGCAGAGGTTTATCTGTGGCTCATTTATGAAAAGGGAAGGGTATTTACATTATGTCATGGTCTAGCTGTGCTCCGGCCTTCCCCTGTCCATGGTCCCAAACTTGCTCTTCTCCAGTGCTTTGGAGATGAGCTCAGTCCAAACATATTACCAGGCAGCATGGATGGGAGGGTGTACATAATCGCCTTCCCTTCCTCTCCCCATAACAGACACCCTGTGAGGCAAGGGAGGCTGAAAGAGCTCTGATAGAACTGTTCTGCAAGGACGGCGCTTACTAGGGTTGGATGCTTTGGCGTCCAAAGCAGCTGCTCGCACCCAAAGCAACCAGCACCCCATCGGGGGGGGGGGGGAGGCACGGGTGTCTGTGTGTGTGCACTGACCACAGCACTGGCTGCTTCGGGTGCGAGTGGCGGCTTCGGACGCCGAAGTGCCCAACCCTAGCGCTAACTGTGGCTAGCCCAAAGTCACCCAGCTGGCTGCACGTGGAGGAAGGAGCGGGGAATCAAACCCAGCTCTCCAGATCAGAGGCCACCTCTCTTAACTACCCCACCAAGCTGGGGAGATTGAAAACACCGCCCTGAGACATCACAGTGAGGGATGGTATATAAATTGAATGAATGAATGAATGAAAATAATCCAAGGCCTGTCTGCATTGGCCCTTCCTTCAGCTTCTTCTAGCCACCATATTCTCTGTGGCACCGCTGGAGGGATGTTTTTGGTCTTTACAAAGCAGTAATTGCTGGCTGGCTGCAGCAATGTGACATCATGCTGATCTAGTTTACGGGTTCCTCTGAATCGCCAGCTTTTATTTGAAACCATCTTTAGCCCTTTCCATTGCGTAAATACACCTTTCGCAGTGAAAGAGATGATATATTTACTTCTTGAATGAAAGCAGAGCGTTCATCGGACCCAGTAGGTCTGCACTGCTCTTCCTTGCAAAGCCAAACATTTTACTGCTGCTTGACCAGAACATGGCCTAGCTGTGGGGGGTCTAGGAAGCTGCTTTGGGGTTTGGCTGCAGGCTGTGGCCTGCCGGCTGACCTTCCCTCCTGGGTGCAGTTCTGTATCCTGACGTCCTGCATTTGGAAATGTCCTCTTCAGCAACTGCAGGAGGCTTTGTGAGTTGTGTGACTAAACGGCCGGTGTCTTTTGTATTCTTTTTGTCACAGGGGAAAGAGTGGTTGCTTTTGCTGCTGTTGAAGGGATCTTCTTCTCTGGAGCTTTTGCAGCTATATTTTGGCTCAAGAAAAGAGGACTGATGCCGGGGCTCACTTTCTCCAATGAACTCATAAGCAGAGATGAAGTAATGCGCAGCAGAAGTCATGTTAAAGTCTGGCCAGAGCAAACTTAACAATAGATGCTAGATGAACCAAGCACCATTTATATTAAAAATAGTACAGTATCAGCAAGTGGCCCAAGACTATAGCTGTTTTTGAAAGGAAATGTGCTTCTCCCCCCCCCTCACCTATTACATACTACTGTTAATTTGTTTTAGAATATGAAAACTGGAGGTGAGTTAACAGCAAAACTGTCTTAACGAAAAATCCAGTTTACCTCTCTAGTACGTTTTGTTTTACCCTCCCTCAAAGGATGTCAGAGAATCCTATGAATTCTCCCTTCCTCCATGTTATCATTACAACAACCCTGTAGGATAGCTGAGATTGAGAGTTACTGGCCCATTGAGTTTAATGAAAAGCTGTGGACTTGAACCTAGATTCCAGCCTGGCATACTAACTACCTCCGTCCCATTAATCATTTCCAGTGATTTTCAGATGTGCTTGAGGCCGTTGCAGGTTGGAAACATGGTGCAGCAGGAGAAGGTTGAAGGCCACCACCCCTAATCCTTGAACTCTTTGAACCTCCAGTTATGTATGAAAGCACCCAAGTGCAAGAGTAGCTTCTTGCCGTATTGGAACACAGGCTACCTGTTTTCGAGAGCAGCAAAAGGGTCACTATCAACTTTTCCTCTCTTTTTTTTTCCAGGGCCTGCATTGTGACTTTGCCTGCCTAATGTTTCAGCATTTAGTGAATAGACCTCCTGAGGAAAGAGTCAAAGAAATAATTGCCCATGCAGTTGAAATTGAACAGGTGAGCAGACCAAATTGTGCCGTGCCACTTTCTGCAGACGTTGGGAAGCTTTTTTGTACGAGTGTGTGTGTGTTAGAATTGGAGTGGGTAATTTTGAATGTAATTCCCCCTTTTCTTGTGAGTGTTGTTTTGAATTGTGTGAATAAGACCTTGCTAATTGCTTTGAATGAACCATAAAACACCTAGTGCATAGCAAATAATCTATCAATAGCAGTTCTCTGCATCAGTGGATATTTACAGTGGCCAGGTAAATTCTGTATGGCGAGCTGCTGCAGGAGGCCTGCCTATGACACTGTTTAGAGTCGGCCCATAATGTGTCGATCCTAAGAAACTAACGCCTTCTGAAAGATCCTTTTCTATTTCTCTCATAACTTGGCAGGAGTTCTTAACAGAGGCCCTTCCAGTTGGCTTGATAGGAATGAACTGCACTCTGATGAAACAGTATATTGAGTTTGTGGCAGACCGATTGCTTCTGGAACTGGGCTTTTCCAAGGTACATCCATTCATTGGTCTTATTCTCCGTGACCTGTCCTTTGAATGTCTCCTTTTTTCTACTTCAACATTTTGTGAACTCCACAATCGTTTGCAAAGGTCTTTTTGTCTCTTGTAACCCAGGCAAACATATATTTTTGTCCTACTGTTCTTTCAAGGAGCTCAGGAAATCCTGCACGAGGGACTTAGGATGCTTAGGGCTGATCGACCCCCTGCGTCGAGCAGGGGGTTGGACTAGATGGCCTGTATGGCCCCTTCCAACTCTATGATTCTGAGATTCTATGACTTTCCCTCAAATGTCACCCTTAAGACAATCATCTGAGGTAGATTCCCTGAGTGCAAGTGACTGGCTCAAGGTTTTCTGGCAAGCGACGAACCTGAGTAGAGGTTTGAGTCCATTTCTCTCCAGTCAAATTCAGCACTGTGGTCAATACATCATTCCATTTCTCTGTACCTGAATGCTTATAAGTCAAGCTGTTCACTTGTGGCTGGCACCTTCTTGGGTCAATGGTGCCTGGCAGATCTTGCCACACGTGTGAGCTCATCATTCATTTCATTGGTGGAACCGGCTGCTTTCATGGCACTACCCACTTCTTCATTCAAAACATGCAAAACCAGATAGTCATATCTGAGTTTATGTTGACTAACAGCAGTTTCGAATGTGGGTTTTCACATTCTGAAATTACCTTCAGTAAAGTTCAACCCTAAACATAATGAAGTTCTTCTAGACCAGGGGTGGCCAAACTGGCTTTCCAGATGTCCATCGGCTACAGTTCCCATGCAGTTCCCATGCTGGCAGGAGATCATGGGAATTGTCACCCATGGACATTTACAAAGCCACAGTTTGGCCACCCTGTAATCTAGACCAGGGGTAGTCAACCTGTAGTCCTCCAGATATTTATGGACTACAATTCCCATGAGAGCCTGCCAGCGTTTGCTGGCAGGGGCTCATGGAAACTGTAGTCCATGGACATCTGGTGGACCACAGGTTGACTACCCCTGATCTAGACCCATTGAAAACAATGGCTTTAGAAGGTTGTAACTCTTGATTAGGATTGCACTGTCAGTCAAGACTGGGAAAGGGGAAATATCAGAGAGTCAGAATGATGGGCAAAAATTGTGAACCATTTTGTGGTCTTTACTGATGCCCGGACAGTGATATGAACAGAATTATTCTAGACTCTGCCGATGAGAAAGGGAAGGGACACCAGTTTTTCCTCTCTTTGACAAGGAGTACTCTCCAGCTATTGTCAGAGTTCTATAGCCCCTAGTTCATTGCCTCTTTCTGTTAACTGTGGTTTAACAACCAATGTGTTTCTTCTTAGGTCTTTGAAGCCAAAAACCCCTTTGACTTCATGGAGAACATCTCACTGGAAGGAAAAACCAATTTCTTTGAGAAGCGGGTTGCGGAGTACCAGCGCTTTGCAGTGATGACCGAAACGAATGATAATGTTTTCACTTTAGATGCTGACTTCTAGTCTTATGCGGGGGCGGAATCGAGCTGAAAAACGTGCATTCACTGGTTTGCTGCAAAAGCGTCTGCTTCTTCCACTGGATACGGGGGGTTCTGGGAAAACGTTTTCATGTTTCACACTGTTTTTATATAGTTTATTTATTGCCAGTTGTGATGTAAGAAGGGTTTTTTTGTTTACTCCCTAACAAATGTTCCTGCTATAAAATCATGCAGAGTTTTTTCTTCATGCAAATTAATTAATATCATTATCACATAGAGCAGGGGTAGTCAAACTGCGGCCCTCCAGATGTCCATGGACTACAATTCCCAGGAGCCCCCTGCCAGCATTCGCTGGCAGGGGGCTCCTGGGAATTGTAGTCCATGGACATTTGGAGGGCCGCAGTTTGACTACCCCTGACATAGAGTGACAAGCTTTGACTTAATCAGAAGATGTATTGACTTGCAAGTGCAATCCTGCAAGTGCATTCATGGGAGCAAACTGCACTGAACAGGCCTGAGTGGAATTCTGAGTAGATCTGTTTAGGATTGCTCTCTTCAGCCTTAACTTTCCCCACGCCATAAATGCTGGCTTTGTTCCTGTCCTAATTCGGATGAGAGACGTATTTAAGGATGGGCCTTCCAGCTTGTATCCCAAACTAGCAAGTATTCTGCATTGTAAACAGCTCTCCCTTTCCAGTAAGCATCAAAGACAAGTGATGAAGCTGTCAGTTGAAATCAATATACACAAGTCTTTTGAGGTCAGCTTAGCAGTGCCCCATCTGCTCTTTCTAGTTGGAGGAACAGAGTTCAGGGCTCCAGCAGCTGTCCCTGGAATCTAGAAACCATAGCTGCTGTGGTAGAAGAAAAGGAAATGGGTGCAGTAAGATTTGCTGCCCTGAGTTCCTTGGAGGGAAAATGCAATGTATATAAAATGAATAACTTAGGAGGTTGTTTTTTTTAATTCCTGCAATGTGAGAACCGGCTGAAGGATGGTTTCACAAGCTGACTCTGTGAAATTAAAATAAAATAATATTCTTTTCAAAAATTAAGTTTTCTTAAACTATGTTGCAATGAAAGTGTGTTTGATTTAATGCAATTTAGGAGGAATGCTTTTTGTGCTGTAGAAAATATCGTGGATTGGATCTAACTAAATGTGAATGCAGAGAGTTTTGGTGGTGGGGGTGGGAATCTCTGTCACCTGTTCTTTCCACAGCCACTCCCTGGGCTTCCTGCACATCTCACTGCACAGGACCGAATAATCTATTGAATGAATGAAAACTGATTATTGAGCCAGAGCCCTTTCAAGCTGCTTGATAAGTGCTTTTAAATAGTTCTGTCTTGCTGAAAGGCACCAAGGGCAGGTGCCTGGCTTGTCCCTTCTGGGAGGCTGGTCTGTTGCTGCAGGTGGGTACAATCAAAAAGGGCAGAAAAACACAACCCTGCACAAAAAAGGTAACCAAAGGGCTTGGAACAAAGAAAAAGAAAGTAAAAATAACTGTAGTTGCAGATATAACTGTAGTACAGATATATACAAAATATTGTGCATAATTTCATAATACAAGTACTGAAATAGTTTAAAACAACAGCCTTGTGTGTCATCATATGTCAATAGGAAGACAAATGTCTATTTACATAAATATAGAACCAATATACCAAATGTATTTTGGCATTAGGCCTTCTTCAGTGGTACAGTTCAAACTGAAGACGCCATTCATTTAAGAGACATACATAAAACTGATATACATAGAATGGATCTGAAATGAAGGGGGGAAAGAGGAATATATAGGCCTTGTTAAGAAACAATTCTTTGAATTCTGTACAATTTGTACATTATGTACTTTTAAGCGTGTATTTACGTAAATTGACATTTGTCTTTCTATTGATTAGTTATGCTGAACCACAGGATTGTTGTTTTTAAATATTTTAGCACTTTTGTAAAGCACTTTTGTAAAGCAGAATGAAAGCTACAGAATGAAGAAACACAGAACACATAAAAAAGCACAAAAACTTTTCCTTAGAGAATCTACCTACCTAAAAGAGGAAGAAACCTATAAATGAGGAGACATATAAGCCTCAGCCTTGAAGAGAAGTGGGGGAAAGAGGGCAGTCCTGGGAGGCTAAGAAGCTGCTTCCACTAGCTGAAAATGACCAGGCAGGAAAGTGAAATGCAATGGCAGGTCCCTTGAGTAGAGGGTTGAGATTGGAGAGATGCAGGGCCAACCACAAGAGTCTTAGTTTTCACAAGGCTAGTACATTCCAGTTTGTAGTGGTTAAGAGTGATAGAATCTAATCTGGTGAGCAAGATTTGATACCCCACTCCCCCACAGGCAGCCAGCTGGGTGATCTTGGGCTCATCAAAGCACTGATAGAACTGTTCTGACCAAGCAGTAATATTGGGGCACTCTCAGCCTCACCTACCTCACAGGATGTATGTTGTGGGGAGAGGAAAGGGAAGGTGATTGTAAGCTGCTTTGAGACTCCTGGTAGAGAAAAGCAGCATATAAAAACAAACTCTGCTTCCATTACTCAAACTCTTGAAACACCAGTACTCATCTTGAGTTTTTAACTGACTCTAAAGGGCTGTGAAGGTAGTTTCTAAGCACACCAGACCAGGGGTATCTCCACTCTTTAGACCTAACTCCCCATTTGACTGGGTATGGAAATTATCCTCTCAAAGGAAGATTTAGCCCCTTTCTTTTGCCTGAATCGGGAGTCTTCATCAACTTCCCAGCTAAGAAATCAGACTCGACCCAATCAAGGCAGAATTGTGACAAAATTTTCACATGATCATTCTAAACTGGATGTTATTCATTTATGGCCCAGTTCTAAGTAAAGTAATACAGCGATCAGGTTTTTATATAGCTAATTTCCTTTCATTATTTAACTCTCTGAAGCAATAGTCATTTCAAACAGTACCACTCCCCCTACCCCTTTCCCAAATTTGGTCTTTTTTTGAGCATTATAGCACTTAACCAATAGAGCACTTAAGGCTCTAGTGGCACCACTCAATGAAGTAAATGAAGTCAAGGCATCTCAGTGGTGCTGCTATAGCACATAAATGCTCTATTGGTTTAGTGCCATAGTGTTCAACTTAGAACGTTTTTAAAAAAGTTCTCAGGAGATTGCACAGTGAAAACAGGTGTGTGTGTGGTGGTGGGGGGAAGCAGCATTGTGAAAACATGGAGATTTTAAACTGCACAGCACAGTGATTCAGAAGCACAACAAAGAGGTACAAAATGGAAGAAAGCTGTTTCCCACAAAAGACGCTCAGTTACACTTTGCTAACCCGACGAATGCAGGTTTATATTAATAGGTAAATAAATCCTGCTAGCAGCCAGTTGCTAAAATAGATCTCTCTGAAATGGCAGGGAAAAATCCATTAGCGACCCATTCCTAAAATGGAATACAAAGGCAGTTTGAAAATGGCCTCATTCTCCCCTCAGCATGCAGCCCTGAAGACTTTCTCTGCTTAGCGGATGCTAACCAATCAGATTGCTTGGAACAGCCTGTCACTCAAGGCTCTCTGCTTCTGTGAAGAATCAACCCTTTCCAGCCCTTCAGCTGTTTGTAGAACTCTTCTAAGCATCTTCAAAGTGCCGTCCCTCACACAAGCAGATGCCAGCTTGGTGTAGTCTAATCTGGAGAGCCAGGCTTGTTTCCCCACTCCTTCAGATGCAGCCAGCTGGGTGACCTTGGTCTAGTTACAGTCCTGTTAGAGTAAGGTAACCAGATTTCAACATTGGTAAAGCGGGACACCATTGACCGGGGGCCGGGGGGGGCGTTCTTGATTAAAATTTGGTCTATATGGAGCAACAAAAATTTTCATAGAATGCAAAAATAGTATTGTAATATATATTTTTTACTTTCAACATAAGTACAATTTGCCAGGTGCCCCCAGATATCCCTCCAAAAGTGGGACAATCTGGTCACCTTATGTTAGAGCTGTTCTCACAGAGCAGTTTTTTTCTGGGCTCTCTCAGCCTTACCTACCTCACAGGGCGTTTGTTGCGGGGAGAGGAAATGGACATGCAAAGAGCTCATGTTGTTTGTTTGTTTGTTTATTTATTTATTTATATGCCGCCCTCCGGGCTCAGGGAGGGTGGTATATATGTCCTTACAAGGACTCAAACTCCACTTTGAGAAATGCTGGTATAAAATATAGTTGGAAAAAACTGCAAAATTATAGCAGCTTACTGTATTAGGTAACTTGCTCTGGGAATTCCTAGCGACTCTCATTTCTTGTTTTGCTTAAAGGGCCTCTGGCTTGGATTAGAGAGGAAGAAGAGAGAGAAGAGCTGTGGTTTTATATCCCGCTTTTTACTACCCAAAGGAGTCTCAAAATGACTTCCAGTCACTTTCCCTTCCTCTCTCCACAACAGACACCCTGTGAGGTAGGTGAGGCTGAGAGAGCTCTGAAAGAACTGTCACTGGCCCAAGGTCAGCCACTTGACTGCATGTGGAGCAGCAGGGAATCAAACCCAGCTCTCCAGATTAGAGGCCACTGCTCTTAACCACTATACCAAGTTGGTTCTTGTTGTCTGTCTGAAATCCAGTATTTAATGAAAAAAACTGGAATTTTCAGATTGTCCACGTGGTGGAGTGCTTGAGCCAATAACTTCTGTGTTCTCAGAAATCCAAGTTCCTCATTTAGAGAACAGGCATCGATAGCATTGCATGTTCTAATGGCTAGCATTACAGAATGTTCTCATGTACTTCTTAGATTGTAGGCAGAAGGGTTATTGCTGCCAATTTACTTCTTGGGGTAAAACAACACTTTCGTAAATACCTGTACAAGTCTCAAGTCACTTTCTACTCCTCCGAGTCAAATGGTAATGCTTCCTTACAAATATGGGCAATGTAAAATAGAGATAATCTGTAGATTGAAAAACTACCATGTGCTACAAACTGATCTCTCTTTGAACAGTGTTGGAAACAGGTGGCTGTCAGTCCAGTCATATAACATCACCTCTCAATGAGCTAATTCAATGGCTATTAAACTACAGGCCTTTCCTATCCAGTAATGCAATGTCTTTTGTGCCTTCGTGAAGAACCATGAAGATACAAGAGTTGTTTTTTTTTTACGTAAAGGTAAAGGTATCCCCTGTGCAAGCACCGAGTCATGTCTGACCCTTGGGGTGACGCCCTCCAGCGTTTTCTTGGCAGACTCAATACAGGGTGGTTTGCCAGTGCCTTCCCCAGTCATTACCGTTTACCCCCCAACAAGCTGGGTACTCATTTTACCGACCTCAGAAGGATGGAAGGCTGAGTCAACCTTGAGCCGGCTGCTGGGATCGAACTCCCAGCCTCATGGGCAAAGCTTTCAGACTGCATGTCTGCTGCCTTACCACTCTGTGCCACAAGAGGCTCTTTTTTTTTTTAACGTAGGAACATATTAACATGGTCTGTTTGTTCTTTATGTAATTTGAAGAAGGTACCATGACAATATTGAAATGAGTGTGTGCCTGGGATCTCATCATTATTTTACTACTTATGAATTAGAAGACGTCAGTTTTTATACCCCACTTTTCACTATGCAGTCTCAAAGTGGCTTACAATTGCTTTCCCTTCCTCTTCCCACAACAGACACCCTGTAGGGTAGGTGAGGCTGAGAGAGCTCTGAGATAAACTGCTCTGTGAGAACAGCCTTGTCAGGACTGTGATGAGCCCAAGGTCACCCAGCTGGCTGTATGTGAAGGAGGAGTGGGGAATCAAACCCAGTTCTCCAGATTAGAAGCCACCACTCTTAACCACTACACCAAGCTGGCTTTACAATTTGTATATGCTCTGTTGTGGAAAGATCATTTGTCTGTACCATTTGTTGCGTTGTATTGTTCATATTATAACTGGGTGGGGTACTTTCTATTTGCAAACACACCTTGGTAATTTTACTCTTGCATCACTTTTCATTATTGTTCCATGATATTGTTCCATTATTGTTCCATCAATTGTGGATGAAATATTCCAGATAGGGTTTGCTATTATTCTGCCTTTCATATTTACCAGGTCTCAGCTTGGCCTCGTGTTGAACTGAAGCATCTACACAGCGTTGCAATATACTGATTCCTGCACTGATCCAGTTAAGGTACACAGTCAGCAATTTAGTCTGCATGTATAGATTGTCCTCTGAAAAATACCTGATTTTCTGCTATGCAGGTAGGCAAACAACTCAAATGAATGACCTGCACTTAGAAATAATTGAGTAGCAAAAGTACCTTCACTGACTCCCTTTTAGAGACAGGTATCAGTAGAGTCCATTCAGGGCGTCTAATTCCCCTGCACAAACGGTCAGAGTTTGGCCCTGGGTTACAGCAATGAGTGACAGGCAGGGAAGTCAGAGGGACCCTGGGGGCAAGGCCTTGGGGAAGACTAGAGGGGCTGAGGAGAGGGGGAGGGCTGTGGCCCACCCCCACCTGAGAAGAGGCCCGCCTTAGTGCCACCTTCCACCACTCTGACCTTTGGCTGGAGTGGTACAATAAAGAGCCTCTGGGGTGGGCAGCATATAAACAAACAAACAAACAAACAAATATTGAGGTGGCTGCTGGGGCGCCCCCTTCAGGAGTGCAGGCAGGGGCAGGTTCAGGCACTGTGTGGGGTGCTTGCTGGTCAGACAGTACCTCCTGTGGCTGTTGCTGGGGTGAGCGTCGAGGACACGACTGGTATGTCCCCAAACCTATCTGCAAGCAGCCTTTTAAAAAAACCAAGGCTTGAAGGCAGAAATACAACTTTCCTGTTTCAATTCTATCCAGTAGGTGGCAGTAAAACACACCTCACTTATGTTTTGAGGTGGACAGTGCCTTGTGGCAGTAAATGACACCTTGTCAAATATCAAACCTTTGCAATAATTTTTCCCTGCCTATTTTGGGCAGTTTTAATTTCCAGACTGTCTCCTTTTATTTCTCTTTTTATCTGGGGATTTAATAACTCAAAGCCAAACAGTTTTGCCACCTTCCATTATATTGCACTGGCAATCTGTCTTCGTCCCTTTGTACAAGCCGCAGGTGCAGGAAAAAAGATAAATTAAATTGCCATTTGGGTCCTCTGCTCAGGGTTGTGGTGAGTTTTGGATCAAGCAGGCCCTTCTACACCCTGGAAACAGAATTTGTTTGAAGTTCAAATAGTAATTTGGTTCTGACGGATTTCTGCATGAGGCTCATGCGCTTCCTTTACAATTTAAATAATAATTCCCCCCCCCCATCTAGAAGTCTCTCATAGTATAAGACGTGGGAGCCATTTCTGCAGCTGTCCTTTCCTCCCAAAAACAGACACCACTCTCTCTTCTTGCATCTTTTGTTATTCCCAGTCACGACCCAAACACCATTCTTCTGGGCCTCGTGCAAACATGCAACCCCTCCCCAGCTCTCTGATACATCGAGACACACAACTGCACGTGCCATGAACGAAAAACATTCTATTTTTTTTCCTGAGATGGGCACAAGAAGACCACAATTCGGGTGTGCTGTCTGACTCGGCCTCCTTCCGAATGACCAGGAGCCCATAACACGAACCTGTTTTTCTTCCACCACATTCTTAGGATCTTTTCCCAGTAAGATAATAGCTCACTGCTCAAGATGTTCCCTTCCAGCCTTTGCAATACATGCACCAAACCAGGCCAGAACGAACAGCATAAAATTCTTCTGAAGTAATTTATGCTTCGTTTCTATATCCTTGTTTTAAGCTAGACATTTTTAACAACCTGTGTTTAAAGGCATAGAAATACACAATCATTTGATGGCACCGTGCTGCTCTCGCTCCCCCTCCCCCCGCCTGCTGTCCTCTCAGGGTCCAGGTTTTTGATGTTGTGAGCTTGTGGCATCCTGTAATTGCATACATAGCTTTATCTGAATGGTACTCAGGCTAAGGAACCACGTCAAAGGTACGACTCTGCTCTGGAACAGAAAAGGAAGCTCTGGCCGGGGGGAGAGAGAGAGATGTCTGGGTATCCTCCGCTGGAAAAACAATTATCTCACTGTCACTACGAGCAGCTTGATACAATTATTTCAGTTCTACAGAATACACAGGAATAGTTACGAATGTACAGAACTGCTTTTTACTCAGTAAGTTTGAAGGCACCTGTTGCCTTAACCCAATAATCTGTATCTGAAACTGCTCTTCGTGGTTGCAGGCACAGGTCTTCCTCAGCCAGGCAATCCAACATCTTTTGACATGCGGTTCTGGTACTCTCATCAGCAATTCGGAAAGCAGAGACAGAATCATAGAGTTGGAAGGGGCCAAATCTTTGGATTTAAAAGGAGCTATGAAAAAGTTGGAGATTATCAGTGCAAACTGAAACAGATATAAAGTCGAAGGGGTTCAGAAGGGTGTGCTTAGCACAGGAGGACTTTCTGCCTCTTGAGATATCTATGCTATTTAAAGAGGACTTGGTAAAGCTTAAGGCCTATAAATGGCTAATATTCCCATGGAGACATTTGCAGGTCAATATATCTGTGATGGAAACAACCACTTTAATTGATAAAATAAGGAAGATGTCTCAGTGGAGCACCTTAAATATTTTGTTGTTTAGCAGAAAAATGACAGCTAAAGTTATTTTAAAATTGCTATTATCTATTCCAAATGATTTCATTAACATTTATCCTAAGTGGGGGGAAAAAAACCCTTAATAGTTTATATAGGCAGGGGAAAATGTCATATTCAAATTGCCCCATTCTAAAAGTAGAGGACTGACCTCTTCTAGCTTCGAGAAGCAATTTTCTGAAAATAATATTATCCTATGTTGAAAACTGAAGAGGCTGAAATGTCTTAATTTAGAGAGAAAGGAGGAGTTGGGAAGCAGCCTTTGGAAGAGCTAGTATGGAAAACAAAACAAAATAGGTTTTATATACGTGGGCCATATATTTCATTCACACTGAATGTATGTGGCTGATGAAGAAAACTCAGCTCTTAATAGTTCACTAGGAACTTTTCAACATTCGCTGGAGCTTCAGATATGGATCCAAAATATGCAGGTTCAAGAACTAGGAAAACAACAAAGGAATAGATTAGAGTCATAGAATCATATATTCTGTCAAGGTGGGCCCAACGCTGTGTAGAGTACTTGTTAAGGGCATCAGACTAGGACAGGGGTAGTCAACCTGTGGTCCTCCAGGTATTCATGGACTACAATTCCCTGCCAGCAAACATAGTCCATGAACATCTGGAGGACCACAGGTTGACTGCCCCTGGACTAGGATCTGGGAGATGTAAATTTGAATCTCTACTCTGCCATTCAAGCTTCCTGGGTGATCTTGGGCCAGCCACACACTCTCAGCCAAACCCACCTCACCGGATCCCTGTAGACTAGAGAAAGACTGAGTAGAAATGAAGTAAAGAAAGAAATATGAATCAAGGACAACCTGAGCTCCAAAAGGGAAGGGACTCACAATTCTCTGGTATCAATACTGCCAATAGCATATTTTGGGTCGGTCCCCACTTCTTAAAAAACAAGCAAGCAGGGACCTAACCGCCTTTGAGCGCTTGACAAAATGGAGCTCTGCCTGCAAACTGTTTTCTGGACTCTACCGGCCTAATGCCAAACGGATTGTCTCCTGCTTTCAGTAGAAAGCCATTTGAAACAATATGGCCCTAGTGACTTTTGGGAAGGTTAGCAGCAGGCCATCATCTGAGGCCTAAAAACCTGTTCTTCAAAACAGGTGCTATGAAAGACAAAGCATGTGCTACTTAGAGCAGGGCTAGTCAACCTGTGGTCCTCCAGATGTCCATGGACTACAATTCCCATGAGCCCCTGCCAGCGTTTGCTGGCAATTGTAGTCCATGGACATCTGGAGGACCACAGGTTGACTGCCCCTGACTTAGAGGACAAAGAAGCAAGAATTGTGGTGAGGCATGACTTTTGGGCTCATATAGACAGAGGCTGTAATTCCTCAGATAACAATGCTAAGTAATGAATATGCTGATTTTCGCCTGTTTTATAGCAACTGCGACCCAGCCTACTATGAGATTGAAAGAGTATTAAGGGTTTTTTTTTTTGGGGGGGGGGATATTACCAGAGATTGCCAGTTTACTAACACACCTTGCTTGGAGATAGATAGTTATATTAGTCTGTTGGTAGTAGTAGAAAAGAGCAGCAGTAGCCCCTTAAAAGCCCTGCCACAAATCAGTGCTTAAGGTGCTACTGGACTCTTACACCTTTCTACACCTGGCTTCAAAAGCTGGTGCAGGCCATTGCGGCAGAGAGAAGGCCAAAAAGATCTGTAAGAAAATGTATCTTAGTGGGACGGCAAGAGCTCAGGTGTGAGGCTAGTTGAGTTCTGGTTTTAAATTATGATGAAATTCGGAGGGACAGGCGAGTGGGGAAACATACACGTGGTGGTACCCAGTTGGTTTCATTACTGCGTTATTTTGGCACACACCTAGACCTTCTGCTAATGAACCAAAAGGAAAGGCTGCCTGAGGACAAGCAGGCTCAACTGTAAGCACAGTTTAATGAGCACCAGGGTGCCGGCAGGCAGAAGAGTATTTCTGGAAGTGATATTTCACAAGGCAACCAGATGCATTGGAAAACGAATATACCATTTTGTGCATATGTCAAATCTTGGGGGATCCCATTTTAGGGGAATGCAAATGCATAGCTGCCTACTGGGTGTGATCTGCTCGATGTTCCAAGGCATGTCATAAAATCAGCAAATGTTGATTCATTTATTTGACTACGAATAACTGGGCAGAATGCAGGTCAGGCAACCATTCAATGCAACAACTCTAGAGATCTGTGAAGAGGTTTTGTGTGTGTGTGTGTGTGTGTGTGTGTGTGTGTGTGTGAACAGATAAGAACAGGCAAAGGGCCCTGCTGGATCAGACCAGTTGTTCATTAGTTTAGCACCTCGTTTCACACAGTGACCAACTAATTGTCCTGGAGGGGCAAAGAAGCCAAGGCATTTCTCTGATTTTGCCTCCTGGCACTGCTGTTCAAAGGTTTTCTGCCTCATGATGTTGAGATTCCCTAGTAGCCACTGATGGACCTCTCTCGCAATGTAAATACATGGCTGGATGGGGGATCATGACTGTGCTGGGTTTTGCTGGCTCTGTTCTGACTTCAGCACATTTCTCAGTTTTTGAGGGCACTTGCATAAGCTTGCATGCATTCTTACAGGTCTCTACACAAACAGAATCTTGAATGTATGGAGCTCAGGGAAGGAATTATAGGGTTTAATCTTCCTCCCCTGCCATGTATGAATTTGTATGGGCCCATTTCCAGTCCAAAAATATACCCGAAAATCCATTGTATTTTTGCATCTATATTCAGGTGTCTGGAATATAGACACCTGAAGGCCCACCAGGAAGTACCAGAGATTGAGGCCCCTGCAAGTCTTGTCTGAGGCCAGGACACCAACAGTGGGTTGAAAAAGCTGAGTAATTCCAGCAACAGTGCCTGCCATCTGGGGAAGCAATGAATTCAACCAGGGGAGTTAATCAGAAAGTACACTCTGTAAAACACTCTGGCCACTGTGACCTTGTGGGCCCTCCTCCTACCCCCCCTGATACTAGGCATAGGTGAAGGGGGGATGAGAGTGTATGGGTTTATTGCCATGTTTGCGTGTTGTTGAGATTTTGTGTTTTTATTGTATTCTGTGATGTCCAATTTTAATGGGGTTTTATTGGGTTTTTAATGACGGACTATTGTAACCCGCCACGAGCTGGCTTGGGAGTGGCGGGGAATAAATCTCAAAACAAACAAACAAATAAATATATGGGATTCGTGGAATACTCGTAGACTGGGTCTTGAATATTTCCAGAAATTTCCAGGGCTGGCATTTTAAGGCACTAAGGCCCCCACTTCTGTACAATAGGTTTCCCTGGACAAATGGGGTGGGGGGGGCAACTGTCCCAGGCTGAGCAACCAGACCTTGTAATCATGATGACGCTTTCATAGCCCTACATGGTTCTTTGGGCAGAAACAAAGATGATAAAAAACAGGCCTTCCCTGCAGCAGGACTGCATTTCAAGGCTAGATTTATTTTTGGAGTCTGGTGGTGCTTGCTGGTTCATGTCTTGCACAGGGTTTTCCCAGGAAGTTCTCTCTGCTTTTGGTTCTTTTTGGCTTTCCATGTTGGCTCTGCTTGGCATCTGTGGTTTATCATTGGTTCTGGCTGGCTTGCAACAGTGCTCCTGGCTTAAGTGGGTTTGGCCTGGATTCTCTGGTTTGTCATTGGTTGTGGTGGGCTTTGCCACACAGGCCCACAGTTCTGCTGAAATTCTCTGGTTTGACATTGACCCATGTTTGGCTACTGAATTTCTTGCCAAGGAAAACAGTGAGGACAAGTAGGATGGGTGAAGGTGCCTTGTTTAGGGGCCCATAGGGCTGAATCCCTTGATCCCATTTGCTTGAAACTTGGAGTGGGACTTTAGGGGGCAGGCAGGACTAAGCTTCCTTCAATTTTGGTGTCATTTGATTGGAAAATAACTGCTCCAGCCTCCTTGTTAGAGTCTCTCTATAGGGAAAAATGAACATAAAAAGTTTGGGAAATCTACAAACAAAACAAAGCAACCCCCCCCCCCCAGTCCCTAGAATCAAAATCCTGAAACAGTATTGAGAACCCAAATAATCCAGAATACTGGCATGGGAACCGTCCCTGAAATATGAAACTGGAAAATACTGAATTTATTTTGAGTGTATATCTCAACCTATCTGCACAATGTTTTGCTGCAGGACCGATTTGTCAGTTGAATCTTTGCAAAGGTAAGTATATATAATGCAAGTTAATGACGCTCAGCACAGTATATTGCCTTAACTTCTCTCAGATGAAAATGAACCAAGCCATCTCTTGGGATTCATTAGCCAACATAAATACCACTAATCACTTCTGTTAATAGATTTAATCTTACCTTAGTTTTTATACTCTGCTTTCCTAACATTTACCAAGGCTGCTACACCTATAGAGAAAATCCAAGGGGTTCATAGCATCCTGAAGACCACTTTGGTATTGGACTGGGCTACATGTTCAGTAGGAAGAGCACTTGGTTCTTCTGCTGCCCTACAAAATCCCACAACTTGACCACATTCCCTCAAGACAAACTGGCCTCTGAGGAACCAAATATTCTGTTCACCCGAATGCCCAGACTCAAACGCTTCATAATTTATTTAGCTTTCATCAGAGAAGTCTGCATGCAATATTCTCATGCCACTCTCAATCTGCTGATGCAGCCTTGTTTTGAGAACTGGGCTGACCGGGGTCGTGCCTTTACGGGCCTCGTTTTTTGAGCCTCACCCCCATGAAATCTATTGTCGAGTCTTTGCCAGATATCACTTTCACTTAATATACATAATGGATTTGGTTTTGCAGCCAAGCAGGTAGAAAAGCTTTCCCGCCATTCATAAATTTTGTTAAAGAGATAAGATAAATAGCTATGCGGTGCTTCAATAGATTTTTCTCAAGAAGCAGCTTTAGAGCATTAGATAAGATGGCCTTGACTGTCAGAAAGAAAGAAAAGGCTGAGCTTCCTGCAGCGGGATGCCAATTCTACTCGAAAACAGGTTATTTCGAGAGGTCTCTGCAGAGCTCCGGCAGTTGCAAGATTTCCCTCTCAGCTAATCCAGAAAATCTCTACATGCAGAGTGACTGTGCAGACGTCCATTTGTTGTAAGGATTTTATTGGCTGACTGGTATCAGGATATTGCATTCTCTCAGGAGTTAAGGTAATGAAGAATATTGCAGAAATTACCGGGGAGGTAAGCCTCTTCATAATTGCCACTAAATCTAGACTCAGAAGGGAGTAGTGTGTCTGCAAACAGGTCCATTATGTCCATGTTTTTATAAAAAGTCATGTGTACACACACAAATCTAATCTGCTCCTTTGTTGCAGTAGAAAATGCTGAACATCTAGTTAACAGCATCACCGTGTCCATGTGTTGCTAAATTCTAATTTATTACTTGTTTCTGAGAGAGAGCAGTCATATCCCTTCTCAACTTCCTCTTCTCCAAGCTGAACGTTCCCAAGTCCCTCAACCTTCCCTCATAGGACTTGGTTCCCAGAACCTGAATTGTCCTCGTCGCTCTTCTTTGCACCCTCTCAGTTTTGTCCACATCCTTTTGAAGTGAGGCTTCCAGACCTGCCCACAGAACTCCAGGTGTGGTCTGACCAATGGAGGATACCATGGGCCTGTGACATCTTGTGATTACATCCTTTCCAGTCAGACTACCAACATAAACCCATTGGAGTGGCATCATCAGTTTGGGAACTGTAGAAAACATTTTTGTGAAACCCATCAAGGTGTCTTTGTCATGAGATCTGACCAGTGCTATGTTTCTAAGGGATACTGTTACTCAGTAATGGGTTACCTGTGCTGGACTACTGAACCATAACTCAGCCTAGTAAAAGAAAAATCTTTTTTTTCTTTGTTCAGACACCCCCAGATTTAATTAAAGAAAGTATCTTAGCTGGTGACACTCGTGTTTGTGGTGGAAGAAGGAGATATGAAGTGGCCTTCTACAGGGCCAGCATTTGCATCTCCCCCCCTCTCTCTCCCTCTCCACCCACCCACCCACCCACCCACCCACCCATCCATCCATCCATCCATCCATCCATCCATCCATCCATCGATAGATGATGGATGGATGAGATAGTTAGAAGAGAGAATGAACAAGAGATCTTCTCCCATATGTTCCTGTCTCTACAGTTCTGGAACAATCTCCCTCACTGCCGGGCCCCCTCACTGTCAATCTTGTTGATGGCTGCATTTTCATTGAGTTATCATTTCATATTGGCAGTCCTAACTGGAGGTTTTCAATTGTGACTTTTATGGGTTTCATCGTTTCTATTGTTTTTATAATGTTTTCTTTATGCCAGAAAGCGCTTTGAGCCTCACAAGGGATAAAGGAGGCTACTAAGTGTTTTACACAAAAGAAATAATACTGCTGAGCCATATGCTGGACACAAACAGTAGGACTGTGACACCCCAACCATCAGCAACTATATAGGCAGCTTGGTGAAAATACATGTGTCTATTTACTTATCTTTAGCCAACTTGGGCTGCATATTTACTTGATAGCCCCATTGAAATGAGTAGGATTTGTTCCTGAGGAAATACAAAAAGAACTATGGTTTGAAAGCAACAACTACTAGGGAATAATCTGCAAATATTTCTTTGCTGTTATTGGAACTGTCCAAGGTATTATAATCAGCTTGCTGTGTGCTGAACAGTCAAGCAGTTGATGGGGCAATCCAACCATTACTAAAGACATTTGCTTTCCTGGACTCCTTGTTATATCAGTTTGTCTACCAAGGAGTACTTGTATGTTTGCCGCCATATGTTTGATTGTTGTGTTCAGCTCATGAAATGATTTCGGGGGTTCTAAGTGGGAATGGAAGGAGCACCATTACGACAGTCCCCACCGCTTGCACCTTGCAAGGTGTAATGGCTAGAGATAGGAAAAGGTGCCCTTTTGTGTGCCCCTTTTCTATAGCAAACCTTTCAACCTTTTGAAGAATGTTGAACTTAAAACCTACTGTGGAATTCCAAAGTACCTGTAGACATCTCAGCAGAAGGACAAGCTCCAGTGAGTACATTACAAAAGGGCACGTTATCTACTGAAATGGCCAGAATAGTTACGTAATTCATTCATAGCCCACCTTGTGTCCATGAAGTCCAAAGTAGCAGATAGCAGAGTGCCATGCAGTCTTCCATGCATGTGCTTACAAGTCCTAGATCTGCTTAGCTGCAGGGAGGTGGCTTTCTCTGGTGCCCGTTGGATTCTGCTGCATTCTACCTCCCATTCAAGGGATGAAGAACACTAGGTGGGCATGTGATGTGGAAGGCATCAGCTATCAGCCTGCACTAATAAGGAACTGGTCTGGGTGCTTTTAACAACTGTGGGACAGGTGACTTTGGCGTGGCATTTCTAGGGACACTATTGAAAGTGACATTAATTGTTCCGAGATCATCCTGCTGTATGTAAAGGGGAACCCTTAGCCTTAATTGACTGTATCTTTTTTTTTTTTTGCAATGCATTTATTTCTTTTTGTAACAAGCCTTTGCCATTTAATTTCTAAGCAAACTTAAAGTGGTAGATATCTACCTGCCATGATTTCTTGGATGATGCTGGGAAACGGTGTTGATAGATTCTGCCGTAAACCCTTCTGTTTAAGAGATCCCTTCCCCTTTTTGGAGGACCCTAGCCCAATTGTGGGCATATGCAGCACTTGTGCCTATACACACATAGCCCCATCAAACAATCGACAAGTGCTCCAATTGGATGCTTAGCAGGGGAAAGGTGGATTCAAGGGTATGGGCAGCTCCAACATGTACATAGAAGAGGTACATAACCGGAAGACTGCTTTTACATATGGCAGCCCATGGTTGCTTGGGATGTTCATGTTTACCTGTTAGAGTTCTTTTCTCAAGTTTGTCACATTCTAGACCATCCACAAAGTGCCACCCATGTATTGTGTAGCTCATGTGGTGCTTGGGGAACTAGCTTGGTGTAGTGGTTAAGGGCGGTGGCTTCCAATTTGGTCTGATTCCTCACATGCAGCCAGCTCATCACAGCCCTGATCTTGGGCTCATCACAGCCCTGATAGTGCTGTTCTCACAGAGGAGTCATATCAGGGCTCTCTCAGGCCCATCTATCTCATAGGGTGTCTGTTGTGGGGAGAGGAAAGGGAAGGCGATTGTAAGCCACTTTGAGACTCGTTCAGGTAGAGAAAAACAGGTATAAAAATCAATTCTTTGTCTTCTTCATCTTCGTCATTGTCATTTTGTCCTCTTACCATATAGTGTTTGGCTTGGCACCACCAAATTCAGCACAGAGGCCATCATGATGCAGAGAGAGTTAATTTGGATATCTGGGTTTTTGAAACAGCTCTTGGCAACTTCACAAAGTCTCATTGTGGTTTAGTAATAGCTTAAAAACAGAAAATATAAGAAGAGTTCTAACAAAGTATTTGTCTGTAAGAGGGAATGCAGGAATATCTGTTAGAATCTGATGAGTTGAGTCTCTCATGTATGTTCTGAAAAGCATTAAATCATTATGTAGCCCTACTTAACATGCCCCTCTAATTCTGGACTTGGCTTATAAAATATCACATGAAATGAGATGTCATGACGCAATATGGTGTATCTGCCTGCATTTTGGTCCCATGGGCATCTGATCAGACCTTATCAGTTTCACTTGAACTGTGCCCGATATAGGAAGCACTGCATTTCAGAGGATGTTTGGACCCCCTGTGTTTCTGACACTGATGAACACAGGAGAGTAACATAGGTTAATATACTTCCATTTTGCACATATGAAGAGCAGCACCCAAATCACACAAGGTCTGCTTACTTGATCAAAGGTGGATCTGTGCATTTCTAATTAGTGACCGTCAACCAATTTTAGATTCATAAAGTAGTGATCCTCTATAATTTGCCATGCCGAGAAGAAAAAGAAATAATGCATAAGGGTAGAAAGAAAATGCGTTTAACCTGGGAAAGGACCAAGCGCCATAGCATTTTCAGAATTTGCAGTTTTTAAACTCCTAGAACTCACCTAACACTTTTTGGAATTAAAGAGTCATGTGTCTCCCCATAACTCTTTGCTGAGGAAGTGGACTTGAGTCTCTTGAGGATGCTGGTAAGTCTCCCCTGGTAACCAAGCAGCAGCTATCAATGCAAACCCAATACATTAAGGGGGAAAGTGCCATTTTCAAAGCCTTTTCATTAAAGCCCTGCAGGAAATTACAGACAGTTTCATTAGCAAGCTTAAGACTGCATGAAGCATTTTTTGTTTTGTTAACGCGAACATAAATTTGCTCCCTCACAGCTGTGCTGGTTGTTCAACCAAATTCAATATAGTCCTTTCTATAGCACTTCTTCCTACACTCTGTTCAGATTTAAACTTTTGACATCGCAGAAGTGGTTATGTGTAGCTCAGTGTTAACAGCCCACCAGCGTGGCAAGTCGGCTTGCATAACTCTCGGTGACAAGCAGAAGTCTGGATTGTCGAGCAGACTTAAAAAAAAAATAAAAAAGACTGTGCCTTAGCAAACAACAAAAAAAGCCCCACATGCAAACTTATAACTTTTTTGTACTGCCACACTTAAATAATATCTTTAGTGCAATTAAGACAGACAGACACATGCACACACACACACATCCTAGCAAGAAACTCAATTCCACCTGATTATTCCGCACTGTAAACATGGTATCTAAAAGTCATTATAAGCCTTCAGCACATACTCCTCAGATTTCTCAATTCCTCCACTCCACATCACCCTTCAAAGCCAGGGCAGAAGTCTCTCTGGGGTAGCATCCTACAAAGGGCAGTGGCTAGAAGCAAAAACTGGCGAAATGGATATGCGTACCTTATGGATATGCAGAAACACTGACACATGCTCATTGGGCTGTTCAGATTCCAGTGTAAAGGGTTACACTGCAGAGGTAAATGGATCTGCCATTCCATCTGCCCATGGAAATGTCAGAGTTGTAGTTTTGTGAGAGGACTTAGGGATCTCATGCAAGAAAGAGCTCCTCCACAGGGCATTTGGTTGAGGTCGACCCAAACCACCACTTCCCATCCCCAACCCCTCAGCTTCCCTCCTTACAACCATCACTGCAGACTCGCCCATCCCACTGGGCCATCAGTATGCATTGACTTGTTCTCCTCAGTGTTCTATTGTTCCAAAACGTCTTCCATTGTTACTATTGTATTGTTATAAATGGAGTTACTTGTACAGTTTCTGCTTGATGTAAACTGCCCTGAGCCTTAGGGGAGGGTGGTATATAAATATAATAAATTATTTAATAAATGAATAAATCTCCAACAGAAAGTTCTTAGCCAACTATAGTTCCTAACCAAGGTTAGGAACTGGCCTTGTCTGTCTCATACAGCAGGGGTAGTCAACCTATGTTCCTCCAGATGTTCATGGACTACAATTCCCATGAGCCCCTGCCAGCGTTTGCTGGCAGGGGCTCATGGGAATTGTAGTCCATGAACATCTGGAGGACCACAGGTTGACTACCCCTGTCATACAGCACCTGGTTTACATGTCGTTCCTGGGTTCAGTATCTGGCATCTTCAGGTAAAGCATTTCAGAGAGAACTATTTGGAGATCTTTCTTTGCCTAAGATCTGGCCAACCCAGCCAGAACAGACAACTGTGAACCAAACAAATTAATGACGTGGCTCTGCATAAATTTCCTAAAATTCTAACTAGCATAAAGGTGATATTCATTTTATTTATTATCAAATTTATAGCCTGCCACTCCTAGTTCACTGGCTCGTAAGTGGGTAACATAGTAAAACCCTCCACAATAAAAGCCCCTAAAACAATATATAAAACCATCCCTCCCTGGCGGGATATAAGTTTGAGATATAGCCATGGATTGAGATTCAATGGTATAGTTTGGTGGAGTGGTTGAGAGCAGCCGCCTCTAACCTGGAGGGCTGGGTTTGGTTCCCTATTTCTCCATATGCAGTTCGGTGACCTTCAAATAGTCTTAGTTTTGTTAGAGCTGTTCCTGCAGGGCAGTTTTGTCAGAGCTCTCTCAGCACCACCTACCTCACAGGGTGTCTGTTGTCGGGAAAGGAAGGAAGGCAATGGTAAGTCTTTGTGAGACTCTGGAGTAGAAAAAAACAACCCTTCTTCCGTGCTGATCCTATGGCACATCACAGGAGAGTATAACACAGAGAACTTTAGCCATTCTGCTGAGCGTGACTAATGCTTTGGCTTGGATATTTTGATTACTGGGAAATAAGCATAAATATGATGGTCCAGAAAAAGATTATAGCTCAGTGGCAGATTTCATGGAGGGATGTCATTTTACATAGATCACTGATGAAGATAGAGATAATTACTGCATCCTCTATTAGTGTGTGTGTGTGTGTTGATAGCTATAGTTAATCCACTTACAAGAAAATATGATATGAAATGCAAGTCTGTGTAATACAGGCCAAAATGAAATTAGTAAATTTCTGCATATTGGCACTGTGAAATAAGGACACTCTTCAGCTCAGTTGTCACTTTTCCCGTGTGCTAGAGTGCTTTCACTAGAAAGCCATGGGAGGGTTAATTTTTTTTCCAGCTGGAAAATGAAATACCATTTCATTAAAATGTCAGAAGTTAATGTACAATAAATAAGGTTGAGAAGGAAAGTTAATGAGGATTCTGATCCAAGGGTTAGCTTTATTTCCCCCTCCTCCCATTGACTTGTCAAAACAAGACAGTGAACTTTCGGCACATCCGTAGTCTGGCTCACAGATTCTCAAAGTGGAAGACTTGGGTGTCCCCCCCCATTTATTTCATTCCATTGATTGTTTGCCTTTTTGTTCCAAAAGAAGCCCTCAATGGTCTCAGGGCCAAAATACATGACACGTGTGGCAGGACTCAGGACATGGCTGCCCAGCCGGACTTGGTAGAACTAACTTGGAAAGAACTGCATTGCTCTACAAAGCTCCAAATGCTGCGAAGGAAGAGACAGGGAGGCAAGCTTCCCTTCCATGCTGTTATCATGAGCTGAAACAGCTGTGAGGGATGGGCAGGTAGAGCCCAAGGAAGGAAATTCTACCTGGTGGCAGTTTCCACTGGCAAAACCCATGCTGCAGGGAACCCTGAAACCCCCCTTCCTCTCTTGGAGTATTTGGAGCCACATGGACCAATGCAAAGTCAGTTGCACCACTGTATACATGACATTTAATTGGGATGGGCACCTGTGTTTCAACACATCTCCCACGTATTGTGTATTTTGGTCTTCAGGGACTGACCATCCCAACTGTGGAGGGCAGTGAACTTGCATCAGAGGGGTAGCCAGGTAGTTGATAAAAATGCCACAGGGAGAACGTAACAAGGGGAAATATAGTCCAAGCCATCTGTGTCTCAGCCGGGGCATCAGCTCTCAAATAGCTTCCTGTAACCTGCCCTCAGGGGTCAGCCCATCATGGGAGGGGCGAGGCATGCGGATCTGTGGCTTGCAGGTGTCTCTTTGGCATGCAGCTCAAATTGCAAGGGACAAGGTGAAGAGGTGCGTTGCATTCTGCAGCTCTGAGCCCTTGGTTACCCCAACAAGCGGGTTGGGGAATGTGTTGACAACATTTGGGGTGTCAACCACACCAACTGGCCACAGCCTGTGCTGTGCCAAGTGTCATCCTTCTTCTCTCCCCAACCCACCTTGGGCTGGTTCCCACTCCAGCACAAGAAGAGTTTTTAAAAGGGTCATAAATGTATACAAAAAGAAGAGAGCTGTAAATGGGGGTGGGCACAAACTGGCTGATGAAGTTTTGAATTTTGGTCATTTTGATAAGTATAGATTCAGGCATGTATAGAGCAGATCCTATGCAAGCTAGAGACACCAAGCCGACTGTAGAACTCCAAGTTTGGGGTCCTTTGGGTGCACAAGATCCATTCTATACACTCCTGAACCTGCGTCTATCAAAATGACTTCCATTTTGACAGGTACAGCTTCAGGGGTGTATAGAACAGACCCTGTGTATGCTAGGGACACCAGCCGACTCTCCTCCAGCTTGGTGTAGTGGTTAGGAGTGCGGACTTCTAATCTGACAAGCTGGATTTGATTCCCCGCTCCCCCACATGCCGCCAGCTGGGTGACCTTGGGCTCGCCACAGCACTGATAAAACTGTTCTGACCGAGCAGTGATATCAGGGTTCTCTCAAACTCACCCACCTCACAGGGTGCTTGTTGTGGGGAGAGGGAAGGGAAGGTGAATGTAAGCTGCTTTGAGCTTCCTTCGGGTAGAGAAAAGCAGCATATGAGCACCAACTCTTCTTCTACCTCACAGGGTGTCTGTTGTGGGGAGAGGAAGGGGAAGGCGATTGTAAGCCGCTTTGAGACTCCTTCAGGTAGAGAAAAGCAGCATATAAGAACCAACTCTTCTTCTTCTTCTTCTACATGCCCTGCAAGTTTTGATGAGGATTGGGTTCCCCCCCTGAAGGTGCCCTCCTAGGAAAGTGCTCTCTAGAGAAAATACTGGCTGTAATACTTTTTATTAGGATCAACAAATAGTTACAAACCATGGTGCTTTTAAGCTTCCAATAAAGGCCTGGTGTGATTTATGGACGTTCCCCCATTCCCCACTCATTGGGTGACTCCCACACTTGCCTCCTGTCCGCCCACCAGAAAGGGAAAACAGCTGGGGCTGATTTGCAGAGCTCCAAGTAGCTACTGCGTGGTTGTTCTGCTGGGGAGCAGAAGAGGTGAGAACCATTGGGGGGGGGGACTGTTTAAGGCAAGCACTTTGGTTTATTTTTAGATCGCTGTCAAGCAGGATGTGAGCCGCTTGCTGCAGGCCAGGAAGTTCACCGAGTCAATGGCTGCAGGAAACAGTTGGTTCCCTTGGGGCTGCAGCAGGCTGGGCCTTGTGTTCCACACACAATCGCAGTCAGCGACAACTTCCCAGCTGCAGGGTCTCACCATTGGTAGTGTGTATTTCTGGAAGGAAGTAAAAAAGACGCCCAACAATTAGCCGTTCGTGTACACTAAGGGTGGGCAATGTGCCTAGAAGTTGGAAAATACTTCAGCGTGTTCCAAAGATTTGGGGATGTAACAGAAGGGAAACCGCGGAGGCACATGTCGAAAGATGACATATGAGCTCGCTCACATCTGGGCTGCAGCTTTTCTCTTGTGCCGGACTCAGGTCCTTGCTTACATGCTCATAAATATACTTTCAATGAGGGTCTCTAGAGAGAGTTCAGGGGTAGTCAAACTGCGGCCCTCCAGATGTCCATGGACTACAATTCCCAGGAGCCCCTGCCAGTGAATGCTGGCAGGGGCTCCTGGGAATTGTAGTCCATGGACATCTGGAGGGCCGCAGTTTGACTACCCCTGAGCTAGCTCCTTGGTCCAGCTGCAAAGGGGACAGCTTCTTGGCCTGACTGAGAGTATTGTACCGAGCTGCAAACAGAATGGAACAAGCAGCTTAGTAAATAGCAGGGAAATGGCAGTGTTTTTTTTCCCGGCAGTGTACAAATAAAAAACAAGCCAGAAAGCTGTCTTCAGATCATGCTACTGTTTTAAAAAATGGACTTTGAAGGGAGAAGATTTTATCACGGAGACAGGATAGATAAGGAAGTGCATGATTTACCCTTTTAAAATGTCTATATTGCCCCTCTCAGACTAGCCGAGATACTGGCTGAAGAGTTGAAGAAGAGTCTTTGTTGCCTCTCTCTCCCCACAACAGATACCCTGCGAGAGCTCTGTGTGGGCCGAGAAAGCTCTGACAGAACTTCTCTGTGAGAACAGCTTCCACCAGGGCTGTGAGGAGCCCAAGGTCACCCAGCTAGCGGCTTGTGGAGGAGTGGGCAATCAAACCCAGCTTGCCAGATTAGAAGCCACAGCTCTTAACCACTACACCAAGTTGTTTTCAATTCCTTTCTTAATAATCTCCAGCATATTATTTGCCTTTTTTACTGCAGTTGGACACCGAGTTGACACCTTCAATGAGTTATTTACCATGATTCCAAGACCTTACTTAGAACCTACTTTTATCTGAATTTTAAACTGAGCAGAGAACAAAGATTTAGAGGAACCAGACTAGAAAGATTCCAGGAAAGAACTTCTGGAGATTTCAGGACAGGTTTCTTTGACCCAGCCTGACTTGATCAGCAGGCAAGGAAGACAGATGATATAACTCTTGGGAGCAATGCGGGAGGCCACTCTTAGGTGTTGATTCCATTGAAGCAGACAGAACTCTTAACAGAGGCCTGGAGGAGGCGGTTATTGCCATGTGCTGGCTTGCATGGTGGACGGTAATGGAACTCCTGTAAAAATATGTAACTTTCTAAGCTAAGGAGACTGCCTTATGTTTAACAACAAATAGGACATGTATGGGGGGGGGTAGGAATTGTAGGCAACATCAGGACTAGTCAACCACCCATGCAAAGAAAAATCGAAAGAATCTGTACCTAGAAGGATCTGTTTTACAAGGGTGATATGTCCTACATATAATCATAAAACAAAACAGAAACCTTCACCTGCTGCAGAAGACAATGGTAGAAGCAGACAGGCATATCTTCCTGGGGAGGGAGTGAAAGGGCCCAGAAGGCCCTTTCTTAGGTTGCCACCCATCCGGCTTCAAATGGTGGAGGGGCTGGAAATGTGCCTCTGAAGATGGCCAGAGGGGTCAGGTAAGTTCATATGGGAGCAGGCTGACCTTAAGTTCCGTAAAGTTATTTGTGCTTGCAAGTCAGTTTGAAGATTTTCCAACCCAGCTTGTATCACATATATTGTCTAGTTTGGTCTGTAGGTGAACCAGGGTAAGGTACCTCAAACAAGTTGGCTGGATTTGCAAGTTTGGGTGGCCAGCAATATCACTGATGAGGAATAACTGAGAAAGAGGACAGGATAGGGGGTCTTCCCATGAGCAAACACACAAGAGAAAATGCCTGTGTGTGCAAGTACATGACAACAGATCTGCTGTACAGACATGTGCTTCCATGTGAGCATGTAAGTTTCCCTCAATACAGAATGCGTGCATGAAATCCGTATCCTGTTCCTCCTTAGAGAAGATCAGAGTTCCTAAAGAGGTCATAAACTGGTCCTCTGGGATATGAAGGCTGTCAGGTGCTTTCCCATCATTCTTTGCATCTGGCTACTTACTAGAATCTTGAAAGCCATGTCTCTTCCGCTGAGCCCCTTTTAAATTTTAATAAGACCATTTCCTCCGCATAATTGTGCTGACTCTGTGTAGTTTAATGAGCCATTCATGATCTCCCCTAAGCAAACTGCCTTAACTTCCCTCTGCGGAGAAGATGGGTAAGGAAGAGATGCCATGTGAGACCTGAACTGGAAAAGCCTTCATTAGGCGCTACTAAAAATATTTAGGGAAAAAGCAAGCTCAAGTGACATTTTGAACAGTCCTGAATACAGACAGTTAACTGTGATTCCTGTCTTCCTTTCCCCTTTGAAATTGGCAAGTTTGAATTTGGAATTAATGCACCGCACATGCCAGGCTTCAGAGCTCAGATGGCTCCAGAATTGTGCGCAGGGAGTTTTCTTGTTGCATTTCCATTTCACAATCCATTTGGATTATAAAGCTTCAGATATTCAGGATGGATTTGATGAAAGATATTTCTTCGTTACTTCTGCGAATGAACGAAACACGGATCTCTCCCTCCCTCCATCTCCCAGATTTCTATGTCAACCTTCAGCCTTCTTTATCCACTGGCATATGAATAATTTAAAACCAGACTAGCAGTATTAACAGCTGTATGCAGAGATTTTTTTTTAAGGGGGAAAAAAGAGATCTGACATGAAATGTGTTTTTACTGTATTGGATGAGTGACCTAGAAACGTTGATGCTTCATTTTTGTAAACTCCCGGCTGGAAAGGTACATGTTCAAAGAGGCAGGTTTAAAATTCTCTGCAAAGCTTTAATCTTTCCTGGTAGGGAGATATAAATCATATACTGGTCACTCCATCAGGGTTTCCATAGTTGCTGAAAATAAACAGTGGGGCTATAGCAGAAGAAGCTGTGATCCTACTTTGTACCCAGCAAGTCCTTTGTTGAATTCCTGGCACCTGAGGGCCAAACTGGAAATGGAAGATCCTGCTTCCTATTGTACACGTGTGAAAACTGAACCTGCACAAGTAAGCTGAGGGGCAGGTGAGGTCACACTGAGGTGGAGAAGATTCCTTCAAGGCTGTGATCCTTGACTTAACCATGGTCTACCTCCTGGTACTCCATTTGAGATTTTTCATCATCGTAACTGTGGACCCTCCCTTTCCTATCACATGACTATACCACATCCTTGCAGCTCAGTGAGCCCTCTTCCTGTCACATGACTATACCACATCCCTGCAATTCCATGAGCCCTCTACTGCTGCCTTGTCATTCCATGTGGACCCCAGGACTGGGAAAGTCAAAAAGGCCCCCACCACCATAGAGCTATAGCCCAATTTGTAAAATGACAGACTGTTTCGAGATAGGAGATATTCTTTTTAATTTTTAATTTGCCAAGTAAAGACGGTATATTTCCTCGCTGATAGATATCTGTGCAATATCATTTAGATGAAGCTGAAAACCAGATCATTCTGGTTTATTTAATGGAAGAAAATGTTACCTTTTGGTTATAGGCATAGCTTCTTTTTGACAGTTTCATTAAGGAATTAACTTCTAAGAAAGGAGAAGGGACTCATTCACGCCATTGTTATGATGGTGATTTGTTTTTCTTTCACTGTAGGAAAATCTATAATAGGTTATAATTGGCATTCATAGAGATGTTCTATTACAGCTCTCTGTATTCTTGATGTTTGGTTGAAAAGAGTCCTGTCTTATGTATGGTGAGGAAAAGGGGAATGGCATAGAGGGTGGGGAGAAGCTTTCTTTCTGTAAGTATTAAGAAAGGACAATGTTTTTCAAGATTTCAAGATTTTTTCAAGATTTCACCCAAGCAACTTGTTATTTCGGGAATCATGTGGACTTTCCCAAGACTGATCTGGGAATAGGCTGAAGGCTACACTTCAGATAACAGATCTGGGGGGGGGGGGGAAACTAAGTATCAAAGAATTTGGGTCAAATATGGGCTCTGGTCCTTGATTCGCTGGCCATATTCATTGGTTACAATTTTGGCAATTCAGCTCTGCATAGTGGGAGAGCATGTTGCACGTCATCCCTCCAATGCATGTAGGCACCATTTTGTTTGTCACAAACCTTGACTTGGGCATCAGTGCCTTGGCTAATAGAAAACAGCCACAAAAATCACACTGACTAGGTAAGTACGTATAGCTAAATAAAAGGATTCCACAGTAAAATATTGTTCCAAAATGGATTGCATTAAAGTTAACAGTTCTTCATTTACCTTTGAAAGTTTACTTTTGATCTAAATAAGTAGGTTAATAATTTTGTTACATTTTGGTTTAAGATGTGGCCCTCTTTAGGCACTGAGCACGCTCATGTGGCCCCCATGTGCCAGAAGGTTGGGGGCCCCTGCTATAGACCCTGGATTAGAATGCTCTGAATGGGGAAGTCTGGCAGGATTAGTCGGGAAAATGCATGACGGTGGAATCCGTAGCAGAACCGAGCCGTGTCCTTCTAAATCATATTAAGTTCATGGGTTTCTAGGGTCTGGGATGAAGACTTGACAGAGCTGACAGTTTACTCTGCATCTTCCTCTGCAACTTTGCTAGAGCAAATTAATTAACAACTCCCCTGTTAATTTAATTAGGAAATTAATGCTGAAAGCGTTTCTGCCTGACTTTTATTTTTTGCCAGTCACAGCTGTTAACATCTTCCTGAACATATGTTAAAATCCTTTCAGGGTGTTCACCCGTAGCAAGGCACATGACTCAGTAAGGCTGCCGGTTTCTTTATCCATGCACTTTTATTGTCTGAGTATCTGAGCTTGTGGCCTGTCAGTCAGGGCAGATTTCCCCTCGGAGAAGAGACAGTCCTCCAGAAAACTATTAAAACATATTTTTCAGCTTGAAAAGTAAAAGACAGAAAGATGCAAAGTAGTTTTTTTCCCCAGGCCATGATGTTCAAGCCTGGTCTTGCATGCTTGTTAATTATCGTGGTCGGAAAAAAAAAATCTGTTTTCTGCTCTTCTTTTTTAAATGTTGTTAACGTCCAGCTTGATGAAGAGTTTGAAAGCTTGCAAAATGTTTTGCATGAATTTGGGTGGCCTTCATTTAGGGCTCTCAGCACTGGGTTGGGGAATTCCTGGGGACTTGGGAGTGGAGCCTGGAAGGGCAGCATTCGCAGAGGGAAGGGACCTCATCTGGGTATAATGCTTTACAGTCCACCCACCAAAGTGGTCATTTTCTCCAAGGGAATGAGTTCTGTCATCTGGAGACCAGTCATTCCAGTAGATCTCCAGGCTCCTCCTTGTGAAAGGCAACCTTACTTTCTTGTTTTTGGCTTTTCAATAAACTGTTCCGAGAGAAACTGCTCTGAAAGAACAGCTCCAACAGGACTGTGCCTAGCCCAAGGTCACCCAGCAGGCTGCCTGTGGAGGAGCGGGGAAACAAACCCAGTTCCCCAGATTAGAGGCTGCTGCTCTTAGCCGCTACACTACACTGGCCGTGATGATGATGATATGATGAGAAGGTTTCACCACCTTACATGCTTCACGCCATTCTGAGAGTTTTCTACACAGAGCCAGCAGATTAGAGAAGGGGCAAGGTGAAGCGCACACAGCATCTGATTAGGAAAATGATCTCTAATGAGCTCCCCCGATTAAAGCATGATTTATTATTAAAGCATTCTGGATGCCCCAGTTTAGCCTGAACTTGTCAGGGCCTAGCTGCTAAGCAGGGTCAGCCACAGTCAGTATTTTGGAAGAGTTGGATTGCTGTATATAGAGGAACAATTCAAGGGGGTCATATGTTGGTCTGAAGCAGTAGAACAAAGTTTGAATTCAGGGCCACTTTTAAGACCAACAGGCTTAATTCTGGGTATAAGCTTTTGTGTGCATGCACACTTCCTCAGATTCTTCGAAATAGATTCCCACAACCTTTACATATAAATAGAGAGAGGGTGGAGGGGTGGAGGTTAGTTGCTAGGAAGGGCTAGTTAGAGTCAAGAAACCAATGTCAACCCATGGAAAACCCCATGGATGGGGTCACCACAAGCTGGTTGAGACTCAAAGACATATTCGTCTCCTTAACATTATTAATAATGTTGATGACATGGGATTACATCTTTTTGGAATGTGTTTTTGTGGTTATGTCCCTATTGCTAATGATAACAAATATAGATCTGTCACTCTTTAAAGCCAACACCTGCACTTTGGATAGTCCACATCTGTTGGTCCTCAGTTTTCATCCCTCTTTAGCAAACTTTCTGAATTCTTCCTGGCTTGCTACAGATCTGGTCACCATGTAAATATTTATGACACTCAGTCCTGGGATGGAAACAAAAAGAAATGGACCTTTCAAACTATTTTGGAAAAGGTTCCTGTATCTTTCATACACTTTATCAGCTTAGATGTTCAGTACAAAGAATAACAAAAGGGGGTTGGGAAGGAAGAGAAAGCTAAGTCTTTTCGAAGCTTGGTGGAAAATGGAATACAAGATGGGGAAAAAGTAAAAAAAAAAAAAGAATTGGGTTCTCCCATTGTGAATATCAACTAACAACAATAGCAATGACAATAAGATAGAGGGCTGTCAAAGTTCAGTGGACACATGGTGACCTTGGGGCCAAGGTGTTGAAGGTCAGAGATGAACACAAGTGGGTTTTCCACAGCTTCCCTCTGAATCATAGACTCATAGAATCAGAGTTGGAAGGGATCTCCAAGGTCGTCTAGTCCAACCCCTTGCACAGTGCAGGAACTCACAATTACCTGCCTACCTACAGTGACCCCAATTTCATGCCCAAGTGATCCCCCACCAAAAATCTAAAATCATTGGGGCTTAGTGAACACCGCAAAAGTCAAGATGAATGGAAGGAGTACTTATCATGGAGGAAAAAGCCCTCTCCCCATAAGGAACCAGAGGCTCTTGAACCCAGGCATGAAACCCAGCCCCCTTGAAGTCCTGCCCCAAGAGGGCATTACCAGAGGTCTCCGAGCCTTCTTTCTGCTGCCATGGGAATACTTTGGGGAGCCCAGTCAAAAATCTGGGGTTGCCCTCCTTTTTTTTGGTACTGGCTACATGCTTTGGGGTTCCAGTGTCAGGGGTGGATGACAACTTCCTTCTCAGGGCTTTGAGACATCATGTCTAGTTTCAGAGCTTTTGAGCTGTCCACCATGTCAAGTTCCTTCTTGGGGTTTTCAGCCACCAAATCAATGTACGTTGTTGCACACTGGTTAGTGTTTGGGTGTCAGTGGTGGACTCAGGGCTTGGAGCCACCACATCTACATATATCATTGCACACTTTGGGGGTTGGAGCCACCCATGGTTTGAGTTTGAGTCTCAGATGGTCTTAGGGCATCTGGTTCTGCTGGGCTGGCAAAAATGTCCTCCACCTTCAATTTCTACTGGAGCGATTCTTAGGGACTTTGATTCTGTTGCTGTTTTGCTGGGTTTTTCTTGCATGGTGGAAGAGGGCCTTTCAATACACTGCTTAATCTGCACCTCATTTTCCTCAGCAAGCACTTTCCTGAGGTCACCTTTGGGGGGGTGTAACTTGGATCCTGTAAATCCAATCCTCACCAAACCTGGAGGGCAGGTAGAGGAGAGTCACTTGGAGATCCCCATAAATCTGGTGGCTCTAGTACACTGGGGTGTGTATGACTTCTGCATAATGAAGTTCTCAAACTGCAGTTAGGTTCATACAAATGGGTTTCTGTCCATGAGGCTGTGTAGTGTGGTTCGTGGGAGTTCCACCAACGGAATCTTTCCCGAGTGAAAACTGCTTTGAGCTTACGGAGCTTCTTGGGGCAGTTGATAAGGTCAGAACTGTCTTCAAGAGATCATAGAAGGATGTTGCAAAAAGGAATGCAACGTAAATGTTTTATTTACGGTCGACATTTGCTCCTATCTACGAAAGCTATTTTTAGATCTGCTGTTTTTTGTTTTTTTTTTTTAGCAAGCCAGGCATTGTTTGTTAATTGAAACCACCTTCACTTCCTTGACAAGAGATTACCATATTTGACAGACTCTTTATAATCAGCTCCAATTTCGATGCTGGATGGTCTTTGCCGTTGCTAGGCAGCCGCAGACATTCCAGCCGTGAAATACCGCTCTGTGGGCCATGGCTAATTGGATAGTGGGTGCATTTCTCTGAACTGTGGCATGCGAAAATTTAGTTTCCTTTTGTTTTAAATTTCCTGTTGGCTTGCTTGGAATGAAGAGGCAGTCAGAGTAGAAGAGAGGCTAGTGAAGAAAAGAAAAGTTGTCGTGGGCTTTCATATTATGGGCTGCAGAATGAAATCATTAATGACTTTGATAGTATCAAACATTGTGCTTTATCGCTGCCATCCAGAGCAGAGTTACAGAGGTCTAAGCCCATTGACTTCCGTGGATTTAGAAGGATGCAATTTTGTTTAGGATTGTACTGTAGATTCATTGTGTTTACAAAAGAAAAAAATGTTGTGCCTCTGTTTAAAAATTTCCAAAGATGGAGAACCTACCACCTCTCGAGGAAGCCTGTTCCACTGAGAAACTGTTCTAAATGTCAAGAACTTCTTCTGGATGTTGAGATGGAATTTCTTTTGAATTAATTTCATCCCATTGGCTCTGGTCTGTCCCTCTTGGGCAAGAGAGAACAACTCTGCTCCATCCTCAATATGGCACCCTTTTAAATACTTGAAGATGGTTATCAGATCCCCTCTCAGTTGTCTCCTCTCTAGGCTAAACAGACCAAGCTCCCCCAACCTTTCTTCATACATCTTGGTCTCCAAATCCCTCACCATCTTTGTTGCCCTCCTCTGGACATGTTCTAGTTTGTCAGCATCCCTCTTCAACTGGGGTGACCAAAACTGAACACAGTACAAGTGAGGCCGAACCAGAGCAGAGTAAAGCAGTACCATCACCTCCCGTGATCTGGACACGATACTCTGTTTGATACAGCCCAAAATCCCATTTGCCTTTTTAGCTTCTGAGTCACACTGCTGACTCATGTTCAATGTATGGTCTACTAAGACTCCTAGATCCTTTTCGCCCATGCTACTGCCAAGACAAGTCTCCCCCATCTTATATTGGTGTATTCGGTTTTTCCTATCTAAATGCAGAACTTTACATTTGTCCCTATTAAACTTCATTTTATTCAGTTTAGCCCACTTCTCGAACCTATCAAGATCATCATGTATCCTGATTCTGTCTTCTGCTGTGTTTGCTACCCCTCCCAGTTTAGTATTATCTGCAAATTTAATAAGTACCCCCTCTAATCCCTCATCCAAATCATTTATAAATATGATATGAATAATACCGGATGTGGGTTGCCCAGGCAGGCCCGGTCTCAGCAGGGTTGGCTCTAGTTATTATTCACATGGGAGAAACCAAAGCGGACCAGGGTATGATGCAGAGGAATGCAATGGCCAACTACCTCTGACTGTCTCTGGCCTTCCAAACCTTACAAGGTTATAGTAAGTCGATTGTGACTTGATGGCAAATGAAGAAGAACAAAGAACCTTGCTTGGGTGGTGACTGATATAAATCCTGGATCCTTTTACAAAAATTTGTCTCCTCAAAGGATTTCATTGTGCTGCAGCCTTTTCACAATTACTAATGAAAAGTGGAAGACACAACTGACAACCAACTTTGGTTAGGCTGAACCAGGATCTCTCCTGCCTACAGCAAGATCTGTCAAGTGCCATCAAAAGCTTAACAAGTCTCATCTTCCTGGAGAAGTCACTTGTCTTGTCAACACCTTCCCCCTCTTTTTCACAATACTGTACACAAGTTGCTTTGTCATCAGCCAGCCCTCAGTGTCTCTATGGCAACTGCTGTACCGCAATTGCTTAGACAGAGAAGGAATGAATTAGAAGAGAGTTTAACATGTTGTTAGCTCTTTCTAGTGACATCCTGCCTTTCTTTAAAATATCTTGAGACAAGTTGCATAATATTTAAAGCTCATCAAACAATTCTAGGGAATATTTAAAGCGGGGTCTTCATTCTACCAGCAGGAGATCGGGGGTTTATTTTTCAGTCCTCTGCCACCAAGATCCCAAAGGTCACGGGGTAAGCTACATATCATGGCTCAAAACCATTTCTGGTTGAGATTTTTGCTCCTGTATGACTGGAATGCTCAGAATAACTGGCCACAGCCAGCGGTACTTCATTCATGACACCTTGATGGGAAATAACAGGTAGGATGATGAAGACTGGGAAGCAATGCTTTAGAGATATTGTGAATGTGATGAGCACCTTGTGAAGAAGGGAGGGGAGATGTTGGCAGACGGTAGCTGAGGCAACATCAGGAAAAGAGGAGACTGGCAAAGTTAGTGTCGAATTGGCTCTGCTATTGAGGTTGCTCTGCTTTGACTACAGTTGTTCATAGTGATAGCAGGAAACTTACACATGACATATTCAACAACTGAATTCCCCCTACTCATATGCCCATATTCCCCCCGCCTGAATTTCAAATAGACAAAACTAGACAATTGAAACAGATTTAGTGTTAATAACAGGTCACAACCACAAACAGTGGCATAATTACATTCCCAACAAAGCCTGGGGAAATAAAATAGTTCTTCATCTGGTTCTTCAAAGTCACCATTCTAACTCTCATTCATTTGCATTGCTAAGAGCTATATTCTGTGTTCTGGACACATTTTCAGTATGAATTAAGACATGTTATTCCTTCCCAGGACATGAAAGCAAATGAGAAACATTTGATTTTTCTTGCGGACTTTTCAGCATCTTAAGCCTTCTTGGCAGATTCGAAATCTTTAGGCTCTTTATCAAAAGGCAGCAATGCCTGAAGATGAAAAAGGGAGAAAGTTGCTGCAGCTGCCAGGAGCTGAGGAGAACAGCTGTCTCCCCAAAAGTACTGATCGTTTTCACAGATGGCTACTACGGAGGCCATTGGATCGCAGAGCTGAAACTTTTGACCAGCTGTTTCAAATTCTCAGCTGTTAGTGGGTGCAGAAGAGAAAAAATGCTGGTTTTGGAATTCACATAAGAAGTGATAAAGTATCACTGTGATACAAAAACCCATAGAATAAAATTTCCAAAAGTATTATAAAACATATCAAGCAAATAAGTCACCCAGCAACATGACTTTCTTTGATAATTGAAATTATTACAGAAATTATGCCCAATTATTACAGATCATTTCAGAGATCATTTAGCCCAATTATTACAGATCATTTCTGCAGTAGAAGAACTAAATCTGAGTCCAGTGGCATCTTGGAGGCCAACAATATGTTCAAGTGTAAGATTCAGACAGTGAAAAGGTCTTGTGTCTGGCTTGTACCTGGGGAAGGTAGCTTTAACTCTTGAAAGCTTATACCCCTCTGCATGGCTTGGATGGTAAATATAAAAACTTGCTGTCCAGAAATGTAATCCTCTTTCGTACCCAATCACCTCTGTTTCCTCTATGTGGATGCATTAGTTTAAATCTGTGTGCTTGTGTGTTAGGGACTTTGTTTTTCAATAAGTATCCTTTTTATTGAACAAAACCTATGTCCTTGTCTTACCTTGAAAACCAAGGAAGTCCAGGGGATGCAACTTGCCACACATGGGCTGGGGAAACAAAACCTCTATCCCTTTCTTGCCCTGAAAGCCCAGTGGGATTGCCATAAACTGGTGGTGAGTTGACAGCACTTTCCACCACCTATATAGATTTTCTAATATACAAAATCATAGAATCATAGAATCATAGAGTTGGAAGGGGCCACACAGGCCATCTAGTCCAACCCCCTGCTCAACGCAGGATCAGCCCTAAGCATCCTAAAGCATCCAAGAAAAGTGTGTATCCAACCTTTGCTTGAAGACTGCCAGTGAGGGGGAGCTCACCACCTCCTTAGGCAGCCTATTCCACTGCTGAACTACTCTGACTGTGAAAAATCTTTTTCCTGTTATCTAGCCTATATCGTTGTACTTGAAGTTTAAAATGGAATATACTTGAGATAAGTTCTAGCTAATCGTATTATATAAACTCCTCATAAGCACAACATTACCGACCTTTGGCTTCCAAAAGCAAATTGAGCAATTGATTTTTGCAGGCCATTGTAAGTAAAATTTCATTAGCAATTACTCTCTTTTATTGAGCAAAAATATTATTGTGTAGAGAAAGCAGAAAATAGTTCTTTGGGGCAGAGTGTATTGCCTAATGTAAAACTAATGCTGATCGATAGAGAACAATATTTACTTTCATGCCTAAAAGGTTCGAAGCCAGCAGGGAAGAATGATTTACAACTGGGCTTTTGAGAGTACACTGATTACACTCCTCTGAAATGATAAAAGTGTGTGTGGGTGTGTGAGAATAACTCTAACAGGACTGTGATTAGCCCAAGTGGAAGAGGAGTGTAGCGCTTTTAACCACTACACCAAGATGGGTACCAACAGAATGGCCAGGTGGTCATTGCAAAGGTAGGGAGAAAGTCTGGTCTTCTGAGGCTTAATTGCTAACATCAGAGCTTAGAGGCTGCTACAGAACTAATATTTCAAATATTCATATTTCTGTAAGAATAAAGTGTCATCACAGTGCTAGCTAACACATGAAACTACACATCAGCATTCGTTAAGACAATTGAACTGGTCAGTGTCTGTATTTTCTTGGCTTTTATGATCCTGCCCCTGTTTTGTTTTTGCACATAACGAAGACTGTTTTTGCAACAGAGTTTCTCTGTTTCTGAAGGGTCAGAGGCCCAGCACAACCCACACACAGCAATCAGATAATGAATTGTCTCTTTCTTCTGGATAGAGATGTCGAACAATCTCATTTCCCTTCCCTATGTGGAGTGTCTGGGGAAAAAAATAAGAGCTGCTAAATACAGGAGTTTGGAACCCATGACTCAGTTCCATTAATGGCAATGCTGCCTTCTAGGCCGTGGAAATGTATGCTAATGCATCGGCAGAAATCCTTATGCCAGAGAAAAGTATGCCATTACAATAATGGACCTGTAGAATACAACCCGTTGTGTTATTTTCCATAAAGAATTATAATTAAATGTCACATCGTAACTGACTTCTGGTGACTCCACGTGGGATTTTCGAGGCAAGAGATCAGCATAGGTAGCTTGCCATTGACTTCCTCTGCAGAGCCTTCCTTGTTGATCTCCCATTAATCTTCCATCCCAACCATGGACAAGCCTACAGAGTTTCCAAGCTCTAATGAGCTCAGACCAAACTGGCACACATGCTTGGAAACACATTTCATTGGACATTTGTAAACAGAGGCTGGATAACCATCTGACAGGGAGGCTGATTCTGTGAAGGTTCAAGGGGGTGGCAGGTTACAGTAGATGAGCGGTAGGGTTGTGAGTGTCCTGCATAGTGCAGCGGGTTGGACTAAATGACCCAAGAGGTCCCTTCCAACTCTATGATTCTATGATTGCAGAAAACATGATTGGTTGCATCTTTTTGACTAGTATACACTTGGAAACGGATTCAGGCTTGATCCTGTGTAATGTTTGAGATCTCTCGAAGGCTTTTGCTTATTCTTAAAATGGCCTTTTAACCTAAACAGTCACATCTTGACTTATTGTTGCATGGAATCTCTTCAGAAACACTTAATGTAGCTTTTTTAAAAAAGAGGAGGCTTTTAACAATCCGTGACAGTGGAAAAAACAGATGAGGTACATCCTGTTTCAAATGGTAATGCATCTAGTTTAGAAGAGTTCTTCATTTGTATTTGAAGTTTGGATCTTTGACTTCCTCTTCAGACGGTTCTCCCTTGGAAACAAGCAGATGTTGCCAAAATAGTCCACCTTTTCCTGAAAGACTGAATATTAATAGCTCTAACAGAATGCTTCCCCCCCTCCACAGCACAGTTTATTTGTCTAGATATTAGTCTTGGAACAGAACACAGCTGAATAGAGATAACTTATGATTGGTTGAATTGCCATGGCCATTTTAAATATTTTCCCTGCTCAGAGGAAGCCACTTCTAGCTAATGTCCTAATCCTAAATGTAATTTAAAATTGTAAATTAGATTGGTTTATTTTAAAGACTTAACTTTTACGATAGCTGAAAGCAACAAGGTCTTGCTTACAGGCCTATAGTTTAGTGCCGGTTCTGCATACATAGGATAATGCACTTTCAATGTGCTTTGGCAGCTGGATTTTCCTGTGCAGAACAGGAAAATCTACTTCTAAAGTGCACTGAAAGTGCATGATCCTATGTGTGCAGAATGTGCCTAGGACAGGGCTCCACAACCTTTTTGAGCCTGAGGGCACCTTTAGAATTCTGATGTAGGGTAATGGGCACAATCATCAAATGGCTGTCACGGGAGGTGGAGCTAATCATAAAATGGCCACTGCAGGAGGCGGATCTAACTATAAACTGTCAGGGAGCAAGTTTAAAAATAACTGTAATAATTGTTTCTTTTAGTTTCTGGCAATATTTCTGACTCCTGGTCACTTTCTGAACAAAGGCCCACCTTCCAACTCTGTCTGCAGCCATTTCATTACATTTTTGTAAGGTCAGTTCACGTATGGCTTTGATTCTATTTAACCATCTTGCTCTTTGTCTACCTCTTCTTCTTCTTCTTCTTCCTTCAATCTTACGAAGCAGAATATTTTTTTCTGATCCATCACTTCCATATATTATGTGACCAAAGAATGAGAATTTGTGTTTACAGATGATTGCCTCAAGAGAGCAGTTGGGTTTAATTTGGTCCAGAACACATTGATTTTCAGTAATTGACTCCAGGTCCATAATTCTAATAATGCCTCTTCAGCATTTCAGGCACAATCTCTGTTTAACATGATGCCTTTTAACCTGCACAGCTGACCAGATCTCCAACGAAGTGTCAGAAGCAAAAGCCTTTCCTGACTTCACCTCCTTTCTGAAAACATTTGATAGACACCAAGAAAGGTTTTGGCTGGTGCCAGGGTGGGTGCCATTACCTGTATTTTCTGTACTTGTCTAGTACGTCTGTACTTTCAAATGAGTAGCCATGTTGGTCTGAAGCAGCACAATAAAATCAGAGTCCAGTAGCACCTTTAAGACCAACAAAGATTTATTCAAGGCGTGAGACTAAGCTTTAGTCTGACGAAGCGTGCTTGCACTCGAAAGCTCATGCCTTGAATAAATCTTTGTTGGTCTTAAAGGTGCTACTGGACTCTGATTTTATTGTCTGTACTTGTCACTTAGAATTATGTCTTCGTCACACACACCCATGCTAGGTACTAAAATCTAACCATGCTACCCTTTAGAATGGGAGCGAGAATTGGTAGAAGAGGATCTTCTCTCTAATGACTGGCTTTCCCAGAATGCATTTGGAGCCATATGGGAAACAGACCTCATTCGTATGGAGACAGGGTTTGCATAGGGCTGCCATGTCCCCTGTGGCTATCAGCAGAGGGTGGGGTAAGATTACCAGCTAGATGACTCTGGATGCCAACCGCCAGGTGGGACCTGAGCATCCCCAGGAATTACAGCTAAAAAAGATGCCTCTTTCTAGAATGATTTGTTCTAATAGATTTTTTAAAAGCTTAATTTATATTTTTCTCCAGGCCGAGTCAATGTTCTGTAGCACTTGGAGAACTGGAGAAATGTTGCTCTAGAATTTAATAAATATGTTGTAGCAGGTTGTATTAATTGCTGAGGCCCAGCAGCTGTTTTGTGGGCTTAGCACAAACAGTTGGCCTCCTGCAGATGGAGAGACAGCCAATTAAGAATTTTGTATTTGAAGCCAGGCCTGATCCAATATATTGGGGGGGGGGGGGGAGGAAGAGCACAAGTCTCTGTTGTCCATTTCGTGTGGATCCCCTTTTCAGAGTGTCATGGGATGAATATACTTTTGTAATTCTGTGAGTGGTTTTGATTAATGTGATTCTGTATTTTTAAGGAGTGCAATTTTTAAAACCTTGTTAGTTTGATGGTTATATTTTGTGTCCTTGGAAGTTGGTGTCATGCTGCAAGTCACCTAATGAATAAAAATTCAAAAGGAAGTGTTTCCTTTAAACTCTCATAATGCAGGAATTCAACATTTAGCATGAAACAAAGTCTGCACAGGGAACTCTCTGGATTTCTTGCCTCTGTTATTTCAAATAATTTTGCTTAATCCATGGATGAACTGTGGACCATTTTGTTTCCTCCCATCAAACTTTTCTCTTGAAATGTGTGATAACGTTTAGCTTCATTTGTGCTTGAGTAAATCCGTATACATATGAGAAGCATTGTACATTCCTTATATGTTTTTAACCAAGTTGGTGTGACATGCAGATACGAGGCAAACATATCTGAAATGTAAATAACTAAAAACACTGGCAATGTTGTTTTATGGATGAGAGGTTTGGAAACCAAGACATGTGAAGAAAGTGGAATAGTGGAATTAGTTCAGCAGTGGAACAGGCTGCCTAAGGAGGTGGTGAGCTCCCCCTCACTGGCAGTCTTCAAGCAAAGGTTGGATACACACTTTTCTTGGATGCTTTAGGATGCTTAGGGCTGATCCTGCGTTGAGCAGGGGGTTGGACTAGATGGCCTGTATGGCCCCTTCCAACTCTATGATTCTATGATTCTATGAAAGGTTGGGGGAGCTTGGTCTCTTTAGCCTGGAGAGGAGACGACTGAGAGGGGATTTGATAACCATCTTCAAGTATTTAAAAGGCTGCCATATTGAGGATGGAGCAGTGTTGTTCTCTCTTGCCCCAGAGGGACAGACCAGAACCAATGGGATGAAATTAATTCAAAAGAAATTCCATCTCAACATCCGGAAGAAGTTCCTGACAGTTAGAACAGTTTCTCAGTGGAACAGGCTTCCTCGGGAGGTGGTGGGTTGTCCATCTTTGGAAATTTTTAAACAGAGGCTGGATAGCCATCTGATGGACAGGCTGATTCTGTGAAGGCCTAAGGGGGTGCAGGTTACAGTGGATGAGCGATAGGGTTGTGAGTGCCCTGCATAGTGCAGGGGGTTGGACTAGATGGCCCGTGAGGCCCCTTCCAACTCTATTATTCTATTATTCTATGATTCAAAACTAAGCAAACTGTGCATATGAGCAAATATGAACTTTCATGTTCGTGGATTTAGCAGTCTGCTTTGGCAATAGGTGGGCTTTCCACTCCTTGAGATTCTTTTGATTCTCAATTCTGGGGTGACTTAGCCTAAAACTGCAGCCAAATTATCCTGCCTCCTCAGACACATCTAGTTAGCAGGTGATGGACGAGGAAAGAGTGATACTATTTGCTACCCAAGGTCATTCCAAAATATTTGCCCTGTGGTTACTTTCTAATTACCTCACTGATTCATAAGACCACGTCTTCTCTTGCTTTAATCTTTTCACATCAAGGGATGAAAAAAACTATGCCTCTCTGGAGCCCTCTCGTTTTTGTGTGGCTTCTGGAAAGAGAGAATAAAAAAAAAAAAAGAAACCCATATAATTCTCTTATCCTCTCCTTTTCTCCATGTGCTACTTTTGTGCAGCTTGACATTATTTCCCCCCACGAAGCCAGTCTAACGCAGCATGTTGTTGTTTTAATGGTCTGAGAGCATTTTACCATTGATTTGAATGAGTTCACCGAGGACACGGCAGAACTATCATCATTAATACCAAAACTAAAAGTGATATTCGTAGTGAACTGAAATGAAGTGAATCTTAAGGTTACAGACGCTTTGGAAGTTTCTCTCATGCAATATCATGTTGTTATACTCCTATATCTGATGCATGAATTTGATAGCGGTGAGTAAATTGGCTGAAAGGTTCTCCCTTTGACCGTTTATGCCAGGGGTAGTCAAACTGCGGCCCTCCAGATGTCCATGGACTGCAATTCCCAGGAGCCCCTGCCAGCGAAAGCTGGCAGGGGCTCCTGGGAATTGTAGTCCATGGACATCTGGAGGGCCGCAGTTTGACTACCCCTGGTTTATGCACTGGGAACTTGTGCCCCAGCTCCCGTGCAGGAGCACAAATTGGGGGCGGATGAGGTGCACCAGGCCAAGTGCTCCCCCATGTGGGTGCAGGAAGAGGTGGGGTAACCTGCCACGACTAAAACTCCAGCCTGCAGCCTGGCATGAAACCTCCAGTGCATAAATGGTCTTTGGGTGAAAGTGGCACCCTTCTAAATCTGTCATATAAAGATTGCTCTCCACAGAATGGATCTTTTTTTCAGACCTATAGCCAATCCTATATATATTTCATTAGACGGAGTTCCTTCTAATCTCAACAACTATTAATAGATTGGATTATGTGGGTATAGGATTGAGTTGGAGTCAATCTCAGTGGCACCTTACAGATCAACAAATTTTTGTGGTATAAGCCGTTGAGATTCAAAGCTCACTTGGTCAGATCTTTTTGTATCGGTTGAAGAGAGCTTTGACTCTAAAAAGCTTATACCTCAAAAATCTTGTTGATCTCGGCAGTTCCACTGGGCTTCATGACAACATGGTATTTTTTTTATATATAGATTTTTATTTTTCACTTAATATAAGAACAGAGTAAATATATAAGAAATACGTTAGTAAACATTATATAAATTATACTCTGAAATATTTTAGTTAAAAAACCCTCTCTTCTATCCCCTCTTCTATCTAAGAAGATAGCTTATCTTCTTAGATAATTCAAATAAGGACCCCATTGTTCTTGAAAGACTTCATCTGTTTTCCCATTAACTGTCAATGTCAGTTTGGTCATCATGGCCAAGTCCGCCAATTTGGTCAGCCAGTCTTCTATTGAAGGTAAATCTTGTATCTTCCATTTTCCGGCCAGAACTAGTCTTGCTGCTGTCATTGCGTGGAAAAATAAACTGGTTTGCCTTAGGAGACACTGTGGGGGTATATTTAATATGGCATTTTTCATAACTTTCTTTGGCCTCATGCCGTTTTCACACATTGCAACCTACACCATGTGGCCTTTTCTTTCTTTCTTTGTTAATCTCCAAGTAGGGCCTGAATATATCCAGGAAGTCCAACCAATCTCCAGATGATAGAGACCACTTCCTCTGGAGAAAAGCGCTGCACTGGAGAACAGACTTCATGACATTATACCCCACTGAGGTCCTCCACTGAGGTCCTCCAACCCCAAATCTCTGGGATTTCCCAACCCAGAGTTGGCATCCCTGTTCCTAAATTGTACAGGTCTCTTCCAGAAGATCCAGTCAGCATTCATGGGGATCGTATCCATTGCTGAGTAAACAGCTCTCCTTGTCTTCAGTTTCTCAGCTAATTTGAACAGTGTCTTAACAACCCTGCAGGCAAAAGTAGAAAAGAATCTTTACGCTGACAGCTGACTGTTGTCACTGATTGCTGTTGTGACAGCGCTGCTACGGGGATTCTGGTTTGCAGCTCAGTTAAGAGCAATGGCATGGTATCTCCCCAACCCTTTGTCATGGGGCATTTTTTGTACAGCAGAAGTGTATGGAATCTAGGTCTCAGTCCTATCATACTTGTTTGGATCTTTTACCACATGAAATGACACTGAAAGAGCAGCAGCATGAATTCTGCACTGGAGGTTCTGCACCAAGCTGCAGGCTGGAGTTTGAGCTAGGGTAGGCTGGCCCGCCTCTTCCTGCTCCCGCATGGGGAAGCATTTGGCCCAGTGCACCTTGTCCACCCTGGATTTGTGCTCCCACACGGGAGCTGGAGCAGTGAAGTTCCCAGTGCGGAAACGAGAAGTAGAAACAATCACATCCCCATTTATTGGGCTTGGTGGAGAAGCCAATCAGTTGTTCTGCAGCAAAGACAGAGACAGAACGAAGGATCAAATGATCTTCATTTTGGAATTGCTGCACAAATTACAAATGGAATTACTTGCAATTACTTTAAAATTAACTTCTTGACTGTCACACAGATTGAATTCACCAGATCCCAGCCATCTTTCTGCAAATAATAATTTCCCTGCTGATTAGTCTCCTGCCTCAGCTTATCTAATTTCTTGCTCTGATGAAGGGGAAAATTGGTGGGACCATTTGTTGCTTAGTCAGTCTGGTGTAATTAAAGCAATTAACAATGAAGTGATTAATTTTCTCATTAATACATGAAAGGGACAGAGAACTTGTTTTATGCTGTCTCCATGTTACTTTCTATCTCCTTCAAATCATGCGTAGGGAAGAAAGAATACGATGTACTTGTTGGATGAGGGTTTGATTTGAAGGGGAAAAATTAATGAGTTGTATATAAAAATTAAGGCCATGTGGTAAATTTTAGGGAGACCTGGCAATTAATGAGTTATTGTCAGGTTTTAAGAGGCAGGACAGTGCTTTCATTTTTATGGACTCATTGAGGTGTCTGGTGTTTCAAGCTAATTAGTTTTGCAAGTAGGAACCAGGAGGTAGGCAGGAAGTACTTGTTGTAATACAAGTTGCACTACAGCTGAGAAGTGGGAATAAGATATGCTTTCAGAATGGTCTTCATTATTGTGCTTGGTTTCCAAGAGACGGGCAGCCTATATATATTGAGGATGTTAATGCTTTACATCAAGGCTGTACCACTTATCAGCCTTTAAGCTGATCACAGCCTATTGCCCAGTCTGATGTTGTATTGTCAGACTAGGACTAAGTAATCCTAGATCAAAATTCATTCATTCATTCGTTCGTTCGTTCGTTCGTTCGTTCGTTCGTTCGTTCGTTCGTTCGTTCGTTCATTCGTTCATTCATTCATTCATTACCTGCTTTTCGCTCCAGTGGGAACACCAAGCAGCTGAAGATACAAAAACAAAGTGCAATGATACAGAAGAAAAACTGGACAGGACAGGGAAGGGGCTTCTAGTTGCAGAGGTCTTAGGGTTGCTATCCATTTGTCAGCAACCACCAGGAACTTCTGGGGGCAGAACCTGAGTGATGTGCAAGTAAGAGGGAAGATCACGCACATGCCCTTGACAAAGCCCCAGTCTGCAGTAGGATTGGTGACTGTACAAGCAAGTCCCTTTTGAAGCAACACTTGACCTGCCTAATTAGAATGCACACACACACAATTACAGGGCTATTTTTATTGCTTTATTGGTTTAATGAAGGCTCACATGGCACGATCATGCACTCCTCTTTTGATGCTTAATCTAATTCCCAGCCATCTTTTATTTAGAGTTCAGAGCAACAAACAGCCGAGTGAAGGATGATAAACAGAAACAGGCACTTTTGTTCTTTTCAAACAAAGCTCAAAGCTTCTTCGTAATTAAAGCTGTACTGAAACATGTCATCTTTCTTTTTAAATTTAAAGTAGAGCTGTCTTGTGGGATATCATGTTTAATATCATGTATAATAACCGTGCATACCGTCTGTTTGATCTGATGAGTCTGCTCTGGTGTGTACCAGACGAACTTCTTAGATGGCAAGTAATGGTGCAGTAACATTCAATAAATTAATTCAGCCTCAAGGTTACTTATTATTAATTTAATACATTGTTATCCTGCCTTCCCACCTATTAGGTATCTCAGGGCAGCAAACAATTAAAAAGACCCAACTTTTTAAACCCAACTTATACTACAATATAGTGTAAGCCAGCCTTTCTCAACTTTTTTACCACTGAGAAACCCGTAAAACATTCTTCTGGTTCCACGAAACCCCAGAAGTGGCGCAATAATGCAGAATATGGTTTGGGAAACATATATCCGTGTACATGCTCATTTTGGGAGGAGGGGCAGGTCGGCAACCATATATGGTCATATCACTCAATGAATATTTAAAAATTTTTTTAAAAAATATTTAAACCATTAACTCCCACCCTGGTTGAGAAAGCCTGGCGCAAACCGTGACAAACGTACTCAGGAAGGAGGGTCAGTAAGCGTATACAAAATGAAACAACAAAATCTTTACCCACTGATGAAAGATTATAGAGGGCGACAGATGAATCTCCCTGCACATGTGCATATGAGACTCAGCTGTTTAGGAGGCTTGATGCCCCCCCACCTTCCTACTTGGGTTTTAGATTTTTCTGCATATCTGCATCCTGTCTCTTTCTCAGACATTCCCATGCATGTGTATGATTTTTAAGTCCCTGAAAAGGTGTGTGTGTGTGGGGGGGACTGGACTAGATGGCCCTTTGTGTTTTGTGTGATTCTGATCCTCCCAAGTTTGCAAGAAAAACTTCCTGCCTTTCATCTGGCCCCAATCCATAGATTTAAGTTGCCATAGATTGGGCTACATTTGGCTGTTAGAATAAGAGAATCCACGACCAAAAGGATATTTTTGCATGTGAGAAAAGCAAAGAGGTGAACACCAAAGACAAAAGAGAATGGGGAGAATGCTGACTTCCCCCTCCTGCTTTTATCAACACGGAATAACATTCGTAGTCTCTGCCTGTCTGCAGAGATTGTGCATGGGAATGTCTGAGAAAGAGAGCCTTTCCTTTTCATAGGGTCAAGTTGTTACCAAGTCTGATAGCACAAGCTTCCCCCCCCCCTCACAAAAATTTCTTGCAGGGATGAGTGCACGCTGACCCTACAAAAAGTCAATGTTATGCTTCCATAATGCAATTCCGAATAGCTGGAGACAGTCAATGTGCTATTCACTGTTCGTTGCCATAGAGATGCAAAATTTGTGGGGTTTTTTCAGCTCATTGATGTGTATGGAATTTCAGCCCTTTATGCAAAAGCACAAGTCAATTAAAAAAACATGAGAACTCACATTAGTGGCAATCCTGCCTGCCGGGTGACTCACCCTGGCAGAAAGTTGGACGACTTTCCCTGCACAGGCTGTAGAATCCCAGAGGAAAGACCCAGGTGGTGAGTGCTACAAACATTTCTGTTGTTGCTGAAGAATAAAACAAGGCTTTGAGTCTGATGACTATTCAGCAGCCTAATTTGCCCCTCGGAAAAAGGAGGAGGGGTTTCACATTGGACCCAATCCGCAGCCCTCTTGCCTCATTAACTATTGATCTTCCTTGTTTTAGATCATATCGCAGGCATGACCAAATCATTTTGACGTTTATACACTGTCCTCAGAATCGATTATGCCACTTCCTGGCTCCTGGGACTGCACACAGCCTCTCTGAAAGGCCAGCTTGTTCTTGGGTTGCCTTTTTGAGGGCAAATGTAGTGAGGAGTCTGAACCCGAACATCAACAAAGCACAAATAAGGACTCAAGATTGTATTGGCGATACTTCCCCGTCATCCTGCTTCTTGTGTCCAGCTTTGGCAATACTTTGTGCCCCAAGGAAAGGGAGAAGGAATCCAAACTATATACAGAATGATGACGAAGGTGGGAATAAGCAAGCTAAGGTATCAGAGCAGCCAATCAGGAAGCCTGAAGGTCAGAACTCACTGGGGAGGCTTAGGTGAGCTACAATCTTTCATCTGTAAAATAGGGATGATAATGGTGGGGTGATGGAAAATGCTATCAAGTCACAGCTGGCTTCATTCATTCATTCATTCATTCATTCATTCATTCATTCATTCATTCATTCATTCATTCATTCATTCATTCATTCATTCATTCATATTTTATTGACTGTCACGCTTGGACCAAGCTGGCTCCTGGCTGTTTACAATAAAACCTGCATAAAATACAATAAAATACAGAACAATCCCTCTTTGGCCTTCCTGACCCACCAGTCCAGTCCACTCACTGCCTACACTCCCCACTCAACCTGCCTCAGAGGGGAGTGGGCACCTCCTGCACTAGGTGTCCTGGGCATCCTAGGTGTATGGCCAGCTCCCCCTCTCCCCCAATGGGGTTTTCAAGGCAAGAGATGTTCAGAGGCTCTTTGCCATTGCCTGTCTCCTCATCATGACCTGGTATTCCTTGGAGGTCTCCCATCCAAATACTAGCCAGGGCTGACCCCGCTTAGTTTCCGAGACTAGCTGGGGCTGTCCAGGTCAGGACAGGGTAATGATAATACTGATCTATTATAAAGGCTGGTTGTATTTATTTATTTATTTATTTAATTTCTATCCCACCTTTCTCTCCAGTAGGAGACCCAAAGTGGCTTACATAATTTTCTTCTCCTCCAATGTATCCTCACAACAGCCTTCTGAGGTAGGTCAGGCTGAGAGTGTGACTGGCTTGAGATTACCCAGTGAGCTTCCATGGTCTGAATGGGGATTTGAACCTGGGTCTTACAACACTAATCTGACCTTCTGAACCACAGGAGGCCTGTTTTTGTTGTCTTTTGCCTGATGTGTATCAACAGAAGCTATAATTTAGAGACTTCCCTTTCTGTCTCCAGCAGGGAAATAGTAATTTGAGGACTTGCCCTAAGATCACATGGCCTGAATTCATTCTAAACTCAGGCTTTGAGGAGGCTGTTTCCCTAGCTCTTCGTATTAAAGTTGTTTAAAGCCATCCCTCATTCCCATAGGCTTTATCTGTGGACCCAGAAATCAGAACTTTTTGGTACTGTGGCTTGTAGGGCCAAGAGTTCATGAGGGAAGCAGTACCAGCAACCCTAAATCAGTAGGTGAGGTCCCTAATCAACCATTGACTGAAAAGGGCTACCAGCTGTGAATGTTGTCTCCTTCACCTCATGGTCCAGACCAGGGGTAGTCAAACTGCAGCCCTCCAGATGTCCATGGACTACAATTCCCAGGAGCCTGGGAATTGGAGTCCATGGACATCTGGAGGGCCACAGTTTGACTACCCCTGGTCCAGACATTGGCTTGGTTCAGAAACTACAAATTGACTGTGATTTGTAATTTGGGGTTTGCTGGATTTGGGTGTAATGGCAACCTATAGTTTCATGCTAATTAGGAAGGGTAGGAGGCACTGGTGCTTGCAGGAATGAGGAGAAGAGGAGGAGGAGGAGGGGATGATGAGCAGGCTCTTGTTCTGGGAGTACCAAACCGTAATTTGGCATTAAGGGACATCAGCAGAACCACTGCCTACTCTATCAGGAGGCTATGCTGATTTTTCTAGTGTAAAACAGAGCCAGTGTGATGCAAGGGTCACCATGCTGGGCAAGGATCTGGGAGACCTAGGTCCAAATCCTGATGAAGCTTGCTGGATGACCTTGAGCCAGGCCCGCTTGCTCAGCCGAGCCTACTTGCAGGGTTCTTGTGAGGGTAAAATGGAGGAGGGCAGATTGGTGTAGGCTGTCCTGACTGAGCTTCTTGTAGCAAGATAAATCATATAATAAAACATAATCTCAAAGGTCTCTCTGAAATGGCTAAGCCTTTAATGTACCTATCAATTGTAAGACTTCAGAGATGTTCAGTGATGCCAGGCACTGGAATTATGCAGATACTTCCATTTATTCTTCTCGCTGTTCTTCTCCTTGTTTAGATCTCTGACATGCGAAAAAGATTCATAATTTTCATCAGGTCCCCAGCTAGCACTATATCTCAGCACACATCAAGCAGGTTTGGCAGCCCGTTTAATGAAGCTGCTTCTGAAATAAGGGACTTGTTGTAAGGCTGCATTTGCATAGCTATTTACAGCAGGATAATTTAGCTACTTTGGCTCATTCTGCCATGAGGGAGGGAGAAGCAGGGATGCCAATCTGAAGGGCAGGATAAAGCTGTACTAGATGTTTACTATGGCAGGGATTTCAAAGTCAATCAAGGCTCTAAGGAAATCTTACAGGCTAAAACAAAACATTTCTTACAGGTGCAGGTAACATGGTGGCTCTCTGTAGGATCTTAAAGGAACAATCCTTTGGGGAGAATAGTTGGGTGTAATGTTACATGCAGCTTAATTCATTCAGTGGTGGGAAGGTCCAGGGTCTAGCGCTTATTTAGGCTGGAACCCTGTGAACTCTTTATTTTGTTTATTATTTAATTTCTAACCCACCACTCCTGCAAAGCAGCTCATGGCAGGGAACAAAGCATAACCCCCAAAACACTCCCATTAAACCCCCTCCCCCACAGTACAACTTTAAAGCTGACACAACCCGGCAGCAATAAATACATCCCAGCATTCAGACTCAGGGAAAGGAGAACCTGATGTCCCAGTTACCTTGGGGAGGGGCTATTAATCTTACCTGCTTTGGCCTCAACCAAAGACCTGGCGGAAGAGCTCCGTTTTGCACAATTCCTGTGGAATTGTGACAGCTCCATTAGGTCCCAAAGCTATCCCGGGAGGGTTGGGGCAAACGACCCTCAAGCTGGGGATCTCCAACTGATTAGCACCCATAGAGCAAAGAGCCCTGTGGGGGGCATAAGGAGACAGGCATTCCTTCAGATATGTGGGGCCCAGAACATAGCTGGGTTTGAAAGTGAAGCCCTGACAAATATACAGGTGGAATACAGGTGTAGGGACTCCTACAGGGCAACAGTTCCAGTACCCCACATCACATCCCCAGCGCAGGGGGTGAGGGGGTATTGGGAGAGAGGGGCTGTGGATCAGTGGTGGTTGGGAATGCAGAAGGTTCAATCCCTATCATCTCCAGCTGAAAGGATCCAGGGAGCAGGTGATGTGAACGAACTCAAGCCGAGACCAACTACAAATCTGAGTAGACAATATTGACCTTAGGGGGCCAAAGTTCAGCTGCCTGTGCTCATGGGGAAGTGTACATCGCTCTCTTCCATTATCTCCGTTATTAGTAAGGGGAGAGGTGTGGATTTTCTGCCGTCATGTTGGTATTTTTTAAATCTTAATGGGGGTTTTAATGGGTTCTAATGGGGTTGAGACTGATGTGACCCACCTTGAGCCTATAGGGAGAGGTGGGAAATAAATCGAATAATAATAAATCGAATAACAATAACAATAACAACAACAACATTCCAGTTCTGCATCCCCCGGAACTTTCAGCTGGTTCCAGCTGAGTCTGCTTCTCGGAGTCTTCCAGCATTAAATCTGACCTTTCCTCCATTCACTCAGACATACCTGTCGATCTAGGCAGGAGGGGTTATCCCCATCTCCTGGTTGGGAAACACCTGGAGATTGGAGGGGTGGGACCTAGGGAGGGCAGGGTTTAGTGAGGGGTGGGATCTCTGCAGGGTATAGTGCTATAGATTTCACCTTCATTTGCTCCCGATGGACAAATCTCCACTGTCGGGAGATCAGCTATAATTTCCAGGAGGCTCCACTTCCCACCTGGAGTTTTGCGACCCTAGTTTGAAGTCTTAACAGGTTGCTTGACCAGAACCATTCAGGCCCATTGAGAAGCACTGCTATCCCTTCTGCCATCTGTGGATTCACCGAGCCACAGTGTGATCAGAGTCCAAGGTATCCTATCCCAAAATTTCAAATAATCCAAAGACTACGAAGAGTTACTGAGACCTTTTTTCAGCGGATGTGCTTCTGTGCCAATGAGCACCCACTGATGTGCTCTGTCTTCAAGACTGTCTTTTTCCAGCTGAACTCATCTGAGCATTTAGATCCACATCGCCGGCTTTGATTCACTGCCTCTCGCCATCTGAGCTGCAGCAGGGGGTCACCTTTTAGGTTGTGTAGCAGGTTGTGCAATCCTATACAGAGTTACTCCTACCTGTCCACTGAAATCTTCGGGTTTAGACTACCCTACAGCATGAAAAACTGCTTTCTTTTTGGTGGCCAATGAAAACCGGCAGTCGTTTCTGATTAGCAAAAGTTTCGAGTCCCCCCCTCCCCACTGGGGACTTTTGATTTATCTACTACGGATGTTTTGGCAGCAACCCACCCAAGGAAAAAACCCAGGGGGCTGCACTCTGTGTGGAGATAACAGAATACTCTAGGAATCACTGTGCTAGAGAGCTCTGTATAATCAATCTTTAATATTCAACAAAAATATATTCAAATTTTTTGAAGGATTTTAACGCCAATGAACATAAAGTTATTAAAACTAAGGTCTGGTCTTAAATGTTACCCTGCAATCCACATGAAGATCTGCTTCATAATATTCAAATAGTTTGTAGATCAAAAGACCATCTCTCCTCCTAGATGCTTAGCAAAAACCTGGGGTAAAATTTACCCAGATCTAGGACATTGCAGCTTTGAGGTCCTTTTTTCCAGACATGGTTCCTATTTGGTTTTATTGAGTCCACTGAAGAAGCAGAAGTCTGGCGAAATGAAGTGTAGCAGATCTTTGTGTGGATTGCCATGTGACATTTAAGACAAGATTGTATTTATAATAACTTTATGTGCATTGTGACTAAAATCCTTTAAAAGAATTGAATATAATATTTTTGTAATTTTTTTGTTGTTGAATGTGACTGGATTGATCATACAGAGCTCTCTCGCCCTGTGATGGTCTATAATGGTTGTTTTGGCTGCTTCATTTCCCTTCATATCTGCTTTATAAATTGTTAGATCTAGTCTGGTTTTAGTTACCCACCTTGGGTTGGTCGGTGGGTTGGAGCTGCAGGGCATAAGGGGTACGAATATTTTAATCCAATGATCAAATACACGAATGCATTATGATTGTTCAAGAGTGCTATTTAGGCAGATAGCCACCACCAGAAAAGAGAGTACTTATGTAATTATATAGGCTCAACCCTCATACATTGGATAATATTTTTCCAATGCACTGTAGAAATTTCACACAGGAAAATCCAGCTGCAAAAGCACACCAACAATAAAACATTCAGTAAAATCAGTTACAGTAATAAAATCACAGTAAAATACAATAAAATAAAATTTAGCCCCCCATCTCCCCAACCCATTCACACGTTACATTAGCTACCTCAGACTAGAGATGACATCAGAACAGGGGCAACCAAGAAAGAGGAGGTGGAGGGAGGCTGAAGAACTTTGGACTGCCCTGGGTGTATTATGCATGGCAGGAAACCTCACAAAAAGTCTGCCCCAAAAGACATTTTTTAAAAATCTCCTCCGCTGTGCCACCATACACCAATGGGGGAAATCGAGGCCCTAGTCCCGCATCCACCTATGGGAACTTGAGGTGTCCCTTGTTCGACACAGACCACCTCTGCTATGCCAACATTACACCAGCAGAAATTAATTTATTCATTCTCTCAGAGGCATTCACGAGCATTTCAGTCCACTCTCTGTGAGGAACAGCATGCCTCTGAGGGGGAAAGGTTGTAGTGTTTTCAAAAGGCTGTGTCCCCCCACAGAAATTTCTTGTTGAGGTTTCCATGTCCATGAACTACAATTCCCATAATGCGCTGCCAGTAGCACATGCTAGAGTGGCAGTCATGTGACATTGCAGCTGACCATGGCCTGCCAATGAGCGTCTAGCACAATGGAAGAATTGCCCCCTTCCCCACTATTTGCTGGTCGTAAGTCCATCTTTCAAATGCATAATCTTTGCAGAAAAACACAACCATTTAAAAAAAATGATGATTTAAAAGGATCAGTGCTGACTTTGGTGAAAACCTTCACATGCATTTCAGCCACAGGCCCTGCGGAACTTTGACAGTTCCATCAGGCCTGGATCTCAAAGCAGCCATTTCCTCCAGACTGCACTATGAAGTCTGGAGACCAGTTTGAATTCTAGGGATGCCAGTTCCTAGGTGGGACCTGGGTAACCCTGGAATTATAGCTCATCTTCCCTACCTGTTCAGGGCTTCCTCCTCCCTCCTCCCTCTTCTGGGGTATCAATAAGTGACAACATAATAAGTTATGTGTTTTATTAGTTATACTATATTGCTGTACGCAGCCACGAGATGACGGGTTCAAGAGGGGTGGCCTACAAATCTAAATAATAAATAAATAAATTCAGACACCCCTGTGAAATAGATCATTGCTGGCGAAGGAACAGAGCTTGACTGAATACCGCTTCATCCCAGGAGTCTGCAGATGGGTTTGGATTTAATCTTAGATGTTCTAGTTCTAAATCCTGCATTCTTCTGATTGGAATGTGATTTCCACACATACTTCAGAATATTAACAAAAGTGGATCTCCTGGGGTATTCCGCCCTCCCCCCATAGCTTCTTCCAAGTAGAAAACAGCAGGAGAAATCTGTCAGTAGTATTTGGCGTGTAATGAAAGCATGGACCTGTGTGTGATTGAAGGAATATAATCTCTCCACCAGCTCTCTGGTTTTAAAGCTTAACAGCAACTTACTTGGCTCTTCGGAAATAGGAAATGAGCTTCCACTTCCTTAGCTGTTCTTGTTTGTTGCCATAACAGAGTTCATGGAGGATTTGTTGGGGCTGTTATGCAAGAGGGGTTATCACCGAAAGAGCTAAGGAATGGGTGTAATTATATCCTGTTACATTCTATAGCTTCACAGCAGCCGATCTGAAAGCGTCTGAACACTGAGTGCTTCATTTATACTTTTATTCCCCCCCCCCAAATTACACAATGCCGTGGTCTCACACATAGTAATTTCCATGGTCATCCACGAAATTTGTGGGAGGCACTTCGTGTTGCTTATTCCTGTTGCTACTGGCGAGTCACTTGTAAAAAAAAATATATCTGTAGACTTTTATTATAGCTATTTGCAAACAGCACAATTCTGCCAGCAAATTATAGAGTGAGTTGTCTAATTTACTTTGGTCTTGCAGAACAGTGAAAGCATGTTGTCGAGAATGCATTTCCCCAGCCTCTTTCAAGTCTGAATCTTGAGTTGGGAGTGACATTTCCAAAAAAACAATTCCAAAAAGCAAGTTACAAGTGAGGTAAAGATGAAAACAAGCTCCTGTCAGTCATGGTTTTAGGGAAAGCGTGCTACACGAGCTACTCCTGACATGCGTGGTCACCGTTTTGTGTCAACAAGTTAATCTAAGAGTTGCCAGCCTCCAGGTGGGGCCTACAGACCTCAGCCCCCCCCCCCAAGAATTACAACTGATCCCCAGACTGTGGAGATGAGTTCCCCTGGAGAAAACTTCCATTTTGGAGTCTTTGTATGTTATGCCCTGATGAGATTTTTGCATACAAAAACTAGAAAACATGCACATCCATGTTTACACAAAATGGCAGCCACATATATTGGAAGGACTGTTTGCTGTCCCAGAAGTAGGAGCACCCATGAAGAGGAAGAAGAAAAGTTGACAGCTCACAATCACCTTCCTTTCCTCTCCCTACAACAGACACCCTGTGTGGTAGGTGGGGCTGAGAGAGCTCAGACAGAACTGCTCTATCAGAACTGTGATGAGCCCAAGGTTCCCCCAGCTGGCTGCATGTGGAGGAGCGGGGAATCAAATCTGGCTCTCCAGATTAGAAGTCACTGCTCTTAACAACCACAAGCTGGTTCTCTCTCTCTCTCTCTCTCTCTCTCTCTCTCTCTCTCTCTCTCTCTCTCTCTCTCAGAGTGGTGCAGAGTGGTAAAGCAGTGAACATGCTGTCTGAACCTCTGCCCATGAGTCTGGGAGTTCAATCCCAGCAGCCGGCTCAAGGTTGACCCAGCCTTCCATCCTTCCGAGATCGGTAAAATGAGTACCCAGCTTGCTGGGGGGGGGGGGTAAATGGTAATGACTGGGGAAGGGAATGGCAAACCACCCCGTATTGAGTCTGCCATGAAAACGCTAGAGGGCGTCACCCCAAGGGTCAAACATGACCCAGTGCTTGCACAGGGGATACCTTTACCTTTTATACGAGTGTATATAAATCATTGTGTTCTACTGATGTTCGTTTGGTGTTTCTAGTTGCTGTTTGGATTCAATAAAGAGTTGATTGTTTTCAAAGAGCTGTGTCTGTGTCTACCAAACCTGCAGACTTATTAGTGGGATAATTGAAAAAAATGCTGCTTATCTCTATGCTGATATGTCACTTCCAGACCGTTGGCAAAGTCACATACCCCTTCCATGCCCTGCCCCCCATCTTCTCACTAGTTGTTGGGTTCAGCCTAGCAACCCTATACCATAGAGAATTGTGGTCCATGGACATCTGGAGAGCCACAGTTTGGCCACCCCTGCCATAGAGCTTGCTGTATCAGAGGAAAGAAGTTCTAGGACTGAGTAGAAGGAAGTTCTAGGACTGAACTCTATGTATTTCAGAACGGTAAAGGAGGCAAAGTTGTACTTTCTGAGTAGAGGTATGTGTTTCTGGGTGCCTGTGTGTCGAAATATTCCCGCCACATATTTTAATCTTGGCCTGATATCAGATGTGAGCTAGCAAAATGCTGGTATAATAGGATACAATCTGAAATGCATAGCTCAAGGTAACCTATTGAATCTGCAGCAGTAGATAGGAGGAGGTAGATTACTTTTTCATTGCCATGATATTGCTTAAGAGACTCCTGCAGTTTCTCCGCTGAGCTTTTGTTGGATCAGCTGCATTTTTCTTTACATATCACGATGACTTTTGCCACAGTAAATTATAGCCAACTCACAGCTGTGTGAAATAGAACATTGAAATGGAAATAATCCGTAAGTGGGAAAATAATTTGCTGGGAAAATAAAAGGTCGATTTCTGGGGCTTTGTGAGAAGGCAAAAAAAGATGACACACTGAAGGGAAGACAGGGTCACTGAGCTTGCTTGTAAACCGGCAACAATAAAACTCCAGGTAGCCTTGCTAATTTAAGAACCCAGAAGTTAAAGTGGTTAGTGGAGGCAAACAGAGGTACTTTTCACTGCCTTTCTAAAAAGATCTTTCCATTGTTTTTAATCAATTAGATAATGGATCTAGTTAGTGTTTCATCAAGGTTTGGTTTTTCTCCCTTCTCTTGATATGTTGTTGGAGTCCCTGGCTTGGCCAAGAGCTTTCTTTCATATATTTTCTGCTTTGTGGTACCCTCTGGTCTGGGCTGATTAGTTGGAGAGGAAAGATGTCCTTTTTGGCTGCTGTTTCATATTTTTATGGTTTCCAAAAGAAGAAGTCTTAACAAGCTTTTCTTTCTTTCTTTCTTTCTTTCTTTCTTTCTTTCTTTCTTTCTTTCTTTCTTTCTTTCTTTCTTTCTTTCTTTCTTTCTTTCTTTCTTTCTTTCTTTCTTTCTTTCTTTCTTTCTTTCTTTCTTTCTTGTAAAGCCTGGATCCTGCCTATGGGAGCAATGAGAAAAACAGTAGCAAATAGGGTAAGGTGACCAGATTGTTTCACTTTTGGAGGGACATCTGGGGGTGCCTGGCAAATTGTACTTATGTTGCAATTTAAAAATATATATATATTAAAATACTATGCATTCTATGAAACTTTTTGTTGCTCCATATAGACCAAATTTTTAATCAAGAACCCCCCTGGTCAATAGTCTCCCACTTTACCAATGTTAAAATCTGGTCACATAAAAATAGGGTTCCCAGTTCCTAGGTAGGACCTGGAGTTCTCCCAGAATTGCAGCTCATGTCCACACCTCAGAGATCACTTCCTCTGTGGGAAAAATGGCAGCTTCAGAGGGTGGGCTCTATGGTACAGTACAGTAGTCGAGGAAAAGCTGAAGTCCCTCCCCAAGCACCAATCCCAAATTTTCTAATCCAGAATTAGTAACCTGAGCACCAAAGCAAGGCCCTTTATGGGTTAGCCCTGAGAGGCAGCTGGATCTAGAAGGATTTGTTTTTTTCGGGGGTTATTCACATTGCATGATCTGCACTGGTTTACTGTTTTGCAGAAATTTGTACTGATCTTCATAGTTCCTACCTTTGGTGGTGGGGCACAAACAGAATCTCTTTCTGAAACTGCTCAGGCCATTAGGTCAGGGTATAGGACAGGTTAAATGGAGTCTGAAATTGCTGAGACAGAGAGGGGAAAAGATCTTGGGGTTGTACTGGATGAAAGTGTCAACCACTCAGCAGTGAAAAAAGGCAAACTTTATGCTCAGGATTATTAGGATAGGGATTGAGAGGATAGGATAGGAATTGGCTACTATTCCTATTAGGATAGGAATTGGCTACTATTGTCATGTTGCTGTATAGATCTATGGTGCAATCTCATTTGGAGTACTGTGCCCTGTTCTGGCTGCCATATCTCAAAAAGGCATTGCAGAGCTGGAAAAATACAGAGGAGGGAAAATGAAATGATTAAAGGGTTTGGTTGGAACACCTTCCCTATGAGGAAAAGCTGAAGAGTCAGGGACTTTTCAGATTAGAAAAGAGATAACTGGGGGGGGGGGGCATGAGAGAGATTTGTAACATTATGCATGGGGTAGAGAAATGTCAAAGAGATATTTTTCTATCCTTCCCAAAATACTGGAACATGAGGGGGATCCAAGGAAGCTGATGGGCGATAGGTACAGGATGGACAAGAGGAAATGCTACTTTACCCTGAGAGTGATTCAAATGTGGAAATCACTGTCAGAGGATGTAGGGATGGCCAGAGGAATAACCAGCCATAAAAATTGATTAGATCGAATCATGGAGGACTGAGGAGAACCTCCACATTCAGAGGCACTAAACCTCTGAAGCCCAGAGCCAGGAGGCAGCTTCAGGGGAAGGCCTCAGCCTCTATGCCCTGTTGTTGGCCTTCCAAAAGAACTGGTCAGCAATGCTGTGAGACAGGAGGCTGGACTAGACCGACCACTGGTCTGATCCAGCAGGGTGATTCATGTTGCTAAACTGTAGGTTTTAATTGGGATGGGGCTTCTTGGCCAGTTGCCCACAGAGGTTCAGATTTAGATAATCTTGTTGATTAGGCCTAAGAGCCTCATACCATAGTTATCTTTCACCACCATAATATTAGCACTGTACTGTCATACAATCAAATATAGAATCTGCCCACAGGCCTAGATTTTATTTGAGAGAGACAGAAAGACAGAAAGACAGACTAGATGTTGCTAGACTGGGCAAGATGAATTATGAAACAGGAAGAAGTTAGGAAGTTCAGTCAAGGAAATCTGATGGGAAAAGATAGATCCTCTGTTGATTTTTGAGCAAAGTGATCAAGACAACCAACCAGATGTTTTATTGAAGCAAGCACCCAAATCAGGCTCAGGCAAGGAGAAAAGACATAAATTAAAGATTAAGAGACTCTATGCCTAGAATGAACATTTCTGCTCCTGCAGTGGAAAGAGAGCAAAGGAATCTAGGACTGCTAACTGGCTTGGAGAAAAACAAAATGTCCTGTTTCTTTAGCAGAGGTTTAACGTGTGGCAAAAGCCAACTGAAGCTTTTCATGGCATGGAGGTGGATAACATCGCCAGCATCTCATTAAGCCCGTATTAAAGGGAAAGGAACAACTGGCAACCCTAAAGAAAACAGAGAAGACATTGGAATGAGAAGAGGAACTTAAATGCAATATCAGCTCAGCAGCACCAGAATGTATAAGAGGTGAAGCAACAAACACTCTTAAGAATATGTTGCTTTCTTGCCACATCACCTAAGAACTGAATGCGCCTGCTAATTTTGTCCCCTTCCACTGAAATTTCCCTTTCCTCTTCTGATTATTTAGAGTTATATCTGTCGGGCTATTTGATGAATATAAGAGAGTCTGCCCAGTCATAGAAGCATGATACTGAGTGCAGTAAATAAATACCCCAAGAAGTATATTGCAAAAAAAGAAAGAAAGAAAAAAAAGGGGTGGTGGTGGTAAACTTACATTTAGAAACATAGAATCATAGAATCATAGAGTTGGAAGGGGCCATACAGGCCATCTAGTCCAACCCCCTGCTCAACGCAGGATCAGCCCAAAGCATCCTAAAGCATCCAAGAAAAGTGTGTATCCAACCTTTGCTTGAAGACTTCCAGTGAGGAAGAGATCTAGTTTACATTCAGGTTGTATTCAAAGAGATCCAGTTTACATTCAGGTTGTAGTCAAAAGAAGAGAAAGAAACCTAATCTAATGAGTATTTCCCCTATTTCTCATGGCTAGCTAATCCAGCTTCATGTGTGGGGGAGTATGAAGGAATTGTAGGAGAGACCTACAGTCTCCATGGAAGGCCATATAAGAAAGTGAGAGGACACAGTGGAAGGAGGGGCCAGAGGGCTGCTCCCAAGTTAAGTCAAAGAGAGACATTCCATTCAAGGAGATAACATCTATTTACATTTGGAGTGATGTAGTACCTTCACATGTGAAGGTAATACAGGTAAATCCAAGAGTGTTACACCAACTCAGTGACATAATTTCCAGTTATTCATCAAAAGTGACATTGCTTTATTGGCCTGACTCCACTTTTCCTGTCTATTTTCTCCTGGTGTCCTGCTAAGTGGTGATTTGCAGAAGGACAGAGCTGGTGTGCTTAGATCAGGAACTGAGCATTCCCAATCAAAAGGAGATAAAGAGTAGTTGGTTTTTATACCCCACTTTTCACTACCCAAAGGAGTCTCAAAGGGCCTTACAATTGCCTACCCTTCCTCTCCTCACAATAAACACCCTGTGAGGTAGGTGAGATTGCCTAGGAGGTGGTAGATTGCCTAAGGAAGTGGTGAGCTCCCCCTCACTGGCAGTCTTCAAGCAAAGGTTGGATGCACACTTTTCTTGGATGCTTTAGGATGCTTAGGGCTGATCCTGCATAGAGCAGGGGGTTGGACCCAGCTGGCTGCATGTGGAGGAGGAGTGGGGAATCCAACCCAGTTCTCCAGATTAGAAGTCATGACTCTTGACCACTGCAATATGCTGTATCATTAGATTCAAGAGGAGGAACCCCCTTTTCTATGAACATAGTCAAATTTGTTGTGTTCAGCTCTGGTGATCAGCTGCATTGCTGACATTGGGGTCTGCCATTTCAGCACTGAATGATGTCATACCCGTTGAACAGGTTTGCATCAGCCTTTTGCACAAAAACATGGACATTTCAAGCAAATTGGAAGCTGTTAACAGTACTAAAGGTAATCTAGATGAAGCCAAACAGTTGGATTAAAAAACAAACAAACCAGGATTTATCTATGGCTGATTTGTATGATTTCTGATTTAAGTAAACAGTTAAATCAGAAATCATTCAAATCAGCCATAAATAAATACTGGATTTTAAAAAATCCAATGGTTTTGTTTCATCTAGGTTATCTTTAGTGATGTTAACAGCTGCCAATCTGCCTGAATTGGCCATGTTTTTGTGCATGAGCAGTTTTACAAAAGCCTGATGCAAACCTGCTCAACAGGTATGAAGTCATTCAGTACTGAAATGGACAGACAGACCCCAGTGTCAGCTGTGGCAAGCAAGGATTTGAGGGGGGGTATTAGCACTGAGCTGTGTAAACATGCAAATGCATGAAAAGCTGATTGTGCTGATCGGAACTGTTAGGAAGAATTATGTTGAAGCAACCGGATGAGTTGCCATCAACAGATTGGCAAACAGACGGGCAGTCTGTGGAAAAATGGCTGCATCCTTGTTACTGGTGAACTGGAGAAGGTGGGTGGGTGGGTGGGTGCTGAAGCCTCCCTGCTCATGAGTGGTGATTGTGCATTGGTAGGGAGAGAAGCTAGCATGCTTGTGCATGGCAGATGAGTGTGTGTGACTAGCCTAAGATCACCCAGAAAGCTTCCATACCACAAGTAAAAATTTGAACACCCCCCCCCCCCAATCCTAGTCCGAGTCTATCAGTACAGTAAAGTCCCTCACCGTGAATTGCACTGAAAAAAGCCCTTTTTCATGTCCTCATCAACTAAGGCGCTGTGATAGGGGGCACAGCAGCTGTTTCTTGTACCTACAAGACCACCTCTTTCCATATGTCCCCCTAAAGAATTTAAGTTCTACGGAGCAAAATCTGCTTAAGATCCCCAAAGATATCAAATGGGTCTCAACAAAGGCCAGGGACTCCTCAGCCATGGCCCCAGCCTGGTGGAATGCTTTCCTTGGGGAGAGCAGGTCCCTGCAGGACCTTGGACAGTTCTACAGGGCCAGCAAGTGTGCTAGGTCTATAAAAGGTAAAGGTATCCTCTGAGCAAGCACTGGGTCATATCTGACTCTTGGGGTGACACCCTCTAGCGTTTTCATGGCAGACTCAATACGGGGTGGTTTGCCATTCCCTTCCCCAGTCATTACCGCTTACCCCCAGCAAGCTGGGTACTCATTTTACTGACCTCGGAAGGATGGGAGGCTGAGTCAACCTTGAGCCGGCTGCTGGGATTGAACTCCCAGTCTCATGGTCAGAGCTTCAGACTGCATGTCTGCTGCCTGACCACTCTGCGGCCTATAGGTGAGGCCTAATACAGTGTTGAAAGACCACCCAGATTTACCTCAGAATCTGAAATCTAGACCTATATCAACCCTCCCACTATAAGGAGGAAGAGGTTATAGTGATCTGTTATGGATTTTAATGTTATAATATTTTAGTGAATTATTTTACTTTTTAAAAAAATGTTGTTACCCACCTTGAGCCCCTGGGGGTGGGCGGGCTATAAATAAAATATTAGCATTGTTGAATTCTTAGGTCCTTCTGAGGATCAGTAAGGTTAGAACATACTGAAATCAGTAAGCTTTAAACCGGTTTAACTATGGCTTGTTTATAATGCATATTGCTATGGTAATGGTTGACGAGCCTTTTGTGGTGCAGAGTGATAAGGCAGCAGATATGCAGTCTGAAAGCTCTGCCCATGAGGCTGGGAGTTCAATCCCAGCAGCCGGCTCATGGTTGACTCAGCCTTCCATCCTTCCGAGGTCAGTAAAATGAGTACCCAGCTTGCTGGGGGGTAAATGGTAATGACTGGGGAAGGCACTGGCAAACCACCCCGTATTGAGTCTGCCATGAAAACGCTAGAGGGCGTCACCCCAAGGGTCAGACATGACTCAGTGCTTGCACAGGGGATACCTTTACCTTTACCTTATGGTAATGGTTAATAAGTATAATCAGTGTCATCTTGTTCTTCCTTTGTTCTGTTTACAAGTTTTCATTCAGCGATCCAGCAACCAGATCATTTATAATTTTAAATACCTTCCTTATTTTTTTTATCCTCCTAGAATATCTTTGCTGCAAGTTCCTAGATTTAATTGAGGTGAAAGTACTTTGTGCATTTCCAGTTATGCAATGTCCACAAATTTCAGATTTAAACCTTAAGAAATAGAAGTCCCTAAAAATTATAGCCTAAAAAAGGGCATGGACCAATTATAACTGCCTGTTCAAGAGACTGTGGATTGACCCCCTCCGCTGTGCTTTTTAAACTCCCCCAAATTAAAAAGTGTTTTAGGCTGTACGTAGGCAGTGCTGAGGGAATTTATTTCAAAAATTAAAGAACATGCAGTAATGTTGTGTTCCTCTTGGCCATATGGAGCGTAAGAAATTAAGACTTATAACTGCTATTTATTAAATATATGTGTTTATTTGTTAACCATATCTCACCTTTTCTCTTGGTTCAAGTTGGCTTACAGTACTAGTGAAATCATCTCCAAGCAAGCCTTCTCCCCCTCACCCCTTAAAAGATGCCTGCTATTCAAACCCACTTTAACACCCTGGCAAACAGGAGGCCTTGCAGAGCCTCCTGAAGGTCTCCAAGAACCTTTCCTCTGTCTTCTTCAGGGAGTCCATCCTACAGAACTGGAGCCACAGTGAAAAAGGCCTGGGCTCTGGTGGATGCAAGACAGGCCAGCCTAAGTGGTGGGATAGTCCACAGCTGGCTACCTGCTTACCGTACTGCAGATCATGAGGGGCTTTAAAGGTAACAACCAGCACCTTGCATTGAACTTAGAAGCAGCGCCTTGCATTGAACTTAGAAGCAGCGCCTTGCATTGAACTTAAAAGCTAGTGAAACTGTTTCAAAATGGGCAACATCTTTTCCTGGAAGCTAACTCCTGGCAGTGTTTGGGCTGCTGTATTTGAAACCAACTGTAGTTTCCAGGTTGTCTTCAAGAGCAGCTCCACATAGAGCTGGTTACAGTAATCCAGCAATGAGTTTACAGAAGAGTGCAGCACCATGGCCAGATCAGCTGAGTCTAGACAATGAGCAAATTGGCAAGATGCAGCTGATAGTAGGCTACTGGACACCTGGCCCAAATGTCAACTACAGGGCATCATAAAAGGGTTACCAGCCATTCAGAAATGGTTTGGGGACCTAAGAATTTAGTGACTTGGAAAAGGCTACAAAGTCAAATTGTCTTGAATCAGGGACTTGCTAGCTGGCATTAAGAAGAAGAATTGGATCTTTTATGCCACCTTCCTCTACCTGGAGTCTCAAAGCGGCTTACAATTGCCTTCTCTTCCCTCCACAACAGATACCCTGTGAGATAGGTGATGCTGAAAGATCCCTGATATTACTGCATGGTCAGAACAGCTCTATCAATGCTGTGAGAAACCAAGCTGGCTGCATGTGGGGGAGTGCAGAATCAAACCCAGTTTGCCAGATTAGAAGACCACACCTCTAACCACTACACCAACCTGGCTTAAAGATAGGGCCTGGAGTTCTTTCAGATCTCCACATGACAGAAATCAGTTCCCACAGAGGAATTTATCCACTATAGCAGCTCTCAGTTATGCAAGTATCCCTTGCATTACTCAGGCATGCAAATTATGTAGGGCACCAACAAGGGATGCATGTTAATGCCATCTGAATAAATGTAGCCAGTCACTAAACTTGGGTTCTATTTTCTTTCTTTCTTTCTTTCTTTCTTTCTTTCTTTCTTTCTTTCTTTCTTTCTTTCTTTCTTTCTTTCTTTCTTTCTTTCTTTCTTTCTTTCTTTCTTTCTTTCTTTCTTTCTTTCTTTCTTTTCTCATACATTTGAAGACTTGTTAAGGCTGGCTGGTTAAGGTGCCAAATTTCTTTTGGTACAGTATTTGAACCGAGTGACCTTGCTGATATCTTTAAGGACTGGAAAGCTATTATTCCAGGGCATTCAAGAGTCTGTTATCACATCAGTACTATTAGTGGTATTCTTAAGCAACTGAAAGACGTGTTAGCAAGGACTAATAAGAGAACATAAGAGAAGCCATGTTGGATCAGGCCAGTGGCCCATCCAGTTCAAAACACAGGAGCCAAAACTCAAATGTCAAAAAGAGGTCCCCTGGTGGTACCAAAGCCCCAGGAGCCACCCCACTGTCGCCCCCCAAGCACCTAGAATAAGAGCATCACTGTCCCAGACATAAGAGAAGCCATGTTGGATCAGACCAATGATCCTTGCAGTCCAACACTGTAACACTGTAACACACAGCAGCCAAAACCCAGGTGCCATCAGGAGGTCCACCAGCAAGGCCAGAACTCCAGAAGCCATCCCACTGTTGCCCCCAAAGCACCAAGAATGGAGCATCAGTGCCACAGACTGTTCACGAAACTGGGGATCTCATGCAGGCAGTGTGCCCCATGAGAACCATCCCTATTTAATATATTTTGGCAGAAGTAGTCTGCTTATCATCAGAGTACCCCATAGCTCTTTTATAGGTTGCATGTCAAGCCCCCAAGCAGGGAAGGGGCTATGGCTTGGTGCAAAAGGTTCTCCCTGTCATGCAGGAGGTCCCAGGTTCAATCCCTGGCTTCTCCAGCTAAAAGGACAAAGATCTCTGCCTGAAGAGTAGCTACCAGTCTGAGTTGGCAACACTGACCTTGATAAACTGATGAAAAGGAGAAGGCAGCTTCATACGTGCTTGCGGGGGGAGTCAGGAGACAAGGAAAACAGAGCTGAAAATAAAGAAACTAAATGGGTTAATGTGAGATCTACTCTGCACCCATAGAAATGTGAATTCTTCAAATCTGAGTGAGAACAATTTTTCATAGAGCCATGGAACAATACTTGATCAATGCAAAGCCATTTTCTTTGGTTTGTGGAAAAGGCCAGAAGCTGCTGAAAGGCTGCTGCATCCAAAAATTAACATTCATAATTCACCTTCTTCTTAGCCAATAAATTTCCATCTGAATTTTTCATTTGGATTTTTATTTTCTATTGCAGTTTTTTTTTTAATACACAGTGGAGCAGAGCAATTTCCCTTTTCCGAAAAGTGTCCTCAGATTGATTGGATCGTTTTGGTACGGCAGAGAAAACTTCTGGCTCTTGTAGCTTCAGGGAGATTGGATAATGTAATCAGCGGGCTAAAAGCTGCCAAAATTTGACAAAGTTCAGTTGCGACGGACAACGCAGAAGTGCCTGTAAACAACTGGGCCGAGGGCTTTGGCTTCCCTGAAGATGACTCCTGAGATATACAGGAGGTTCCCTCCCTCCCCATAAGGAACCAACTGGACAATCTGAAGCAGAACTACACTCTTCTAAATGCACTGAATTCGATGGACTATGGAGAAAGTAACTCTGTTAAGGATTGCACTTCAAAGAGAACAGTCATTGCTCATAGCTCCCACTCTCTCGCTCTCTCTTTCTTTTTCGTCTGTATGCAGGCAGGGTGTGCAGGTTTTTGACATTTGTCCCAATATTGAACTTGCAAGTTATATAACTACAACAGAGGAAGTCACTTTCCCCTGATTATTCTAAAGCCATTTATTTTTAGCTCTGGTGCAAGCCTCCTTCTGAGCTAGTTCATTGAGAGCTGCAGAATATCTCTTATTAAAGTTTTCAGTCAATAATCACAGTGGAGTTATAGGAAGTATAGCTAAAATGGATCAATATGCTGTGTTTTTCCTCTATGCTCAGTTTCTAAATAAGGGATATTTGGTCTGTCCAGTCAAATATGTCCACTCGTGGCATTAAGTTTTGTATGGCTTGCAATCATTTTGCCAGGACTGTTGCAGCCCTAGAGAACGTCTGGATGGATTCCGGCATCATTTTGGAAAAAAATTAATATTTTCCACTTCTCTTATACGGATTAACCAGTGCTGCTTTTTGTAATGAGCTGCCGAACCCTTGCTTCATTATTCCGCTATAGAATTTGGTTGATTCAAATGTGATTCCCTTCAAAGCCGAGGCATTCTGCAGCTCACAATGTGCTGTTATGTAAGGCTCAGTTAATTCTTTGTCCGCACTTTGCCTTGGGCGGCCGACTGGTGAAGTTCCTTGGAGTTAGTTCCCTGTGGTGTGATGTATTGTTGTCGGACAACCGTGGGCTCCTTTGCCCATTATTTGAGCTGTCAAGGTCCTGTCTTTGGATTTTCTTTTGCCTCAAGAGTTTCCATTGTGTCTCCGTTGCTGCTTAAGGTTTCACAAACCAGTTGTGCATGTGGTGTTTATATATGGCCAGAGAGGACTTCTCTACTGTTAGCTCTCAAGACTTGACAAGTCCCTTTGTATAACCAAGTCTGGAACATTACATTGTTTGGGGTCAATTGTTGTGTTATGTAGGTGAAATTCTGATTGGGTTCTTGCAAAGTGTGAAACTCAATTCTGCCTGGTTTCAGAATGGGATGCATTTCCCTTTTCTCCTGCTTCAGTTCTTAAACTGTTTTTCCACGTTTCAGCCAATTTAATGTACTTGTGCTGGAAGACCAGTTTGAAAAATGAATTTCTCTTTCTCTTTGAACTGCAGGCGTGAAATGTTCTGCTGCATTCTTTCTGGTAATAGTACCAGTGGATTCCGATTCACTGGAGGGGGATGTGTAAAGTGAACCTTCTTGGTAATATTTTTCCAGTGATGTGAAACTGAGCAACTGACCTGCCTTCTCAGGTGGGCAACTAGGAAAAACATGAAGCTAAAACCTCCTGTGATCTGCATAACTATTTGGTATTCAACCCTGTGCTTTAAAATTGTGAGAAAAGCGAATACTCTGAATGTATATTGCTGTACTTATTCCAGTTAGCCAAGGAGTACTGCATGACAAACATGACTATTTTGTGCATACCAGTAGTACACCAGGACTTCACACAGTAAGATAGGTATTCATGCATGTCTACACATCCTGGAATCTCCAAGGACAGCTAAAGTGGGCTTTCACTGGACCAGAATTGCTAGAGATCAAACCAAGCATATACATGTGTGTATCATTTGTATCCCCCTTCAAGGATCGCTGCCTTGTTGTGGCAAGGGGGCTTGCGTAGTTCAGTGAAGCTATGAGCTATACCGTGCAGGGCCACCCAAGACGGACAGGTCATAGCTGAGAGCTCTGACAAAAGGTGATCCACTGGAGAAGGAAATGGCAAACCACTCCAGTATCTTTGCCATGAAAACTCTATGGACAGTTCCAATAGGCATAACGATATGACGCTGGAAGATGAGCCCCTCAGGTCGGAAGGTGTCCAATATGCTACTGGGGATGAGCAGACGGCTAGTACGAGTAGCGCCAGAATGAATGAAGCGGCTGGGCCAAAGCCGAAAGGACGCTCAGTTGTGGAAGTAACTGGTGGCGAAAAGACAGTCCGATGCTGTAAAGATTTTTATTCCATAGGAACCTGGAACGTCAGATCCATGAATCAAGGCAAGCTGGACGTGGTTAAACAAGAAATGAGAAGACTGAACATCGACATTTTAGGAATCAGTGAACTAAAATGGACAGGAATGGGTGAATTTAATTCAGATGACCATCAGGTATACTACTGTGGACAAGAATCTCGCAGAAGAAATGGAGTAGCCTTCATAATCAATAAGAGAGTAGGAAAAGCAGTCTTGGGATACAATCCCCAAAATGACAGAATGATCTCAGTTCGAATCCAAGGCAAACCATTCAACATCACAGTGATCCAGGTCTACGCCCCAACCACTGCTGCTGAAGAGGATGAAGTTGATCAGTTCTATGAAGCCCTACAACACCTTCTAGAAGCAACGCCCAAAAATGATGTGCTTATCATCATGGGGGATTGGAATGCTAAAGTAGGAAGCCAAAAGATAACCGGGATAACAGGCAAGTTTGGCCTTGGAGTACAAAATGAAGCAGGGCACAGGCTGGTAGAATTTTGTCAAGAGAATACAATGGTCATAGCAAACACTCTTTTCCAGCAACCCAAGAGACGACTCTACACATGGACATCACCAGACGGTCAACACAGAAATCAGATTGACTATGTGCTCTGCAGCCAAAGATGGAAAAGTTCTATCCAGTCAATAAAAACAAGACCAGGAGCTGATTGTGGTTCAGATCATGAGCTTCTTGTTGCAAATTTTAGGCTTAAATTGAAGAAAGTAGGGAAAAGCACTAGGCCACTCAGGTATGAACTAAATCATATCCCCGACGAATACACAGTAGAGGTGACAAATAGATTTAAGGAATTAGATCTGATAGACAGAGTGCCTGAAGAACTATGGACGGAGGTTCGCAACATTGTACAAGAGGTAGCAACTAAAACCATCCCAAAGAAAAAGAAATGCAAGAAATCAAAATGGCTGTCTGAGGAAGCTTTACAAATAGCTAAGGAGAGAAGGGAAGTGAAAGGCAAGGGAGAAAGAGAAAGATACACCCAATTGAATGCAGAATTCCAGAGAAAAGCTAGAAGAGATAAGAATGCCTTCTTAAATGAACAGTGCAAACAAATAGAAGAAAACAATAGAATGGGGAGGACCAGAGATCTTTTCAAGAAAATTGGAGATATGAAGAGAATGTTTCATGCAAAGGTGGGTATGATAAGGGACCAAAATGGTAGGGACCTCACAGAAGCAGAAGAGATTAAACAAAGGTGGCAAAATTATACAGAAGAACTATACAAGAGCGAGCTTAACATCCCTGATGACCACAATGGGGTAGTTACTGACCTGGAGCCAGACATCCTGGAATGTGAAGTCAAATGGGCCTTAGAAAGTCTGAGCAACAATAAAGCTAGTGGTAGTGACAGCATTCCAGTTGAACTATTCAAAATCTTAAAGGACGATGCAGTAAAAGTGCTACACTCAATATGCCAGCAAATTTGGAAAACTCAACAATGGCCACAGGATTGGAAAAGGTCAGTTTACATTCCAATCCCAAAGAAGGGCAATGCCAAAGAATGTTCAAACTACCGCACCATTGCACTAATTTCTCATGCTAGCAAAGTTATGCTCAAAATCCTACAAGCTAGGCTCCAGCAATATGTGGACCGAGAACTTCCAGAAGTACAGGCAGGATTTCGAAGAGGCAGAGGAACTAGAGATCAAATTGCCAACATACGCTGGATCATGGAGAAAGCTAGGGAGTACCAGAAGAACGTCTACTTCTGCTTCATTGACTATGCTAAAGCCTTTGATTGTGTGGAGCACAACAAATTGTGGCAAGTTCTTAAAGAGATGGGAATACCAGAGCATCTTATTTGTCTCTTGAGAAATTTATATGCAGGTCAAGAAGCAACAGTGAGAACTGAACATGGAATCACTGACTGGTTCAAAATTGAGAAAGGAGTTCGGCAAGGCTGTATACTGTCGCCTTGCCTATTTAACTTGTATGCAGAGCACATCATGAGAAATGCGGGATTAGAGGAGTCACAAATTGGGATCAAGATTGCAGGGAGAAATATCAACAACCTCAGATATGCAGATGATACCACTCTAATGGCAGAAAGTGAAGAGGAACTAAAGAGCCTGTTGATGCGGGTGAAGGAGGAGAGTGCAAAAGTTGGCTTGAAACTCAACATCAAGAAAACAAAGATCATGGCATCCGGCCCTCTCAATTCCTGGCAAATAGAAGGGGAAGAAATGGAGATAGTGACAGATTTTATTTTCCTGGGCTCCAAGATCACTGCAGATGGGGACTGCAGCAAAGAAATTAAAAGACGCTTGCTCCTGGGGAGGAAAGCTATGGCAAATCTAGAGAGCATCCTAAAAAGCAGAGACATCACCCTGCCAACAAAAGTGCGTTTAGTCAAGGCTATGGTCTTCCCAGTTGCAATGTATGGCTGCGAAAGTTGGACCATAAGGAAGGCCGAGCGTCAAAGAATTGAGGCTTTTGAACTCTGGTGCTGGAGAAGACTCTTGCGAGTCCCTTGGACTGCAAGGCGAACAAACCGGTCAGTCCTAGAGGAGATCAGCCCTGACTGCTCTTTAGAAGGCCAGATCCTGAAGATGAAACTCAAATATTTTGGCCACCTCATGAGAAGGAAGGACTCCCTGGAGAAGAGCCTAATGCTGGGAGCGATCGAGGGCAAAAGAAGAAGGGGACGACAGAGAATGAGGTGGCTGGATGGAGTCACTGAAGCAGTAGGTGCAAACTTAAATGGACTCCAGGGAATGGTAGAGGACAGGAAGGCCTGGAGGATCATTGTCCATGGGGTCGCGATGGGTCGGACACGACTTCGCACATAACAACAACAACAAATCATTTGTACATGCTCCTGTGGAAAATATCAGCATACATGATACAGAATCAAAGGGAGGAGATCTCTAGGGTCATCAACCCCCTGCAGAATGCAGGAAATTCATAACTATCTGCCCACATATAGTGACCCCAATTCTATGGCCGAATGATGCTCCCCCCCAAAAAACCACGTAACCCCTGGCCAGTGGTTAGAGTAGGCCTGGGGTGACCCAGTTTCAAAACCTGAACCTCTCAGATCCTAGCCTAACTACTATACCACATTGTCTCTCAGCTTTCCTCCTGCAGCCTTTCTCTAGGAAAAATCTGGCCAACTTGTAAAAAGAGTGTGTGGTACTAAGTCAGTCATGTGAGTTGTGTGGTGGCCACTGCCCAGACCACTTCAAGTCAAAAAAGTTGTGTAGAAGCTACTGCTGGGCCCATTCGAGTAGTCTGGTAGCCCCTGATGCATCCAGGTGAGTTGCACAAATTACACAGTAGCAAGTTGCCAGGTTGGTTGCTGCTGGGTTTGGCAACGATGAGTGATCCCTCCAGGTCCAAAGGGGCAACAGTGGAGTGGCAGGCCAAAAGAGTCCAAGAAAGGGCTCTTCCCTTGCCTTTTACTGACAAAAATCAAGCTTTGAAGGCTAGCAGTACTGTGGTTGCCTAGCAACCTCCCCAATGACCAATAAGATCTCAGAGGACATTCATTTCTAAAGGTACAGGTACTGCTTCTATTGTCTTGGGTGATTTTATCCACCAGTGTGTATTTAGATTTGAGATTTTCCTTGGGGTATCCATAGATGGAGCCATATTGGGAATTAGATATATTGATCAACGTATCACAGCTAATGAGATCTTGACCTATCTTAGTCAGTAAAAATACTAATTCACAATATAACACAATTGTAGATGAATGAGCATATCATCTGTGAGAGTTGAAGGGGATGGAGAAATTGAGAGTCTTCAACTCATGAAGCTGTGGGGGGGGGGACAAATGGAGCCAGAGAAAGGGGTAAACAGGACCCCCACAGGAAATGGCTGGGGGTTGAAGCTTGGAGGGTGACAAAGACATTTTCATAGTTTTTTAAAGGTTAGTCCCCTTCTTAACATTTTATTGTAATTTGGGTCAGGCACCTGATACATGAAAATGTAATGTGTATTTTGGCCCTCTCCTCCCTGAGCTATTAGGCCGACATGCCTGTGCCTAACTTACTGTTAACACAGACTTTAGAAAAGAAAGGTGCAATTAAATAAGGCCAAGAACTGTGAAAACAGCATTCTTGCCAATGCCTTATTGTTTATGTTCAGCCCTCTTACAGAGTTCTTTCTTTCCCCTGATGTGCATCTACAAAAAGGATGTACATAAACCCACCAGGATTGCTGCTTTCAGTCTACATTTTCCATTACTGTCATTGGGGGAGGGGCACAAATACATGTGCTCAAATAGACCAAATTTTGGGGGAAAGGTCTTGACAGGTTTTTGTAGTTGCTGCCATTTGGAATGCAACATTGTTGGCCGTGTGACCTTAGCCTGGAAGTCACGGCAGCATTTCATTAAGTTCTGGGTGGAGTTTCCTTGACAAGGATAACTTTAACCGCTTTATAGAACTTATCTTAGAAACTGCACAGCATGTGGTTTAGTGTTTATTCCAATTGTTCTACACTTCCCATTTCCTTGGGTGGTAAAATAATATATCATTTATTGAGAAAATTTCCAAATGAACGCAAAATACGCCTGAATAGGACCTGGTCTAAACACAATGCTGGCAGGACAGAAGAGCTGATCTGCATGATTCTGCACACACCACCTTCTTGTTTAGAAATGGGTTATTCTGGCATATGAACCATATTCATACCATTACAACACTCGCCTGGCCTGTATATCTCTGGCATGAGCCAGCATAGTGTAGTGGTTAAGAGAGGCGGCTTCTAATCTGGAGAGCCAGGTTTGTTACCCTGCTCCTCCCCATGCAGCCAGCTGGGTGACCTTGGGCTAGTTGCACCCCTGCTAGAGATGTTCTGACTGAACAGTCCTGTCAGAGCCCTCTCAACCTCCATTACCTCACAGGGTGTCTGTTGTGGGGAGAGGAAAGGAAGGTGATTGTAAGTTGCTTTGAGACTCCTTTGGGCAGTGAAAAGTGGGATATAAAACCCAGCTCTTCTTCTTCTTCTTCTTCTTCTTCTTCTTCTTCTTCTTCTTCTTCTTCTTCTTCTTCTTCTTCTTCTTCTTCTTCTTCTTCTTCTTCTAGGGGCTGGATCCACCATCTTTGGGGAAAAAATGGATAAATATGGATTTCAGATCAGTCTATTGATGGGGATTAAACACTCAACGCACTGTAAATCTGAGGTCGCTCAGGGCAGGTATCATCGGGGTATAAAATACAATAATTTTAAAATCACATTTTATATAAAAACAAATTCAAAGTCTAATCTCTCTACCAACTAATTAACTGTTAAATGTTAAGGAGGGTATTCTTATTTTGGCTGTGTATTTTGTCTTGTTGTTCTGATAGCTTCCCTGCAAGGGATGTTTTTGAGGGATGGCAGCCAGTTAGGTGTTATAAAGTTGTATTTTTGGCCTCAGCCATAGGCCTGGTGGGATAGCTGTGCCTTGCAGGCCCTGAGGAATTGGTTAAGGTCCCACAGAGCCCTGATCTTGGTTGGCAGAGTATTCCACCAGGCGTATTGATGCCAGTTTCACTCCACTGGGGACAGAGACCCTGAGCAGATCCATTGACTGTAGCTTTCTTTGGGGGTCATATGTCTTTCCTCCACATAGTGGGTGACAAGAGGAGCTTCTGTGTATCAGTTCCTTATGTAAGAATGATGTTCATTTATTCTGATGCGAATGGCACGTGTATACATGCCGATGTATCTTTTTTGACACGGACATTCAAATAAACAGACAGTTCTCTTGGGGCCACAATTACTTAAATGTGGATAATAGACTTTCACACCCATTTCGGGAGTTTCACATACTGTCATAACCTGTGTATATTTGCAGACACTGCATCTAAGGCATCTGTAATGGCCAACACTATCCTTAATGCTGAAGGCCTGCAGAGATCTCACCTTGTAAGGATGTTTTAAAGCAGTGGTCCCCAACCTTTTTATCACCGGGGACGCTTGACAGTTTTAGTGAGGCCCGGGGGGGGGGGGAAGTCTTTCGCCGAGGGACGTCGTCGCCGCCACCTGAGCCCCTGCTCCACTTGCTTTCCTGCTGGCGCCCCTGACTTCACACCACCCGCTGGGGGGCACTGCCAGCAGTAGCTGCGCAGTGCCATGCTGAGGGGGAGCCCCAGCCATGGTGGCCACCGGAGAGCACCAAAGGTGAGCCGGTGGCAGAGTGGCAGGGCAGCCCCAGAGGCAGCAGCCAGGGAGGAGGACGAAGAGGAGCCATGGCCCGGTACCGACTGATCAATGGACCAATCCCGGTCTCCGGACCGGGGGTTTTGGACCACTGTTTTAAAGCATCTTGAGGAGTGGGAAATCAAACCTGGTTCTCCTGATTAGAGGCCACCACTCTTAACCACTCTGCTCTTCCCCACTACACCATACTAGCGCTATACAACATGGATCCACTTTGAATCTTATTAATTATATCCAGTTGGTCAACCCATTTGGGTTGCTTTGCGTATTAAATATCCATCCTGCATCCCGTTTTAATTCCTGTCGCATAGCTTTTCAACTATTATTTAGCTTGTTCTCTTTTGCTAACTTTGCTCTCTCTTGCTGCTGGCATTTTATTCTATTGTTCAAAATTGTTGTTATTTTATGTCAGAAAGCAAAGACTTCTATTTAAGCTTGTACAGAGGGTGTAAGTTTTAAAACCTGCTCTGGGAGAAGTAGTTTAAGGGACTAATCCACCCGGAAGTTTTCTTCTGCAGTTTGCATCCATTTCTTTCACATTTATAACAGGACACTTTGCCTGGGGTCTCCCACAAAAGTTTTGCAGAAAGGAATACACCTAGTAATTTGTTGGGGGAAAAAAAAGGGGGGGTATTTTTCCACAGAGGCAAAATGTTGAGTTTCCATGCTGAGGAAATAATAAAATTTTCCCCTCACAGAAACCGTACTGAGAGGAGCAAGTGGGTAGCAACTGCACCATTTCTCTTACTAATCATTTGGAAAGGCCCCCAAGTAACACATAAACTTTCCCTGTCTGTATGGTATGAGAACCTGCAGTGGCAATTACAGCCACAGGCTGGTTGTTGATGCTTTAACTGCTGTCATAACTTGAACTGGTGACCATTAGTGAGGAGACTTGGGGCTGAAATGAGAGCTTAATAAGGTGCTTGAGCAGTTATATCACCAGCATCCAGTTCCTTTTGCTGTATTTACTATTAGACTGGTGAAGTCCAGCCAGTTCCTGTTGTCAAACCTAATTATAATGATTTCAGCAACATGGTAGGAGAAACCTGAATAGATTGGCAGATCACTTCTAACATTTCACAAGAAGGTACATCTGAAAATCGGTGGGACACAAGCAACATATGAGTAACCTGATCATCTTACATCTGAATTAGATCATAAAAATTGATTTGTTGCAGCGTATTTTAAAATGTATTTTTAGATATACAGATTTAGTATCAGGCACAGAACAACTGTTGTTCCATAGACGAAGAAGAAGAACTGTTTTTTTGTACTCTGTTTTTTATCACCTGAAGGAATCTCAGAACATTTAACAATCGCCTACTCTTCCTCTCCCCACTACAGACACCCTGTGAGGTAAATAAGGCTGAGAGGTCTGGGAGAAATTTGACTGGCCCAAGGTTACTCAGCTGGCTGCATGTGGACGAGTCGGGAATCAAACCTGGTTCTTCAGATCAGAGGCCACCGTTCTTAACCACTACAGTAAGCTGGTTCTGTCATTGATGAGAGAGCTGTGCTTTGGAGAAAGTCTGAGGCAAAAGCCCTACTTAAATGAATGAGAATGGCCATCATTGGCTAACATATGTTAATATTCAGCCTGAAGAAGAGTCCTACTACAAAAATCACTGACTGCTCTGTGACATTTGGTTGGTCCTACATTATGACTGCAACTTCACACTTCATAGATAAACTAGCTAGCTTAACATGCCCTGCTCCCTAGTGACATGCCTGCAGCATTCGACAAGAGCCAGCTGAAAGTTCTGTCACACTCTGCCATGGCCATGGGCAGCAAGTGCAAAGTCTGTAAGGCGTGGTACACGTCACCCTAAATCAGTTGCACGGTTTTAGTTGCAGTTTTTGTGAATCCCATCTAATAAGTGCAGGTGGGTCATATTCTTTTTCAAAAGTAGTGTGTTTCCTGAGTCAACCTGCTACACCAAAAGCCTTGTTTGTTTTGAAATGCTGGAGGACTGATTTGGTGTTTTGGTTCTTTTAGGTTCCTTTGTTTAGCCTCCTTATGTTTCTCGCTGCCTCCTTTTGTATGTTTAGCCAGACCAGGCAGTATGGTTAGTGTGAGTGTGAAGTAGCCAGGACTGGTTCCCTTCCCCCCCCCCTTTTGCTCCCTCCCCTTGCCTTTACTACTACTCTGATAGCTCTGCCTCTTGTAGGCCGGAAACAAGAGAAGGAGCTGAGAATACAGCCCAGACCCCGCCTCCCAATACCATGCCAATTCCCAGCTACTGTGGACCTCCTTCCAAACTCCAGCAGACCCTCATTAAGCAAGCACATATGATGAGAGGGAATAGCGTTTGAGTCCAGTGGTACCATTAAGACCTACCAAGTTTTATTAAAGGTGCAAGCTTTCACGTGCATGCTCACTTCCTCGGACACGAAAGCTTATACTTTGAATAAAAGTTTGTTGGTCTTAACAGCGCCACTGGACTCAAACTCAGGGCCATTCCGCACAAGGGGGAAAACACGAGATCATTACCAGGTGCAGACACTTTATTTTCAGGGTTTCAGATCCCGCCTCCCGCGTCTTCCCAGCGGTGCTCCCGCTACGTCATCCGATTTGTAGTGAGAGCAGCGTAATCCCAAAAAGTAGATTCCCCTGCGGAACTCCCGCCAGCTGCCGCAAGCAGCCAGCCAAGGGAGAGTCAGGAGGCGAGGGCAGTAGTCGTCACGCAAGGAGATGTCCCACCCTCGCTACTGCTTCAGACCACTTGAACTTAAGTGATAAGAGAAGGAAGGCAACCAGTTTATTAGAACTGGGCTTTGTTGTCGCAACACATCTAAAATAAAGTGGTGCTGGTAGAAAGTGTTGCCAAATCACAGCTGACATGGCGACCCCATAGGGTTTTTAAGGAAAGAGGTGGTTTGCCATTGCCTGCCTTCATGTCATGACCCTGGTATTTCTTGGAGGTCTCCCATCCAAATATTACCTGACCCTGCTAAGTTTTCAAGGTCTGACAAAACTGGGCTATCCCGGTCTGGTAAAATAAAGTGCCAGACAATATGTACTTATCTTTATTAATAAGAGCATTATTATTGGGAAAATATTAGTTTAGGTATGGTGACGTAGTTTTGGATGCCCTTTTGCAAAGTAACCTCAGCTGCCTAAGTTTTATCTCTTGCTGTGACAAAGAGATGGAATTCATGGCCGGTATATGAATATATTAGTAATGATTAACATGATGAATGCAGAGCTAAAATGTCTGCATATAAATATGACATTAAAGATAGCAGTTGCAGGATGGTAATGATATTTATGGCATGTTAAAGTTAAAGAGAATGCTGATTTTTACAAGTCATTATCTTACACATACGATTTTGAAGATTATATTTGACATGCAGTTTTGAAGATATGGCAAATCTAGATTATGTTCAAAGATTCTGTTATGGATCTCAACACGAGAAGCCTTTTACAAACAAGAAATGGTAATGAAAGACAAATGGTTAATTTATCAAGATATAATGGATTTCTCCCAAGGAGAGTGTAAAAAGAAACCAAGGGAAGATTTAATAGGACAAAGGTTTGTCAGTGTTTTTTAAAAAACGTGCATCATGTAGAAAGATTTTAAGTAGATAAGAAAATGTATGGGTTTGATAATTGTAAAACTGGCTTTGAAATGGAACTATGAGCAAATGATGAACATGTTATAGCAAAAATATATAACTTTTATTAAAATATGACACGAGAGACAAACAGGTAAAAGACTGCATAATAAGATGGATCAAGAATTTTGGTTATAAGTTACATCTGGAACAATGGGGAAAATGTGCCTGAAGGGAATTAAGTTTACACTAAATTTCTAACCTTTAAGAATTTTTTAAGAAAATGATGCAGAGTTAGTATATGCCAGAAAAATTGATTTATTTATGAAAATACACCAAATAAATGCTGAAAATGTGAACAGTTAACAGGAATATTTTACCATATGTGGTGGAATTGTAGCAGAGTATTAAAATTTTGGCTACAGATACATGCATAGATGCAAAAGATTTTAAAGGCTAACCTACTAATTTGACCAGAAGCATTTTTGGCTAGGTTTGATAGATAAAAATCTGTAAAATAGCCAAGGGACTTTGTTTTGTATATAACAACTGCAAGACTCAAACACTCAGAATTGGAAACCTACAAAGCTACCAACACCAGAGGACTGGCCATTGAAGATGTTAGAACTGGCTGAAATGTCTAACCTTAGGTCACTGGTTAGAGAGATGTCTTCTTGACTTCTTGCAGGAAAGAGCAAGAAAGAGCAGGAAATTACAGTTTACAGACTGGTTGGCTGTAGACTTAAACAAATTAATGTAATCAGATTGATATGGACATGCACAGTGAAAGCGAGGGAAAACACTGTGCCTAGTAGGCCTGATATTCTGAATTGGCAGATCTGGTTATTTTTCTGAGTTGGCCAAGTAAACATTCTGGTTGCTTGAATGAGTTCTGCAACTTCCCAGCAGCTGGGCCCCAGGCAATTCTAATTAATAAGTCTAGGTCATCTGCCCAAAGCATTAAAGATCCAAGGTTAAGACCTGAATCTGGCCAAGTTCTGTCCTGAAGAAATTGTTAGCTTCATCATTAGCACTCTGTCTTGAGCAGCAATAGAGACTGCAGTCTGTCTTGACGACAAATTTCATGCTGACCTTCATTGTGGTAACAGGAGTTTAAATGCATGTCTGCTATGGGGTAGTCAAACTGCGGCCCTCCAGATGTCCATGGACTACAATTCCCATGAGTCCCTGCCATGGACATCTGGAAGGCCGCAGTTTGACTACCCTGAATGAATTGCATAGTTTCTTTCTCTCTTCTCTCTGTGGATATAATACTCAGTTTACCCATACAAATAAAAAAATCACAACATGAAGTAATAGTACTAGTTTAGTACACAACACCCTACTCTCTGTGGCCTGCCTTTGGTGATGGCTGCAGGCAGGGCTTTTTCAGTGATGGCTTCCTGCCCACAGACTGTCCTTCCCCTTGAAGCATACCTGGCACCTTGCCATCCTGTCTTTCAGGTGCCCAGAATAAACATGGCTTGTTATCCAGATTTTTAACTGATAGGTTTGATCTTATAAAACTGCTTCTTACAGTCTACTTAAAATCTGAAGACTGTTTTACAAAGATCATTTTAGATCGCTAAATGCTTTATGACGTTTTTATGCTCTGACTTCTTAGATGGGTTGTTAATTTAACATTTTTATCCCGCCTTATCAAGCCTGTCTCTGGCAAGGCAACATATAACATTTTTAAAAATGCAGTGAATTAATAGGAACGGTTGGATCATACTTTTTCGCTGCTGACAGGCAAGGTATTCTCAGAGAATACAAGAAAACAGCTTGAAGATGACAACTTCTGGCAAAAATTCAGCCTTAGCAGCTGCATTCTCTAAAAGCAGCGAGACAGGAAAAAGAAGCATGAATTTGCATGTCAGTCCATTATTGTGTTCGATATTTGCAGTAAAAAGAAAACAAAAAGTAGTGAAACGGGAGTATTGTCGTAGGAATTTCCTTATCAACAGTACCAAATTAAATTCCTGCCAGGTCTCGAAATGTCAGCCTTGTTGTCTTCTGTTATTGTTACCTAGGTTCCCCTCCTCTATTGTTCTGCTAGATCTTAGAATAGATGTTTATTTTAAGCCTTTATATGAGCATATGGATAAAATTAAGCAATCATTCAGAAGATGTAAACAAAGCTGATCCAGGCAATCTCATGATTACTGAGAATAAAGAAGTGGGTTGGAATAAGTGTGTGGAGCAAAGAAATATCAGTAATTCCATTAGGGGGTAAATCCACTTATCACATTCATATGTTGTTCTTCCACCAATGAGCTCAAAACGGCATAGGTGGATGTGGCAACTGGAGATGCTCAAATATCTGTTGGCTTTCCTCATGTCCTATTCATCAGTTGCCAGTCAGACAGTCAGATATTTTTGGAGGAATGTTTCTCTGTTGATCCTTTTCTGGGTATTTGGCAGGTTGCTTCAATACCGTCCTCCCTAACACTGTGTACACTGCAGCTGACTTTTAGCACATGCCTGTTCCCGCACAAACTGATAGAATTCTCCTTCCCTCCTATCTTTGCAGTTATTTAAAGAGAATTACAGCTTTCTAAGGCCATTGATTGCAATGGATTTAGAAGGGTGTGGTCAGGATTGCACTGCTAACAAATGGCAAATCATATAAATCTTGTACATCAGTCGGATGCATGCTGCATTTTTTAAAAGTCCTACTGATGTGGTGCTCTTGTAAGTAATTCTTAGCAGCATTCATAGCTTCCAATCTGCTTAGGAACATTTTCATGGATGCATGGTTTTGCAAAAATCTGATGTCAAACAGTTTAGAAGACCAAAATAGACATCTGGGTTTTAAAAGAGTTGGATCTGGGTTTCTTGGATCCCGCTTGGGTCCCCCACAGCCTCCCAGCAGCTGCAGGGAATGCTTTTTAAAGAATAAAGGAGAAATTGTTTCGTCTCAGAATGCAGTTACAGGGGGAGGTAGGACAAATCCAGGCTCTCAGTTTCTGTGGCTCCATATGCAGTAGACTGGTTGATGGGACAACAAAAATGAGGAAGTGACTCATCTCCTATGATATTTTGGTATGGGAAAAGGGCTTAGGGAGGAAGGTGGGAATTCTTCCTCACCTACCCACCCCCGGATGGTGTTCTGAGCACAAGTGGGTCATTCCCCACAGCTGCTGTGTAGTCACAATAACCTGAGTTGGGCCCAGGAAACTCAGCCCCAGCTTTTTTTAAAAACCAGTTCTGAGTCATTTAGTGCTAAACTTAACAGACCTGGACCCTGTCTGCACTGGGAACTTTGCTGGTCCCGTGCAGGAGAACAAATCCAAGGTCGACAAGGTGCACTGGGCTAAATGCCCCCCGATGTGGAAGCAGGAAAAAGCAGGGCAACCTGTCCTGACTCAAACTCCAGCCTGCAGCCTGCCGTGAAGCCTCCAGTGTGGAAATGGTCCAGGTGACCAGTTCACATCTGACTGCCTTAGTCAAACATGGTACATTTTAACGTTGCACCTGTTCCCTGCAAAATGGATGGCATTTTACCTCATAATAAATTCTATGAGGATGAGGGAGAAAAGTTACAGTTACAGTCTCAGTCGCATAAGATGTTTGAGAATATGAACTATTTCTTATTTTGAGTTCCATTCATAGATTACAGGTAGAGCCATCGATCAACCCTTGATCACCTGTTATGTTCAACCAAGAAAATAAATGGATGTTTATGGAAAGCTCTTCATTGCTGCTTTGCTTTATGTTCCTGAACCACAGCCACTTCCTTTCAGAAAAGAAGGGGTGGTTTGATTTTATTGCTGTCGTAACCATTTTAAAGCTGGTCAAGCTAGGCTAACAATGGCAGGTTGCAGAGTATTACCAGAATGCAAGTTATGGCTATTCCATTTGACTCTCTAAATTTAGGATGGGCACTTGAGTGTGCTTCGTTTTCACGGACTGCTTTGATAGGTAGGTTCTGGTGGGTAGCCGTGTGGGTCTGAAGCAGCAGAACAAAGTTCAAGTCTAGTGGCATCTTTAGATTAGATGAGATTTTAATTGTTTGATAAAATGTGATTTTAACAATGATTGTATTTTATACTCTGATGAAACCCGCCCTGAGCCTTATGGGAAAGGAGGGACAGAAAAAAGTAAAGTTTGTTGGTTTGTTTGTTTGAGACCAATGAAGTTTCATTCAAAGTATAAGCTTTCATGTACACACACACACACTTCTTCAGATACATTGAAATAAAAGTACCAATCCATAGATATAGTTATATACAGGCAGAGGGTGAGCGGTAAATCAGCACAGAGCGTATTAAAGTTGTCTGGTCCTTGCATCTGTCAAAGACTGCAAGAACTGAACACATGAAGAAAATAAGCATTTTGAAAATTGATCATCCAAAGCAAAATATACTGGGCTCAGAAAGCTCTTTCACAAATACTGTACAGCTTGCAAATTCAGACATAATTAAGAACAGCAAGGTTTGATCAAATATATAAGGATACAGACATATTAACTGACCTGTAAAATATACTGTGAACACTTCCTACAGGATCAGTGCTTGGGTGGAAATGCTTTCTGCTTGTGCGAATGAACGGCTCTTTGAATTCAAACCATCAGGAATCCAAGCTTTTCTTTTCTTTTTTTGCGTCAGATACAAAAATATCCTTCATTTTCTGTGGTTTCACACAAACTTTTCACCTCATGGATGGGAGCCACCATTCCCCTGCCAAGCTGATGAGGTATCTCCAGGCAAGCATCTACACGAATCTTGGTTTTATGAAACGTTAGATTATGGCCCTTCTCCAAGGAGTTCCAAGGCAGGATTTCTCCATTTGATCTTCCCCCAAAGCCTCTGAAGTGGATTTCCCCCCCCCCTTTCTTACCCATTTTAATGCTTTTGTATCTCTGTAGAAAAAGCCATTTTCCTCTCATTTTTGAACAAGTTTTGCTCCAAGTAGTTCAAGAACACTTCTCTTTTATTCGAGAGAAAATAAGTATTTCTGTGAAGATGTACATTTTCATCTCCTCAGGAGCTAAAGCAATATCTTTCAAGGGAACTATCTTCTCCCAGTATCGGCTGATCCTGACCATCAGTATTTCCAGAGAGGAGCAGATGTTAGGTTCTTCACATGATTAAATGCTTGAACTGTGTTCTGACAGAAAAGACCTTCTTTTCATGCCTTCTGCCATCTTTTAAATGTTGACCTCAGGTCATCCGGGAGTCTCCCGTGACATTTGGACTGTGGGGAGCTCTGATCTGAATAAGGTTTTTCTTCTCTTTACTTCACGCCTGCTTGACGGGGGGGTGGGTGGGGGACCATATTAAGAACAACACAGAGAGGTCCTGCCCTCTCTCAGGCTGGGCCCAGAATCTTCGGAAGGGAAGGGATTGATCAAATGTGGCTACTCTGGTTTGGGTTGTAAGAGCCTATGAAGAAATCATTTCGATACACATTGACAGAATTTGGGCTTCAACATATCCCTTTCAGCATATAAAAAATAACAATGGAATATCCACAAGGAACTTGCAGGGGGGGCATCCCAATCCCCACCACTTGTACTTCCTTCCCTCTCCCCCAGCCCTCCTCTGACGCCCCCTCTTTTTTTCTCCCACTCCCACTATTGCACCTCCTCTTTCTTTCTGCCCCCCTTCTCAGGCACCCTCAACTCTGTTGCCAGGTGGGGTGGGGGAGTGATGATACCTGCACCCACTGCCACCTCTAGCTTCATCAACGTGGCAGGGGAGTGATGACTCCCATGTCCTCCCACTCTGATAGCTTCCAGTTTGGCAGCTGTGTGTGTGTATGTGTGTGTGTGTAGGGGTGGAAGGACTCTCATCCTCTTCTGACATATCCAACTTTGGCAGCTTGGGGGCCAGTGATGACCTCCAAACACCCCTCTCACCTGTAGTTTGGTGATGGGGGAACAATGACTCTTTTAGGCCCCCCTGCTCCTCTCTAGTTTAGTTGCCACAGTGGTTGGGGGAGGAGAGAGCAATGCCTCCTGCTCCTTCTCCTGCCTTCTCTCCCCCCCCCTGCACAATGGCAGCTCCCCACCCACCATCCAGTGGTGGCAAATCCCCTCCTCGACTGGCAGCTTCACCACTTCAACTATGGCGGGGGTTACCTCCCATCACTGCACAGACAAGCTTACAACTGGAATAAAACCTTGTTGGTCTTTACAGGGGTAGTCAAATTGCTGCCCTCCAGATGTCCATGGACTACAATTCCCACGAGCCCCTGCCAGCGAATGCGGATTGTAGTCCATGGACATCTGGCGGGCCACAGTTTGACTGCCCCTGGTCTTAAAGATGCCATTGGACTCAAATTTTGTTCACTCCTAACACATCCACAATAACAATACTTGTGAAGCATAACTGTAATGGGGGAAAGATTCAAATGGGTAGCCGTGTTGGTCTGAAGTAGCACAATAAGTAGCAAGCACTCGAAAGCTCATGTCTTGAATAAATCTTTGTTGGTCTTAAAGGTGCTACTGGACTCTGATTTTATTGTAATGGGGGAAAGGTATGAATGTCCAGTGAACGCATGAATGCGAATATGCTCACCAAAGGGGTTCTCCATATTGTACTTTTGCTCAGGGCTTTAAGGATGAAGCGTGTGAGGATTGGCGTTGGCATTTCTCCCTCAAACTGCTTCACGAGATATTGCCATTCCATTCATGGGCAAAAGAGCAGCACAGCTTTGCAGATTTGCATTCATTTCCCTCCTGTCCTTGTCAGCCTAGATCAATTAAGAAAACAACAATGAAGCTCTCGGGGACATCTGAACGGCCAATGCCATTGTGTAAAAATAATACGGCTGTTCTGGAAAGATTGTTTTTTGAGTAGATTCATCTGCCAGTGAAAAGGAAGAAGAGAATTGATAGACGCCTTTTTTCTTTTAAAGGTTCATTGTTTGAACAGCCTCTTTTTAGGGTTTGCTATTACCAGAATGACCAGAATTGAGGTTACTGAGTCCTAAAAACTGGCCGGTAGCTGTTTTTGTCTGTTATGTACAATGGGTCAGTCCTAGCTGACCCAGTGAAGATATTTGAATACTGATGAACTCCATAAATCAATTACAAATGCAATGCTTTTCTGCAGGAGGGGAAAAGGGAGAAATACTTAATTATGTTCAGAGATGTTCATCTTTCAGGCTCAGCCTCTTGGATTCTGTGGTTAGAAGGGATAAGGGACAGACCACGACTCTCATTGTCTTCTGTAATTTGTTCCTTAGAGAATTCTAATGTGCTCTTTCAATACAGTTTTGTCTTTGGGGGGTATGATGGAGTCAATGGGATAATGTTTATCAATCTCTGTGGTGCTGGGGAAAGGTCATTTATAGCAATCCATGTCTGAAGCCTCATTTCCATACCTGGGAGGGCAATATTGTCTTTGCATTCCAAACTCTAGGAATGAAGGATCCTGTTTGGTACTCATGTCTTGAGTTAGAATTCTTGTAAGAGTTCTGAGAAAAAGCAATATACTGTAAGAATTGCAGAGCAATATTTTGTAAGAATTTGAATTATTGACCGTGTTTATGCCAAGTATTCCCATGGGCAAAGGGTCCTTTCTCCCTTCTACCACTGTTCTGCCTTTTACCACCTTTGACCTCACAGGGTGTCTGTTGTGGGGGGGGGGAGGGGCAGGCGATTGTAAACTACTTTGAGACCCCTGCTGGCAGTGAAAAGTAGGGTATAAAAACCAACTCTTCTTCTTTCCTGAGTTTCCTATCTGGGAGAGTAAAATATTCACTCAAGGGTTTAGCAATCAGGGCACACAGTTTTAATAGAATGACCATTCTGACGCAAGCAGGAGAGCTAGCATGCTGAACAAGAGTCAAAGAATAAAACAGACTAAAGGTCAGGGTCTAGAATTCCAAAAGAAAGTTCACCAATTCCATCGTAAGCATAATTCACTTTTACCCTCCTTTCAGAGTACATTGTGCATTCTTTCTAGGGAGAAAAGGGGAAACGAGCCCTTTACACAAACCCTTGGCTGAGATAAGGTTGCTTAGACAGCAGGTTAAAGAACAGATTTTTGAATAATGATAGGTGGGAGGAAGAAGCACGCTAAAATATTGCTGATCAACCCACTAATGTAAAGACACTGACCATTTCCACATGAGGAATCTGTTCCTGGACAGCCTTTGAATGTTGGTGGGTTTTGGAGCCCCCTCAACATGATGTCACCTGCATCCCGAGGCTGTCCAGTAGCTGGGTCAAGTTTTAGCCATTTTTAACTAATGATTTCAGGAATTGCCAAAACTAGATTTACATCCCTAAATTGCATGTCCCATTGGTGAGCAACCAGTGAGCGACCAGGGATATGTCCATGTGGAGGGGGAAATGCATGATAGTCTTGGCAGCTTTGTCTTATCGCATAGCATTACTGCATGCCACATGCATAGCATTACTGCATAGCAACGTGGAAATGCCTTTTTAAAAACAAACAAACAAAAAACTTGGGGGACTGGGGGGGGAAGAAAGTTTCAGTCCATGATAGAACTGCTGTGCTGTGATTGGTTCCTTGTTGTGATTGACAAGGAGCGGAGGGAGAAGTTCATGCTGCTTTCCTTTACAGTCTCGTCTGGAGGCAAAAAACTATGATGGTGTAGAGGCAAAACGCGGGATGAATCTCCCTGTGAGGAGGGCTGCAAACACAAGATTTACCATCTCACGTTTGCAAGCAGGAAGCCACTCATGTTTTGCCCCTCTGTGTGGTAATGGTCCTTGTAAGAATCTTAAATCATTGCTTAACTTTAAGCAGTGTAATAAAATACTTTAACGTTCTATCCTTTGAACCTAAGGTTAGTACACAAAAAAACATAGATCACAAAATCTCTAACAGATACCCCCATCGAAACTGCCCTCAGCCAGCCACTGTTCCTCTTGGCTGACCAACAGCAGGTATACAGAGGCCAGGGATCCTGACAGAGATATAAAACTCTGCTCGATAAGCTCAGGTCCCCACTATTTCTTTAGGGTGGCCAGCATCTGGCACAGAAGACTCCTAAGATTCACCTTGTATTTGGAGGACTGATTTCCAAAGGTATCATTTTTAAAATCACATTATCACAACAAAACGTCTTTAAGAGTATCCCTCCACTTTTCTTCCAGGCATACGGAACCCCACAAGTAATTTTCTATGCCTTCTTTCCAAAAAAGAATCCCTCCTTGTTTCCCTTTCTTTATAGCCAATATTCCACCAAGAATCAGTTCATATAAACTCTCTCTCTCTCTCTCTCTGGCCTTTCCCACTGCAAATGCCATTCCAAATGCTCTCATCCAAGTGTGTAACCTCTGGATCTACTTAGCAAACTTCCATTTCGTATGCTCCACTGGTGTCTTTGACCTCTAGGGAGAAGAGTCTTCCTTCCAAAGTGGAAAGCTACTCTCCTGGCAACTGGTAGGTGGACCTATGGAGTTTGCTATATGATCCTCCTTACTCCCAGTTCCCTGCTCAGGCAATTGTAAGCCCCTCCCCACACTTTATCCACTCAATCACATAATCACCACTCTCCAAACCCAGTCTGTAAATACTTTCCCATCGACTGCCTGCACAGTCAGCCTTCCAAAAGTGCCTCTAAAGTTAGGCCGGCTACAGAAAACTTCTGGGAGCCTTGAGTGGAGGAGGACGGGATGCAAGAAAGGAAGGAAGTTGAGTCCTGCATCCTCCATCCAGGTCCTGACTTGTCTGCTGCAAAACAGTCTCTCCCAGATCTCTGTGGAATCTCCAGTTCTGGTAGGGGAGTTTCAGAACTCTAATATGTCATGCCTTTGCCACCATGATGATTATATTATTTGTGTCCCTTATGAGGGCACAGTTATGCTAGTGCTAGGGTTGTCGTGCCAGTGTGTCTCTATATACGTCAGTGTATCTCTAGGTTATCCTGATGTACCCTTGAACACATGGAGCTTCCTCATTGGTCCATCAAGGTCAGTGTCAGGATCTGCCTGGTTGCCAGCCTCCTGCCATAATTCTGTCAATGTCCCTTGTCAGTCTGTGTATCATCATCTGTCAGTGGGGAGCTGGCCTGAGGAAGTTAGCTGATTGCAACTGTTTTTATGGCTCGCTTGTTTGTAAAGTCTAATTGCCAATTTTTTCTTGGGAAGATGGGACTGTGGGAGAGGGGAGCTTGGACATTATCGGTGAGGCTGGCCTTGCAAAAATTATGTCATGTGCAGCTAAGGGCAAGAGTAGTTTGCACGCTTCTCCTGGGAACAGGAGGAAGGCCGGCGGTTGTCACTTGGGTGTGGGATTTCTGGAGTTATATTGATCTGTGTATTGGATCCAGCTTGGTGTAGTGGTTAGGAGTACGGACTTCTAATCCGGCGAGCTAGGTTTGATTCTGCTCTCCCCACATGCAACCAGCTGGGTGACCTTGGGCTTGCAGCAGCAATGATAAAGTGGTTCTGACTGAGCAATAATATCAGGGCTCTCTCAGCCTCACCCCCTCTGTTGTGGGGAGAGGAAAGGAAAGGCAAATGCATGTAAGCCGCTTTGAGATGCCTTTGGGTAGACAAAAGCAGCATACAAGACCCCCCCTCCCTCTTCTTCTTCTTCTTCTTCTTCTTCTTCTTCTTCTTCTTCTTCTTCTTCTTTCGCAGCAAGAATAATCATGAGCTTCATATGACTACCTCAATAAACTGCCTTTGCTGGTCAAGCCAAGTGTGTTCATTGAGAAAGCCAACAGGGGGCTGAAAATCAGTATTGTGTCTACTCAAACTAGCAGCAGCTGTCTCATGGAGAGCTCTTTCACATCACCTGGTACTTGGCACTTTAATTTGGAGATGCTGGGGCCTGAACCTCAGACCTTCTGCATGCAAAGGAGATACTCTCCCAGTAAGTCGCCACCTATCCCATGGGTATAGTTGCTCCTAAACAGTTTGCAAATGGACCTTAGAATTGTGCTGTAAAAATGAAGCTGTTTTCTCCTCTCTGCCTATAATCTGGAAGATTGGGAACTTTGGGAATTTATCCCAACTAGGGAAGGAAGGAGACTACAGGGAAGTGTGTTTCCTATGGATTTCAGTGCAAATCATTCTCAGATTGATTCCTTAGTATGGCAAGCTCTACTCCTAATAGTAAGGCATGACATGACCCCGTTTCTGCTCTGTCTTTTTTGTTTTGCACTCCCTTACTATTTCAGTTATCTGATGCATTCTTAACACACCATGAAGCAGCATTTGTCAGAATACCAGAGGCATTAGCTGTTTCTAGGTTTGAATTGTATTCATGAGTAATGGAGTGGTATTAACATTACTGCCCATTCATTTATTTCTGAGAATTATGGTGACTTGTGCCTAACATCACTCTTACAGTTCCCCTATGAAAACAAACACCAGCTTTGACTTTCAGAAATGGACTCAGCTCAGCTCCATAGGGACAGAACTCAGTTTCTGTGCAGTTCATTCACAGTTGCAGTAAGTTTTGGTAGCAGCGCTCTGTAAGAACCAGTTTTTAAAATGACTCTTTAACTTCCATTGATTTTGACAGGCAGGCCAGGCTCTTTGACAAATTAAGCCCGAAGGTTGCTATGTTACAGAAGAAGTAAGAAAAACATGTCTCTCTGATGACTGAAAACTTGATGCAAGACCTCTCCTAGGCAGCTCTGTTGGGAAGGACTCATGATGAATTTCGGCCTGGTTTTGAAAGCTGTTTTTATGTTGCCAAGTCTCTAAATGTTACTGAAGTCTCACACATTTGGTGTGTTTTCCCCTTAGGAATTCTCAGCTGCTGTCCCAAGCATGTGTACTTTGAGCTACATTCTGCTGAAATCAAAAGGATTTCTTGACAAGTAAAAGTGGGTTGTTAAGAATCAGGTGATCAGTTTTTGCATCATGCCTGCATGCACTTGGCATCTCTGCAGTGCTGGGTCCTACCCGGTCCTTCTGGCTCACTTTGGTCATTTCTCCTGATGACTTAGAGTTGATCTGTTGTGATCCCAGGAGATCTCTAGCTACTGCCTGGTGGTTGGCAGTTCTCATCAGGACCATGGTGCAGAGTGAGAAGAGCTTCAGCCCAAAGTGAGCACTGGGGGTGCTATTTGTCCCCTTGGGTGTCTATATATGTAAACCCCCAATGTATGTGAATCCACATGCACCTTGGTTCTCCTCTGAGGCTCTTTTCAGTTGGGAAATAGGGTGGTGGTTGAAAACCCTTCTCCTGCAGAACATGGTCCCAGTAAGAATTAGGACCCCACATGCTTGGGAAATGTACTCCCATCAGGGAATGCACAGCTGCCAGATGACTGACAGAGTCACTGACTTGATTCTGCACAGAGGCGTAAAACTTGCACAGCCTCCTGCTTGCCAATGTGCAGTTGGAAACCACACGTTTGCAAGCTTCCTTATGGGAGACCCCTCCTGCGTTTTCCCGCTGCCTCGTCGCAGCTCTTTGCCTCCCGATGAGGTGGCAAGGAAAAACAGCACAAACTTCTCCCGCTTTTCCTTAGCTTGTCAATCACAGCAAGCCACCAATCCCTGCCCAGTGGGGACTTGAACTTCCTCCCCCCCCCCAAGCCTCGAAATTAATTTTTTTTAAGTGCACGTCTGCATTTTTATGGAGAAATGCCAGAACACAGAAACATTTTTTAAAAAGCTAACACTTCTGCATTGCTATGGAGCAACAATGAAACATTCCCTACTCTTTTTGGGATTCTTCGTGTAATGGTCTCTATGCTTGGGTAGCTTTTTGATAGGCTGGCCATGGTAACTGAACCCCGATGAGTGATTGTGAGTTCACAGTAAGGTTCAAAAACAAAGAGCATGGATGCCAGCTGATTAGGTGATGGCTGCTTCATCACACACACACACACACACACCTTTCCCTTTTTATGCCCCACTGCCAGAAAACACAAATGGGAACCTATTTTGGTGGCTCTATTCCAAAATGACTGTGCACAGGGAGGAGAATATTTGATTTTTACATGGGGAATGTAGCTTTGCAGTCCCATAGTGATGTGGACTGTGCCATTAAAAAAAAAAATCATGATTAGGAAATGGAGAGGGGAGGGGGAGGGTGGGCAAAAAACGGCCTAGACAATCGCGTGTTTCTCCCCCCACACAGGCTTGCCCCCCCAGATTGCTGTGCGGCAGGAACTGGCAAATCGAGTTTTGGCGATTTCCCTCATTGTGGAGCAAATTTGACTAAAACTCGTGCCAGCCGCTTGAGAGCTCTGGGTTGCTGCTGATGTCATGTGAAAGCAGCACTAAGACCCAAGAGCAACGAGAGGCTGGACATCTGTAACCCGCCATGAGCCTGCTCAGGAGTGGGGGTAACAAATTTAATGACGATGATGATAATAATAATATGCATTTGAATATTAATCCATTTTGTTCCCAGTCATTCCCTTCAAAGCTACCCAAGTCCATCATATTTTGCTTTCCTTGTTGTGTAAATATCATTATTTATATTTAAATGGGTTTTCAAAAATGAATTTAAACACCAGCTTTCTGAGATTAAGTGGAAATAAACTTCTTTATGAGATCAAGTTAACTAGTTTCGGCTACATTGCCTTTTGCATGTTTTCAGTGTTTGAGTGTTTTTTTTCCATAAACCTTTTAATGTGTTAGAAAGCTATTTTTACAACCTAAAATAATGATTGTGTTTATAAAAGTGTGAATGTTTGCTTTTCTTTTATGCTAGGCAATATGTCTCGATAGAAATAGTCATATAAATTGTGTCGCTTACTGAAAATTTCAGGAGTAATTCACAGTGCAATGCTATGAAAAATGACTGGAGTATCTTCACTGATGTTGTGGCTACCCTTCCCTGTGTATGCCTCCTAAACTACAGAGAGCCCAAATATTATAACACCGCATAAACTGGCCTCCTGGAGATACGAAATTGATACGAAGAGATACGAAATGTGTGCATACCACACATACTCTTTCAATTTGGTTTCCAGCAAGTTCAGATTTAAATGTTTTCTTTCTTTCCCCCCACTGTGCAATATTAAAACCTGTATTGTAGGATCTATGAAAAGGGTGTGCCTTCGGCAGCTAACTGATTACCTTTTACGTATTTGTTTTCCCTTGCTTTTAAGTGTGCTTTTGACCTTTCCCCATCACTCTTCTGGTAAAGTAAACAAAAGACCGGAGCCTGTTAAGGGTAGTCAACAGGCAAATGTATGTACATAAGGAAAGCTAAACATTGACCACTTCTCTCCTGAATGAATATTTACTGTGCAGTAGATGTGTAGATTGGAAGGAGGGTTGCCAACCTACAGTTTGGGGCCAAAGCTCTGCTAGAATTGCACCTGATCTCCAGATAACAGGGATCAATTCCCCTGGAGAAAATGAATGCGTTGGACAGCCTGCTCTATGGCATTATAACCTGCTGAGGTTGCTGTCCTTCACTATAAGGAGCCCAGCCTTTCTCAACTTATTTACTGTTGAGAAACCCCTGAAATGTTCTTCAGGCTTCGAGAAAACCCCAGAAGTGGCATGATCAAGCAGAATATGGTTGGGCTCAACCAGGGTCCAGTCCCACCCCCTCCAGGCCTGTCACTGGCCATTTTTGGGAGGGGGTGGGTGGGTCAACATGACCATTTATGGTCATATCATCCGACAAATGTTTAATGAATTTTTAAAAGGGCCACCAAGAAGCCCCAGGGTTTCACGAAGCCCTAGTTGAGAAACCCTGATATGGAGGCTCATAGATATTTCTGCATCTTCATATCCTTATCCATTGTTGTTCCTCTATATATTTGTGAAACAGCCTAGGGGGTGGGATGTGTCCAGCTGTCCAAGTTAGAATAGGGCCAATCAGGGTGCAGCCAGCTTTGCCCTGATTGGCCCTGCCTCTGCAGCTCCCACCCTCCATCCCTGGACTCTAGCCTCTTTGCTCTCAGATGCCTCAGTGCCTGGAGCCAGCAGCAGGTAAGGGGAGAGGGTTGTGGGCAAAGGGTCATGGTGGAGGGCTTGCTAATGAGGGCCTCTTGGCCTGCTAGGTTGGGCCTGCTGACGAGGTCCTCCCGGCTTGCTGACTGCCCGCTAAGGAGCTCTGTACTGGCCCTGATAATGAGCTGCCCAGGCCCCACCCACCCCTCTTAATTTGGCTGTGAACTGCAGCCCAAAGCCACCTTAAGCTTCCTGGCCAGGGGCCAGGGGAGGGAGCCCTTTCAAGGCCCATTCTTACGAACAGGCTTTGAAGCTAGTACACCAATAGCTTTACTGGAGCACTCAATATGTTTGCATTAGGCCCAGACTGAGCAAGTCCAACAAACCATTGTGTTTTATGGATTATTTTATATTTATATTGTATAAGAATAAAAACTGGGAGAAGCCCAGTTCCATACACTCTATGGAAGTGTATGATTTTATGAAGTGTTGGGTGGAGTAAAAAAAATAATAGATCTGCAAAAGGGTAAACATGCAGGACACAAGTGCTATTTCAGGTTAATGAAGGAGAGAGATAAATAGGCTCCTGTAGACAGCTGACGTTTCTTTACAGCAAGGCTCACTTAGATATACTTTAAGAGCACTTATGCCTCATAATAACTATAACAAAAGAAATTCCATCTAAACCTCCGGAAGGAGTTCCTGACACTTAGAGCGGTTTCTCAGTGGAACAGGCTTCCTCGGAAGGTGGTGGGTTCTTCGTCTTTGGAAATGTTTAAACAGAGGCTGGATAGCCATCTGACAGAGAGGCTGATTCTGTGAAGGCTCAAGGGGGTGGCAGGTTTCAGTAGATGAGCGATTGGGATGTGAGTGTCCTGCATAGTGCAGGGGGTTGGACTAGATGGCCCATGAAGTACCTTCCAACTCTATTATTCTATGATTCTATGAGTGCTCTACACAAAGAACAAAAAGATACAAACACAACTTTCATAGAATCATAGAATCATAGAATCATAGAGTTTCCCCCATTTCCTTTTTGGCACGTAGGCCCATTGGGTTCCATAGGACAACAGCCACTTCCAACAAGAATGGTTGTATTGGCTGGGGATACGGGGGGACTCAATATGAGGGCTGAACCATTGGGTGAGGAGACAAAACAGTATTGCAGGTCTCAAAGGAGTTTTTCAGAAGAAGGAAACAAAATGGGTAGGGAGTGAGAGTGACGGGTCTTGTACAACATGTGCCATATTGAGCAAAGGTCAGTATCTGTTTGAGGAAGCCGTAAATGCTACACAGGAGGGGAAAGCAGAAATGGGATGTAGACTGGGATGGGATTGTGGCGTCAGGTTTTGCATAGCAGTGAGATTTGAAGAAGATGGTGACGTTGAGATGTTTTGCCTCCTTAAACAGAAACTTGCATTCTTATTTTAAATTAACCATTACTGTCTCATGAAAATCTCTCATTGACTCTTAAATTTTGTGGCGGGTGAATACAGGGCTTAAGCTAACATTTTAATGGACAAGGGGCCTTGGTGTGGAGGGATTTGACGGAAGATGTTTTGGGAAAGGGTTACGGGAAGAAAAGGCAACAAGAAGTAAAATAGACACAAAACAGATATTAATGGCTGGAACCCTCAGAAACCAGCATGGAAGCATTTTAATCTCCCAGGGACTCTCCTTGGAAGGTCTTAAAAGGCAAATCTCAAGAGAAGTGTTGATATTGGGATTCATAAGCAGGTTTGACACTGTGGAGTTTGACCTCAACACAGCTTGGGAATGGCTAGTTTGGAACACAAAGGGGCTGTCTCTTTCTTTAGGTGTTTGTTTATATATATTTTTTAAGTTGCTAAGGATTCATCACCAGCAGCCTTTAGTCAGGAGTTAATCCATTCCACACTGACTGAGTCACGTTTGTTTGCTTGGATCCCCGTATTCATTTGTTCTCTGCATCATAGTGTGACACACCTACAGCTATCTTTTAGATCACTTGATCTTTTGGCATTGTTTAGTACAGCCTTTTTCAACCTTTTGGCTGTGGAGAAAACTGTGAAATATTTTTTCAGGCTTTGAGGAACCTCTGAATTGGTGACATGCCCCTTCAGAGAAGTGGGCGCAGAAGTAAGATGTAGGAGCCGGCTAACCAATCAATTGACCATTTATCGCTTCTGTTGTGGAGAAAGAAACTATCTGTAGAACAACAGGGGAAGTGGGCTCCAGTGACATCTACTGATGTCATCTGAACTTCTAGGAAAGGCCATATAACCCCTGGCGAGCTCTTGAGTAACCTCAGGGGCACCCAGAACCCTGGTTGGGAATCCCTGGCTTAGTCAAACATAATCCTGCTTTTCCTTCTCCTCCCATCAGAGTCCATTTACCTGTCCGCTTGGGTGGATGCTAAGTAGACTGACACTTGTCTAAGTCATCTGAAGCCAATGGACTTAGATGGGTGCAACTCTGTTTAGGATGTCAAGTCCTATTTAGATGTTACAGTCGTGCATACCAATAGGAGCCTACCAATAGTGCATGTTGAGATCACACGCTTCTTGGGATCCTCCTCATGCATGGATGTCATGTCTCCTGAAAGGGGCAACATATGGATGTTGCCTGCATGAACAGCCTCTGGACTTGCTACACAAAACCCTGGCTTTTCAAGGGTCCTTTTTTTAGTCTACAATGATGACTGTACAAGCCAGGAGGCTCTATATATTTACCATTCTCCCGGAACATAGAAGCATAATAATGTCGGAAAGGGAACTCTGCCATGCATCTTATGAAGAGGACTCCATCCTTTGAAAACTGGTAAAGGGTGCCAGAAGACAGATGTTTCTCATCAGGCACCAAGAACAGGAACATCCATCCAGGAAGGTACTTGGTACGATCATTACACAAAAATCCTTGGAAATAGTACAAGAAATGTTGTATCCTACATGTCTCCTGATGCATCTGCAGTCTGCCCCCCCCCCCCCCGTCAGAAGGTGAGCTCAAGTCATTAATAATATCACTTCCTCCCAGTAAATCACCTGGAGAGGACCTGATCCTATCTGAGTGTTATAAAGTGTTTTCTGACCAGTGGACTCCCGTACTTTCGAGGCTCTTTACTCAAATTAACAATACCAGTAAACTACTGCAGGATGGACAACTAGTATTATCGTCCCCATGCATTAAAAGGGGGACAGAAAGGACCCACGGAATTACAGACTGATTAGCCTTATACCCATAACATCAAAATTATGATTCTATGATTCTATGAATGGATTGAGGATGTTTCTTGCTGCAACAGACTACCCCCTCCCAAGGTGGAATAGGTCTAAGCACTTGGGCAGCTGCGGGTGGTAAAGGAAGCATTTCAAACTCTAGACGTAGTGCATTTTCCCACAATGAGCCTCTTAGCTTTTGAGTATTACTGGCAAGATCATCCTTTGGAGGATAGGTTCTTAAGTTGCAACGGGGGGGGGGGGGGGAGGACCACATCTGTTTTTATGACTCTTCTTTGAATCCTGACATGATGTGACATTTCCTTTATTACCTGCACAAGGGAAAAGCAAACCAAATTTCTCTCTAAACAGTGTCTACCGCTGCGTTTTAGGGATCTCATTTTCCATACGCAACAAGGAAATACTGTTTCTTGTGTGCTGTTCTTTTCCAAGTGCTGGTTGTGTAATGAAAAGGAAGGAAATCCAGCAACGCTTATGATTTATGATAGCAGCTGGAACTTGCGTATCCAGCCGAGGGAAGGGAGCAAAACAGAGTGTAGAAGAGAACGAGTCGGGACGAGAAGGCACAGCAGTATCATGATCGGTGCTGGCAGAGCAAGAAACCAGACTCAATTGGCTGCTGTGTCCAAATTCAATACAGACAACCTTTAACTCCTTGGCTGAATAATACCTCAAGTGACAGTGTGACATGTCAGGGTAGAGAGGCTCTGGACAGAGGGCAGTCATTGCCGTTTCTTCTTAACTGGCATTTCACTGATCCTTTCCTTACTCAGAGTTTGAATTGACAGTTGTCACAATCCCGGTCTCTTTGGGACTTGTTTCACCCCCTTCACCTGTCCACCTCTGGGCTGTGTGCCAGCTGCAAGCCACTGGGAAGGTAGCATTTGTATGGAAAACCTTAACTAGTTTGGACTCTTTCCTTCTAAACTGAACCCAGTCAGGTAGTGGGCCCGCCACCAGAGAAGCTCCAAGTCTGGCTTCCCCTGTAAAAATACAATGGCCTCTGGTTTGCCTTTCCCCTGTGTGTTTCTGTGTGCAAAAGAGGGTGTTTGGCTTACCTCAACTATCTCGCCCTCCTCTCCTCTCCTCTCCTCTCCTCTCCTCTCCTCTCCTCTCCTCTCCTCTCCTCTCCTCTCCTCTCCTCTCCTCTCCTCTCCTCTCCTCTCCTCTCCTCTCCTCTCCTCTCCTCTCCTCTCCTCTCCTCTCCTCTCCCCTCCCCTCCCCTCCCCTCCCCTCCCCTCCCCTCCCCTCTCCTCTCCTCTCCTCTCCTCTCCTCTCCTCTCCCCTCCCCTCCCCTCCCCTCCCCTCCCCTCCCCTCCCCTCTCCTCTCCTCTCCTCTCCTCTCCTCTCCTCTCCTCTCCTCTCCCCCTCCCCTCCCCTCCCTGCCTTCCTTCCTTATGATTCTCTTCTCATCTTGAGATGGAGCTGTCTTTCAGAACTTCTGATTTCATTTCAGTGGCATGTGACATCTTGGGGCATGTGGACAGTCTTCTGTAACAAGGTCCCCTCTAAGGATCAGTCACCCTGGGTTTCTGAAAGAACTTTATTTTACTGAACTTTGGTTTAAGCAGGAAATACTGTATGAAAAGGGGGAATATAACAAAATGGACTAGAGAAACCAACACAATAAGCAGTGCCAGCTAGAGTTAACATTTGCTCTATTGAACATCCCCTGGCCCTCCTTGTCTGAGAGGGGATTGGACAGGCCCTGCATTCCATTGGGTAAGCTTCCTGAGAACCCATCAGTCTTCCAGGCCTAGACAAAGGACACATGGTTGCACAACCCATTGATGTGACTGCAGACTGGCAGTTTCAACCATTTCAGCCAATGTCCACTTTGGATCTTGCTCTTCAATTACCACCACAAAACCATTCACCAACAAGGTTCCCAGGTCTATGTTAGAAGCTTGCTGATGTCAAAACTGCCTTCTCTCAATTTTGGTGTTGGGACAATTAGCTCTTGATGCCTGAAAGAGGAGAGCAAGATCTTCCACCAGAGAAGAACTGATTTCCCTACCTCCGCCTTGACTTCCCCTGATCATGCTTCACACTTAGCCTGCCACTCTCTCCCTGGAGGGCAGTTAGAGATCTGACTACCCAGTCTAGTGAATAAACTTGTATTATTTTACAATCAGAGCGACTCCTATTCGTAATAACAATAACTCCATATGATGGCCTAGGCTGCTAGCTTTGCTACCAATCCCAATGGCCTCATGTAATAGAACCACCTGTGCTAGTGTGAAGAATGATTCACAGGCATGCCTCATACCACATGGGGACAATTTCCCCTATAGAAGGAAAAGTTTGCTTGTAAACATGCTTTTGGATGATTCCTAATGGCCTTCACACACTAGATTTAAGGAGAAAATGGTGCTTGATGGTAGATGATAACGTTCTGATTAATAACCTTGGATGACAAGCCTTTATTGTGTCACTGTCCAATGGGAACTACCATAACCGCTGCACTTTGAACCTGGGAAGAAGAGAAATTGGAGCAGTTAGTAAGAGTGCTTTATTACCAGTGAAGTCTAATTCATCAATTGTGACCTTGCTGTAGTGGTTAAGAACAGCAGCCTCTAATCTGGTGAATGGGGTTTGGTCCATCACACCTCCATATGCAGCCAGCTGGGTGACCTCAGGCCAGTCACAGTTCTCAGAGCCCTCTCAGCCCCACCTACCTCATAGGGTGCCTGTTGTGGAGAGAGGAAAGGAAGGTGACTTCTCCTCCTTCTCCTTCTCCTTCTCCTTCTCCTTCTCCTCCTCCTCCTCCTTCTCCTTCTCCTTCTCCTTCTCCTTCTCCTTCTCCTTCTCCTTCTCCTAGGAAAAATCTAACAACAGTTAGGTGTACTTTGATAACCTTCAGATTGGACTAGTATAATGTACTGTCTGGTCAATTGCAGAAACTTCATTTGGTCCTGAATAGGGCTCCCAGGCTGTTAACGGGTCTAGCCTTACAGAAGAAGTGCACCTTCCTTTTCTGTTGCTGGCAGATGTTGTTTTCAAATGTTCATAGCGTTGTTGTCGTCAGCCATCCAGTTGTGTCTGATACTTGGCAATCCCATGGCACAGCCACCTCCATGATCCACAATCCACAATCCCGCACCGCCTCCTTCAGCCATGCGATGTTCTGGTCAGTATCCATTTTGATTGTGTCTAACCACCACGCTCTTTGTTGGCCTGGCTTCCTTAGCATAATCGCGTTCTCAGTTGAGTTGGATCACATGACATGGCCAAAGTGAATGAGACAGAGTTTTGTGATTTTGCTCATGTTCATCATGGTACTGATGGATACCATCCAAAGAATCAGGGCTTCTTTTCTTCTTTTCTCAGATTTGTCTGTTGAATAGTCTAACAGCCACAGTTTGCAGAGTCAGTCAGTGCTACCCTATACAGGTTTAGTTCTGAGTATGTTCCTATAATTTCAGTTAGACTCCCAAATGAATGTACAGAGACTTGCAAGCTATAAGGCTTCTGTTAATCAGTGGCTGGATTCTGCACGAAGATCATTCTGTCCAAAAGTTAAAATTACCTGGCTGAGCTACTGAATTTATTCAACATCAGGGCTTTATTAAAACATAGCGAGGTCCTACAGTTTGTCAAGTTTAAGAGGCCCTATAGCATTACCGAAAATGGTAATTTAGGACGTTTTAGTTACTTTTCTCTTTTTATAGGCCCCTCATAATCCGAATCCCCACACTGTGGTTTATTTAGCTTGTGCATAAATACAGCTCTGCATGAAATTCTAGAACAGAAAAGGTGGGTTCTGGAGAAACAAATTATGAATGACCTTCTCTCTCGTTGCAATAATATCACTGTCTGAGCCACGAACCTCTAAAGCAAATGTCCTTGCCACATCAATACATTTGTCATGTCAGGCTAAAACAGCTCAATGGTGAGGTCTTTTTTCCCCTTAGCAGCTTGTGAACTGCGGCTTCTATATGTGACTTTGCCCCCCTCCCCATTTCAACAAAAGACTTTCACAAAAGAAAGCTATTTCTCATTGCCAAGAGCTAATCTGTCTTTAAGTGGTTTGGAGTAATGGCAAACACTGCCAGAAGCAAGAGGGGGAAAATAAGACAACATGCTCATTTCTGGATGTTGTGAATTAAACAGAACAGGGGGAAAAAAGGGTGGGGGGACTGTCAACTTGCCTTCTTAAAATAAAAACAGGCAATTTGTGGGCCAGTTTATGTAACCACATTATGCAGTACTGTGATGAGGAGGCTCAGTGCTGGCAAAACAGAATGTGAACATTCAGAAATGTCAACTAATAGCTTCTATTTTGAACATGATCCAGTGTACAACAATGGGAAAGAGCTGCTCCTGAAAACTACCCAGCATGGTGTAGTGGTTAAGAGCAGGGGCCTCTGATCTAGAAAGCCAGGTTGGATTCCCCACTCCTCCTCCACGTGCAGCCAGCTGGATGACCTTGAGCTAGTCAAAGTTCTCTTCCAGCTGTTCTTGCAGAGCAGTTCTCTCTTTCAGCCCCACCTACCTCGTAGGGTGTCTGTTGTGGGGAAAAGAAGGGAAGGTGCTTGCAAGCTGCTTTGGGAGTCCTTTGGGTAGTGAAAAGCAGGGTACAAAAACTTATCATCATCATCATCATCATTATTATTATTATTATTATTATTCATTTTAAGTTTTCAAATATCTGTATCTTTGGAATAGCTGGGAAGAAGAAATGGCAGCGAAGGCATCTTTAAATGTCTACCAACATTAAAGATGGAGTTACATGTGGTTTGGGAGAGGTTTCACTTCCATTACATCTCTCTTTTGCTCAATTGCCATATCTGATCATCAGATTTGGCAGGTTTTACCAGAGGTGAGAGAGCCTCTTGTGGCGCAGAGTGGTAAGCGGCAGAAATGCTGTCTGAAGCTGTCTGTCCATGAGGTTGGGAGTTCAATCCCAGCAGCCGGCTCAAGGTCGACTCAGCCTTCCATCCTTCCGAGGTCGGTAAAATGAGTACCCAGCTTGCTGGGGGGTAGAACGGCAATGACTGGGGAAGGCACTGGCAAACCACCCCATACTGAGTCTGCCAAGAAAATGCTGGAGGGCGTCACCCCAAGGGTCAGACATGACTCAGTGCTTGCACGGGGGATACCTTTACAAGCTGCAACACATAAAGGTAAGCTTCCGACAGCTGCATTGGTTGCTGGTGGAGTGGACCCTGAGTATCGGAAGGACGGCCTCTCCCAATATGTCCCCCCAGAGGGTATTCCACTCTGCAAATGTCAATCTGCTGGTGATCCCTAGCTCCAAGGATGTGTGCCTGGTCTTCAAAAGGACCTGGCTCCAACCTGGTGGAATGAGTTGCCAGTTGAGATCCATGCCACTTCTATACCCCCTTTCTCTGTCACGACTCGCAACCTGCTTCCCTGCTGTCCTTGCCTGTGGCTGGTCTGCCCAAGAGGGCAGGGCTTGCTTCGAGAGTCAAGGGAGATGCTGGTCGGTCAGCAGGCAGGCCGGTGCAGACGGGAAGTTAGTGGGAGTGCCAATGAGAAGCTGGGGGGGGGGCAAGTGGCCTGTGCCATGTGCAATTCAGGCATGGAAGTCTGTGAGGGGTCATGGCTCATAACTCATGGCTCTGGCTACGGCACTTGGCTGCATTCATCCATGGGAGGGAAGGCACCATGTGGGGCTCCTGGAACTGCAGCGCCTGTACCATGCGCTACATGTGTCACTATAATAAAACATGACTGGTATGGTGTAGTGCAGGGGTAGTCAAACTGTGGCCCTCCAGATGCTGTCGAATGCTGGCAGGGGCTCATGGGAATTGTAGTCCATGGACATCTGGAGGGCCGCAGTTTGACTACCCCTGGTGTACTGATTAAGAACAACAGGTTCTAATCTGGACAACCAGGTTTGATTCCCCGCTCCTCCACATGAAGCCCACTGCTGGGACTGTCACAGTTCTCTCATAACTCCCTCAGGCCCGCCTTCCTCACAAGGTGCTTGTTGTAGGGAGGGGAAGGGGAGGAGATTGCAAGCTGCTTTGAGACTCTGTAAAGTGGAGAAAGTCAGTTTTAAGATACAGCTTTTCTTCTCCTGTTGTGAAGGTCAGCTTGAATGTGGTGTTTGACTGAGGTAAGCTTGACTGGTGATTGTGTTTGCCTGATTTGCTTATGTTTATCTCCTCCATCATGGAAAGCTCAGTGTGGTTTGCATGATGACTCTGGCCATCTGCGGTGAGTGACTGTGTTTAGGTGTCAGTCGTAACAACACCTGCATAACAGCTGTTGTGGCCATCCAAGATCATTTACTGGCCTTCAAGGGATCGAATTAATCATCTTTAAATTAATTATCTTAAAACTGCAGCCTATATCCACATTTTCATTGGAATTTCTTTCCACCTTTATGCCAGCCGTGCTACGTTTTGTGCCTGTCTGTGACATGGATATCAGTGGAATTGACTTTCCAGAAAATGTGTTCAAGGCTAAAATGTAAATGAATGGAGAACTGCTGAAAATCAGGTCTCTGAAAAACGTTTTCCTGGTAGAGCTAGACAGTCTGAACAGTAAGTACAAATTACTTGTCTCTCAGAATTGAATGGTTACGGTTCCCAGGGAGAGAAATCAGTGGCATGGCTAAAAGTGTGTGGTGGTGGTGGGGAGGAATTGGCTCCTTTGAGATTCCCCCCCCCCCCCGATAATAATGCTCCATTCATGGGATTAACTTCCACCTGAGTTTATTTAAACAATGATCCCTTCAGTAGCAGATACACAGAGAACGGAAAAAGTGCATTGTCTTGTACTTGTATTTCAAAGCCTCCATTACTTGAAATGACTTTTCAGCTATTTGATACAATGAAATTTGTTTTCCCGTTGAAGCTGTGCATTTTTATTGTGATGCTATAGATAGAAGCAATTGGCTGCATTCTGCTCACTTCTCTTATGTCTCATCTTGATTTCTTGATGGAGCAAATTCAATAATACTGTTTAAGGGGTGCACTTAGAAGGTAATATCCTGTTCAGGATTGTGGCAGGGGCTCCCTGAGGAGGAGAGGGGGGTGCCTGCAATTTTCAGGAAATGCTGCAAGACCAGGGCTTTGAATTGTGTGTGTGTGTACAGCAGTGTCAAATCACAGACAGTTTATGATAACCCCACATGGATTTTAAGGCAAGTAATTAAGCAGAAGTGGTTTTCCGTTGCCTTACTCTGCGGACCCTGCTAAACTTCTGAGATCTGATAAGATCCAGCTATTCTATACCCTTCCTCATTGCTTAATGGGGTATGAAATGCAAGAATCTTTTGAGGTGAAGGGGTGATCCAGAATTTTCTTTTGCGAGTTTAAATTGTGACGTTCTTCGTTATGATTTATTCCATGTTTTGAAGCCGTGGGCAAAGGTAGGAAATAAAGATTTAAATAAATAAAAGCTAAAGCATCTCTGAGGAGGACATCAGGAGATGTGGTGATTATGCTACAGAAGACAAAACAACAAAAATTATCCGTAGGTGTTGTTTTTTAAAGGCTTTCCTTGTTAAGTAATTTTCATATTTAGAAAAACTATTATTATGATTTATTATTTATTTATTACATTTATACTCTGCTTGCCTCCTTGGGGGACTCAAGGCAGATTACATAAAAGCATATAAAATCCCATAAAATCCCCAAACTTTAAAACCACCCACCTATAGATAGTAGAAAAATAACGAGAGTCATCCACCCCCTCTATAACATCCACAAAGTCACAGCCAGCTTATGTTACATTTTTTTTTAAATCCAGATAAAGTGTTTATGCCTTGCTTGTACCAATACAGTGTTTGTCTCTGCTTCCTCTTTCATTTGAGGATACAAACAAAAGTAGGTGAAGTGAAGTCTCTGTACACAAGCAGCCAACGAAGTTGTAGAACTGATAACACCTGCAAAAGTCTGGTGGTGGCCAGTTTGATGCATTTCAAGCACTTTCATTATCGCTAATTGTGAATGGTCTCTGTTATGGTTTGAATTCAGACTAAACTGGGACAACGTCCACCAAGGCAGGAAAGTTCCATTCCACAACAGAAAATTTAGTCTGGATCCAACCCCAATTTTAGATTTTAGATTTTATGTCACACTGTATTTCCTGCATTTCATGTTCCTTTGACCCTGATGTTTACACCTTAAAAAAACAACAACACTCCAGCAGTCAATCAAAAGCCTTGCTCCACAGAAGCCCTACCTGGCCCCACCCACTTGGCTGGTGCTAGAAAAGCTGTTGGTGGGGACTATGGGCACCTCTTTGGGGACCGCTGGATTAAGTAAAAGAAACAAGTACTTGGTAAATGGTAATTTTAACAACTGAGCCTGCACACCAGTTGACCCTTATTTATGCTTTGCTGGCTATTTTGATTCTGTGATAGAAATTGAAAGCAATCAATCAAACCTGATTTACTCTTCTATCAGGAAATTAAAAAAACACATTTATGTTATCTCTTGCTTTCTTCAGTGACTCAAAAAGGCACCTATATTGGCAGTTTGTTGATAGGCAAATAGGTTTAAATTGCTTAACTGGCTTAAGAAGGCATGTGCTGAATCACCCAAGATGGACTTGCACCTGAGACCCAAATCACCTGTGCAATGTACACAGTAGGAAGGCTAGAATGCCGTTAGCGATTACCCTTCCTGCAAGACCATCAATAGTTTTAGAAACCCAGTCCCTTTCTAGTTTTCAGTTGTGCATAGTAACACTGGATACCCCAACTGTCCTTAATTTTTTTCCAGAAAATACACCAATTCTCTCCTGCGTGTCAAATGTGACTATTTTCTTTTCTCGTAGTGGTATAAAAAACAAAAAAGAACTCTCCTGAACATCACATTAAAAAAAAATCAATAAAACTGCAACTTGATTACAGTGGTTTGCTACCAAGTCATAACAATAGGCAGTAGCACCATTAATTCAAACCAAAGGGTTTCACTTGGCTGGTTTGGGAGGCTTCTTAGTAAGGTATAAGTCAAATTGCTTACATGTGTTTGTCATGTCTGCTGTCCATGGCACCATTGGCCTGAAGTTGCTGACTGTTATGTTTTGTACTTTGGGAACAGGCACCCAAAGAAGTCATCTCACAAGTCTTGAATCAAGCACACCAGCTTGGTGTAATGGTTAGGAGTGCGGACTTCTAATCTGGCGAGCCGGTTTGATTCTGCACTCCCCCACATGCAGCCAGCTGGGTGACCTTGGGCTCGCCACGGCATGAGAAAGCTGTTCTGACTGAGCAGTGATCAGGGCTTCACCACCCTCACAGGGTGTCTGTTGTGCGGAGAGGAAAGGGACGGTGAACGTAAGCTGCTTTGAGACTCCTTCGGGTAGAGAAAAGCGGCATATAAGAACCAACTCTTCTTCTTCATTAGAGCTGTAAACTTACCTGCATGCTTCTTGTTTGGGAATATGTAAGCACGCGACTGACTTTATGCATATGATTACACACAGGTCTCTTTCACGTCAGTGTTTGGGTTTGTTTGGGAGAGGGAGGTTGAAGAAAAACACGCTTTGATGTCTCTCAGAGTCTTTACATTTGTGGGGGTGGCCCAGGAAAGAGACTACAAGTCATGAGGGATAGTTCAGTGAAAACATCTGCTCAGTAGGAGGGACAGCGAAAAAGGCAAAACCCACTCCATTTCCGCAGTTGTTATTTGCTGGCGCGTTCTCAACGCATTGGGATGCCAACCCCAATTTTGTGCCTGGCATTCTACATTTGTGGGTTTCTCTGGCACCATCCAGAAGCCCGTGCGTGGCTTGCATTTTACACCTCCGTCAGGAGAGAAGGCATTCCTGGCTCCTGCCTTGCCTCCCTTCCCTTTAAAATGAAAATCCAAGCATGCACAATAATTAGCCTCCCACCTCTCATATCTTGCTCTCATCCCCAGCAGGGAATCTAGCTGTAGAAGAGGAAGAAGAGTTGGTTCTTATATGCCGCTTCTAGAGTCTCACAGCAGCTTCAATCAACTTCCCTTTCCTCTCCCCTATGAAGAGAGGTGAGGCTGAGAGGTAGGCGGGCTGTGAGGGAGGTGAGGCTGAGAAAGCCCTGATGTTGCTGCTCTGTGGGAACAGCACCAACAGGGCTGTGGCCGGCGGAAGAGCACCCAGCTGGCTGCATGTGGGGGAGGAACAGGGAATCAGACCCAGCCCACCAGGGCCCATTCTGCACACATAGGATAATACACTTTCAACATGCTTTGGCAGCCGGATTTCCCTGTGCAGAATAGGAAAATCTACTTCTAAAGTGCATTGAAAGTGCATTATCTATTGTGTGCAGAAAGCTGTAAAAGAGGAGTCGCCAAGCTCAGGGGGCAGAGATCTATACAAGGTTATTAGTCATGACAAGTAAAGCGGGCCTCCTCTGCCTGGCCCTTGATGCGAGGCACCTGGAGCGGCGCGGGGAGGAAGAGACTTCTGCCCTGGTGGATGCCTGCCTGGCTGGAAGGGCGCCCGGTCGGGTCCCTTCCTGGCGGACGCGTGCCTTTGTTGGGGGTGGGCGCGTGCACGGCTCCGCAGAAGGAGTGGGCAGGCGGCAGGTGGGACGCCGCTCGATCCCGGGCCGGGACGGCTCCCCATCCGACGAGCGGCCGAGCGGGCGCGAGGGCGCGGTTGCCAGGCCAACCCGCGCTCTTCGGGGCTGCAGGGAGCCATGTGACAGCGACTTTGACGTCAGCCGGGAGGCCGGCCCTGCGCGCGCGTCTGCCGAGCCGGAGGCTGCGGGGAGAACCTGGCCGCGCTGCTGCTGCTGCTGCTTCTGCTGCTCTAGCCGCCGCTTCCTGCCGGGCTCGCCGGAGCATGGAGCATTAAAGCCGCGCGTCTGCTGCGAGTGAGGTACAGCGCCCGAGGGGGCGGCGGGCTTGCGGGGGTCCGCCCGCCCTGCCTCCCTGGCTCCCTGCCTCCTGCCCGGCACGCGTTGGGTTGGGTGCCGCCGCCGCCAGTGGCCCTCCCGGAGCGAGCGCCGGGGGCGTGAGCGGGGGGCGCGGCGAGGCCCCGGGTCGCACTCAGGTCCCGTTGGGGGGGGGGGCGGGCGGCTGGGCGCCGTCGGGTTGCGCTGGCGCCGGGCTCCCCCTGCCCTTGCACGGCCGCCGGGAAGCGAAGCGGGTCCTCCGTCTCAGGGGTCGCCCCGGCGAGTTTGCGACCCGGAGCCGCCGGCCCGAGCCAGCCTGCGGGAGGGCAGGGCGAAGAGGCACTTCGCGGAACTTCGCCCCGGAGGAAGCCAGCCAGCCCCCCCCCCCTCCCATCCCGGGCGGGCTGATAAGGAGCAGCGAGGGGAGCGGGGGGGGGGGGAGCCTGCGCTGGGGTCGCCGCTTCCTCCCCCACTCCCTGCCCGCCTTCAGGGGCGCTTCTCCGGCACATGGGCGGGGTGGGGGGTGGGGGGTGGGGGGCGGGGGGCGGGGGGCTGCGGCGGGAAGGGTCGGCCTGCGGACTCTGCCCGGGCAGCTGGGAGGTTCCCGACGTCGCGGCTTCCCGGTCTCTTTGCCCCGCTCCGCCCCTTTCCTCCGGCCTCTCTGTTCCGTTTCTTCTGATCCTGAGGAGGGAAAGAAAGTTTTTTTGCAGCAGCTAAAAAAAGATCTGTGGCCGGAGGAGTAGATTCCCAGGTGGGATGGGGAGAGGAGGCTGCCGGACGCCGCCGGGGAGGGAGAGAAAGGAGCCGGGGAAGAGAGACGTACCGAAAGTCCGTGGTTATCAGCCACTTAGATGCCCTGCGCTGCGCTTCCACGCACTGCCCCTGTTGCTCTTTTCCAGCTTCAGGACTGGGGGGAAATCCGCCTTCAGTGGTGCCTTTCAGAAATCAACTATGCAGTGGTCCCCGTATAGACATTGAGCCCGAAGTGCAGGGCTTTACTGCTGATTGTAACCCTCACACTCTTTCCATGGTGCTGCTGGCATTTCCCTGGATCTGGAGTGTGCGTTTCAAACACAGCAATTATTGTAAGACAAGCAATCTGGTTTTGTACCCTGACCACTCAGTCCTGTGCAGGTTTACTTGGAAGTAGGTGCCGTTGACTCTCAGGGAAGTGTGCATAGGATTCCAGCCTTGGCTTGGAAGAACTGTTGCCAGCAGCCTTCCTTTGTCTGGTAGGTGAGAAGGCACCTGATACTCGCTGGGGTGCAGTGGGAGGTAAAGCAGTCATGCATCTTAGACTAGCCTGCTTGTGCTTAGACTTGGGTGAAGTTATTCTGTGTGATGAGTTCATGTGAGCCCTTCTCTGGTTTGTTGCTACTGAGTAAACACTGTGGCCGTGCTGGCCGTCTTAGCTGCTTAGGTACAGTGCGTAGCAGTCTAACAGATTGCAGCAACTTTAAAAGACCGATACGGGTCTGTTGAAATTCTATTTGAAATCTCTCTTGGCTGCAAGAAAGCATTTGAAACAGCCCACTGTGCAGGCTTGATGACTGGACAGGGAACCCCATATGTCCCTGAACCCTAGAAAAGTATATATTGCATTCAAGAGAAGCATCTCTTTGGATAATGGTGGTGAAGTGCGGCATGTTCATACAGGGTTATAGCCTTTTAGTGTCTGGAAGCAACAGTGGTTGCAATTCAGAACCTGCTATTTAGTTTGGAATAGTCAGGTTTTCTGGCATCTGCAACCCATTATTCACTCTGGAGCAGTCCTATCATGAAGCAGTGGGTTGTCCGTTGCAACCCATATTGAGGTCATGGTGAGACACAGACCATAATTCTTAGATCTGAGGTCAGTTCTTGCACACTCGCCCAGCTGAACCTGGCCACATCTGAGGTTCAGGCATGGAGAAAAGGAGAGTTATTTAAATATGTATCTTTGTAGCTGGCCAATGTATGTTTTGAAGATGTGGAAAGTAAAGAATTTTCCCGATAAACCGGTATCCTTCACATCCCAGTCAAAATTCATTTTTAGGGTCCAGAAATCCTTCTCAGTCTGTGCTATAAAACCCTTAATGGCTATTGGGGAGGGGGGAGCCAAGGGCTTTCTACAAAATAATAGAATTAAGCTTTTTGTTCATGGGAATAGATTTCCAGAAAGAAGAGTCTATTTGGGTGCACATTACAGCAGTGAGTTCTTAGTCTGAGGAAGAGTGCTTGCACTCGAAAGCTCATGACTCGAATAAATCTTTGCTGGTCTTAAAAGTGCTCCTGGACTTTGATTTTGTTGGACATGGGAATGTGATGCAGCAAGACTTCATCTAACCTGTTGCATTTCTGCCTGCTTTGCAGGAAAGGAAGTGACGACCCTCCTTTTCATGTTATTGTTTGACGAGGCTTGCTTGCTTGCGCCATCTTTGGCTATCCTGTTAAGAGGAAATAAAAGTCCCATGGCAACTTTAAAGGCTACCAACATTTATTTCAATATGACCTTTTGTGAATCACAGCTTACTTCCGTAGATAGGAAGTGAGCTGTGACTCATAAAAGCCGAGTCTTAAGGAGCCCCTGGACTTTTGTTTTATTTGCTATAACAGACCAACATGACTAACCTTTTGCAATTATCCTACAGCTTCAAATGTGCAAGTGGTTATAGCACTGTTGCTCCCCCAGCCCTGTTTCTCTCCGTAGTCTCTCCATAATCTGCTTCTCACGAAGATCTACCTGGTTGTATAGCAAACCTCCATGCCAGTGTGCCTTCTGCTCTGAGTTGCTAACATGGAGACTTTGCATGGGATTGAATGGTCCACAAGGATGGCTGAATGCCTGCACTGAGCATCCACATGAAGGTTGCATTGCACAGAAGCATTTTTTGGTGGCAGCATTGTTCCTGCATATGAAGATCCCTTGGGAGCATGGAGGCAGGAAACCTTGGATCTGTATGGCCTCTGCTTGTGGCACATAAATGCATTTAAGAGATGCTACCTTGATATGAATGTTTTAGCCAGTTTCAGTGTGGCTGAGCCTGCCAGAATTTCTGGAGTTGAATTCCATGACAGTGAGCTCTATAACAACACGCATGTATATGTGCATAATTATTAAGCCTAGTGTTGGTTTAGCCGTATATGATGCACATTTGGTTTTATTTATTTTGCTTTTAAGACAGAAGTGACTTTTGGTGAAATGTAAGGTGTCATGCTTAAAAATGGTTTGAAAACCAATTGGCTAGCTACAGGTGGAGGTTGCAACCAGCCATATAATATAACAGCTTTCATTCACTTTTCTGAATCTTTTTGATGTAAGTCCCATTGAAATGGAGGTTGTGCAGCTGCAGTACTAGCTGGATACAACGCAGAGCTGTACATTTGTCATGGGAAGGCACTCAGTTCATTTTTGCAGTTCTTCCAGTACCAAGTGTGCTTAGAATTTCAACGTAGCTCAAGCTAATTACAGTGTTGGTGACTTCTCCTATTGCTCCCATATGAACTAAGCTCTTTCCATCCAATAGTGATCATGGCAGGACTGGGACAATCCTGGGCATGTGATTATCCCCATCACTCGCCTTGTAATGCTGATGGCTTGGAATCGGAAACATTCATTCTAGAGGAGTCTGGGTTTAGCTTGAAAACATTCAGTTCTGGCTCTCGGGACTCTAAAGAGTACAGCTTCCATAGAAGACTGTCAACAGACATCCATGCTAGCCAGGAGATACAAGTGCTGACCAGAACAGGAATTCTTTAGGTAGAAACATCAGAGCTGCCAGGGTCTCCTATACTGACAGTGTCATCCTACAAAGAGTGACGTCCATCTAAGTCAATTCGCTTCAATGGATGTTACCAGTGGTATAGCATTAGGACTGTACTGTTCACAGATTGTGAAAGAAAGGAACAAAAGACATTCTTAACTTTAATTGACAGCTTGTTGTGAATCTGGACTTGTCTCCTTTTGGACAAATGTTCAGGCTTCCAAATAAAATCAAGACCAGTGCCTAGAGGCTCTTTCTTGTTACTCGGAGAATCCAGTTGTGCCAACTGGCCAGCTCCCATGACCAACCCAACTGATTTGTAGAGCAACAAAACAAAATCAGAGTCCAGTGGCACCTTTAAGACCAACAAAGATTTATTCAAGGCGTGAGCTTTCGAGTGCAAGCACTCTTCCTCAGAATTTTTTTTAGATTTGTAGGGGTTAGATTGTCAGGCCCTCATGGATATCTCAAAGCCCTACTCCCAAATTAATGCCTCCAGTTTAAACAACAAAAGCCAGGCCTTTAAAAACAACAGTATTTAAATAGCTAGATGAAGATGGTGAATCCAGAAAAATGAAAATCTATGGTGAAATTGAAAGTGGGAACAGGTGGCAGGTAAAGAGAAAAACGGAGATCTCTCTTAGCGGAAAATCTTGTCAGAACTACTGGAGGAAGTTACATCTCTCTTAAGCTCACACGTTGTTGTCCACATTGTTGATTCCTGCAACTCTGATATAGGACATGGGCTACAGGACAACAACAACAAGAATAGTTGGTTCTTATATGATGCTTTTTCTCTACCAGGAGTCTCAAAGCGGTTTACAATCGCCTTCCCTTTCCCCTCCCCACAACAGACACCCTGTGGGGTGGGTGAGGCTGAGAGAGCCCTGATATCACTGTTCGGTCAGAACAGCTTTCTGTGCTGTGGTGAGCCCAAGGTCACCCAGCTGGCTGCATGTGGAGGAGGAATGGGGCATCAAACCCAGCATGCCAGATTAGAAGTCAGTGCCCCTAACCACTACACCAAGCTAGATCTTGTGTGGGTGGTTTTTGGGCAAGGAAAGAGACAGTTCCAGCCACTAGCCTTCTGCAGGGCACGAGAGCCCGCTTTTTCTTGAACTCAGCAGTGTGTGAAACTCCTCACTCCCCCTCCCCAAGTTTTCTGCACATTTGAGTGTTCTGATGAGTTTGCAGAACATGGCTCCATCAGAATTTTTTTTTTACAACACGGTTGACTACATAATCAAATACTCTATATACACAACTAGTACTAGCTGGACACAACCCAAAGGCTCAGCTGTAAGTTACAAAAGCCGCCCTCTTGGGGAATGGGCAGAGTGAAAATCAAATAAATAAACTTGGAGTGAATCTGAAAATCTTTTATTAATTTGCCCCACATAATGTGAGGGGAAGTGTGTGAATCCAAAGTTTCTCCTTTTCCTTCCAATAATGGCCAATTATAGTTTGGCTGCTACCTGAAGCAAGCCAAGAAAAGACTATCTTAACAGCCTTCTTGTAAATGCTTCAGCTTTCTATGGCCAGGGTTTGTTTGTTGTTTTCTTATGAGGGAGCATTCAGCTTTCTGGTTTTCCATTCACAGATCCAACTTTATTTATTTCCTCCAAGGAGCTCAAGGCAGCGTCCATACCTCTTGCCCAAAGCCATCTAGTGCACTTCCACGATAGATTGGGGATTTAAACCTGAGTTTCACAGGTCTTAGTGCAATATTTAACCAAATACATGCAAAGCTTTGAAAAATGTGAGTTTGGTTCTAAGTTTGAATATGTCATGGCAAATAATTTCTGAGAGATATTCAGCACCAAACAAGTAGCCCCCTTGTACTTTAAGACCAATATGACCCCCGTAAAAAAGAAGTCTAGGAATGTGGCAAGCTCGGAGGACAAAACTGTTTTTGCCAGAATGCAGATAATCTGAGATGTATATGTAGAGATAATTGGTTTATGTAAGATAAAAGACATTATTTCCCCCGGTTGATATACAGTTTCTTGGCATTATTCTCTCCTGGGGTTATATAGGGATTTGGCATGTGTAATTCCCATTAGTCTTAATGCGCGATGCACATGTCAGTGCTTTGCACGCAGTCTTGGATGGAACTGTCTGCCTCCAGGACAGCCTCCTCTTTTCACCCGGGGAGACGACTGGCTCTCAGCCATGGTTTAAAGAGAATCAGAATACTGTATCCAGTCATTTTACTGTAAACAAAATCTTGGCTAAAAAAACTAGCTTTAAAGCTCACTGGGGGACCTATCGATCAAATCGTTGCAACTGGTTGAATTTACAACCATACTCAGATTTTGCATATAGTTTTTATTTGGTAACTGCCATGCTTTACTTAATGCAAATGTGATTGTTGCCTGAGATAGAGGCCAGTGCATGAAATACACATCTACTCTTACGGAAAGCACAAGGATAGCCCTCCAGCCTAGCTCTTGCAGAGGGATCAGCTTGTTGGATGGATCAGAGGCATGGAAGGAGCTCATGTTATGAGGATGCATTGTAGGGCATGAAATTGGGGACACTGAATGCAGACAAGTAGTTGTGAGTGTCCTGCATTGGACTAGATGGCCCTGGAGGTCCCTTCCAACTCTAGATTTCTATGGATGCACCCATTTGGCCTGTTTTCTGTTATTATTTTTTTTTTTTTGCATGTTGCCATTGCGAGCATTTTCATTTTGCTGTTTTTCCTCCTTTTTCTGCTGGTGTTCCCAGTGTATTTATTTCTTTTACACCACTTACATTCTATGTGCTGCTGTTACCTGGATAGTTCAGGCTAGCTTGATCTCGTCTGATATCAGAAGCTAAGCAGGGTGAGCCCTGGCTAGTATTTGAAGGGGAGGTAACCCAGAGGTACCAGGGTTGTGACATAGGTCCAGACAATGACAGTCCATCTCTGAACATCTGTTGTCTTGAAAACCCTATGGAGTTGCTATAAGTCAGCAGTGACTTGATGGCAAAAAAAATTCTGTCATTTTTGTACAGTTAATATGGTTGCCAATACTGCGTTGTCAAATGCCAAGCCATTTCGGGGGTGGTGGCTGGCGGAGTTACAGAAGATGCGATATTATTTCAGAGGGAGGCTGTAGGCTGCCTCCCCTAGTCTCTCTGGTCTTTACTATAGAGACTAAGGAAATTTCCTGGAATGTCACTAGAAGGAGTCCATTTTTTTCTCCTGCTTCTCAGTTTCGCAGGGGCCGGGAAGGGAAATGAGGGAAAGGTAATGCCTTACCCTGGGTAGGTAAATGGGTAGGTACCCGCCACGAGCTGCAAGGGAGTGGCGGGCTATAAATCTAATAATAATAATAATAATAATAATAATAATAAATGGTAGACCTGGAAATTGGTGCAAAATACTATTGAAAATACTATTGAAAAAGGAGCCTCTTGTGGCGCAGAGTGGTAAGGCAGCCGTCTGAAAGCTTTGCCCATGAGGCTGGGAGTTCAATCCCAGCAGCCGGCTCAAGGTTGACTCAGCCTTCCATCCTTCCGAGGTCGGTAAAATGAGTACCCAGCTTGCTGGGGGGTAAACGGTAATGACTGGGGAAGGCACTGGCAAACTACCCCGCATTGAGTCTGCCATGAAAACGCTGGAGGGCGTCACCCCAAGGGTCAGACATGACTCGGTGCTTGCACAGGGGATACCTTTACCTTTACCTTTACCTTTACCTTTACCTTTACCTTTACCTTTACCTTTACCTTTACCTTTACCTTTACCTTTACCTTTACCTTTACCTTTACCTTTACCTTTACCTTTACCTTTACCTTTACAGAGCCTCTTGTGGCGCAGAGTGGTAAGGCAGCCATCTGAAAGCTTTGCCCATGAGGCTGGGAGTTCAATCCCAGCAGCCGGCTCAAGGTTGATTCAGCCTTCCATCCTTCCGAGGTCGGTAAAATGAGTACCCAGCTTGCTGGGGGGTAAACGGTAATGACTGGGGAAGGCACTGGCAAACCACCCCGTATTGAGTCTGCCATGAAAACGCTAGAGGGCGTCACCCCAAGGGTCAGACATGACTCGGTGCTTGCACAGGGGATACCTTTACCTTTACCTTTTACCTTTACCTTTACCTTTACCTACTATTGAAAATTGCATCTTGGGGTAAATTTGGCACAGAGATAAAGACTCATGGGTTGGAGTTGCACAAGGGAAAAGGAAAACTGAAATATGGATTTGAGGTCAAAGTAGATGGAGTGAGGCATGGGGTAGCATCCCTAGTGCATTACATTGTGTCATATGCCTGGCTGAAGGTTGGAACATGGCAACACTTGGGAAGGTCTCAATTGCTTCAGTTCAGGAGCTGTTCCTGCGTCAAGATTGTGGACAGGACTCTGTTCTTATGCATTAGATCAGGTCGTTTGTAACATGAATTTGAAACTCTTTCAAGTATCTTGTCATTAAACATACAAAAAGCCATTGCTTCTAAGACTGGGTAAATCTGTTTTTGGTTGCCGATCTTTCAAATAAGCAAAACCACAGGTATAAACTGGATGAGGAACTCTAACGGAGTCAGACAGGTAAGCCACATGTTTTGGGTGAGCTCTAGAAAGGCAGCTGTTTAATGCCTATGTCTAGTATTAGCAAGAAATAGTGTAAGCCAGGGGTAGTCAGCCTGTGGTCCTCCAGATGTTCATGGACTACAATTCCCATGAGCCCCTGCCAGCGTTCGCTGGCAGGGGCTCATGGGAATTGTAGTCCATGAACATCTGGAGGACCACAGGTTGACTACCCCTGATGTAAGCCACAAGTGGACCTCTACAGAACCTTTAGACCCGTCAAGACTTTACAAATCAATCCAGGTGTCATGCACATGGTATTGTTAATGCCGATTCACTCACTGCTCTATTGTCTTTTGTGAACCGTAAGTGCAGGAATCCAGATTCAGAATGTTTTTGGTATCTGTTTTCTCAAGTGACCATTTTGCAGGGGTCTGAACAAGCGCTGATTGCAGTTGCAACAGTGCAGTGAAGGGAAGCAAAAGTCTATTTGAGTTATGTTCTTACTGCAGTTTAAATTTATCTTCCTAAATAGCAGGGAGTAAAAGCTGAAGAAAGAAGAACGGTAATTTTGTAATTATTTTACACAGATCAAATCACTTCTGTAGCCAGATTTGCATTTCAGTCGGGAATAGGTTAGGGAAATATAATTAGAAACCAGAGTTCAAGACTTGCGGAATGCAGCATTTCCCAAAGGAACCCTTGTAAAGAAGTGTCTCTCATTCAAACATGAGCTGAAATCCTATTCTTGGATGAAAAAGAATGTGCTCCTCTGGAATTCCTTTTGGTTGCCTTTTTTTGCTTTCTCTTCATCCTTTTGGCAAACAGCAGTTCTTCATGAAAAGTATATATATATATTGTTTAATCATTGAAGTATGTCTTTTCGGTTGCTGTTTATGACTGGCTAGCTTTCTCCAGAATTTAAATTCTATTGGTACTCCTTTTTTTTTGTCTGCAAGGTGACGTTGGTCCGCATATTGAAGAGGGCTTCTTTCAGTGACTTCCAAGTTCTGGAATTCCCACACAGCCATGGCTGACCATCCAGAATTTCTTAGAGGCAGCTGGTTGGCCACTGTGGGAGCAGAATGCAGGACTAGATGGGTCTTTGGTTTGATCCAGCATGGCTGTCTTACATTCTCTGAAGCTGGTGAAGACAGATCTTTTCCAGAGGGTCTTTGAAGAGCTGGAAGTGATGATTTTAATGCCAACCTGTTTTTATTGTAGTTTTTAAATATATCTTGCAGCTTATTGGATCTTATTGGATAATTTATTCTGGTGAATTATTAGGTTTGAACTGTATGTTTTTTTATTGCTCTTTTTCTTGGTGTTCTCTTTTCTACACCTTGGCTGAATCTGCACGGAGCTTTCCCCCCTGCTTTTGATCCTGCTGAATTCAGATCGATTTGAACCCGAGTCTTTGTGCTCCCCCCCTACTTGAAACAGAAACCCATCTGCATGAGGCTGCGAGCCGACGGGTGGGCGGGGGGGAGACGAGACAAGCGGAGACCCCTCATTTCATCCTCAGAATTAAGAGAACTGCCTCCCATACTGATCTCTCAGCCTCTCCTACCTCATAGGGGCTGAATCTGCAAGTGGGCAGGCTAGCGAGCAAGTGAACGGGGGGCACGGGCGTTCGGGGGCTGGGGGCCAAGATGAGCGGAGACTAGACAGCAGCAGCCTTACACAGAATGAGCAAATC